>NC_059332.1:88972731-89572731 GCF_018350155.1 Leopardus geoffroyi | reverse complement strand
AAGGATAAATGGCAACCTGCCTGTTCACCAGATCTGCATAAAAGCCTTATTTCAGGCTTCATTTGGAAGTAGGAAATGTCTACCTGAGGGAGAGACTCTGAGGAGTGTCTCCTGCTGTAAGGCTAATGGAAATGAGGTTTTTTGGATGTGCTGAAGAACAAAGGATTCAGGCTTTCTCTTTCTCTGGAGGCTTCATCCTCCATTTTCAAGTCACAGATTTCTGGGCATCCCCTGAGGAGGCATTAGTAGTTTGCTGTTTCAGGCCGTGTCCTAATTGGCTATAACCTACCAACCCAATGCGGGCACTTAGTTTGTATGAACTCATTAGTGCTCACAGTGATCCTTCCCATGAAGAAATTTAGGCACAAAGAAGTCCCCTGCCCAGGGACACCCAGTTAGTAAATGGCGGAGCTTAGATTTGAACCCAAATGGTCTGGGAGAAGCCAGAAGTTTTTGCAGAACACTTTTTAGCCTTTATCTTACTTACTGGATCTGTCTGACCTTTCTTTCCTACTTTTGCTTTGCAAGTTCCTTAAATACTGATGGTGAAGGGAATGAAAAATTCTTTTCTATCTTTTAAGGTCTTCCAGCTGGACTAAAAATTAAATTTACTTGAGATAGATTAACAGGAGGAAAAAAAAAACAGTTTTATTACACACATGCAGAGGCCCCATAATGAGATTGAGACCTAAAGAAATGACCAAGGCAGGCAGATTGTATATTTTTTGGACAAAGAGACAATAGATCTATGAGGAATTGATAGAAAAAAGAAAACTTTGGGAGCTTCAGTTAGTAAGGAATTCTAAGCAGTATTTGGGCCGCAGTAATAAATTAGTAAAGGTAGCACAGGTTGTTTATACGGCCTTCTCGGCTCTAAATTTCCGGTTTCTGGTGGTAAGATTGTCTCTTGTCTCCTGGTACAGGGAGGACACCTTTCACATGGGAGATTTATTTCCTGCTTTCAGGGGGTGGAGGATGGTCTGAGTGTCCTTGCACAGGCTTCTCTTAAGTAACTTTTATGTAAAATAATATGCCAAAGTGGCACATTTTGGGGACAGCCTGCCATTGGCCCCTACAGTGGTTCCTCAGATTCCCTTCCCCTCATTCTGGTCATCTCGAGTCCAGCTGTTACCTTCACGTAGGTGTCCCACAGCCATCTCAAATTCAGCACCTCCCCAAAGAACTCCTTACCCTCCCACCAAACCTGTGACTTCTCTGCGAATGGGATCAGCATCCATTCAGTTATTCAGGTCAGATGCTAAAAAGTCATTCTAGATTTCTCCTTTTCCGTTATCTTTTACCTGGCTTTCAAATCCCTATATTGCCAGAGCCCTGCCTGCTTTCCAGTCTCACTTCTTTTTTTTTTTTTTTTAATTTTTTTTTTTAACATTTTATTTTTATTTTTATTTATTTATTTATTTTTTTCAACGTTTATTTATTTTGGGGACAGAGAGAGACAGAGCATGAACGGGGGAGGGGCAGAGAGAGAGGGAGACACAGAATCGGAAACAGGCTCCAGGCTCTGAGCCATCAGCCCAGAGCCCGACGCGGGGCTCGAACTCACGGACCGCGAGATCGTGACCTGGCTGAAGTCGGACGCTTAACCGACTGCGCCACCCAGGCGCCCCTTTATTTTTATTTTTGAGACAGGGAGAGACAGAGCATGAACAGGGGAGGGTCAGAGAGAGGGAGACAGAATCTGAAGCAGGCTCCAGGCTCTGAGCTGTCAGCACAGAGCTCGACGCGGGGCTCGAACTCACGGGCCGTGAGATCATGACCTGAGCCGAAGTTGACCGCTTAACCGACTGAGCCACCCAGGCGCCCCTCCAGTCTCACTTCTTAATCCTACTTGTCCGTTATATGCCAGCTGCACTGGTCTTCTCTCTGTTTCGTAAACCCACCAAGCTTGTTTCCCATCTAGGGCATTTGTCTTAGCTGTTCCTTGTGCCTAAAATTCTCGCCCTCAAGATGTTTGCATTGCTAGATCCTCCTGGACATTCATACCTCTGGGTAAATATCACCTCCACAGAGAGGCCTTCCCTGACTCACAGAACTGTTTAGTGTAGCTGTCAGCCACCCGCTGTCATGTCACCTTACTTTTATTCTCTGCGTGGCACTTATCACTTATTGATTGGCTTGTTTATCGTCACTCCATGTGATGTAAACTCCACAAGACCAGTGACCTTGTCTGTTCTGTTAGTCCCTGTATCCCAAGCCTCCAGAGCTGTCTTGCATATAACCAAAATAATATTGACAGGAGCTGATATTTGTGGAGCATTGCCAGTGTGCATAAGCAAATAGTAATACAGTATATAATACCCTCATTTGGTAGTCCCTACTTTCATAATAATTCATAATTTCATAATATGCATAATAATTTCATAATATACATAATACATAATGCATATTATACATTGATTGTATAATCTTTAACATTATACTTATATATGATATGAAATATCTACTATAAATATATGACACGTACATATAGGTGTATGTATATATGTGTGTGTGTGTGTATCCTCACGGTGATATAATAACAATACCTATTCTCATATGATTTTGGTGAGAATTAAATGAGACAGGAACTATTCTCATTCATCCTCACGAAAGGTATATGAGGGTAGGTACATTGTTATTATTATCAGTAGTATTATGCCTGGTTTGTAAGTGAGGAAACTGAGGTACAGAGTGGTTTACTAACTGACCTAAGAGCACATAGCTAATAAGCGGTGGGGTGGGGTCAGGCTTGGACCCAGGAGTTGGTCTCTAGAGCTGAGGGCTCTATCAGTGCTTGCTCACCAAAGGAATGGATACACCTACCTCATCACCAGGGTGCTCACCAAATGCCTTCATCTCCTACTTCCTTTCTGCCCCATTGCTATAGGAGGGGCACCCAATGTTTCTTGCTTAGATTTTGCCACAGCTTCTTAGCTGATGTCCCAATCTCCAGGTCTGCTTTTTAATTCTGCTAGCGTGTTTAATCTAAGATGTAGGCTCTTAGTGTGTTTAAGATGTAGGCTCTTAGCGTGTTTAATCTAACTATTTAAGATGTAAATCTGAACTGTAGGCTCTCAGTCTTTTAGACTAACATCCAAACTCCTTTTCTTTACAACTTGAATTCTGCTCACATCTCAATCCTCATTTCCTACTTCTCCCTCTCATGCACATTGCTTTCTACCACAGCAAATTACCCTTGGATTCCTGAAGCACACTGTGCTGTCGGACAGTTTCATGTCTTCACATAGGCAGTCTCCCTTGCCTTGCTTAATTCCACAGGTGTGTAAGTTTTATTTCTACTTGGACACTTTCTTGATGTTCTCAACCTCCTCCAGCCCCATGGGGCTGCCTACATTGTATGTTGCTCTTCTCTCCTGTTTCATTTTGTAATGACTTCCATCATGGAGTACCATATTGTACTTGTCTGGCCTCTTTCTGTGCCTCCCACCCCCCCACCCCAACTTTCCCCAAACCTTGCCTGAGAACATTATTTATTATTTTGAAGGAATTGACTGACTGGCTTCCCTCTAACCCTCATACCTAACAGAAGGTCTGGAAAAATAGTAGGCACTCAGTAACTGTGTGCTGAATGAATACTAACTTCCAAAAGGAATTTGAGGCAATCCACATGTAAGGGAGGGGAATATAACATATGGAACCATAATACAAAACTTTCAGAAACTGAGTGAAAAAATCATGTACTTGGAATGAGTGTATTCCTGGAATCGGGCACAGTTTAAGTTTTTTTGGCCACCAAGGTAAGAAGGGAAACTTGAGGGGTACCTGGGTGGCTCAGTTGGTTAAGCTTCTGACTCTTGGTTTTGGCTCAGTTATGATCTCACAGTTTGTGAGTTCACAGTGCTGACAGTGTAGAGCCTGCTTGGGATTCTTTCTGTCTCCTTCCCTCTCTTCCTCTCCCCTGCTCTCTTTCTCTCAAAATAAATAAGATCTGAGATCAAGAGTCACATGCTCTATGGACTGAACCAGTCAGGTGGCCCATATAGACAGTGTTTTGTTTTGTTTTTTTAATTTTTTTTTAATGTTTACTTATTTTGGGGAGACAGAGAGAGTGGGGGAGGGGCAGAGAGAGAAGGAAACACAGAATCGAAGCAGGCTCCAGTCTCCAAGCTGTCAGCACAGAGCCCGACACGGGACTTGAACCCCCAAAGCGTGGGATCATGACCTGGGCCGAAGTTGGATGCTCAACCGACTGAGCCACCCAGGCACCCCTAGATAGTGTTTTTGAATGTAAACATTTATAAAAGTTTTCCTTAGTGAAAGCTCAAGGTCTAGCATTGAATTGCTGTTCCAAAGGCATATTTCTGGAGACCTACTTTAATGTAGTTCCTATATATTTTTTTTCTGATATAAGTTATTATAGACTTGGAGGTTAGAGAGCCTAAAGGTTTTGATAACTTACCCTATAGCCATAGCACAGGCATCTCATAGACCCACCGTTTAATATAAGATAGTTTTGGGGGCAGAAGTTGAGGGAAAGTTTTAGCTAGCCCTGAGTCAGCTCTTTTATGTTTAATTCTTTTGGTGACTACCAGAGGTAGAGCTCTTCCATGTTATTGGTTTAAGACAGTTCTCCTTGCATTAGAAACCAGGTGGTCCAGGCTTTGATGTTCTCTCATGAGAACTTAAGGTCCTGACTCATTGTGTTACCTGGTTAGAAGGCCATCTTGCCTCCGTGGAACAGTGAGCTGTAGCTGTCTAGGACAGGGCCAAATAGTTCTTCATGAACTATTAGCTCAAGCACCTATACAAGCCTTTGGTTGTGCCCCAGAGTTCTAGATCCAAGAGTTCTATGCCATCACGTATGGGAGGGATAACTTTGGTCTAAAAGATTTGATATGTTTACTGAGTACCTATTAGGTGTGGGGCATGGGGCTGGGTACTGGGGGTACTGTGTTAGCACTCAAGTAGTGCTCATCATCTAGTGTGATTTCTTTCTTCATTGATTTCACAATCTAGACAGAGTCACAAGGAACCATTCTGATGAGACTGTCAGAGCATCTGGGTACCAAATAAACCCCAAGTAGTTCAGTTCAATAACCTGTTAGATGAGGGTGGTTTAGTATAGTCTATGTAAACATTGAGGTTTTCTGCCAAATGTTATAATGTTATAAGATTCAGTCTAGTTGATACAATTTTCCTCCTTGATCCATTATTACTGAATAAGGTCAGGTGGTTTTGATTTTTTTAATTAGGAAATTTTCCAGACACAGAAAAGTAGAATAGTAGTCCAATGAATAGCTTTATAATCACCATCTTGATTTAATGATTGTTAACATTTTGCTATATTTGCTTTCACTATTTGTGTGTGTGTGTGCTAGTATTTTAGAGTAAACTACAGGTATCATGACATTAAACTTCCAAATGCTTTTGAATGTAGTCCTGATAGATTCCTCCTGTAGTAGGCAGCCTCCAAGATGGCCCCCAGTGATTCCTGCCTCCTGGTGTTCATCCTTTTGTATAATCCCCTCCCCTTGAGTGTAAGCTAGATTTATTGATTTGCTTCCAAGAAATAGAATATGGCAGAAGCGATGGGATATCCTTTCCAAGGTGAGGTTATAAAAAGACTGTGGCTTCCATTTTGGGCATCTCCTCTCTCTTGCTCTTGCTGTCACTTGCTTGCTTTGACGGAAGCCAGCACTGTTGTGAGCTGCTCTATGGAGACGTCCATGTGGCAGGGAATGCATATCTCTGGTCAAGAGCCAGCAAGTACCCGAGGCCTGTGAATGAGTTTGGAAACAGCCTCCCTGAGTCAAGTCTTGAGTTAACTGCAACCCTGGCCAACTTCTTCATTATAGCCTGTGAGAAACCCTGAGCCTGAGGCACCCAGCTAAGGCTGCCTGGATTCTGGACCCGCAGAAACTGTGAGGCAATAAATGTTTGTTGTTTTAAGCTGCTGAGTTTTGGGTGCTTTGTTATTCGGCAATAAGAAATACACCTACATGGCTCCTGTCCTGTTAATCCCGGCAGGAGACTTAGTGACTGCTGAGTTGTGAAGAGTGATGCCAGGCTGTCAGCAGACCGAAGAGTGCTTATCCTGCTGTGGTGGGTGGCAGGCATCAGATCTCATTTGCCTCAAGTTTTTCAGTAAAAGGTTTTACATCTTTCAGAAGTAGAATCTTATCTTCCCGTCTCTCAAGATACTATTATGATTACCCATTCTGATTCTTAAAGGGTTATTTTTGTCTTGGCTCTGAAGAAATCTGTATCTTTTCCAAAGCAATAGAGCTTGGCACGTGGGAGGTTTCTGTCTCAGGATTCAGCGATCTTGGAGAAAGCAGTCTGCACTGGGGAGAGAGTAATGTGGCACGTTTTAAACCGTGTAATGGTCAGGATACATGGACAAAAGCATTCAGTACAGGAGTAATGAGGTCTCCTATAAAGTAGGATAAGAATTCCGTCCTGCACTTAAGAAGAAGCTTTACACAGAACTCTAATGTGATATTTAGCATGGTCATGGGCATAGCATTTAAGAACATATAGGATTTCCATGTTTAAAGATAAAATCGATAGCTTTGATTTTACCCCAAGGGACCTGTGCCCGTTGAGTGAATCTGAGTAAGATCCATCACTCTGGGCAGGCCCTAAACAGTTCTGGTGGTGAAAGATCTTTACCAGTTTTTGGTGCTTGCTTCAATGTTCGAAAATGGTTGAGGATCCTGGGTTCTGACTAAGGTGAAACCTGAGATCTGTAAAATGAATAAAAGTCCTTGAGGGCTGTGGAGACTGCTTGCATGGCCTTGATGGCCAAACACAAAACCTCCCATGGGAATCCACTACTAGTCAGTCTTCTTAAAAGGGTAAGTTCCTTATAAAAGGATTTGAACTTAAATTCAATGTGACATTGAGTTCTGTCTGATGTGTTGTTTCACTGACCAAACCAGAATGTCGGGGCTACCAGATAGTCCTTCTTGAATACAGAGATGGAACAGCAGGTTCCTTTGCCCGAATACAGGGCAGCCAAGACAGAAATGAAATTAAGGGGAAAGCCTCTCCTGGGATGTAGTTTGAGTTGAGTGATATGTATTCTTTACCCTCAGAAGGTGTACTTGGTGGGGGAGCCTGGGTGTCTCAGTTGGTTAAGTGTCTCACTCTTGGTTTTGGCTCAGGTCATGATCTTACGGTTTGTGAGTTCAAGCCCTGCATTGGGCTCTGTGGTGACAGTGTGGAGCCTGCTTGGGATTCTCTCTCCATCTTTCTCTGCCCCTTCTCTGATTGTGCTCTCTCTCTCTCTTTCTCTCAAAATAAACAAACTTAAAAAAGAAGAAAAAAGAAGGTGTACTTGGGAAGGTGAGGTGAGATTGGGGAGACCCATGTGATTTTTAAACCCTTCAGATTTCAGTCCAATGTGTAGTCAGACTCAGAAGCAACAGTATTGTAGCAACTTTAAGAAGAGAGATGAATAGGGGTACGTGGGTGGCTTAGTTGGTTGAGTATCCAGCTTTTGATTTCAGCTGAGGTCATAATCCCAGGGTCGTGGGATTGAGCCCCACCTTGGGCTCCGTGCTGAGCATGGAGACTGCTTAGCATTCTCTCTCTCTCTCTCTCTCTCTCTCTCTCTCTCTCTCTCTCTCCCCCTCTCTCCCTCCCTCCCTCCCTCCCTCCCTCTGCCTGTCTCTCCCTCTCGCTCTCTGTCTCCCCATCTCTAAAATTAAAAAAAAAGAAGAAGAAGAAGAAGAGAGATATATAAGGCCAATCATCAGTGAGTCAGTAACATTACGTCATCATTTGAGAGGTTAGTTGTAGTTCTTTGTGATTTCCAGGAGCTACTGTTTAATGATATTAAATTATAATAATACGTGAGTTTTAGCAGGCATTTGCCTCATTCTGAGGAGTACTTTCCTAATCTAGATTTACCATGTGTGAAGTTTTTCCACTTGGTGCAAATCCTTTCTCCAAGTTTTCTAAAGTTACAGTTATATGCCCATGGAGGCTTTGGGTGTGTGACGTTCATAAGGTCGGACACATTATGAACACATTATGAGGACACATTATGAGGACTGAAGTATAGAAGAACAAATGCAACTCATTCCTTATAGTGGGGATGGTATATACTTCCTGGTCTCATCCATAGAGAATCTGAAGAGCCGGGACATCAGCAAAGAGGCGATGGGGAGGGAGAGGCGAGATGATTGGTTTTGGTCAGTGGGGACTCGGTCAAGATGATTCATACAAGCTGAGAAAAATTCTTTTTGGGTGTTCTTTCAGAGAATCTTACAGAAAATTGCAGGGCTAGCTAGTTGCTTTCTAGAATTAAATCTGAGGAGGCATTAAATTTAGGTTCTTCCTCTGGTGTTCTTGATTAATAACTTCACATATAAGATAGCAACTCCTTTCTCCCCCGTAATGGAAAGAATCACATACACAGCGATTTTAGAGTATGCTGGGAATATGGACAAGAGCTCTTTAAAGGAAGTAGCCCAACAAAGAGGGTCTGGTCAGGAGTGTAAGAGAGAACAGAAAGTAGATTTTATTTTTCCTTGTAGCTTTGCTCTGTTGGCGATTCATATGCGGAAAAAGAGCTTAATGTGTCTTCTTGAAGTTGGCTGGCAAGATTCTGTGACATGTGGTATCCTTGGGGAAAGTATTCAGTAATTTTTATTTCTCAATTTTCCTCAAATTCCTAATTAAAGGTGAGAGAAGGACAAATAGAAATGTTGGTGGTGTCCACATTGACTTCACTGGAATTATCTGCTTATAAGTCATATCAATGCTCAAGTAGAAGGAAATTCACAATTTCTCTTTATTTCTTAGACTAACAGAAAAATGCATGCTTGAAATTTTTTTGACTTTAATTTCTCTCTTGAACTTATATTTTCTAGCAAAGCCCTTTCTCTCTCTCTCTTTTTAACTTTTTTAATGTTTATTTTTAAGAGAGAAAGACAGAGTGCAAGCAGGGGAGGGGCAGAGAGAGAGGGAGACACAGAATCTGAAACAGGCTCCAGCCTGTCAGCACAGAGCCTGACACGGGGCTCGAACTCAGGAGTGGCAAGATCATGACCTGAGTCGAAGTCAGACGTTTAGCTGACTGAGCCATGCAGGTGCCCCGCAGAGCTCTTTGTCTTAAACTAAATGGCAGAAGCAGAGTTGGTCATGACCAGTGGAAAACGGGAGCACAATTAGTAAGGGAGGGAACAGGCATGAGTCAGAGGTTCATTTCTGTAGCTATTTCCAATGCCCTGAAGTAAACTTACTACCCACTATTCCATACTGATATATGTACAGGTGGTCAGCTTTTACTTGGAAATATGTTAGTGGAGATTTATTTTCCTAGGAATGGGTAGAGTAAATATGGCCATAATTTCTGTTGTGATTCCAAAGGAAAGAGCTGGGATGAATGATGGAAGTTCTAAGGAGTCATATTTTTGTCCAGTGTTTGGAACTGTCTAACCATAGAATAGTCTGTCCTGCCTGAGAAGTGATGGAGAAGTCCCCAGCAGGATTGGGTTGGGAAATAGGTGGTGGGAAAGTGGGAGAAGGGATTTCTACACTGGGATAGATGTTGGACTGGTTCTGTCCACAGGCAGGACTTGTTGTGACTACTGGGGTTAAAATAGCAGTTCTAGGGGTGCCTGGGTAGCTCAGTCAGTTAAGTGTCTGGCTTCATCTCCAGTCATGATCTTGCGGTCTGTGAGTTCAAGCCCTGTGTCGGTCTCTGTGCTGACAGCTCAGAGCCTGGAGCCTGCTTCTCCATCTCTCTCTGCCCCTCCTCCCACTCATGCTCTGTTTCCCTCTGTCTCTCAAAAATAAATAAACATTAACAAAAATTTAAATAAAAAAATAGCACTGCTAGGGGCACTTGGGTGGCTCAGTCAGTTGGGTGTCCGACTCCGGCTCAGGTCATGATCTCACGGTTTGTGAGTTCGAGCCCCGCGTTGGGCCCTGTGCTGACAGCTCAGAGCCTGGAGCCTACTTTGGATTCTATGTCCCCCTCTCTCTTTGCCCCTCCCCTACTCACACTCTGTCTCTGTCTCTCAAAAATGAATAAAAATTAAAAAAAAATAGCACTTCTAGTTTGCAAAGTACTTTCAGATTATTTTATCTTTTAATCCTTACAATAGCTCTCCATTCTAAGAAAGGGCAGAGAACAAACATAATTACAGCTATTATCATCTAATTGACAGTTTCTATTGTGATAGGTACCTGGTGGACAGAAAAGTAAACCAGAGGGTTATATGTCCTCAAACAGCTTAAAAACTACGTGAGGAGACAGGACATGCACGTAAATAAGACTATGAGATGGCATGCATGAATTACCTGATGAGAGAGCTAGATCAGTGGTTCTCGAAGTGTGGTCCCTGGACCAGCAACATCAGCATTACCTGAGATCTGTTAGAAATGCAGATTCTTGAGTCCCACTCCATACCTACTGAATCAGAAACTCCTGGTGTGGGGGTAAGGGCATCAATCAGTGTTTTTTTAAAAGGCCTCCAGGTGATTATGATGTGTCCTTGAGTTGAAGATCATTGATCTCGTCCAGACCAATACTTCTCAAACTCTAGCACGATAAGAATCACCTAAAACAGTGTCATTCAAAGTGTGGCCCAAGCTCTGCAGGCCCTCCAGGTGATTTTGGCTGACCTGAAAGCTTATTGAAGCACAGATTTTTCTAGTCTCACTCCCAGACATTCTAATTCAGTAGATGGGATGTGAGAATTTGTGATGCTCATGGTCTCAGATTATTCTTTGAATAGCCCTGCTCTAAGCCGTTATACCTCTGGGGTTTAGCAGAGGAGTGGGAAATGAGAGGTACTCTGTGGGACCAGGACAGTGAGGGTGGTCTTCACCGAGTAGAAGAGGGAGGACCTGATCTGGGTCTGATGGGAAGACTTAGGTCAGATAAGAAGTTGTTTGAGGCTGGGGGAATAGGATGAACACTCAGCATGTTTGACTGAAGTAGAGCATGCATACTAGCTAGACCTTGGTGTGCCCAGCCGGGGACTCAGGAAAGTTAGCAGCTGTCAGCTGTCACCCGTTCTCCCCAAGGTGGAGGCTGAGAGCCAGGCAGCAGGCAAACAGCCTAGGACCCGGGGTTCTTTCTTAGTTGCGCCATTATGTGGTCCTACCTCTAAGTGAGACTTTTAAGACCCACTTAGAAAAGTTCTCTGCTTTTCTCCTCTTCCCTTGATTCCCCTGCTCACCAAACCTAGCTTGCTTCAACTCTGCAGCTTGTTCTCTCAGTTTGGTCTGAATCTTCAGGCTTGGATTCTGACCATTCTTCTCAGACTCCATGTTGGTTTAGTTCTCCCTGGACAACTCTGTGGCTTCGTTCTCCATATTCACCCTTCCCCCTCATTTCTACCCATCATCTCAGTCCGTCCTAATGGGGGTGAGGAACCTGGCCAACATGCTCAGTCTTCTTCCATATACTCTCATCTTTGTTGTGTTCTGGTGTCTCCTGGTCAGCCCTGTGTTGCTGTCTATGACAGGAGAAGTGGAAGATACTGTGGAAGGAGCCAGAGGTCAGGCTTGGACGTCAGGATAAGCAGCCTTATATTAATGGGACCACAAGATTTTGACCAGTGATCTTGATAAAGTCCAATCACAGCTCAAGTCTGAGGTACAGAGAGCAAATATCCTCTAGGGTCCCAGAACATTTTTGTTATTCTTAACTTAGCACCCCCACTCAATTTCTGGTCATCCTTGGGTGCCCCAATGGTTACTGCATCTGCATCATGGCGTTTGTCATGGAGAGGAGCTGCCCAAACCACTCAAGAAAGGTAAGATCAGATTCTAGAAACACCCAGGACCAGCTAGCATTCCCTAGCCCTCAGTGGAGCCAATTCCTTTTGCCCCTGCTGTGGGCTTTTCTTCTCCATGGCTCCTTCCCTCTGACTGTTTGGTCCCTGTACTTGCATTTCTTCACTGGTCTCTCAAGAAGACCACTGGAAGATCAGGGCATGGAGTTCTGTGAAATCACCCTGAGCACCTGAAGTCACCCTGCCATCATTTGCTGGATATACTCCACACTCTTTTGTGACGGGGGCTCACCCTTATAGTCAGGAGCGCTCTGCAAGCGAGAGGTGTTCCAGGTGCTTGGAGACTGGCCTCTGGTGGAGTATCCCTCAGGGAGTCTGATATCCCTCACCTCCCAGGGTTTCTGATATGTTCAGCCTTCATTTGCCCTAAACAGTGGTTCTGGTCCACGCTCCCAGCCTGGAGGCTGGCAGGGAATTGTGGGTGCTCAGATATCTCTTAGCTGCTTCTGTCCCTCCCTACAGAAGCTGGTGGGGGTAGTTTACCTACTGAAGATAAAGCTCGAGTTGCCTCATCCCCGAAGCCTGTTCCTTTAGTACCCTTCAAAAATGCCCTTAGTGTTTTGTTTTTGCAATGTCTGGCTGCAAGATCTGGAACTGCTTGGTGAAAGCTGGTAGTGCTGAAGTCTTGAGACCTTAGCTCGGCCTCTTTGTCTCTAAGCAGAGTCAAATCTAAATTCAATTTCCCTCTTAAAATTACTTCCTGCCAACGTCCAAAAGGCCACAACTAGAGCAATTTGAGCAATAAAATATATAATGAAAGTACTGGATTATAAGCCATAGAATAAGATAAGTATTGATGAATACATACTTACATAAATAAATAATTGAATACATTAGTAGATGGGGGATGTAGGGAATAGTAAAATACTAATCAATACAGGTAGAAGGAGTGAGAGAAACAGAAAATCCTGATGAGGCAAACGTCATAGTAGTAATGCTGAAATCAGTGGGCCAAAGTTTGCAGAGAAACATGCTATTTATGTAGTTTCAAAATAGCTCTCCCAAGATTCTTAATTGCAAAAGGAAAAACAGTACCACTACAGTGAAGAAATCTCACAGGTGCCATCTTTACCACATAGTCAAGGTTAACCTTACCAATGATAAGACACATAGACATTATGGACCCTCTATTATGATGCCCTGAGAAGGCATATTAGTTGGGGGTTCTTCAGAGAAACAGACCAATAAGCTGTATGTAAATAAATAAATATATTTGGTATATGTGTATTTAGTATAAAGTTTTAGTATAAGGCATTGGCTCGTGCAGTTATAGAGGCTGATGTCACAAGATAAGCTGGGTGAGTCGGCAAGCTAGAGACCCAGGATTGCTGTTGGAGTGGTTCCAATCCAAACGTCAGCAGGCTCAAGACCCAGGATAAGCCAATGTTTCAATTTGAGTCCAAAGTCAGGAAAAAAGCCCACATCCCCATTTGAAGGCAGTCAGGCAGAAGGAATTCTCTCTTAACTCTGGGGAGAGTCAGAACTTTTGTTTATTCTTCCACTGATTGGATGAGGCCCACCCATATTTGAGAAGGTAATTTGCTATACTCAGTCTCCACTTAAATATTAACCTCATCCAAAACACCCCCACAAAAATGTCCAAAATGTTTGACCAAATAATTTAGCACTCTGTGGCCTAGTCACGTTGACACATAAAATTACCTATCACAGAAGGGTACGTTATTACTTCCATGGAATTCTTGCCAAAAATGTATGACCTAATCTATTTTTAAAAATTTGTTTATTTATTTTTAAGAGAGATGGTGAGAGAGAGAGAAAGAAAGGAAGAAAGAGAGGCAGAGAGAGAATCCCAAGCAGTCTCTGTGCTGACATGGGGCTTGCAGCCATCAACCGTGAGATCATGACCCGAACGGAAACTAAGTCAGATGCTTAACTGACTGAGCCACCCAGGCATCCCTGCATGACCCAATCTAATCATAAAAAACCTTAGACAAACTCAAATTGATGAACATGGTGCAAAATAACTGACTAGTATTGTTTAAAAATGTTGAGGTTACGAAAGACCAGGAGAGTGAGGAAGTTTCAGTTTGGAGGAGTTAAGGATACAGGACACCTAAATGTAGTGTGGGATCCTAGACTGGCTCCTGGAACACAAGGGGACGTTAGTTGGAAAACTAATAAAATTTGAATGGAGTCTATAGTGCAGTTAATAGTTCTGTATTCGTGTTAATTTCTTAGTTTTGATAAATGTGCTGTGGTTATATAAGATGTTGATATAAGCGGAAGCTGATTAAGAGGTAAACAGGAACTCTATTTTTGTAACTTTTCTGTAAGTCTAAAATCATTTCAAAATAAAAAGGTGTTTAAGTATTTTTTTAAAAAGTTTATTTATTTATTTTTAGAGAAAGAGCAAGTGGGCGAGGGGCAGAGAGAAGGAGAGAGAGAATCCCAGGCAGGCTCTGTACTGTGAGTACGGAGCCCGACATGGGGCTTGAACTCACAAACCACGAGATCATGACCTGAGCCAAGGTTGGATGCTTAACCGATTGAGCCACCCAGGTGCCCCTCAAAATAAAAAGGTTTTAAAAAGCTTCCTGCCATTTGGTACTTGAGGACTTTTTAATAGCAAAGTATATTTTAATATTCTCTAAATTTATAACGTGTGTGTGTGTGCATACACTTGTAATGTTGTATCTGTCAGTCAGCATTTTCCACAAATGGTAAACTCCATCCGTTTTTTTTGGAGGCACCTTTAAAAATCCTAGACTTCTTTTCTTTCCTTTTTTGTTTTTTCTATATTCTGTATTCCTAACTAAAGCCTTTTTTTTTTTTTGTAAATGATCACAGCTCAACCCTCCTTCTGTTCCAGAAGGAACATCCCTGAGACTATGATCTGTGTATATGAGGCATGTTGCAGGGAGCAAAGAGTATGAGGCCAGAGATCAGAAGATCTGAATGTCAGGGGCACCTGGGTGGCTCAGTCGGTTGGATGTCTGACTTCAGCTCAGGTCATGATCTTGCTGTCAGTGAGTTTGGGCCCCGCGTTGGGCTCTGTGCTGACAGCTTAGAGCCTGGAGCCTGCTTCAGATTCTGTGTCTCCCTCTCTCTCTGCTCCTCCCTCACTCATGCTCTGTCTCTCTCTGTCTCTCAAAAGTGAATAAACATTAAAAAAAAAAAAAAAGATCTGATGCCAGCCTTATTAGTCTGGTTCTATTACTAACTCTGTGAACTTTTAGTTTTAATGCTCTGACACTAAATGGGAAATTTGGGCTGAATACTATATGTACTACTTGATGTACGGATTCAAATGATTTTATATGTATATATTCTTTTTAATTTTTAATGTTTATTTTTGAGAGAGAGAGACAGAGAACAAACAGGAGAGGGGCAGAGAGAGACAGAGACACAGAATCAGAAGCAGGCTCCAGGCTCTGAGCTGTCAGCACAGAGCCTGACACAGGGTTTGAACACACAAACCATGAGATCATGACCTGAGCTGAAGTCAGATGCTTAACTGAGCCACCCAGGCGCCCTCAAATGATTATAGTTTTTTTATTAATTTTTTGTTTTTATCAAGGTCCCATGTGCTCTGTTTTTAGGTTTCCCAAGGTTTTTTGTTTTTTTTTTTTTAAGTTTATTTATCTATTTTGAGAGAGAGAGAGAGAGAGCACAAACAGGTGAGGGGCGGAAAGAAGGACAGAGACAATTCCAACCAGGCTTCAGGCTCCACACTGTCACCACAGAGCCTGATGCGGGGCTTGAACTCACGAACCATGAGATCATGACGAGCTGAGATCAAGACTTGGATGCCTAACTCACTGAGCCACCCAGGTGCCCCCCCAATTTTTTTTTTGTTTATCCATATGCATTTTTGCCTCTTGCCCCCAGAGTCTTTGGATTCTACAACAGCCATCACAATTTACTGACTTCATTCTGGCATTTCCCTTAGACTCTCTCTCTCTCTCTTTTTTAATCAAACTAAGGGGATCCACAGTTTCTTTTCTTTCTTTTGATCAGGAAGCTACTGTAGTTGTCCTCTATCTTGTTTTTCTTCTTTCTGGAGGGAAGAAGAGTTTTCTTATGTTAGGGCCTTGAATGGGCTGAGCCCTGGCACAATCCTGGAGGGACCATTGGCTGGCACACCTCTCTTGCCCCTGCACAGTGGCATGAGAGCTCTGGGGCCAGGGTGCTTTGGCCAACCTGCGTCTCTCATGCCAGCACTAATGCCAAGGCATGGAGTCAGCAGGGAGCGCCATTTAAGAAATAACTGACACTCTTGAGAACAAATGATTTACCCAGGTTTGCTATTTTTGCCCAGACAGTATTTTTTCCGTGTGTTCCCAGCATACAGGTAGTGGGCTTTTAGATCCCAGGGTAAGACCCAAATAAGGGAGACGTTGGTTGGCAGTGGGAAACCCCTGAGGGCTCTGGCCTGAACAGCTTGCTCGTCCTCACCAGAAAAGACAATTTGGGCATGTTCAGCAAATTGTAGGGCTTTCCTTGGTCCTTGTGTTGTTGTTTTTAACTTCCTTTTAAAATTGAGATGTAATTGACATGAAACATTGTGTCAGGTGTACAAAGTGTTGATTGGATACATTTACCTATGGGTAGCGCCATAGCATTAGCCTCCAGCTTTACTTGTGCCATGTTGGCCTGTTAAGTCACATTCCCACCTCCAGCCATTTCTCTTCCCAATTTGTTTACTGTCATTGGATACTTAGTGTTGTCAGCTTGCTGCTCAAGAACAGTGAAGTGGTTGGATATTTTTAGAGTACAGCATCTAGAACCATGCTGGCATGTAGTAAACGTTGTATTTGAGTTTGTTTCATAAAAATAAGAAGTTTTTCCTACTTTCAAAGAACTTACCATATAGTTGGAAAGATAAAAACCCACCAGCACAGAGCACACTATGGAAAAAAAAATGCTACTCAAGAGGCAGGGTGAGAAGAGGCAAGACCCTATCTTCTTCTTTTTTTAATGTTTTTTATTTTTTTACTCTAGAGAGCAAGCATGTGAGTGGGGGAGAGGGGCAGAAGGAGAAAGAGAGAGAGAATCTTTAAAAAAAAATTTTTTTTTTACATTTATTTATTTTTGAGAGACAGAGCACTAGTGGGGAAGGGGCAGAGAGAGAGAGAGAGAGAGAGAGAGAGAATCCAAAGCAGGCTCCAGGCTCTGAGTTGTCAGCACAGAGCCTGACATGGGGCTCGAACTCACAAACCATGGGATTGTGACCTGAGCTGAAGTCGGACACTCAACCGACTGAGCCACCCAGGCGCCCCAGCAGCAGAATCTTAAGCAGGCTGCACACTCAGCACAGAACCCAATGTGGGGCTCCATCTCATGACTTCGGATCATGACTTGAACCAAAATCAAGAGTAGGATGCTAGGGGTGCCTGGGTGTCTCAGTTGGTTAAACATCCAACTTGATTTGGCTCGGGTCATGATCTCATGGTTCATGAAATTGAGCCCTGGTTCAGGCTCTGCGCTGACAGCACAAGCCAGCTTGGGACTCTCTCTCTCCCTCTCTGTCTGCCCCTCTCCTGCTGGCACATGTGTGCTCTCTCTCAAAATAAACATTCAAAAAAAAAAAAAAAAAAAAGACGCTTAACTGACTGAGCCACCCAAGCGCCCGAAGAACTATCTTCTGTGTGCTCTCCTCAGGTCACCTCATTTATTCGTCTAAACAACCAGCAATTCCTCCCATTTTGTGGTTCATAAATTGAAGTCAATAGGCGCAAAAGGCCTTAAAGTCCTATAAGGTCATGTGTGTAATAGCGAGATTTGAACACAGAGCTGTGTGAACTGAAAACTCCCATTACCACCAGAAAGAATAGAGAAAGCTTTGAAAGGAGGCTGGTGCTGGACCTTGAAGGATGGATAGAATTTACCAAATGGAGAGAAGTGGGGGGCACATACAGGTTGTAGGGGGCAGGGAAAGGGGTGGGCACAGCATGGGCAAAAGTGTAGGCTTGGGAAGCACGAAGCGTGCTTGGGAATGGCAGGTGTTCCCCAGGTGTGCTAGAATAAGGGAGGAGTGACAGATAAAGCTGGAACATGGGTTGGAGGCAGAGCATCCTGAGCCTGGAATTCTGAGTTCGGGCTTTATTTCATAACCCATTTTACAGCCTATTGAAGGTATTTGTGAAAGGGAGTGACATGGTGAAAAGTCTTGTCATGGTGACTTAAGTTCAGGTGGGATATGGAACGGGCTGGAGAAACAGAGGGGCTGCTGTTGTGGAAGCTAATGTGTGAGGTACATAGATACGGTGCATTATGCCATTCAGCCTCACAATACCCCTAAGGGATGGGCACTGGTAATATCCCCATTTTCCAGGTGGGCAAACTGAGGCATTGAGAGGTTAAGTACTGACCAGCCTACCACAGTGAATAATGATGTTGCCAGCATATAAACCACCTGTGCTGCCTCTGTATGCCACAGCACCTGAGGAGACGTCCGGGGGCCATTTTAACAGGTTATGTGTGATAGTCCAGGTGGCGAGGACTGAACGAGTTCAGTAGTGATGGAATAGGAGAGATGGGAGCAGCAGTGCGAAACACCATCGTATGTGAGCCTGATCCCAGGGCTGGACCTGTAACTTCATGGCTTCTGTTTATTTTCTGTAATTTTCGCGGAGGCTGGTGCTCAGTGGCGAGAGCGTTGCCGAGACGTGGGGCAGCATGGACAACCTCGCCTCCAAACTTCCTAAGTAACTTATTTTAGGCTTCTTGTTTTTCCTGAGGAAATGTATTATTAATCTAAAAAAGCAAGTGCTGAGGTTGGTGTTCTTGGTTTGAGTTACTTTTGAGACCATGTAAGCAAACTTCCAGGTGTTCTCAAGCATCTCAGGCTTTCAGTTCTAGCGTTTGAGACAAGGAGGTGGCTCCAGAGGGCTGGGGGTGATCAGATCTCCCTTTTGCCCATGAACCTCCTCCCTCATCTGCTTCTCTTGATATGTTCCCAGTTACTTCCCTGTTTTGCTATTGTATGGGTTGACATATCATAAAATTATTTAATTTGTTTTACTTTTGTTTCTAATTTTTTTAAGAGAAAGGGGGTGCATGCATTTTGACTCTGCAAAGCTTTTGACATGCAGTTAAATGAACCTATAATTCATGTGTGCTGAATGCCATGGTGACTGTGTAGGGCAGTGTGGGCCAGCCCAATGACCTCTGTGCTCTGTCTGTTGCAGGTGATAAGAAGTACATCATGGGGCCCAAGCTTTCTACTCTCGATGCCACTGTCTTTGGACACTTGGCACAGGCAATGTGGACCTTACCTGGGACAAGACCTGAGCGGCTGATCAAAGGCAAGCCCTACAAACCTCTTCAGGTCTTGGGAGTCGCTGTGGGGTGAAGGCAGGGGTAACACAACAGAGAATTCTGGGCCATTGCCTGTGAGCTTGACTGTGCTTTATGGAGACATCAGGCTGTCGTGTCCAGGGCCAGGGTCAGTTTATTGTGCTTAGGATATGTAGGGGTTGAGGAGACGCTGGGCTTCTTACCTGCCATCTTGCGTCAACAAGGTTGACACAAATCGTACCGTGTTTTACACCAGGGTTTTTCTTTCAGCTCCTTACATGGTGGACTTAACACTTGTTGAAACAGGGCTTGTGTTCCACCTCATGCACTTGTCTTGTTGGTCTTCCTTAATTTCCTTTGGACAGTGGTGGCTCACCACTTTCTGGTATATCCAGTGCTGCAGTAACCATGGTGGGGTGGGGCTGATGGGGCTCACCGCCCATCTCGAGGCTCCTTTTGAGTCTGAACTGGTCTCACATATCTCGCATGTAGGTATAGGAACATATGTTTCTGTGTCATTTGACTTCAAAACATTCTTTTCTCCCCTTCCAGTGGGTGTCTGTAGATGATCCATTGAGAGCAGTAGAGCTAGTAAGTTCAAGTGGTAAAAATGGAGGCAATGTTAACCAATGTTTTGTAAGCTTGGTTCTATGCAAAATATTGTTATTATTATTATTAGTAGTAGTTAGTAGTAGCCGCAGCCCTAGTAGTAGTACATTTTAGCCAGAGAAACACAGCCTTGTGTCTCTGCTGTGTGATCTTGGCTGTAAGGCCTACCAGAGTTAACTTATAGTTGGAGGGGTGGAAGTGAGGATGAATGGGACCAGCCTAGAGGATGAATGTATGTGTGGAGGTGAAGGTAGGGGTGTTAAGCCAGGAGTAAAATTCACGTTAGCAAGGGAGCAGGGAAAGTGAGCTCAACGTGGTTTGATGTCAAGGGACCAGATCTTGATGTGTGTGTTGGGAGGGCGGTGCAGACTGAAGTGGGGGGATGCACATGGCAGCTGGGCCATCTGGGAGAGTCTTCCCCTGTGTTGGTAGATGGGAGCTGTTTGGAGTCATCTCCACTTAAGTGCCTCGGGCCCGGGGATGTGGGGATCAAAGTCCGATATTTGGGTTTGGGAAAGGGTGTGACAGAGTTGACCAAGGTATTTATACCCCAACTGAGTAGGTTGGGGGTATAGATGAGATCACCAGTGAATAGTATATAGAATGCTTTTAATGTTGGGTGGATGGATGGTTGGAACCAAGCAAGGCAGAATCATATAAGAAACTAAGGCAGGTAAACACTCATCTGTGGTGGTCATAGGTGAGTGGATAGGAAGGTTGGTGAAGGCTGAAGTTCTGCGTGTGTGTGTGTGTTTATTCATGTGAGGCCCAGAAGCCCAGACCAGGGCATGGACAGCAGGAGTCATTCTCCAGATCCTCATATTGGTGGTGGTGAGGCTTTAGATACATTACCAAACGTGGTTGAAATGGAGGAAGCATTGACTGAAGGTTTTCCAGAACTTCAGCTGAGTGAGGGTAGGAATAGTATGGACTGATACTTAATTTCCTAAATGATCAACATGGAGATATTCCTTGTCTTGTGATGTGTTGGAACTTAATGATACTTATAGTATTTAAAATAATTTCCCTTTATTTTAATCAGATTTTCCAAGGTCACCTAAAATATATTGGTTCCCTTTAGTTAATTTAGAGGTTTGTTTTATATCTACTTTCTGTTCCTATTACTTCCTGCTCCCTCTCTCCATTTCCCTAGCACACCACTCTTACACACCTATGTACACACATCACCACCTCTGCTCACATACTTTTATACACACATATCCCATACACTTGTACACATAGACTTACATTTGTACCCAAGCGTGCATGCGCACGCGCACACACACACACACACACACACATATGCGCGCTTGCGCGCGGCTGAGGTCATCTGGTATTTAGTCAGAGCATTTAGGTATTCACTATCAGTAGAACTCTCAAATTCTATAGAATCCCTTCTTGTAGGAAGGAAGCATCTTTATGTTAAATTATTTGTGACTTGGCCCTTTTCTCTTTTACTTCCTGGAAGGACTTGAAACATTTAATGTTATTTTTAAAGAAATGGCCAGCCTTTTTGGAGGATTGGAAGATTAGAGGATTGATTTTGAGTCCCACCCAAGACCCACACATCTGGGGGAATCTGACACCATCGTCTGTGAGGGACTTTGGCACACAGTTTCATGTACTTTGATTCTTAAATAAGGTAGCAGCTTCCAATTCTCCCTGGGGACTGGTATAGCATGAGTCATTAAAGTCCACAGAGGGTCTCTAGGGGCACCTGGGAGTCTGGTTAAGGATTCAACTTCAGCTCAGGTCATAATCTCATAGTTCGTGGGTTCGAGCCCTGCATCCGGCTCTGTGCTGACAGCTCAGAGCCTAGAGCCTGCTTCAAATTCTGTGTCTCCCTCTCTCTCTGCCCCTACTCTGCTCATGCTCGGTGTCTGTCTCTCTCAAAAATGAATAAACATTAAAAAAAAGTCCACAAAGGGTCTTTAAATCTCATTTTGGTCATTGATTTCATGCCCTTCTAAATCTTCTGATTGGAGCTGCTAATAGACTAATATTTTGGTCTCAACTTCTTTCTCTGCCTTTGTTCTTTCTGTGGTGGAGACTTTCCCAAGAAGTAACAAGAGGAAGGAGAAGCAGAAACAACTAAGAACCTGTATGATTTAGAACTGGCTCAAATCCAGGAATGTGAATGACTTAGATCAGGCAGTTTTCTGCCTAGCTTTGGAACAGCCAGGGCACTTTTGGCCTTGCTACATGTGTGAATGTGTGAGTGTACATGCATAAATATTAGCTTTTGGTCCTAGATATTAATTACAGTAGGGAGCCACAGAGGCTGCTTCTGGAGCCATCTAAAGTAGGGAGAAACTTGCCTTAATTTAGGTGAGTAGGAGGACAGACTTTGAATATTCAACAGTTCTCAAAATATACATAAGTATGTGTTTGCATATATATAGATGTAGATATATGAAATATTATTTCCTTGCTGGAGAGAATCTAGAAAAAATAGAAAAGTTAAAAAAAAATAACTTGTGTCCCTGTCACCCACAGACAACTGTTAATATTGTGGTATGTATCCTCATCTTTCATCAAGTACATGTATGTATATATTTTTAAAAATCAGGATCATGGTATTGATACAGTTATAAACCTATAAATTTTAATTAACTGTGTCTTCATTTCTCTTGTCATTCAATATACCTTAAAACAATATGTTTAGTAGTTGCATAATATCCTGTATCCTATGGCTACAGTGTAATTTATGTGATTAATCTTTTTCTGGTCTCATGGGTTATTTCACATACTTGTTTACCAATATTCCGAAGTGACTATTGTATAAATATATATTCTTGCTTATCTCTGGTTATTTCCTTAAGCTAAATTTGTAGTTGGGGAACTTCTGTCTCAAAAGGTATAAGCCCTTGGTCTGTATGGCTAAACTGTTTTCTAGAAAGACTGTAGCAGTTTATATTCTTATGAGTACCGTCTGAAAGTACCTCAAATTTTGTTCCCCAATTAAGATTGTATATAATTTATGTTGAAATTTTTGCCATTTTTCCAGTAAAGACTCTCAGTTTTACTCTCAGCAAATTCCTCCTGTAGAGTCCCATTTGACCTTTTGTTCAGAGTGTCCTTATTAGGGAATTGCACGTGGATCTGGGCACTCTTTGAAACAGACATGGAGCACTACAGAGTGTGGAAAAGTGGACAGAAGTGCCAGAAGGGAAGGAGTTCTGCGACCTGTCTGCCCGCCTTGTAGCATGTAGCAGGCCCACAGCACGATGCTATTTTTCTGGATGTGTGAGAACCACAACCTTCTTGTGCTGAGAAACACTTTATTCATTAGCTCTTTTACCAGCAGTCATTTGTTACTGTTGGGGTGACTTTTTGCTTCTTATTTGATTAATTGAAAGGTGGAAGAAATGCTGGATATCCTTGAGAAATAGCTGAGTCTGTCCCCCCCCCCCCCCCCCCCCCCCCCACACACACACACTTACTGTTCTCCGTCTGGAAGTGTTCAGCAAGAGGTCTGGTCTCAGGAAGGGGATGGCTCAGATGACTTTTGTGGGTATTTGTATTTTGAGATCTACGAATTTGTATCCTTTAGCTTCAAGGAGATGAGGGGAAGGTGGTGTCCTCATCACAGCATTCAAGTTTGTTTTGAACTTAAAAAAAATTTTTTTATTAAATATTTTTAAATGTTTATCTTAGAGAGACAGAGCATGAGTGGAGGAGGGGCAGAAAGAGGGAGACACAGGATCCAAAGCAGGCTCCAAGCTCTCAGCTGTCAGCACAGAGCCTAATGAGGGGCTTGAACCCACCAACCTCGAGATCATGACCTGAGCTGAAGTCAGACACTTAGCTGACTGAAACACCCAGACACCTCTGTTTTTAGTACTTTTAAACCAAACAGTAGAATTGCTTTATACACATTACTTTGTAACTTGCTTTTTTTTTTTAATTGTTTTTTAATGTTTATTTTTGAGAGAGAGAGGGAGAGAGAGAGAGAATGCACGGGAGGGGTAGAGAAAGAGGAACACACAGAATCTGAAGCAGGCTCCAGGCTCTGAGCTGTCAGCATAGAGCCCGATGCAGGGCTCAAACCCGTGAACTGTGAGATCATGACCTGAGCCAAAGTCAGGTGTTTAACCGACTGAGCCACCCAGGTGCCCTGCTTTTTTCACTTAATAGAATATCGTGTCTTTTTAAGATCTGCAAAATATTATATAGAATTGATACACCATAATTTATTCAATCAGTCCCTATTGATGGATATTCAGGCTGTTTCCATATTTCTTTCTTTTTTACTGACATAATGCTGTCGACGTTGGTATACATATATGTTTATAATACTAGTGCTTTTATTTTAGTAGAATAGAGAACTAAAAGTGGAGTTTTGGGCCAACAGGTACATTTAAAATTTCAATAGATGACATCAGATTACTTTCCAGAAAAGGTTATAGCAATCTTATAATTCCACCAGACATGTGCTTACAATGCCTGACCCTCCACATTGGATGTTATCAAATCTTAATTTTTACCAGTTTGGTGGATGAAATTGTTACCTGATTATTGAGTACACTGTAAAAAATGCAGTTTTTCCATTATTTCACAAAGTTTACATCCTCAGCGTAGGCATTTGTGTTGACAAAGGAATATCTCGCACACACACACAAAGCCATTTTCTACGCCAACTTTTTTCTATTCTTTTGGCTGGGACATGTTGAGTCCGCTGATGGAGAATCTAGGCACAGAAGGAATTGGCAAAGCCAGACAGAATTGGCAAAGTCAAACATAAAATTTCATTCTTCGTTCTACTCTTTTTTATCAGTGGCAGGAAATGAGGATGGGTATGTGAGCTCCTAGTTTTTGCTTATCAAAGCAAACTCTTTCTGGACTGCATGATAGAATGATCACTTCTTGACAACTCATTATCTTTGAGGGGCAGCACCTATCCCCTCATAATTCTTAGTATCCCAGAGAGAATTTGAGAAAAATAATCTGTGACAGGGAGTGTGCATCTATGAATTCTCAAGTCAGGCTGTGAGATCACGAGTAAGGGGCGGGGGGGAGAGGGGGAGGGGGGAGAGAGAGAGAGAGAGAGAGAGAGAGAGAGAGAGAGAGAGAGAGAGAGGTGGTTCGTGGTGAAGGGCATGGAGTCTGGAGACTGCTGGTGTTTAAATCTTGGCTCTGCCACTTTCTTACTGTGTGACCTTAGGCAAGTTAATTAACCTCTCTGTTGCTTCAGTGTTCTCATGACAGATGGGGATAATGATAGTTTCTGCCTCATAGGATTGTTGCGAGGACTAATTCAACAGATGCATAAAAGCACTTCAAACAGCGCCCGGTACACAGTAAGGGCTATTTGTATGTTTGCTATTATTACTTTTTATTATTGCACGCTGAAGTGGTATTAATGTCACATAGTACAAAGGCAGGGCGGCTCTCCTGGAAGGAAAGTGAAGAAACAGGTGGTAGAAAAAACAGCCACAAAAGAAGTGGATAGAATCGTATATGGTGTAGAGCCTGTGGCTATCGGGAATAGATTCTGACTTTCTAGCTGCTCCCTAAACAGCTCATAGGGAATGGACGTGATTGAGGCAAACACGGCTGTCCCCAGACCCTGCTATGAAGTGACCATAATCCATCTCTGATTACCACCTCCCACCAAACCTTGCTGCCGCCTCCACATCTTTATCCGATTCTTGGTTACCCGTGACTGGGAGCCATACCTGCTGTGGTGTTTCATGACTGCTTTCCTGAGGGAGGATCTAAGTGAAGGTTTGGCATGCATCTTTTTAAGGAGCAATCCTGTGGCTCCTTGGCTTCTGGCTCCGGGGCGTGTGTGTAAACTCTTCGAGGAAGGGGCAATCAGAATGGGCGCATATATGGTATGAGTTGAACTGTTATGATCTGAGACAACTGAAAATGGTGACCTGCAACCAATCCTGGCTCACTGCTTGATAGGATCTGTGAAGTAAGGGGGATTTGCTTCGTTATATTTTACAGGAGATGTGCTTATGTAAGCAGAACAGCGATCAAGTTTTGAAAAATTTTCATGGGAAAATGTATATAACAACATCATACGAAGTAACAGGAAACATTAATAATGGCAATAAATAGAAAACGTACTGAAAGAAATTACATCAAAACGCTACTGTGATTACCTTGGATTGACGAGATTATAGGGGGCTTTTGTTTTCTTCTTTATGGTGTTTCTATATACAAACTTCTAATCTTCCCAAATGAGAATGTATTATCTTCTTTGATAGAAAATAAAATAGAGTAAAGACTATAGTCAGTAGACCTGTTAATGTAGAAACAACCTAAATGGCCTTGAAGGGGGTGTGGTAAAAACAAAATGAAACTATGGTACATCTGAATAATGAACTGCTGTGCAGTTATCAAGGTGATAGTGTGAAATTGAGTTTTTCATTATATGTTGTTAAGTGGAAAAAAGTAGCATAAGGGACAATATATAGTAAATGCTAAATAGCAAATGTAAATATATGTAAATGTATATCCAAGAATATAAATGGGAATGTTAATATGGTGAATGTGATTATTGGTAATTCTTTTGTTTTCTGTGTGTTGGTATTTTCTAATATTCTTCAATAAAACCTGGGTTACCTCTATAATAAGTAGATGTTTATATAACTTAAAAAAAAAAAAAAGTCCAAGGAATATTCTTAGGGCAATGAAGTCCGGTAAGGGAGTGCCAGATCATGTATTCGTAAGCAATAGTGCCATCTGGTGGATCAAAGGCAAAAACTCACCCTCTTTATTTTTCATTTGGAATTTGGAAATGAAAGTCAGTTCTGTGTCACGTTTCAGACAAATGCCGGGACAATTTTAGCAACTTAACAGAAGTGTTCCTTTGATTCACAGGAAAAAGAAGTAGCCCAGTAACTGAGTTGGGAACCTAATTATAAGTATAGCCATTCAATTTTATTTAAAAAAAAAAAATCTGTTTTACTAAATGTGCCTGGGGGGGCACACTCATCCGTAGACAATTCTGAATTATCCATTTTATTTAGGATCATTTAGGGCAAAATTTGCATCTTAACATAACTTTCTTCAAGGACGTGGCATAGAACCCAGCCCTTAATAGCACCACCAATATTTGTGGAATGAGGAATTACTTCTGGCTGGCTGACCTCGCTGACAGTTGGTGGATTTACATGGGGCATAACTTAATTTAAATATGAACCAGTGGAAGTTCCAGTTCTTTTGATAAGCAAACACAAAATACTAAAATGCTTGACAACGCCCAATGATGGTAGTTGAGCTGCCATTCTGGATAAATTACCACCGCCACCCCCACCCCCACCATCACCCTACGACTCCCTGCCCACTCACACTTCACTCACCCAGCCCACTCACACTTAACTTTTTCCACTCGCCTTTCTTCTGCACGTGAAAATCTAAATATCTGATAGTCTTTGGAAAAACACTGTTAAGGTCTACCCCACCGTGTTCTTCCCAACCCCGCAGAAGGCCAAGCTGCTGGCAGATTGCTGCCTTTGAGAATTAACCCTGGCTTTCCTTACCATCCCGCAGGTGAGCTCATCAACCTTGCCATGTACTGTGAGAGGATAAGGAGGAAATTCTGGCCTGAGTGGCACCATGATGATGACAACACCATCTATGAGTCTGAGGAGAGCAGCGAAGGGAGCAAAACCCACACGCCCCTGCTGGATTTCAGCTTTTACTCAAGGACAGAGACCTTTGAAGATGAGGGAGCAGAGAACAGTTTTTCCAGAACCCCAGACACGGATTTCACCGGACACTCGCTCTTTGATTCTGACGTGGACATGGAGGACTACACAGACCACGAACAGTGCAAGTGACGTTCAGCCTTGCTGACCCTCTTCTGCCGGAGCGGCCACTCCCTGGGGTTGGTCCGATTTCCCAGGTGGAAATCCATCTGAGCTGGGAGGAGATCTTCGTGCTCGACACAGTTCTCACGAGCTAACTGGACGATAGCAGCCTTATTTCTTTTTGTACAAACGAGACACAGAACCATTCGGATGGCTCCATTTAAAACAAACAGGCAAAAAGGAAAAAAAAAAAAAAGTCAGCATGGTTCCTGAAATCCATTTTTGTTTTCATTAGAAAACTAACACTGTGTGGCAGAGCAGGGGCAAGAGCAGATTGTCTGCGGATTGTGTCTATGTAGATCGTCTTCAACCCGAGGGCTTATTTGTGAGCCGGATTCTCGAACGTCCTTCACCCACCGGGGTTCCAAGTAATGAGAGAAATCATCGGGGGAAATGTCCAGGAGACAAATATCCTATGGTGGCTGCTTGTATTTTATGTGTGTATATTGTATGTTGAGATAATTCAAATAAAAATCCATAGATATTCAGTGAACACCTACTATGTGCAAAGCACTGTGCTAGGTGCTAATCAGTATAAGATTTATTCTCAGTCCTGCCAGTGACTAGCTGTGTGATTTCGGGCGAGTCCCTTAATTCTTGTGTGCCTCATTCCCCCACCTGTAAGGTGGGGATAACGATACTCTCCACCTACCTACCTCACAGGGGTGTTGTGAGGATTCATGTGGTAGCACCTCTTGGAAGAGGTGTGACATAAACACAACATTTTATTCTTTATTGTGCTTCCTGCGTATGAACATTTGAGGGCAGAGGAATTCCATATCCAGCCAACAGCAGCCACAGTCACTCGCCAAAGCCGAGCAGACGAAACACACGCAAAGGCGCAGTTAGGATTCTGTCACCATTCTTCTTTGTGATCTTGCCTGAATGGAAATCTTTTGCTGAAAGACCGTTGAAAATGCTTTCACAGAGCATCGACAGCTACACACAGTCTTCAGTTCTGTGTATTTGCAGACGTCTTTCTTCCGTTGCCTGACCGCACGCTGGAATGTTGTCCTTTGTAGACTCCCGAGTGTTAAGTTGCCTGTGTTTGATTTATTTGAAGGGAATAAAGCTCAGGAATATGATGGGTTTCGTAGAGGTGAAGGGGAAAGGATTTGACTGAGTTTTTTAAGCAGATGCTTGCCAACGCGTAATATCTTTTTGAAAACAAATCTTGCAAGACGTGTCGAAAAGATGAAGTCTGAAGAGGATCACGTGACAGGTATCAAAGCACTTTGTGCAGTGTAGACTCTATGCAGTTTTACTAATGCAACTTTTCTGGCGTTCTCAGCCATTGCCCCGTGAGAGGAAGGCAATGCTGGGGACAAATCTTAATGTTTCTTAAGGATCTCCCGTAGCTGCCCTGTGCTCCCTCTCTGTCCCTGTAGAGCACACGGACCCTTGGGGTTACTGTACTTACTAAAGCGCTCTATCTCTGAAGACATCCTTTTTGTTGACTTAGAACATTTTCCAGTGAAATATGGGGTGAAGATGCTGGGGTGACGGCCATGGATTTGGGCTAGGAGAGTCGGTGTTACGATTTACAACCGCAAGCAGAGCTGCTTTGCTTCTGATCTCAACGGATTCACTGGGTAATGGTTATTCGTGGTGGGGCCAAAGAGGCATTTTTCAAAAGAGACAGCAATTTCTGCTGAGAAGTTCGTGTATTTGCTTGAAAAAGACTCTCTTTGAATATGGCTTTTGCAAAACAATCCTAAAATGCTGCGGATTCACAAAGAGGTAAAGGGGGAGAATTGCTGAGGCTGTTTACCATTGGAGCCACAGTGTAGGACCTGTGTAACTGGGGACAGATGCTGAGATACCCTCAGTTAGAGATTCTCATTGCACAGGAAACTCAGTCGTTAGTTTCTTATTAAAAGCATTCATCTTTGAGAGGACCGTTTGGTGCCTAATGAAAATGTGGGGGAGAAGATATGAATGGATGAGCGTGTTGTATCTCCGGCGACACTTGGGAGGACTCTTCACCTCGCCTGTCTCTAACACGTGTGTTCCAAGGTCAGCTGGTGGTAGTTCTGTGTGACTAGGGAAACTTCTGGCTTGCAAATGTGAATGTCATAACCAGCTAGGCTGTGGACCCGGCCACACAAAGACCGAGTTGACCTATCCCCATCCATAGCTGGAAAAAGTTGTGTTTGCAATCTTGCCTGCAATTTATTCTCACTGTATAGCACAAAGGGTGTTGTGTCCTCGCGTCAAGAAGGATTTAAGTTATGGCTGTGCAGAGTCACATATCGTTTTACTGTGCATTGCTTGCAGGGCAAGTACATAGAGAGCCAGTGTTCATCGTGAAGTTGTAAAATAAGTCATTCTTTCCAGGTGCCTCTCACAGAGGCTTAAATGGACATTACCACTTGGAGTCTTGGGTACTAGCCTGCCAGCTCATGACTGGGCACTCAACATTCCGAAGGTGTAACTTGATTTGGAACCCTGGAATACACCCAGGTTTTACCTTCCCAATGTGGGTTATGGACACAAAATGACCAAGACAAAATCACTGTTGGGTGGATGACCTAGGTAGTCTTTATTGGAAGGGCTTTAATTTTACCTGGTTTGTTCCTAAGTTCCCCAGATTTGAAGTGTTCTCCAATACGGTGAACAGGTGCTACTTAAAAGAAAATATAACAAGAAATTAGGGGACATTTTGGTCATCTGGCTTACTTATTCAAGTTGTGTTTCTTTTTTTCCTGGAAAGTGACTTAAGGAGGTGTGATCTTTAATGTTAACAGATGTTTTTTGGTTGGACAGAAGCCCCACTAGCTGTCCGGTTTTTTTGTTTGTGTGTTTGTTTTATTTTTTACCTCTCAGTGTAAAAATAAATTCTGCCCCTCTATCCACTTCCCTTCGCCCCTCGTCCCCACTCATCAGGATTAAGGAGCAGCAGCAGTGTGATTTAATCTGCCTATGTCAGCTAGGCAGAGGTAAGCTATATTGTCAGAGTTGACCATTTTGTTGTTGTGACATAATGAATTGTGAACAGTGATGCTATTGTTGAGGCCATGAGCTAGCTACCCTGGTGACTGACCACAGACACAAGAACTTGAATCATAGCTGTAGTCTGGCTCTCCAGTGAGCCCGGCCTGTGTATACTGTGGCATTAGGTATTAGGATACGTTTGCTTGAAATAGAGTTCAAGGAAGGGAAGAGCTAGGAATTTTAGCTTCATGGGTCTTGCCTAGGTTGTTTAAGAGAAAACATAAAATCATAAGAATGTATATAGCTGGGTAATGGATTAGTTGTAAAAAGCCCCTTACAAGAGAGCCTCTGAGGTTCTTATTGGCTCCATATCACATGCATATTCATTTGTAGGCAAGACCTGAACTGAAGTCTTTCACCTTGCCTTAGATGGTTCTTGCCGTTACGTTACTTTGACTTTGTTTCTTTTTAAAACCCACATTCCCTGAGAAATCAGTCCATGTGTCCATCAGCACATCCCCAGCCTCTCTCAAAGAGTGCTTGGAATCTCCCACTCTTGCTCTCCATGTCTGTTCAGCCCAGTCCAGACCAATTCAAGAATTTACTCTGTGCAAGGCACTGCTAGACTCTGAATGATACCAAGTCACCAAGACTCCATATTCTTTGTTTTTTATCTTTTAAAGAATCTATGCCATATTATCACTCCTTGCGTATTTACTGAGCACCTATCCTGTTCCTGGCCCTGAGATCCACAGGAGATCTAGAGGGTGAACAGAACAGACATGGCACCCTGATTTTAGGGCATCCGCTTTTGCCCAGACTAATGCAATGGCCTCTTCTAAATGCTTGGTCACTTCCCTGATCCATTCCACCCTACACCATTAATTTTTAAAAGAATTTCTGGCCCTGATGGGGTGCCATATTGCCTCAGGATGAGGGTCACTCTCTGGGCCGTGGTATTCTCAGCTCTTCCTTCATCTTGTTTCCTGGGACGTCTCCCAGGGCTTCTCCATATGAGCCATCCAGTGCATCCTGGTTGGTCTCCTTGCCATTGCCTAAACATGCCTCATATCCCCACTCTGCTTTTGCTTATGCTAGCCTCCCTCCTGAAAGCCCTGCCCTTCCTGTCCACTGGCCCAACTCATGCCCACCTCCCAAGGCCCCACTTCATCAGTTCTGCAAGAAGACTTCCCAGCTCATTATAATCTCCCCTTCCTCTAGAAACACAGCACACATCGTTGGCTTCCCTGCTGGCTGCATGGGAAAGGTATGCCTAGAAAGCAGGCCACACACTAGAAAGTAGTGCTTTTAAACTGTTTGCGTCAGGGATTCCTTTGATAATCTAATGAAAGTCCTATACCTTATTACCAGAAAAATACATATATGCAAATATACAAAATTTTACATGTAACTTCGGATTTAGAGACCTGAAATCATCCATGGATTCTTTAGGGGGCTCATGGACCCCAGTGGAAGAAGCCTTCTAAAGAGTCTTTAAAAGCTACTGTTGTTAGTGTTCATTCTTTCTTGCCTTTGACATATGCAGAGAGTAGAAAATTGGTATGGGATGTGCATGCAAAAGCAATCTCTGTTATTATCCGTGTTGGGTGTGTGTTGAGTGACAGGGAAGGAAGGAAGAAGAGCTGTCTTACGTTAATTGAGAGAATATCTTTGTTTTGACAGGCTTGGCATTTTGAAACTGACAAGGTTTTATTGTTATTGTTCTTGGTTATCTGTTAACCATCCAAAAAGTTGATTTATCAAAATTAATTCAGAGCCAGGTAAGCTTCATTTCAGGCCTCAAACCCACCACTTCTGCATGAGTAGGCTTTGGCCTAGGGTTATTAAGGTAGGAGAGAAGAGGCTGGATTTTTCCTTGTAGGAAAAAGATCGGCACAGTCAAGTTTTCCTGTATTCATCATTCATTAATTCATTCATAGGATAACTGTTGAGTGTATTTTCAATAAAAGGATGGTGCCTTTGTTGATAGGTAACTACTCAGGTTCTTCTTTGTCGTCGTCGTCGTCTTCTTCTTCTTCTTTTTGTTTTTTTACAGGGTGAAGTTATTTTTATTGCTCCTGACTATGATCCAGGATCCTTTGTTCTCCTTTATGTGCAGTGCTGTTTAAGTTGAACAAGAACCAGTGAAAATACATTCGATGACAGATACTTCCAAGTCTGAATGCTGAACTCTGGCAACACATCTTTAATGGGTCCGGCCATCAATTAATGTGTGATTGTGGAGTGCTTGACCTTTTTTCAATTGCTTCCAGTGGTGAAACTGGGTGAAGTTTGAAAGGATCCCCTTGGTAGGTGGGGCAGGAGGTCCCTCTTTCCCAGAGTTCTTTTGCTAGTACCAGTAAATGTCAACAGATGATGAATATTTTCTTCATTTGAATTCCTTACAAGAAACTTGAGTTTTTAGTCCCTGAATTTAAAGGATATCCTAAAGACATTTAAAGTTCCAGGGGCGCCTGGGTGGCTCAGTCGGTTAAGCGTCCAGTGTCAGCTCAGGTCATGATTTCGCTGTTCCTGAGTTCAAGCCCTGGGTCAGGCTCTGTGCTGACTGCTCAGAGCCTGGAGCCTGCTTTGGATTCTGTGTCTTCCTCTCTCTATGCCCCTCCCCTGCTCACTCTCTGTCTCTCAAAAATAAACATTAAAAAAAAAAAAAAGATATTTACAGTTCCTTAATGTTTAGGATAAGATAACTGGAATGGATAACTTACTGGCCTTGCTCCTTAGACATGGTTACAGAGGAAACTAAAAAAACGCTTAAAAGGAAAGTGACTCAGCTCTTTTGGGGCTGACAGTGGGACCTCCTTAACCATGCTGGCTCCTGCCAAGGCAGGGAACCTGTCCCCACAGCAAGGCTCTCTGAAGTTTCTGTTGTTGGCTAGATTATGACAAAGTGGTGATGTTCAAATTTCAAGAAGATCATGCCCCAAATTGTAAAACGTGTAGATAGATAAAGGGTCCCATCACAGTAATAAAGTAACTTATGAATGTGGTCTAGCCAGCACTCACACTCCTGATCATTTTAGTGGAAGAAACAAGTTAGAGTAAAAGATTGATACAGTGCTTTGGTGTTCTGTACACAATTAAATAATGTCATCAATGAAAGTGATGGCCTTCATGAAGTTTAAAAAATTCTGGTTGTCCCTAATTACAACTTTATATTTTGAAACAATCCACTAATTGTAGAGCAATATATATTTATGATACTGGTTAATTTTATAAAGAGTAGTATTGCTACATATGACCATTCACCTCCCTCCCTCCCCATAGCAAGCAATTTTTTTTTTTTTTACTTTATGACTCTGGAATAGAATAACTTTCATTTATCAATAATATTTAAACCTTTGGTCTTTCTTTAGTATTTCATACACCTACCTATGTCTTTAAAACCAATAGGAGTCAGCTGCTGAATTGCCATGTTAATTAGCTGTGACTGAACAGGTAGCAGAGGGAGTACAGTTGTTCAGTGGAGGGCTAGGAAAGAGAACTGCTTTGGATATTTACCATCCCCCTCCTCTTAAAAAACAAAACAAACCCCAAACAACAATCTGTGGACTTTTCCCTTCAACAGTTGTTCAGAATTGAAAGTGTTCTGTCATATTTGCTTCTGTCTCTCCACAAGAGATCGCATTTGGCTTATTCAAACACAAACCATGTCCAGATGATTGTATTTTTACCTTAAACAAATTGTATCTGAATTCTTTTGCAGCAATAAGATTAAAAACGGTATCAAATTTTCAAGGAATCTCTGCTTCAGTAGGGGCGACATGTTTGTGTTACTCCTGTCAAAATGATTACCTCATGTGATCAGTCTCATGGGATCGTGCTTATTGTAAACATGTGTTTTCCCCAGGAATGTGCATCATGCAGCGTGTCTCACGACTCAAACGGTAATGATGGCTGGGAAGAGGAGGGTCTGAATCCTTCATTTGGCGATGCTAAGATTTCACTGAGTGGGAGGAGAGAAGGAAAGGGTGACAAAGGTGGCCTCTTCAGGCAGCACGTGGTACGGCTGTGTTGGAGACGTGTCAGGCACCTCGCAAGTTGTCTAAGGGGTGGCGTCAGTAACATAATACAAAATCCAGGTTTACAAATCAAAAACAAATGCAATTTGTAGGGAAGGATTGTTTGTGGATGTATGAAAGACCGGTGCAGGAAGCACTGAAATAATGTTGATCTTTGTCTTAATTTATATGCTCAAGTGCTGGGATTGTGCCATCTGAAGCCAAGCCTGGGAAATGGGAGAGCAGCTGACAGCGATGGCCTCTGCTCAGTTCCTTTGATTCTGGAACTTCCTTCTATTCTCTCAAAAGGGTTCGTGGCATATGGTTTCCATCTCATGAATATAAAATGTACAAAGTAACGTATATTTGTTTTATAGATGCCCTTTAAGTGGAGACACCCCAAATCATTCGTATTTAGGTAGTGGTCTCCAAACCTTTGTGCTCATTCACCTCATCAGTAAAACTTTCTGAGCATGCCCTTTAGCATATTTATTTATAAACACACACACACACACACACACACACACACAGAGTGCTCATACTGCAGTACTGATGTGTACATTAAAAACCATGGCAAACATAGAAATTTTCAAAGGCTGTTGTTCTGGACTCAGTAGAGTTTAGGGAATGGGGCAAGGAGTACTTACAGGCAGCACCTAGAAAGCTGCAACTGATTAAAGAATGTGTATGTAACATTTGTGGCAAAGTGGATGTAAAATAGGCATGGGCGCATGATTTTAGGTCAACGAATGTATGTATGTATGTATGTATGTATGTGTGTATGTATGTAAGTATTTTTACTTAAAATGGGCATTTGCGGTTGGGGAAGAGAATGGTGAATAAATAGATGTCCCCTTTACAAGAGCTATTTTAATTCTGTTTTTGGGACCACATGATCTAGAATGTTTTGAAAATTTCTGAAAGATTTCACAGTACATGGACTTAAGCAAAATAAGAAAAGATAGGAGGGGAAAAAGCAAATAATGCAAATACGGGATGCATTGCTTCAGAATTTCAATACCAATCGGAAAAGCATGTTTTGATAATTCCTGGTAACCAACATCTCACTGATTATAAATCTCTCTTCTGTTTGTTTATAATCCAATGTCACCAAATGTGTGGGAGGTGCACAGATTTATTTTCAGAGATCCGAGATGGGAAGGACCAATGTTGGTATAATTTGAACCCACATTTCAGCTGCTTGGGGGCTGATGGATGGACACTGCCCGGAAGCATTTACCTGCACCACCTGTTTTGCAAACACCATGAATAGCATCTTGCTGAACAAGGGCCTCAGTGTCGAGGTGGCATTCCAGTGTTTATTTCTGGACCTATGAGTTACTTTAGCACAGTTATTGTTAGTAGTTTATAAAGCCATATTTAAACTTGTATACTTGATTGTAAGATAGATTTGAATTGTGCACTATGTTGATTACTGTATATAAATGTGGAAATTCTGTACATTTGGTCTTCATGCTGTATGTATTTGATGTGTAAATGATAACTAATGGTTATGAAATAGCTTGCTGTGAATGTCTTTATTCCAATTTGCTTCTCTCTTTGCAGATTTGAATGTTTTAACTTTACACTCATGAGGGAAATCTGAAATCTTTGCATCGAACATACTGTTAAGTGGTAGTCTCTTAGATGATCGGGAAGATATTTTTCTTGTAAGGTTCTTGTATAATTAAAGCAGAGGTAATTAATTTTTTAGGCATATAATTTTCAGATAGAAATTCAACGGAATGTTTTTTAAGTAGAAAACAGGTCTTTGAATATGCTCTCCTACCCTCTCCTGCCTTTTAGTTCTTGCCCAGTGTGCCCCTCAGAGCTTTTGGGGAGTGATACCCACTATTAGAGAGAAGAAAAGGGGGAGGGGAGCAGGACACACGCTAAGACCTTTGCTGTGGGTATGAGGCCTGATGATAGAGCAACTTCCCCTTCTGTTAATAGTGTCTAAATTAGTTTTTGTACCTCTCCAGTGAAGTAATTGTGATGTCCGTTTTGTAGATGAGGAAAGAGGCTTGGGGGGTAAATTAGGGTACAGTGGCTAAGACATGCTCAAGTCATTGATTTGCAGTGAGGTTTTAGAAATACAAATCTTACTTCCTAGTGTTCTGTCCATATGTGCCTGGCGATGAACCATGAAAGACAGCTGGATCTAAAGGCATGTCAGGATTGATGGAGACATTTAGGGTGTTTGAAATCCTATCTAGAAATTTGAGCAACTATTATCCAAACATTAGCTTCTTAGCATTTAGGGCAGATTGCAATAAGGTAACATCTAAAATCCCAAACTTCCCAAACCATGGGACTATCTATTAAGTGGAAGATGAGAGAACCCCCTAATCCCACATTCTAGAGGTAACAGTTTGGCTTTCAGACCCCCATTCTCTCTTGACTAATAAATCCCAACCATTCAGCACTGCTTATTAACATAGACCCTTATTACATAGGCCCATAATTGAAAATGCTTTGAGACAATGTGTATCCACTTCAACTTAAATGAGCTCCGGACCCTTCTAGAACTTGTATGGGGGCTTTGGACTCAAGCCTGGTGTCTGTCCCACTAGGGAAGCTTGCTCTCCTTGCTTTCAGAGGCATCAGAGGGAAGGGGGGTGTTTGCCTTTCCAACATGCTGTGCTCAGAAGTGTTAAGAGAAGTATCTTGTTGCCAGTTGTCCTGAATATTCCATGACTTGATTTTTCATATTTTTGTCCTCCTTTCCTTTTAGAGGAGAGGCAGAGCAGTTGGTGTCCTGGCTCTCTCAGGGGCCGCCTGTTTTGTTTGCACAGGATGCCACTGTCAGCACCCATTAAACACTTCCCAGCCTGGGCTCGTTCCCATTAGCAACAGACTCTTCTTTTGAAACCTACCAAGGTTAAAGTCGCTTATGCTGTGGATGAAAGCAAACTCTGGAAAACGAAGGGAAGAGAACCAGCGTCCTCCCTCACAGTGTGGCTGCCTTGTGTGTCCAAGAGGTACCTGGTCTGTTTTCATGGTGGTGCACTCATTGTGAAGGCTTAGGGGTCCTCTCCAGTTGAGGGCCTGTTAGAATTGAAGGTTCACCTTACCCAGGATGGGACCCTAAGTGACTCATGCTCAACATGTATCCAGGTAAACCCTGATTGAAACAGCATCACAGGGAGCCTCGAAAGGGAGGAGGAGAGTTGAGGGAAGGGCTGTGGGTGGCAGGGAGCAGCCCCGGACCCCTTCCCCAGCCCTACTGTATCCACACGTTTATTGTGTGCTGCTGCTTCCTTCTCCACCCTCACACATCTCCCTCCAACTAGCTGGTGCATTTAAAGGCAAATAGTGGAAATCTTAGGGCTGCTCAGGGATGTCAAATAGTCCAGATTCACCAGTGGTACAAGTGTAAGACGGGAGGTAAGTGGGGAGGCAGCCTGGGCCACACTGTGTGGAAGTCATCCCTATAAGGGTGAGGAGGTTTTCTGAGCAGGGGACTCACACGAGGAGAGGATATTTAATTCAGGTTTATCTGATGACAACCTGGACACAGTACACCTCAGAGAGGAGGCCGCAACAGAGCAGCTGGGCAATCTCAGTGGTTCCCAGAGAAGTCAGAAGTGGGGCAGGGGGCGCAGGGGGAGCGGGGAGGGGGAGATGCCAGCCACAGAGCACAAGGACATGCCGAGTCTTGGATGCAGGGAGGGAGAGGGCCAAGGTAATGAGGTCTTGCTGGGAGCTGGGGGCTGCCAGGTGTAGGAAATGCGGAAAAGGGACACGGGTCCGGGGAAAAGCTGTGTTTGATTTTAGCCGTGCTGAATGTGAGGAACCAGTAGGGGGTGCAGGGCTGGAACTTGTGAAGGGGGTAAAAGTGGAAGCAAATGGGCTGGAGAGAGAGAGTGAAAGTCTTTAGCACCTGGGGCGCCTGGGTGGCTCAGTCAGTTAAGTGTTGGACTCTCGATTTGGGCTTAGGTCATGATCTCGTGGTTTGTGAATTGGAGCCCCGCCTTGGGCTTTGAGCTGACAGCATGAAGCCTGCTTGGGATTCTCTCTCCCCCTCTCCCTCCGCCCCTCTTCTGTTGTGTGCTCTGTTTCTCTCTCAAAATAAGTAAGTAACTTGAAACAAAAGTCTTTAGCACCCTGCATTTGTATGTTCCACTGTCTTTAGGGTTAGTCTCTCAGTAACTCCTTGACCATGTCCCCTGGTGTCCTCGTATATAAGATGAGGGGTCTTGCAGTTTGATCTTCAAGCCCCTCCTCGCTCAAACCTCCTTTCATTGTTCCCGATGGCTGAATACCACTTAATACCAATAAACACCGATTCCACCTCCTGCTTTGTTGATTCTCATAGTGTTGGAAAGACGAATTTAGTGACCAAGTCAGCCAGCAATAGCTGACATTTACAGATCACTTACTATGTGCCAAGCACTGTGTTCTTGGCAACCTATGTGCAGCAACTCATTTAACCTTCACGGCAGCCTGGTGAGATAGGTACTGTCACTGTCACCACTGCCGCCATCATAATAACTGCCACCACCTTCCTCCTCAGTGTCACCATCATCACCATCTGTAGTTTATAGATGAGGAACTGAAGCAAAGAGGGGTTTAAGTAACTTAACCCCGGATCTCTGCCAAGTGAACAGCAGAGCTGGGGTTCAAGTGCACGGTCTGTGTTTAAGAGCCTGGCTATGACACCGCTGTGCCCCGCTAGCTCTACACCATTCTAGCATTTGCACCCCCAGACCACACAACCTCTCGAGTACAAGGCTGTGAAGATGCAGGGTGCTTGTGTTGAACCAGAAATGGCTTGACTTAACTCACTTCTCCCGAATCATTCCCAGCCAGCCCTGTGGGGTTTGCCTTCTTACAGAACACACACAGACCCTGTCATCAGGTCCCTGATCCATGTTCAGACAGACTTCGGTTCTCTGTGGGGAGCTGTCTGGTTTCCCTGGTCAATTCGCATTGCTTCTGGTGGTCATGGCCATTGGCCCCACACACCTCGTTCACCTTGAGTCCTCACAGAGGGGATTCCTGGGCAAATGACTGAAAAAGGCAGGATTCTTAGGGTGCCTACTGCCTGCTGCCCAGAGGAGCTCACCGCGCACATTGTTCTCCACTGCCTATAAGCAGATGCTGCACACGTCTCCACCTCTCACCCCAGACCTTGCTCCTCATTCTCCAGACCCACGTACACATATGCCCGTGGGACGCTGCCTGTGGGTGTCTCCACGTGTCCAGATGTGAGCTGTCAACTCTCTTTCTCCCAGTCTACCATTTCTCAGTGTTTCCAAGCCACCGAATGTCTAAGCAAGACCCCTGTAGTCACCCAGTCCTGTGGCTTCTGCTTCCTGAAAACAGTTTAAATGCATCTCCTTCCTCAGCTCGGCCTGAACTTCCGGGGCTGCGGCCTCCCACTAGGTTCCTTCCTTCTGGCCTGCTTCCCCCGTACCCATTCTCCACCTTGCTGCCAGGCGAGTCGAGAATTTGGGCGTCATCCTTGTGCAGGGGCCGTGCTAGTCTTCTCTGTATCCTTCCAATTTTAGTACGTGTGCCGCCGAAGCCAACGCCGTCAAGCTACTCAAAAAGGGAAACTGTCCGTGTTGCTTCTGTAGCATTCAGGACGAAGTACGGGCACAAATGGCTCTCCGTGACCTGGAACCCGCCTCCCTCACCCGCCGTATTTCCCGCCGCTGCCCTTCCCATCTTCACACACCAAACTCCAGATCTACCAAGATATGAAATTGCCACTTTGTTTTACCTGTCATCCCACCACTGAGGGAATGACGCTGTGTCAAAAAAAATTTTTACTGGCATCTTTTGTCTCTTTACACTGATAATAAATGGTTGACTGTAGTTGATTTTTTTCTGTTTTCTCTGCTGAGTGCTTCCTTTTGCCAGACTTTCCCCAAGGAGAGACAGCCAAGGAGAAAGGTGTTCTCTTTCGTCTCCCGACGTGGTGGGGGATAGAATGATAAATCAGACACTGACGCTACCCTCAGCGGTAGGTGAGACATGAACACATAAAAGCTCGGGTAAAAGATAAATGCTGATAAATACCCCAAGAGAGGGACAAATAAGATGGCTTGGACCCTGTGGTGGGGAGAGTCCTTCCGGCCCAGGAATGCAAGAGATGGAGCCCACTGTGCCTCTCTCCACTGTCCCCTGCTCTCGCAGTCCTGAAGGTAACTCACTTTTCCAAGTCACGACACTTCCCGAGGGGCCCTCTTCCCAGCACAGAAAGGAGGACACAGTGTCTTTCTTTGGCTAACAACGCTTTCAGGAATCTGGGGGCTTAAAAATGGTGGTCCACAGACCGTGTGATCTGAGTTGTAATAGGCGTAAGGAGCACCAGTACGGCTGGATCCTCATCTTTCTGAGACAACTCCCACTGTCAAGGACCCTCTCTCCACCATTAGCATCTCAGACAGGTAGATGACATTAGTGCTGAAGGGATAAAGGAGGCAAAGAGGTGTCTTTAAAGAGTGAAAGTGGACGTGGAACACATCTGTGGCAGGGAAGGACAGGGCATTACACCAGCTGCTCGGAGGCAGGTGGTGTGGGCTGACTGGGTGGATGTGCCCTATGTCTTAGCATCAGCTAGATCAACCCCTTCTCCTTAAAAGCAGCTTTTGCAAGTCACTGTCCCGAAGCTTTTCCTATGAGTGCATATTCGCTTTGGGACACTCTTAGGACGGAGCGCCGCCCACAAACGCTTGCGGTTGCATCCTTAGCAAACATTCGCTTTACTTGCTGTTGCTGGGTATTTATTCCCCAGGCAGGGCTCTCCAGTGGTTGTAGAGTGTCCAATTTCGGGTGTTGGATAACTTTAAGATTCGTGTGCAGTAGGTGGAGGCCCATGATACACATAGTAAATGCTCAATAAAGACTGGTTACAGGAATGGACACATCCTCGGGTAAAAGACAAATCAAATTGCTAAGAAATATCCAAAGTTTGAAGTTTGCAATGACATACTGTGCAGAGGCAGCCAGTAAATTACTCATAGAACAAACCACAAGTGACTGAAATATGGGGTAGTAATTTTTGTAAGCTCAAGTGGTTTATGCAGTCCTCAGGATCTCTCGATGGAATTATAGCCCCGTAATTCAAATAGCTCCCATTTCCTTGACACACAGACCATGGATCTGAATCCCAAATCCTGCCATGGTTGGTATACTGCGTTTTTCTCCACCCTTGCAGTCTTATGCTGCCCAACAAAATCTTTTGTATGTACCTCTCGAGTGTGAGGTACATTCACCTCCTCTTTGTCTTATATTGTTTTTCTGTATTATAGTGTATTTAACTTATTAAGGAGACTACATCCAATAAAACTGGCTTTCTTATGGGGTCTTGGAAGTTTATTCCTTTTAGCTACCAGCTTTTGAATCCTATAGGAAGCAGAGTGATGTTAGTGGTGCTTTCTTTGCTCAAGTATTAGCATGTATGGACTTAACCTGATCTCTGCACACAAAAATAGAGGGAGAAATCCCTGGTAGGTAGGAGATAAGCCTTCTTCTTTACTTTTTTCCTCTCCTGCTTCAAGCCTTCGCTGATATGAGGAATTTGAATTCATTGTAATTGAATAGCTATTGTTGTTAGCTCTCTTTCCTATAGATGGTTTTATACATATGCAGCTAGTAGTTTAAAAGCAGACATGTCAGGTACAGTTATAAAGCAACTTATTGTTTTTTTTTTTTTTAAACTGGCCTTGCAAAGTTAGCCACAGTAGGACTAGTTGCCCCCCTAACACTGGGTGAAATTTTAGGCAAGTGTCATTGTTTATCTGCTTACTCTTGCATGGTGAAAAGTTGGGGGTCTCTTTAGTCTCTCAAAACAGGTGCAGTTCTGTTATGGATATGTGTAGTTGTGTAATAATCAAAACTCTGAATTGCATTCAACACTGAAGCTGCTCCCTTGCTTTGCTCAAATCTCCACCAGAAGAGAGCATGGTACTTTTATTTTGCGTCTTCTGTCGACCTGTACCTCCTGACCCCTTTCCCACCCCATACGTGCATTGGTTAGCCATAACTTCTGACCATTCTAGGGTTAGAGCAGAGGAATGCAGAGGAAAACATGTCTAACTTGACTGCCACCAAAATGGTTGCAGATATTTGTAGATGTGTAAAGATGCCTCTGTGGTGGGCACTTTCACAGAAATTTTGGAGACCTCCCTGGTACTGGGAATCTTTCATCTGGCAGTTCCCATGACAGGCAAATTCATCTCCCCTTGGTTGGAACTCTACCGCTTTTCCAAAAGTGTCTTGAGCAAAGTGCCTTGAAGATGGTGCCATTATCTCTGTCTCTCTTTATACTAAAATGTAGACATCTCCACTAAAATGTTGAGCTCTCTACCAAACCCCAAGGGTGATTGGAAACTACTCCCACCCTTCCCCCACCTCTGCTAGACCTGCTTACGTGGTTTGAGACTCCACTGCAGAGTGGGATTCGTTGGAGCCTACTGTCCTGGGGCCTCAGTAGAAAGTGAGGGTATGCTCCCAATTTTACGTCCTGTAAAACGTGGCATGTACGTGTGAAAGAGAATCAAATAATTTTTATGTGGGCTTGCTAGTCATAAGCCACCGATGTCCTCACCTAAATGGGCAGGACTTTGGTGTCTCTCCTCAGGCTGGATGTAGGAGGCTTTTATCACAATGGCTGTGCTCCAAGCAGCTGCACCTTTCCTGTTCCTTCTCATGGGCTCCTGCAAAATAAGAGAATCACTGCAAAATAAGAGAATGAAATATTCTCTGTTAGTCCAGTGAACTGGTTGATCTTGCTCTCAGATCCTGAGGAACTCTGAAGCTATGTATCCCCTTGGTATACAGGCATATTTCCAAGTGTCCTTTTCTTTCAGTAACTTAGAATGAAATTAACAACCATATATAAAAATTAATCATATAATCAATCTATGGGTATCTATTGTTCACCTTGTGCTTTGTTCTGTGCTAGTGATTTGGAGGGGCTAAATATATATGAGAATATAAACTATGTATATGTGAAAAGTATCTGGCAAGTGGGCAAGGGGGGCTGTCGGGGGGCCTGGGTTGGTGACTAGTAGGAGCCCTTGGCCTTATGGAAAGCTGGTGGAATTTGATGGGAAAGATTCGTTATTAAAATTTCTCATCTAAAGCCAAGAATGAAGGACAAATTTTTCATAGAGGTTTATTCCCAAATTGTGATTCGGGGAAATTGAAATGATTTGTGTTTTAATTATGCCTATGTATTAGATGAAGGTTAATCTAAGACTTATAAAAATAGTAGAAATCGATGCTTTTAAAGTCTGGGTGTTATGTGCTGGGTGCCATAGTGGTGCCCCTGACTAGTTGAATGCGGTGGAGGGGTCCTGGTGAGAGTAAGTGGCAAATGGGTTTGTAACCAGGTCTGTGAAAGACACTAGAGCATGGTGGATGCCAAAAGGAGGAGTTTGGACTTGGTGTGGGATGCAACGGGGACTTTCAAGCGGAAGGAAGATCAGCAAAACGATAAAGGAAGATTAATCCAGCAGCACTGGGTTTTAGAAGGGAAGAATAGAGTGTCTTATAGAGCAGAGTGTTCCTTCCTTTTTATTCACATTGTTGCTCTCAACTTCTCAACTTGGGTCCTTATTGCTTCTTGTCAGAATTTCTTGCTCTGATGATTCCTTACCCCCCTACAGAGTTATCTCAACTCAGTAGCTTGATTGTCAAAGGCTTCCGATATCTGGTTCCTAAATTATTATTTTTGTGCTCCTCTATGTGAAGCTTTTTGATATGAACTGTATTCTCCACCTAAAAAGCTGCATTATTCAAAATTGTGTCATATCCTTGGCTACCTTCATGCCTTGGTTTATAGAGTTTTCATCCTTAATGGCTTGTGTGTTTCCATTCCATGCCTTATGGCCATATCAAATTCATCCTTCTCCAGGAAGTCTTCCTGCTTTGAGAAATGGTTCCTTCTTTTTAATTTCTGAAGTACTCACTGTTTGTCGGTCCATTGAGCACACCTAGCATGTGCCTATATGCTTTTCTATTTATCTCGTGTTGGATACCACGTCCTACATTCTAGATTATAAACTTCCAGAGATGACACCTGAGTTTCCATATTTAAAAAATTTTCCTCTAGGCCTCAGTAAATGTATGTTGTCCAAGGTAAAGACAGTGGAAGTAGAGGGGAAGATACAGATGCATGAATGATTTTGAAGGAAGAATTCACAGAACTTTGTGATTACTGAGTTATTGAGATCCTTCTTGGGGGCCTATTTTTATTTGTATGCTGTTTAAACTCTTGAGATAATGGGTTCCATATACATCCATACTCCTGTGCAAAGAAATTCTTCCTTTTATTTGTCCTAAATTGCCCTTTATACTGATGATCCTATTTAAAGCATAAGGTCTATATGCCTTTTAAAGGTTAGGGCACTGTTTAGCCAGACGCCCAAATATTTATATACTGAGACCTACACGAGTGTTGTCTGATTAATACCTGTCTTCTTGGGAAAGCTGTGAATAATGTCAACATGAACTACATTATTCCTGCTAAAAATTCATCCATTTAGTTTAACTTGCATGTAATGACACCTGAAAGTCAGGAGCTGTTTGCTGAGCGCTGTTGCAATACTGTTGTAGCTCATTCATAACGAATGGCGATGAAGTACCCTCAGCATACCAAATGGGAGCATCAGCATAAATGGGAAATTTAGGGGCTCCTGGAAACCTTTAATATGTGATGAATACAAAAGGAAAATGCAGTGGGTCTCAGAGAAATCCTTGTTTGGAAAAAAAGACGCTTTCAGTAATAAAATTGAATTGGAAGTTAAAACTATGATATTAACCACATGCTTTATGTTAACGCCAGCTGAAATTTATCAAGATAGCTGAACAATGATGAAGGTGGAGCTGGAGCTATTAAATAGACTGAGGAGGGGCTGGGGAAAGGCAGAAACTCTCCATTTTCTTTTCATCCTTCTCCTTCCAATTTTTGATTCCTTCTTTTCTCTCCTGTTGTAAACATCAGCCTGTCCTCTCTCCTCTCTCTCATCTTTCCTACCCTGCGAGCCTACCTTCCCTCCTCAGCCGTCCTATTCCCTCTCTGTTGTAAGTTACAGAGTTTTGCAATTTGAGGGACCTTGAGACCATCTAATTTAGTCTCCTCCTTCTCATAGATGAGGCTAAAAAGCCCAAGAGGAATTAACTTCCTCACTCAAGCCAGCCAATGAGTGATAGCATCTGCCTGGGAAGCATCCCATTTCAGTATCGAAAGGGCCTGGGATGTCATCCTTGCCACTCATCCAACCAATGCAGGAGCATGTTCTAAAATATCTAGAGTTAGCCTGGTGGAGAATATTTCCAGGGAAGGTAGCCTACTTCTTGGTTAGACATGTTATTCTGTTGTTGGAACATTCTGATAGAAAGCTATGCTTTAGATTAAATTCTGATTCCCTTCCATTTTCTTCCACTGTTCCTACTTCTGTCTACTGAGTTTCAATGAAGGTTTCCTTTCCTGTGTTTGGTCTTTAAATTTGTGATGAAGGAACTGCACTTTGTAAGCCTTATCTTCTGTAAACCAAACACCCCTGATTGTGTTAATGGTTCCTCCTGTCACATGGGTTACGCTTTATCTCTTACCGCTTTAGAGCCCTCCCCTTGGTGATTTCTAGTCAATGTCACCCTTAGAGAATGGCAACAGATTTAGACACAATACTTCAAACAATATTTAATCCACACAGACTGCAGTGTCATCATTACCTATCAAGATCTGGAAATTTGATCAGTTTATTAGTGCTCATCATGTTAGCTTATTGGGAGATTAGACTCAGCTGAAACCCTCATGTCTTCTCCATTTACACAGCCAACAAGCCAGATCTTTCCAGCTCCTCATATCTGATTATGTAGATGATTATAACATTAAGTCTTAATCGCTATTCCCATCAAATTTGATCATTTTGGTTTTGTACAATTTTCCCCAGCAACCTCGGTTCTTTCTGGATTGGTAGCCTTCATCCACATTCCCACGTTTTACAGTGTGCTGGCAGCTTCCTGCTGAACAGCCAACTTCAATCAAGGTGTAAGTTTATTTTTAACTACAATTAATTTATTTCTAACAACAGTGATATCTGCCAGATAGGATGTTGGTGACAGAGTCACTTGATACAGAGTGGAATGGAGTACTCCTTTGCCTGTATCAGTTAAGGTTCATTTGATTATAAGCAATGGAAATCAACTAGAAAAACCATTATATCTCACAGAGTTAAAGGAAGAATGGGACAACCAAATCTCAGAATGGGCAATTCTACAGGTGAGTGTTTGTGATGTCTTCTAGAGATTGGTGACTCCTAGTCTCTGGGTTTTTTCATTTTATCTTTCAAAAGTCTTCATGAAAAACATCTAATTGATCCCACTTGGGTGCCATTGAGGTCCCTGGAGCTGTCTTGGTCCCTGGACCCCCCACTCTTGGTTGACTCACTATGCTCTGAGTCATGGAGTCAGAGGTACAAAATTGTGTTCCATATACACAGAGCTATCAGGACCCAGCTCCTGTGCCCTTGACTTCCTAGCAAAGAGGGAACAGTATAGGCTGGTAAGCCCCACTGAGGCCTACTAAGGGGACAGCAAAGTATAAAGAGAGTGCCAAAGGAAGAGAGTGTGCTCACTGGAATATATGAGAATGGAGCTTCATTAGTGTGTAACACAGCAAGGTCAGGACAGTAAAAAGACTTTTGCAAACAGCTCTGCAGTGCTGGAGGGCAAACGTGGGAGTAGTGGCAGGTTTAAAGACGCTACCAAATGGAGTTTTACTGTAGGGGTGATTCTGCCATAATTTTGCTGACCTCATTCGCTCAGCAAACAGTCATCAAATGCTTATTATGTGTTTACCATGTGTGAGTCATTACTACAGGGTTAGGAAAACCATGGTGAATAAGGTAGATATAGTCTTGCTCTGGTGGGGCTTATCATTTAGTGTGTGTATGGGCATATAATAGACAAGGAAACCGGATAACAGTAAATGTTATAAAGAACACAAAATGGGGTAGTGTTAAGAAGGACAACTGGCCTGGCGCATGGTCTGGGAAAGCCGTTCTGAGAAGATGACGGTTGAGCCGAGGTCTGAACATCTCAGGAGACTGCCATGTATTGATTTGGGGGGAATAGTGGTATCTGACTTGTTTAGTGTTGAGTCCTCCCCAGTAATTCTAGTATTTGAAAGTGAATCATAAACACAGCACGTCTGAGGGCCCAGCTGTAGGTACATCGCTATCAGGTGATGACTCTTGATGTGGCTCTGAGAACATGGTGGCTTTGGTGGTGTGAATGAGGCAGTAGTCCTTGGAGTTACCCAGCTTGGTATGGATGTATGAAGAATAGGCAGAAATTTAGATTTAGCTTCCCAAAGCTTCATAATGAAGAGTGGGAAGTTCTGATCCCACCCCCCCTCAATTGCACTGCCCTGCGTTGTCCTCCATTTTCCCATTGGCTCCCTCCTTAGACACAGGTTCTGGAAGGACTCAGAGAGTTCTCAGAGATCAGCCTGCCAAAATCTGCATTTGATAAATGAGAAAACTGAGAGGTTAGTTGCCTTGTCTAAGATCACACAGGTAGTTAGGGCTTCCTCTGCGGATTTGACTCAGGTTTTCTGTTCCCTGGTTCAGTCCTCATTCTTTCAGATCACCCTGGCCCTGAAGCTACAGGGGTGTTTTTTGAGAACTGCATTTCAAACTAGGGTGGGATCCAGGTTCACATTTAGTGTTAAAAATAATTATTTCATAAAACTTCTAAAGATGAAATTAGTATTAGATAAGAAACTGTTTTATAATCAAATATTGTATAGGTCAGTAAAATATATTATTGAGAACAATTAATAAGTGACGAATATGTTATAAAACTATTAAACAGTTACGGAATTACTCAAAGGGCCAATTGACTTTATAGTGGTGGGGAGTGGGAAAGTGGATCATGGGAAACTGCAGGGAGGAGCTGATGATTAACCTGTGTCTTAAAGGAAAAGTAGTAATTGACTGATGTAGTGGAGGTGGGAAGTACAGGAGAGGCATCCTGGAGAGACTAGTGTAAGCGATGGGTTAGGGGACTACGTATTAGGGAAGTTTGGAGAAAGAAGCCAGACAGGAGAGTAGGAAGGCAGATAGGACTAGGGTGTTAAGAGCCTTGTTTGTTTTGCCAAAGGCTTTTAGCCATCCTATAGAAAAATGCTGTTCAAAACTACTGATCACTGTCTGTGATCTTGGACACGTTTGATATTTGTGCTGTCCGATATGGCAGCCACATGTAGCTCCTGAGCCCTCGAGTTTTTTTTTTTTTTTTCTTTTTAGCTACTGAGTGCTTGAAATGTGACCAGTGCATTGGAGGGATTTTGATTTTAGTGAATTAAAATGTAAATTTTAATAGACACACACAGTTAGTGGCCATCCTATTAGACAGTGCAACTTTAGAACGTGTGGGGCCGTAAGCAGTTCTAGGTAGGTGAGTGATACAATTAGATATGTGTTTAATGATTCCTCCAACGGAGGAATTATTACCATGAAGCTATATTTATGCAATTCTACGACAATCAAATAAGGAAAAAATAAATTCATTGATTTTTGTATCAACTAGCCTTAAAATGAAAACAATGATGATTTTGGTTTGGAGGAAGCTCAAAAAATAGGCTCTTCTAATGCGTATACTCCTGGGATCAGAAGGAATGCTCCAGTAATAGTGTTAGTAGCCATTGTATTGTGACATATCAATAAAAAGATAATGGCACATAAAATACTGTTAAAACTTACGTTATTATTTTTTTTCTAAAGTAAGCTGCGTGTCCAACATGGGGCTTGAACTCATGACCCTGAGATCAAGAATTGCAAGCTCTACTGACTGAGGCAGCCAGCTACCCCATAAACACTGTTTTATTAAGGTCCCCTTCTTTCCTTAGATTGTTAGAATGCTGCATTTCTGTAAGGTTTCTGAAATTTCATGTATATATTAAGAATGTAATAATTAAAAAAAATCCATCCTAGTTCATTTATCTGTCACTAGTTAAGTTGCAAATTACGTGGTGGCTAACAGGGAAATCTTAAATCTTTCATTAGCACAGGATAGTCTCCAGAGAGACTGTGACTTCAACACACATTTTGGATATATTCCAAGCTAGGGAAGATATCTTTCAACATTCCTAAAAACAAAACAAAGAAATCCTTTTAGCCCCTGAAGCGCTAAGGTCTTGTTTGGCCCACATGGGGTGGGACTCGGGCTGCGGCGGGGGCATGGTGTCGACTTCCCACCCAGACTACAGTGTGAATTCACCTCCCCTCCTGTTCCCTGGAGCCTGGTTTGGTTGATCTAGTTCAGGATTTCATGACAGGCCTAAGCCCCTGATCTCCGCTACTCTAGAGAAGATGTAACCCTCAGAAATCGGTCGTGGAATACCTCATCCTGCTATCTGTCCCAACCCCCAGCCGCCTTGACTGGCCTAGGGTTAGGCCAAGAGTCCAGATCCAGATCGGTACCATAGGAAAATTATACACCATGACAAATCAGAGCTTTTCTGTTTGTTTGTTTTGTTTTGTTTTTGTTTCTCTTCCTTCCCCTTTTCCTCCAAAGCTAAGGATATACCCAGACTTCCTATGGGTACCCAAGGCCCCATCCAGAACTAGGCCGATTTCTGGGCACGCAGGATGGTTGGGGACCAGGCAGACGTGCAGTTTTTCCAGTCCTTTGAAGAGGTGAGCAGGGCTTTTGGACATCATATTTATCCCCCCACCCCCTGCTTTTACAGGTCTCTAATCTCAGAAACCAGGCGGAAAGGATACCAAGTCACCCACAAGAGGGCAGCAAATGATTTCCATTCCAGTTTTGTTTCTCTGCCACAGAGCTTCTATTTAGTCAAGAAATAAAAATTTGATGCTGACGGGAGGAATGGGGCCCGGGGTTCATTTCCCTGTGCAGCTTTTGCACAATTCTCATGTACCCTTGTTAGTACGGCTTACTGCTGGAGTGTGGCAAGTCCCGGCTGGTGGTCTCCTGGCCCGAGCAGGCAGGATGGGGAGGCCTGTGGGACCTGGCCTTCCTCTCTGCTCAGCATTCAAGGTCAGGATTTGTTCCTGAGGAAAGGAACAACACAGACCTGCATTTGGTATTTTTCTTGTTTCAACCTCCTTGTTGTGAAAGATTCCTCAGTTTGTGCTTCGGCCCAAATTATCAGATGCTGGTCAGTTGCCAATGTGCCCAAACAGGAGACTGAACAGGTAGAGATGTCTCCAGGCCAGAGGACTTTCCCTCATTGGTCATCATGAGGAATACTGCCCTGTTGGTGAATGGAGTGTGATTATTCCCGTGTGCCCGCAGGGTGAGACTCAGGCCTCAGTTCAGTTGTGAGATGGCCTAACCCGGCATCCTTTGATCACCTCCTTCTCTCTGCCCTTCTTTCTCATGAGAGGGGCTTTCTGTGGTCTCCGGGTCCAAACCAACAAATATTTATTAAGCACCTCCACTGGGTAGGTGCTCAAATGACACTAATAACAACAACTTATTTATTTATACACATTTGTGTATGCCCAGCTGATATCATGATGTTTAATGAATCCCCTAAACAACCCTATGAGGTAGGTATTATTCTAAGTTTATAGATGAAGGAATCGAGGCTGTGAGAAGTTAAGCAGTTTGTCACTTAGCTAGCCCAGGGGAGGAGCAGGAATTCGAACCTACGTGTGGCTGACTCCAGTACCCTAACTGGGGTGCCCATTGGTTTTCTTCCTAGAAAGGCCTTTAGTCTCAAAGACCTTGTAATTTAATGTGGTGGTTTTCCACTTGAGTGCACATCAGAATCATCTGGAGGGCTTTTAAAAGTTTTTTTTTAAATGTTTATTTATTTTTGAGAGAGAGAGAGAGAGAGAGAGACAGGGTGTGAGCAGGGGAGGGGCAGAGTGAGAGGGAGACACAGAATCCGAAGCAGGCTCCAGCCTCTGAGCCATCAGCACAGAGTCCGATGTGGGGCTCGAATCCATGAACCGCGAGATCGTGACCTGAGCCGAAGTCGGACGCTCAACCGACTGAGCCACCCAGGCGCCCCTGGAGAGCTTTTAAAAATCCCAATGGCCAGGGTCCTATCCCAGGCCAGTTAAAGGGGTGTGTGTGTGTGTGTGTGTGTGTGTGTGTAGGTGTGTGGACGGGGTGATGTCATAGGCACTGACATGTAAAAAAGCTCCCCAGGTGAGTCCTGTGTGCAGCCAGAGTTGAGAAGCCCAGCCCTTGTGGACAGGAAGGGATAGGTGATGTGAAGTCCAGGCAGCCAAATGAAGAGAAGGGTACACTTGTTTACGTAGCGATCAGGGGTGTTGCACACCCCTCTCCAGCAGATAGTTGACTGTTCCTGTGGAGGTGGGTACTTACATGCAAAAAAAGCTCCCCTTTGGTAACAGTGACAATAACATTCTTTTCAAGCACTGGCCCCTTGTAAGGCAGTTTTACATTTTGACCATTATTAACGCTTTTAATCCTTGCAACAAGCTAACACAGTAGGGCCCTACCTCTTCATCGAGTCTAAGATGCTGTGGGTTCTAAGATGCACCATCATTTTATGTACGCTAAGAAAGAAAGAAAAAAAACACTACCAACTAGTTGTACGTCCCTTTAAATGATGGTTTTTTTTTTTTCAGAGATGTTAAAATGTGAGAAAACATGCATCTCAAAATTAATGAAGCATGGTGTTGTTATTTCCCTTAATAGATGAGGAAATGGAGGCGAGGGAAGGTGAGTGTCCAAGATCATCCAGGCAGGCAGGCACATGAGTGTTTACCGTACCGTCAATATTCTGCCTCAATGTAATTTGTAATGGCAAGATTAAGTTTCATATAAATATGCCCTAATTACTTTAATTACTCCCCTAATTTTAGTTGATTATATCTTGATGCAGGTTTTTATATGTGCCTTTTCCCAGGGCACTGCCAACCATACATTAGGTGCTGACTATTTTACAGCCAGTGATTCCGTTAAACCACCCCCACTGGTTCTCATGTGTCCGGTGTGAGATTGAGGCTGCGACCTCGCAGGCCTCTTGTAGAGCTTTTGCATTTCACCACTTCATGATGAACTCTGTGGATGGTGGGATGCCGATCGGCTGCACATGGCTGCTTTCTTTGTCCAGCCTGTCAGGTCTCAGGTCGGCCGGCCTCGGATGGTCCTCCGCTCTGCACTCACTCGGCCGCTCTCTGGGACTAATGACTACTGGTTGCATAGTGATTCAGGTCTCGGGTGCATTGCTTCCCATCGAGCATCGGAAAGTGAGTGGATGGTTGTGACCTGAAGGCTGGGCGCACTTGGTGATCAGGAAACAGTTGCTGGGGCTTTTTGATTCTGACAGAGCCAAGTGTTTTCACTGCAAACATCTGTAGATGTTCCTCATGCATGATCCCTGATCAGATCTTGGCACTTCTTTTTTTTATTTTTTATTTTTTATTTTTTTAACGTTTATTTATTTTTGAGACAGAGAGAGACAGAGCATGAATGGGGGAGGGTCAGAGAGAGGGAGACACAGAATCTGAAACAGGCTCCAGGCTCTGAGCTGCCAGCACAGAGCCCGACGTGGGGCTCGAACTCACAGACCGTGAGATCATGACCTGAGCCGAAGTCGGCCGCCCAACCGACTGAGCCACCCAGGCACCCCCAGATCTTGGCACTTCTACAAGAAGCCTGACCAGTTTCTGGTAGAGCCTTTCCTTCTCTTCTGAAGGCTGGGAGTTCAGACGTTAATGAAAGTGGCAAAGTTTATAGTTTAGGGGGGAAGGTGGCAGGTTATCTCAGCTGCTTGAGGGTCTGGTTGGTCATACCTGAAAACAGTCAGTACCTCACTCTGAAGTAAGTGTAGCTGGACCCCAACCTCCCTGTCCTTTATCAATCCTCATCTGTTGGTCTGGGTATTACAGGATTTTCCCGCATGCACTGGGACCACAACTGAGACATCATTCAACTGTTGGTGGGTCACGTGGACGTGTTGCTTATTTTCTTTCACAGGAAGTAGATTACTAATAGGTAGGGCTAGCATCTTGAGATTCCAAGACCATTCCTGATTTAGCAGAAATACATTGTTTGGGTTATTTATTGTTGTATAACAACTTCCCCTCCCCCAAAATTTAGGAGCTTGAGACAAAGGCCAATTTATTAGCTCTCGTTTGGTTTTGTACGTTGACTGGACTCAGCTGAGCAGTTCTGCATGTGTCACTTGGAGTCTCTCTTGTGACTGTCGCCAGATGGTAAATGGAACTGGAGTCATCTGAAGCTAGACTTGGAAGCTGGTAGGACTGACCTTCCCTCTCTCTCCATAGTCTCAGAGCCTCACCTGTTCATGGAGATTCTCCACCAGGGTAGACAGATTACCTACATGGTGACTCAGGGATCTCAAAAGAACAAAGATGGAAGTTCCTGGCTTTCTCAAGGCTTAGGCCTGGAACTGGCCTAGTGTCATATCTAATCATTAGAAATGTTAGTTAGAGGGCCAGTATAGATGCAAGGAGTGGTTAATAAATGACACTTTTATGGAGGGAGTTACAAAGCACTTTCTGCTGTCTTTAGTCTACCACATACGTTCACGCTTTGCGTAGTGATATGGGTGAACGTAGGCCAAGAGATAGATCTGACCCCAAGGATGTTAGGGTGTGAATGGCTTCTCTATTCTTGCTTTGGTAAAGATGCCAAATGGGTCTGTGTCCACTGGCAAATGTTTTATTAAGAAGAAATAGGAAAGTGTAGTGGGTGAAAAGGATATTTCGTGTCTCTTTGCTTCGGGCATTGACCATCTAATCTAAGTACAGAAAGGAAACGTAGGCACTTTTCCTAATTGACAATGAGATCTTACCTCTAATAGCTATCATTTTTTTTTTGTCATTTTTGCTGTGTTTTGGCTGGTGAAGCCCTTTTCTCAAGTGTTGGTGCCCTCGGAGAGCTCACAGCAGAGCCTCCGCTGGGGTGAATGAGAAGAGAGAGTCTAGCTGTCCCCATTTAGACTGCATCTCCTAGAGGACAGGGCCTCTCACCTACCCTTGTAACCATAGCCCCGGACACAGGCTCTTCCTGAGTAGACAAGCGGTTAATTGGTTTTCACCGAGCCACCAGTATAAGGAATGAGACAGGGCAAACCTGGGCAAGCATGGATAATGACAAGCACAAGAGACAAAAGAAAACATAATGTCTTCCTACACACAGCTTCATATTCTATGAGAGGACAAAATAGCCCCAAGGGAAAAACTTGAGACTGAAATCAGGACAGGATCACTAAGAAAATCTTCAGGGATGCTCGTAAAAAGGGAGAGAACTCAGGAGGGCCAAGTGAGTGTAGGAATAGGGAGAATGTAGCGTGGCTCAGCCTTCTCCAAGTTGTGTGTGCAGGGAAATGGGGAGGAAGCCCTGATAAAAAACAAATTCTTATTTAGTCATGTGGGGTGGGGTCCGAAAGTCTGCATTTTGAACAAGTTCCCAGCTCTTGCTGATGCTGCCAAGAAGGATCGATGCAGAGAAGAAAAATCAGAAAAGTTTTCAGGATGGAGAAAAGGAGGTGAAGTTTGGAGGTGTTGCTAGAGGATCCTGCTAATGGAATCACTTTTCTGTGGACAGCTCTTACCTTAGGAACACTTCTGTAGCAGGACTGTGAGACATCATGAGGCAACACCCTTCTGGAAGAAAGCTGTGTGGGAGTGAATGGGAGAGTACTGTCTCGAGTTTTGTCTTTTTATTTCGTATAACACCAGCAAGTTGAATTCAGATATTTTCTTAAATATTCCTTGCTCCGCACTCCCCAGTATATTGGGATTCGATTTTTCTCGTATTACCTGTCAAATGGTCTCAGGGATTCATTCCTGGGGGGCAATAGGGAATTTGCTAATTTTGGTACTGCTGAGAGATTATGGACAGATCCTATGATAGCCCCAAATCCATTTGAAGATGAAAATGATGTATCAAGACCTCAGATGGTCGAAAAGATGAGAAATGCTTGAAAAATCTATTGAAAGACCATTTCCTATTTAAGGTTATTATTTGTTTTCATTTTTCCTGCATGGCAAGACTTTAACTTTTTTTTTTTTTTTAAATTTTTTTTTTCAATGTTTATTTATTTTTGGGACAGAGAGAGACAGAGCATGAACGGGGGAGGGGCAGAGAGAGAGGGAGACACAGAATCAGAAACAGGCTCCAGGCTCTGAGCCATCAGCCCAGAGCCCGACGCGGGGCTCGAACTCCCGGACCGCGAGATCGTGACCTGGCTGAGGTCGGACGCTTAACCGACTGCGCCACCCAGGCGCCCCAAGACTTTAACTTTTTTCAGTTCAGTATGGTAATCATTTGAAGTTACCATACTTCTACTTTTAAGAATATGCTTTTAGGCTCCCAATACAATGCTGTTGATCATAGGGGCACTCAATACTGATGGACTACAGGGGATATTATACCCGAGAAACCACTGGCCTCCACTGTAGCTACATGGAGTTCTGTGTCTCTATTCTATCTGAGATGGATGGGTGCATGGCCACCATTATCACTTCCATGGTGCGGGCTGTTATAGACTGTAATGGGAGGTTAATACCTGTGCCGATTTATGACCTCCAACCACCCCAAGTTACTGTTCAGGTAGACAATATCTCTTCTTATCACATCTCTTCTGTTATAACGTGGGAGATAGTGACCTGGGTCCAGATAAATAATACCACTTGAGTTCAATTAGTGATTTTTCTATCATAGTAGTTATTTCACGTGTACTCTCCCAAGCTCTATGAAATGTGGTCTTGTGTCTTTCCTGTATAGGAACTGTTGATTTGTGACACTCATTTTCCAGATAGTTGTTTTCCTTGGTCTTGTATTGCCACAAACCACTCCCTAGAAAGCTGATTCTGTATCTTCTTCTTTTAAAGTGGTCCAGTTTAGATAAGGAAACATGATTTCAGATTCTTATCCAAAGCCTATGCAAACCACTTTGGTTGAGAAAATTGGTCTGTAAATCTTACAGGGTTCGGGAGCTTCTTAGGCACTTACATGGGTTCAGGTGGATCAAAAATATTGATACAGCCTGTCCTTCAAATTACAGCGTGGCTCCTTGAAGCCAGCCTGTAATTGCAAATACTGAGCAGTGTTATAAGATGGAAAGGACAGATATCTGGATGTTCTGAACTCTAAAAGGAACTTTAATTTCCATTTCAGCTTCAAGTTAGTCCTCTCCAAAGGCAAAGCTTAGTTTGTCCTCTGGGGCTCACCCGGCCGTGATGAGAAACAGGGCCACAGCTCCAGGGGCCACAGCTGAAGGCAGTCAGGTTGAAGTAATGCTACATCTGCCTCATCTGGCTGAGTTGAACTGCGTGGGGTGGTTGTGGTAGCCAGTTACGGAGAATGGCGTACAGAGCGCCGATGTGCATGCCCTGTTGGGGAGAAAATCAATGGTAACTGCTACTATTTATTGTACGCTTACTGAATGCTGGGCTCCTTGTACTCATCATCTCATTTCATTCCCTCAGTAGCCCTGCAAGATAGGCATGATCATCCCCATTTCCCAATAGAGAAAGCTACAGCCTGGAGAAGAGAGATCTTCAACTTTCTGCCAGGACGACAATGGAAGGTCTTGTCAATATGGCTAGCTTTAACAGTGACAAAATAGCAATTGGATCGGTCTCCACCTCCAGCCTCATCTATCCTTTCAGCTTCTTTGTCCTGCCTTCGAGCCTTCCCCTCCACCCACCCGACCCTGCTTTTTCCCTGGGGGAATGCAAGGAGGGCAAGATTTGAAGAGGGGGAAGGAGCAGAGAAAGAGAATGATGTTAGTGGTTTAAGCTAAGAAAAGACTGCACAGACTGAGAGTGGAGATGAATGGAATAGAGTTGCCCCATCTGGATCCTCTAGGCCCATTTTTTCACAGGAAGGAGACACGAATGGCCCAGCCAAAGAAGACCCAGTCTTCTTTGCCTGGTGAATGGCAGGAGGGCAGGAATGGAGGAGAGGCTCCCTGGGGCCAGCTGTCTTTGGCATCATTGCCAGCACCAAGGATGCTATGGGGTGGAAGATACAAGAATCTTGCATAAGTGTAGGGGGCACTCTCCTATTCTTGAATTCTGGGTCAGTGGCTTCTATCTCATTAGCATTCAGAATTCAGATAGTTTTTTCACTTTGTTTTCAATACAGGGATCCAGACTTTGGGGGAGGCCCTTCCTTTCCTTTGTCACATCTACAGTGTGCCCCGGGGGGGGGGGGGCGGGGGGAAGTGTGCTGCTGCACGGTGCCTCACGGAGCCGCGAGGTGAGGCACCACAGACCCTGGTTCTGAAAAGTCGAGTCTTCCTTCTGGAATTCTCCATAGCGGCTCTGGGTTTGCAAGGCAGCTTGTCTCCCTCCTTTGAAACTGGGATTATTTGCTAAGCAAAGGCAGCACCATCACATCTTGCTGATGCTCCGAGCAAACATCAGTAGCAAATGATCCTCTTAAGCAAGTGCAAGTGGCTGGAGGCAATGCTGAGGGCGAAAAATATGGAATGGACTAAAACCAAAACAACCGCTCAGCCTCAATGCCACTGCGTCTGGAGGACCCCTTTAGAATACTGATGTGGGGAAGGTGTCTTGAAACCGCAGGCTGGAGGAGTAGGAGAAGGCGCTCCTTTCCCTCTGAGCAAATTGCTCACATCCTGGGGCGCCGACTCAGACTTTCAGCTTTTCTGCTCTGTCTTTGTGGCTGGAGAGAGGCCCAGGCTCTGAGACCAACTTGGATGAGGGTATAAGAGGACTATTGAGTGGAAAGGCAAATGCCTTCTGTACATTCTGGCTTCTTGATTTCAGCAAGCCGAATTCCTGTGAGCCCAATGGACCATTTCCCATTGCTTTCAATGGATGGCAGAAATCCCGGCTACTTGAGTGAATGGCCTATGTCTCGAGTTTGGAAAAGAGAAATCCTTGGATATCTTTCACATAATCCTTGCTCAGTCTTAGCATTCCTGTCAGCAGTTTATTCTAAATCACAGGAATTCTCTTTTCTGACAGAGGCCTGGGACAGGGCCTCTTTGCACGGAAGGGAGTCAGGGAATGTTGATGGCTGGTGGCACTTGTGTTATTAGGTTACTAATGTCACTAGGTTACTGACGTAATTGGGCACATAGAAGTGGGACCACATGAGGGTTCAAGCTTCTCAACTATAGAGCTATTTGTCAGGTGGATATGTTTTCAGATGCTTGTTGGTGCTTGTTGGAATTGCCCATGAGATGTTGGTGTTTGCGTTTTTCTGGAACCTGATCTCAGTTCTCCTTTCTTCTTACTTGAGTCATTAGGGTCCTGTTTGCTTTCCACGTTGTTTAATTTCCAGCCTCTGTTGGCTACTCTCCCCCAGGCTGGATCTTCCTGAACACATCTGTAGTCTCAGCTCTCCCCTGGGCCCTAGGACGAATCCCATTTCCAGGTAGGAGAGATTTAATGAGTTTCATGTTTCAGCATGAGTGGCCTTTGGTGCGAGTACAGCCATGACCAATTCTGATAACCTGAAGTTGTATGCTGGTCCAGAGACAACGTCTCACTCTGTGCCCTAGGTCTGAGAATTGATCTTCTGTCTGGTAGTTGTTGCTTTTTCATTGGAGAGTTTAGTTTTTGTGTTATTTGCCTCTTACAAATTATTGTGTCGACAATCTGCCATTTGTTTTGGTTTCTCCAGGATGTGAGCTCTTCTCTTATTAGATGCCTCCCTGTTCTTTCTCCCTAAAAACCTTCTACCTGCTGATGGATAGCTCTGGTGCTGCCTGCCTGTTGGAGCTGCTGAGTTTCTTTTGTGTTCCTCATGTCCCCTAATTGGGTACCTTTATTGGTAGCATACTATCTCTTTACAGACTCTGACTAAATGCCCATCCATCCATCCTTCCACCTACCCACCCAACCACCCATGCACTCACTCATCCATCCATCCATCCACTCATTCCTTCCTCCATCCATCTAGGAGTTACTGAGTGTCTACTGTGTGCCAGGCATCATTTTCTGTGACCATGCAAGAGAAAGAGAGAGAGAGAGAGGATGAGAGAGAGAGAGAGAGAGAGAGAGAGAGAGAGAGAGGAGAGGGGCAGAGGGAGAGGAGGACAGAGGATATGAAGTGGGCTCTGAGTTAACAGCAGAGAGCCTGATGTGGGGCTTGAACTTATGAACCGTGAGATCATGACCTGAGCTGAAGTCAGATGCTTAACTGACTGAACCACCCATGTGCCCCTCATCTTCTGTAACTATACTCTTTAAAGAACACATTGCACCCAGTGGGCCATATTTCCTTCCAGTGCTTATAACTAGGTCTATCCTTCATTTCCATTATAGGGATTCAGTCATGGGACATTCTTCCCTGATGTCAGGCCCCTCCAGCTGCTCTGTCTAGTTATACTTTATTGAGATTTCTTAAAAAAATTTTTTTTAACTTTATTTATTATTGAGAGACAGAGACAGAGCATGAGCAGGGGAGGGGCTGAGAGACGGGGAGACACAGAATGTGAAGCAGGCTCCATCCAGGTTCCGAGCTGTCAGCACAGAGCCTGACGTGGGGCTTGAACTCATAAACTGTGAGATCATGACCTGAGCCGAAGCTGGACGCTCAACCTGACTGAACCACCCAGGTGCCCCACTTTAGTGAGATTTCTTATTTTACCATTCATGACAGGGCCTTCAATTCAGCTTTTTCATTCTTTCTTTATGATTCTGATCACCATATAAACATATTTAGTTTAACATTTTGAATTCAATTATTACTAACTCTGTGGTATGCCTTGAAGTTTATTAAGAGTCAGACTCTGGTCAATGTAAACATGATTCTCTTATTTCAGGTATGTTCAAACTCCTTCTAAGTTGTGCAATTAGTTCATATTAATTCCACTCCTACTTTCACCTTGATAAATTTTAATGTGTCCTTCTGAGAAATTTTATACCGTTTTGTCAAAATCTCTCATATTTTAAAGACACTTACGGAAAAAGTTGTGGAAAACACAGAAAAAAACAAGGTGAAAAGGAGTGTCTTGCCCAACTCAGGCAACCTCAGAGAGCAAGATCAGAGAGAAAGCCATTCACTGCTCTCTCTTCAGACTCCTCAAAGGTAATTATTGTTCAGCTTTGCAAATCAATCGTTTAACATTATTTTCTTTGAAGTGGTAAATTTGTTCTGCAAAACAGTCAAATGGTAGAAAAGAGTTAAGAAATTAAGGAGACATAACAAAATTAGTTGGTTTGAAGGAGCAGGAAAAGACACTTAACAATCTGAAAACGTGGTGAAGGAATTTTTTTTTTAAAGTTACAAAAATTAGTGGCGTGTATAACAAATTAGTCCAATAGCAAGTGCTAACATGCAAATTAAGTGCTAAACTCAGTGAACTGGTAGAATACATAAAGATCTCAGGTGAGGAGATTGGTCCTTTCTAAGGAAGATTGTTGGACTATGGGTGACATTTTCTGGCAGGTCAGAGGTCCTGGGGATTAGGGTGGAGACATTTAAAGCAAGTGGACCCCACTGGAATCCTGGGCACTTTCATTTAAGCTTCCAGACCGTGTGTTCTGAACAAGTACTTGAATAGTTCCTCTGGGCAAAGTCCTTAGATGTGGTGGCTGAAAGCCAGTTCTATTATCTCCACAGTCCTCCTTCTCTCTGTTAACTTGATAACAATTCACTTGATTCCCAAATGAAATGTTTCTTACCCGTCAGAGTCTTTGATCTGGCATGTCAGCGTCACATCAGATTGCGTCACCTGCTCTCTTCTCTCCTTGCTATATCATCTTTCTCTGTTTCCTCTGAACTGCGTGTCCCTTCACATTTGGATGATTATGTTTGAAAACGTGGCCTCGATATTTTCCCTATTGTATCATGTGTCTCATGCTCCCGCTCTCTGTTGGAAAGGAGAATGCACAGTGAAAAGAAACCCAAACATTTTAGTTAATAAGACAGGACAGAAACCTCCCTATTTGTGCCATGCACTGGAATTCATCTGATGAGGCACCCTTAAAAAATCCCTCTTCTTTAGAGCATTGCATATTATTCATTTAAAGTAGTTTAATTTCAAGTCTAGAAAACTCTGAAGTCCGCATAGACTCTGAATGGTTTACCCTCTTCTGCTCTTTTGGCAAATTGTTTAGCTAAGACCTACCTGCTAAGTTATATGGCTCTCTCTGCTCTTTATTACACCATGATATACATTATTTGTTATAGAAAAGTGTTATAGTACATGTTACCTAAATGTGACCACCATCATCTGGATCCTCAGCAAATTTACAATTACCATTGGTCATACTTACAATTACAAATACTTACAATTGTCAAATTTACAATTACCATTGGTCATAGAGTGGTTTTCAAACTTGGGTGCTCCTCAGAATTACCAAGGGAGCTTTTACAAATCCCAATGCCCAGGCCACACCCTAGACCAATTAAGTGAGAATCTCTGGGAGTGGGGCCCAGTCATTAGTATTTTTAAAAGTGTCTTGGCAAGGTTCCAGGGTCAGCTTTGGGAGCCCGTGGTGTACAATCTACTCAGGTCTTGGTCTGCATCCCAGCAGTATTGGTATCACCTGGGAGCCAGGCAGAACCCTTGGGCCCCATTCCAGACTTGATCTGCATTTTATCAAGATCCCAAAATACTTCACCGTGAACTTTAAAATTTGGGAAGCACTGAATGGCACGGAAAGGCACTTGACGAAGCATCGTAAGGTGATTCATTCACAATTGATGACTTCCATAGTGTGCCAGGCACTGCACAGGGCTCAAATTCATCACCACCCAGCAAAGGGGTATTTGAGCATTATATTGTGAGGAAACTGAGGTGTGGTCAGGCTAAATATCTCAAAAGAGGCTCAGCCAGGATTTGAACTCTGGTTTCTGTTACTCTAAAACACAAGCTTTTCCCACTGCACCGAGCTGCTTCTAAGTATAACTCTTGGATAGTTTCTACAGTAAACCAAGTAAACAATACTTCCTAAATCTTTACCTTACTAATGACATCTTTAATCTACTTCTCAAGAGCAGAATTAAAGGTAAGATTGCCTGGTGAAACATGGAGTTCTTGCCAGAGAAACATAGTAAGGTGATGAGTTGTATGTCAGTCACTGATGCAGAAGGCAGGAAGCAGGACAGAAATATTCCCCGTTGGTTATGAGTGCATCTCAAGGGACACACTGAATATTCATTTTAAAGAGGAAATATCCTCAGTTAGTTATGTGGGAGCTCCTGTGTGCCTGACTTCGGGTAACTGGTCTGGAAGAACCAAAATCGCCTGTGGGGACGCTTCACGTAATTCGACATACACTCTTGTCATCTCGCTCAGTCGTTTGCCTCAAGGGCATCATTCTGGGGCTACTCGTTCGAAGATTTTGTGTAAACAATTCATGGGGACTCTAGTAGCTAGGATGTGAGGGATATTTGATATGACTGAAAATGTGTTCACTGATGTATATTGCATGTACTGATATTATTTCAACTAAATAATAATAATTTGCCACTGTAGTTCTCTTCCACAAATCTAACTCTTGGCTATCTTGTGTCAGTTTCCTTCCCAAGTTAGAGATAGTTTTAGTGAAACATTTCTGAGCTATGTTAGATGTAGTAAAATGGAAGAGGTAAAATAAACGTTACCTTTTCACTCAATCTTGGCATTTTTCCTGTCATTAAAAACCATAAACATGCGACAGATTTTTAAAATTACTGTTTAATATTTTTCATGAATAATAATCTAGGGTGAAAGACGTGAAATCTTCTTCCCTCCATATCCACACCAATTCCTGAAAATGATTCTAATTGATTGTGTTTATGTCATATTTCCACCCATGAGTCAAACTCTATGTCCTGGGCGATGTATATTCTGATTGGCCAGCCAGAACCATGTGCCCATTTCTGGGTTTGAAAATTCCATCAGACAGAAGGGAAGCTACCCAAAGAAAAAGCTGGACAGACAAAAAAGTAAATGTGGAAGACAGAAATCATTCCTTGACTCTCTGGGCTCCAGTTTCTTCAATAGTAAGACAAAGAAATTGGATGAAAAAAATCTCTAAATAAAAAAAATAAAACTGGGGACACACCTGGGTGGCTCAGTCTGTTAAGAGTCTGACTTCAGCTCAGGTCATGATCTCATGGTTTGTGAGTTCAAGCCCCATGTTGGGCTTTCTACTGTTAGCACAGAACTTGCTTTGGGTCCTCTGTCCCCTCTCTCTGTCCCTCCCCCACTTGTGCACTCTGTCTCTCTTTCAAGAATAAATAAATATTAAAAAAAAGAACACAAACAAACAAACAAACAAAACAAAACTGTATTGACTTACCTGATTCCCAAAGTAATATATGTTGGTGTAAAAATTAAAACAATACACAAATTTATGATGTAAAAGAGGGAAGGTTTTACCTAATCTCCAATTTAGTAGATATCTTCTAGGCTTTCTTCCCCAATATTTGTTTCATAAAATTCTATCTACTGTTGAGCTGTTATAATGAAATAATATAAAGAACAGAAATGTACTGCTTATAGTTCTGGGGGGCTGGAAGTCCAAGATCAGGTGTCAGCATGGTCTGGGGAGGGCCCTCTTCTGGGTTGCAGATTTTTCATTGTATCCTCATATGGTGGAAGGGATCTAGGGATCTTTCTGGAGCCTCCTTTATGTAAAAAGCACTAATCCCATTCATAAGGGCTCCATCCTTATGACCTAATCACCTACCGTAATCACCTCAAAGCCCCTCCTCCTAATACAGTCACATTAGAGGTTAGGATTTCAAAATAGGACTTTTGGGAGAACACAAGCATTCAGTCCATAACAAAGGGTATATTCATTTCAAATATAAATATATGATGTCAAGTGACTCATCAAAAAGTTGTACGAGTTTATATTCCCTCTGGCAGTGATTGAGAGGGCTTGCTTCCCTACAACTTCATCAACAAGAGGCGTGTCTATTTTCTTAATTTCTGCCAATCCAAGAGATAAAATATATTTTCATGTTATAATCATAATCACTATTGACCAAGTTCTTCAATTTTTCTTCAAGTCTTGCCACAAGGTGATCCTGGCTTATAGGGCCAATGATCACTTCTGTAATTTCACGCAAATTTGGGTTAATATGGTAACATTTTAAGGATTTTGAAGGTTTGCACATGAGTCACAACAGAATAGTACATGACTGTAGCATGTAGCAGACATTTCTGCATTTATTAATTCATTCAGCAACAATTTATTGAGAACCTACAATGTGTAAGCCACTATGTTCAGTAGTAAAGGTGTAGAAGTGATTAAGGTAGATATGATTCCTGTCCTTTTCCTTCAGGAAGGACAATGGATATTGAACAATTGATTACCAAAAGGAAAATAGGATGCATTGGTATTTAAAATAGGGGGACCAGGGCTTGTCTGGAGAATTAATTAAGCTTGTTTGAGAAAGTGACATTCCTATTGAAACCCAAAGGATAAGTTGGCTATAGGAGCAAGGACAGAGAATATTCCAGGCAGGAGAAGTAGCTTATGGGAAACATGGGGAGGACTTGAACTGAGAAGGACCCATTTAAAGAAACCCAGTTTGGCTGGTACAGACGAAACAAGAGTGGTACAGGTTGTTGCCAGACGGTTAGGCAGGGGCCAGATCCTGTAGGCCTTGTGGGCCATGCTAGACAGTTTGAGTCTTTTTCTAAAGGCATGGGGAAAGGTTTCCAGCAGCAAAGTGACACGATTATAATACATTTTATTTATTTATTCTTATGTATTATTATTTTTTAAGTTTATTTATTTATTTTGAGAGAGACAGAGACAGCATGAGGTGGTGGGGGGGGGGAGGCGGTGGGAAGAGAAAGAGGGAGAGAAAGAATCCTAAGCAGGCTCCGCATTGTCAGTGCCAGCCCGAAGCGGGGCTCTAACTCACGAACCCGTGAGGTCGTGACTTGAGCTGAAACCAAGAGTGGGATGCTTACCCCGCTGAGCCACCCAGGCGCCCCTATATTTGCATTTTAAAAGACCCCTCCAGCTGAAGTGCAGATAATGGGTAGGAAATGAGCAAGACTAGAGTGTGCAATTTAGCAGGAGGCTGTTGCCATGGTCTAGCAAGGCAGGGTAGTGTCTGGACCAGGTGAGCACAGTGGAGGTAGAGAAATGGGGAGAGACACGGGAGACGGGCAGGAGAGAGAACCAACAGGACTTGGATGCGGGGGTGCGAGAAGAGTAACGGGTGCGTTTGAAACAAGGTTGGCCTAGATGACATTCAGAGTCCGTTGCTCCTCTGAAGTGATAACATTCCATAAGCCTTGGGCATATACAAGGTCACACAAACTTGAAAACTTTTTGTTAGAAATGCCCTTGGCTGTAGGGAGAAAATGACACTCCTCCAACCCTGGAGGAATTCTCAAAGCCAGCAGAAAAGTAAGCATGACAGTGATGATAATAACATTTGTATATTACTTTTTCAATATTTAGTGCTTATTTATTTTGACATAGCTTTATTAATATATAAATGACATTCAGTACACTGCATATATTTAAAGACTATACATTTCATAAGCTTTGACCTGTATATACAACCACGACACCACAACAATCAAGATACTGAACATATCCATCACCCCCAAATGTCCTCTTATGCTTCCTGGGAGTCCCTCTCTGGCACCTCCTCCCTGGGCAACCTCTCATCTGCTTTTTGTTCCTGTGGACCAGTTTGTATTTTTTAGTTTTATGTCTATGGAATCATACAATATTGTATTCTTTTGTGGAGGAAATTTGTCTTCATTCACGAAGCTCTTTTATATACATTATCTTATCTAATTATTATGTGGATAACTCTATTACCATGAAACTGATATCCAGAGAGGCTAAGTCTCAAGGTCACCCAGCTGAACAGTGGCAGTGGAGCCCAGGCTTTCCCCATTGCCGTGCACAGCCTGGCTGGGACACCCTCACAGCACGCACAGTCTCTGAAGTGCTACGTCGCCATGGCACGAGTCTAAGAGCAGGGGCCGAGCCCGTGTCTCATGGGTTTGTGAGCCTGGAATCATGACCTAAAGATCTGAAGACGAGCCTCTTACCTCCCACCACCGTGGACATGTGAAGGATTCTAGTGCCGGGGCAAACAGACACTAGTGGCCCGAAATTTTGCAAGATCTTTGTTTGTGAAGGCCCCTGGAAACCCGGGCTGGTGGAAACAGAGGGTCAGAGAGGGGAGGGGGGAAGATGACAGACTCTCTTGGTTTTGAAACAGAAGCCAGTGCAGATCTGAGTTCAGGGACAGGTGGGAGGAGGGCTCTGGCTGCCCACCTCCACACCAACCACGGCAGCTCTGTTCTTACCTATTTCTCTTATTGTGCATCTGGGGAAGGGTTCTTTTGACAGAAGAACTTTGTCCTTAAAGGAGCTTGAAAATCAGTGATCTGGCTTAATATTCCATTTAGATGGGGAAACTGAGGCCTTGATAGGGTTGCCAGATAAAATGTAGGATACCCAGTCAAATTTGAATTTCAAATGAACAAAGAAGAATTTTTTTTAGTGTATCTCAAATATTGCACGGCACATATTTATGTTAAAAATTATTTACTTTTGGGGCGCCTGGGTGGCTCGGTCGGTTGGGTGTCTGACTTCGGCTCAGGTCATGATCTCACGGTTTGTGAGTTCGAGCCCCGCATCAGGCCCTGTGCTGACAGCTCAGAGCCTGGAGCCTGCTTCGGATCCTGTGTCTGCCCCTTCCCCGCTCGCGCTCTTTCTCCGTCTCTCTTAGAAATAAACATTACAATAAATTTAAAAAATATTATTCACCTTTACTGAATCTGACAACCTTAGGCCTAGGGAGCATAGCTGCCCTACTCAAGAGGAGGTCACGGCTGCTGTGGTGTAGGAGGAGGTATGGGGCTGATTTGAATGAATAGCCTCCCGCCCAGAAATGGACCTTGGCCGCCTACATTGTATAACAGTACAAAGCCTCCCTTTGCTGTAGGCCTACATGCTTATATCAGAGCCACACCTGTTTAGGTGCTCGCACGAGAGGGGCTAGAAGGGGCAGGCCTTGGTTAGGCCAGTGGCCCTGTGCCACCCACTGTGCCTGCCTCTTCCCTGCGTGTCATCCTGTCCTCTTCCCCTCCCAGCTGTGACCTGGGGTTTGGGGTTCCGGCAGCCCAGGACACTTGGGGCGATGAGTTTTGTTATGGCTGAGCATTGGCGCCTGGTGAAGGGGGACACTGAGTCCTCATCCTGAAAGCTTTCAGCATTCTCTCTGGAGCACGGGAGAGAGGACAGGCCTGAAAGTTAACAAGCAAAATCACTCAAATGATCTCCCTTCTTACTCTTCCCTGACTCAGCCTCATTAACACAAGGAGGCTAATATTTGGCTCTAGAGCGAAGGCAGGACTGAAGCTCTCTCCAGGGGCTCTGTTAAATGTCAGAAATTGCGAGAGCGCAGCTTGAGGAGTTTGTGAATGGCATCTGAGCCCGAGGCCATCTAGTAATATTTATACTGTGGAAGTTCAGCCTTTTTCCCCTTTAGAAAAAGTTTCCGATTTGTTTCAGAGGATGTCCATCTTAATCACTGTTCCTGGTGCTCTAATGGGCAAGATTCTCAGTTCCTGGATGCCAGGGGAAGGCCATGGAAGAAACAAGCTTCGTTCTTGAGGAGGTGCTTACTGGAGCCCAGATTGTGGACCTTTTATTCCACCCGATGCCTTCTTTCTGTTTGGGGTACAGTTAGGAAACAGGTCTCTAGCTGTTGGGGGAAATGAGAATCATTCTTATTTTTAGTCTATAAAATCCAAAGAATGAATTAAATATGACTGTTTAGCCATATCCAAAGGACATGAAACTCGTCAACAGGGATGCTGAAATATTACCCCCCCCCCAAAAAAATAATAATACCGGACACATACCTAGAATTTAGTATTTGCCAGGTTCCCTGTTCTAATGAATATATATAGTATATATATGTATACATATTCATACATATGTGAGAGAGAGCTTTATAGCTAAACAAACATACATATCCATTTTAGTTTTGGAACAATACTATGAAGTAGGTACTGGTATTATCCCCATTTCAGAGGCTAAGAAACTGAGGCTGAGGTCTTAACCACTAATCTCTGTTATAGACCCAAGCAGAGGATCATACTAGCCGTTCACACCTAGATTGGCTTCTGAACCCCAAAGTCTAGCATTCAGAATGAACATTCTTCTGTTACACACTGTTTACCTGTCATGTAACTTCTTTTTTTCCTTCTCAAAATTTAATGAACAGAGACCAGTCTTAGGACCTAGAACAAGGGTAGAGACACAGGGAATTCAAGACTGTGCTAAGGTAGAGCTGTCCCCGCCTGTCTATGTGCACGTTTCTACTAGAATCTTGCTGATCTTTCAACATCTTATTCAAATGTCACTTTCTCTTAAAAAAAATTCTGTGATTGGAATTACCTTGAGTCCCTCCCTGATTCTGTGGTAGAGTCCCTTTTACTTCTGTAGTAGAACTCTGTAAAATCTGTCTTATTTTATAGCTTTTTAAAAAGTGTTTATTTATTTTTGAGAGAGAGGGAGAGAGACAGAGTGTGAGTGGGGGAGAGGTAGAGAGAGAGGCAGAGAGAGAGGGAGACACAGAATCTGAAGCAGGCTCCAGGCTCTGAGCTGTCAACACAGAGCCTGATGTGGGACTCAAACTCACAAACTGTGAGTTCATGACCTGAGCCAAAATCAGATGCTTAACCGACTGAGCCTCCCAGGCACCCCTTATTTTGTGGCTTTTTGATAATAAAAATAATAACAACCTTCCCATAGTGCTTTGTGATTTATAAAGCATTTTTCACACATCTTATCTCCCGACAACCTGCTAGTGTAAATAATACTTCAAGTTTATAGATGAAGAAACTTAAGCTCAAATAGCTTAAAACAGACTTTTAAACTCAAATGCCTGTAAATACAAATACAAATTAATCTTTTCGGGTATGTATCAGTCAGCACACACTAAGGTATTTGCAGTAATAAAGCGATCCCCAAATCTTGGTGGCTTGTATCAGCAAAGGTTTATTTCTCAATCACGTTCCATGTTCATTGCATGTTGACTCTGGTCCTGCTCCATATATTTTCCCTCTGGGATCCCGACTGACCGCAGGGACATTGCTAGGAGTGAGAAAAAGATAATATGGTGCAGTCATGTGATGCGTTTTAAAGATCCTACTTGGAAGTGCTACACATCTCTTCTCACAAATCAAAACATGTCCTTTATCTCAGGCTTCTCTAGAAGATCCGTATGAACCAGATATTCATCCCGCATTAGGGGTTGGCAGACTAATGCTCACGGGCCACTGCTTGTTTTTGCATGGCTTGTAAGCTAAGAATGGTTAGATTTGCAAAAGGTTGAAAAAGCTTGAAAGAAAAATATCTGTGATACATGAAAATTACATGAAAGTCAGATTGTCGTGTTTTTGTAAATAAAGTTTCACTTGGACAAAAGCACTCATTTGTTTATTGTCTACGGCTGCTTTCATGCTCCGGTGGCAGAAAAGAATGGTGGTGACAGAGACTGTATGGCCTGCAAAGCCTAAAATATTTACTGTCTGGCCTTTTACAGAAAAAGTTTGCTGCACCGTGTCCTGTATCGTTGGTCAGAAATCAACTCAGGTAGGATCTCAGTCTAAGTCTCAGCTCCTTTTCATTTGTTTGTTTGCAATCTCTATGGACAACCCAGGATGACTGCATGCCCCTGTGCATACCGGGGGTGTTGTTCAGATAGCTTTCAGCGTGGATGCGCTTGGGTGACATGGTGGAGTTGTTCCCACCAGTGGATGTTAGGGTTCTTACCTCCTTCTTGGAACACTTTCCAAATTAAATTGTAACTAATAAATAAATTGTAACTAATACAAAAAATGCCCTAAGTGATATTAAGAAGCAAATGATAGATAGCCTCTGGGAAATACTGGTGACAATATGCTAGACCAAAGATGGATATTTTTAGTGCATAAAGAGCTCTTCAAAATAAATAAAAATAAATACTACAATATAAAAAAATAGATAAAAGTTATACATACTTAAGTGAATGTCCAAAGAGCATACGATAAAATATTCAATCTCACTAGTAAACAAAGAAATGCCAATTAGAACAGCGTGCTCTTTGGGGAGCCTGGGTGGCTCAGTCGGTTAAGCAACCAACTTTGGCTCGGGTCATGAGCTCATGGCTCATGAGTTCGAGCCCTGTGACAGGCTTTCTGCTGTCAGGGCAGAGGTGGCTTCAGATCCTCTGTCTTCCTTTCTCTGTCCCTCCCCCATGAGCGGGCTCTCTCCCTCTCAAAAATAAACAAACATTAAAACAAAACAGAGTGCTCTCAATTTCATATATTAAATTGGCCAAAAAAAGGGAAATGTCCACAATTGACAAAGATATATGGGACAGGGCATATTAAAAAAAAAAAAAAAAAAGGAATAGGGTGTATTCTACAAATGTGTACAACTTTTGTTTGGCAACTTGTGAATATAAGTCAAAAGCTTAAAAACATTCATATTTCCTGACTTTGTCTACTTTAAGGAATTTATCTTAAGAAACTAATAAGTAGAGATGCACAAGGAGAATTACCCAGAAGAACTTTTACTACTGATGTTATTTTTAACAGAGAAAATTAGAAACAACTTAAATATGTGACAGTAAATACTATGTAACCCTTATAATTATTTTATAGAAGAAAAATTAATGTCATAGGAAAATATTTCAGATAGATCATTAAGAGAAATAAACAGGATACAAATAGCATATATAATATGTTTCCATTTTTGTAAAACCACAAAAACAGAAGAGAGAAATGTGTATGCGTATAATATAAAAGACTGGAATATATTCACTAAAATGCTAATAGCAGTTATCTCTGAATTACTGGATAATGATTGATTTCAGGTTTTTGTGCTTTTCTGTACTTTTTAAATTCTTTACTATAAATATATAATATTAACAATAAGAAAAGAAAATTAAGCACATTAGGACTGAGGAAACATTGTACTTAGAGGGTGCTCACGGCTATAGTAGGGACCATATGATCGTCCTCATTATCTTCTTCAACTTGGAGAAAATCATTCTGAACCACTTTTTGTGTGAATCATGGGCTTTGCTGTCCTTGATACACGAGAAAATGTGTGATTTCTGATCATGCTCGAAAAGGAACATCCTGCTTTGGTCTTCCTTATCTGGGTCTTAAAGACAAGACTGTGGGATGCTCTGAGGTATTTAGAGAATTGCCTCAGTTCAACAGATCGCTTTATTCTATAGCCACGGCTTGAGACAATCCGAGGCCAGAGTGCTTCTGAGACGGAATGAGTCAGCTTTGAACAGAAGCATCTTCTAAATTGGGGTAGGACCTGCAGCATGTGGTTTCCATTGAGAGTCGGTGCGCTTCCCCACCCCCTGAGATGAGGGGGTGCCTCCTCACCCATGCCTGAGTGTCAGCGGGGAGCAGCCTGGTGTGGGGCCTCACTTGCAAAGCCTGCTGGCTGCTACTCAAGAAAATTGCTTTCGTTCTCTAGTTCTCCTCACTGCCAGTCTGGCCCTGGCTGTCTGTGGTCAGTGAAATTCTAAGCAAAGTTGGAACAAAGTTGAATACTTTTCTTGAGTCTGAGGCTAGAAATCCAGAAAGCTCTGGGCAAAAGCCCGTTCACTTTTTTGGAAGTTGGCTTTTGCTTAGCCTCTTGACATGGTGCTATCACGGAGGCTGTTAACCTGACATCTCTGGTGCCCTGGTGTTTCCTGTCCTTTTTTTTTTTTTTTTAAATTTTTTAAACTGTTTATTTATTTGAGGGGGGGAGGTGCAGAGCAAGAGGGAGACACGGAATCTGAAGCAGGCCCCAGGCTCCGAGCTGTCAGCAAAAAACCTGATACAGGGCTCAAACTCACAAACCGTGAGATCATGACCTGAGCCGAAGTCGGATGCTTAACCCACTGAGCCACCCAGGCGCCCCTCCTGTCCTTGTTTGAGACTCACACCGCCCAGGGTCACACGCTCACATGCAGATGGGGCAGATTGAGGAGAACTGGATAGAGGCTGGGAATAGCTCCCGGTCAGCGGCAGAGGCCACGAGAGGACTGGTCGGGCCAGAGCAGCACAGAGTCCAAGGAACAGGGCATGGTCCGGCCCAGCCCAGCCATGCAGTCAGCAATGGGGATCCAAGACAAAGGTAGCTGGGGGCCCCAACGGAGAGGCAGATCCCAGCAGAAAGAGTTATTCAGTGTTCTGAATTTCCAGTGAGTAGCCAGTCAGTGGGTAGCAGGGTGTCAGAGGGTGAGGGTTTAGAGATGCCGGATGCTTAGAACATACAGCACAAGAGCATGGAAAGGGTCTAGCACTGGCCATGTGGTACAGCTGGAGGGGCATAGGCTTTGGAGCCAGACAGACCTCAGTTCGATCCTGGCCTCACTGCTGACTGGCTTGTGCTGTTGGTAAAAGCCTCCAGGTCTGTTCTACCTTCAAGTAGAGCTAACACCACCTAGCTCGGCGGGGGAGGGGGGGGGAGGTGCAACAATTAAATACGTTGAATAAATTGTATAATGCATTCAGAACAGAGTAGACGTGCAAAGGGACTTTCTTAGATCTCTTTTGCCCCATCTGGGAATTAGAACCAGGAATGGGGCTGGGCTTGCAAATGGAGAACAAGTAGCCCAACTGGGGTGACCTGTTGTGCTGAGGCCCAGAGCCAGCCTGGGTCTCACACTGTTGAAGGGGTTTGAGGAAAGCGTTCCTGCTGGGTTTCCTAAATTCTTTTCTAATGACTTCCCTGTGCGAGGTCAAGGACTTTGATATGACTGATTATGTCTGAGATGATTAGAAAAGAATGAGGATTGTCCAACAGAAGTTGGACTTGTGGAAAGAATTCTAAGATGTGGCAGGAATTCTTGCAAATAAATAAAATTATAAATGTCTATGGAGAGAGACAATGAAAATGTAAAGATTATTGTTCATCTGACACATTGCCTTCTAATTTCAGTTAAGGAAAATGAGTAGGGGCCTATTCTTGTGGTTTTAGACACTTTGCAAATAATCTAAAAAGATTTATTGAGGTCAATATTTTTTTCATTACTTTGTAGAATTACTATCATTGTAACCCTTTCAGCACTGCATTAAAAAATTCCAGCTTTTCGGGGCATCTGGGTGGCTCAGTCAGTTAAACACTGGACTTCAGCTTAGGTCATGATCTCATGGTTTGTGGGGTTCGAGCTCTGCATGGGGCTCTGTGCTGACAGCTTGGAGCCTGGAGTCTGCTTCAGATTCTGTGTACCCCTCTGTCTACACCCCTCCCCTGCTCACACCCTCTCTCTCTCAAAAATAAATAAACATTAAAAAAATTTTTTTAAAGGGGTGCCTGGGTGGCTCAGTCGGTTGAGCGTCCGACTTCGGCTCAGGTCACGATCTCGCGGTTCATGGATTCGAGCCCTGCGTCGGGCTCTGTGCTGACAGCTCAGAGCCTGGAACCTGCTTCAGATTCTATGTCTCCCTCTTTCTCTGCCCAACCCCCCCCCCCCCACTCTCTCTCTCTCTCCTTCAAAAATAAATAAACATTAAAAAAATTAAAAAAATTTTTTTAGTTAAAAAAAAATATCTAGCTTTTCTATAGTCCTGAGATAATGCCCACTGTGACATTCAGTGAAAATAAAAGAATGATGCCAACTACTGATGGCAGCCTACAGGAAGTGAACCATATTCCCCTCTGCCTCTCTGTCTCAGCCTAGGGCTTCCCTCCTCCCAGCAGGCCTTCAGTAAAGAGTTGTGGAGCTGAGCCAAGTGACAAACGACATTCTTTTATTCTTTTTAATTAACTAAATTTCACTTATTTATATTTATTTTATTTTACAGCTTTATTGAGGTATAATTGATATACAAAAAACTGCACGTATCTAATGTATACAACTTGTTGCCCTCAGCACAAATCAAGGTAATAAACACACCTTCAAAAGTTTCCTGAAAAACAACAGTTTTAATTGAATGTGCTGCAAATTAAGAGAGCCCAAGACCATCGAGGTTTAGGAAGCAGATATATAAGATGGTGGGGCTGGTTTGGATGTGAGGGAAGTTAAAATTCAGACTACGAATGGTTTCTTACTTACATAGTAAAAATGTGTTTAAAGAGGAAGCTCCCATGTTGAATTAAAAATAAGATTTAACTTTGGGCAATTCATCTTCACGTTTCTTTTAAGGACATGTTAGTTTCATGAACTAAGGAACTCAGGTACTTCTGTTTCTAGTAAAGCCATTAAAAAAAAAAGTTTGATTTTCCTTAAGGTGTCAGAAAATGTGTGGTGCCCTGACCCCGAAGGAGAAGAACTTCCCTAATTTTGCTGTGGACCTAAAACCTAAATTCCTAAGACCAGAATTCGAAGCATTTCTCCAATTCACCCACTTGTCTCTGTGCCTTGGGTCATGCAGCGGAACAGCAGTCGTGGGGACAGGCAGTCCCTGGACAGCAGGTGGTGCTGTATCTGAGTCCTTGGCTTTCAGGCCCCGGTGATTCTCAGTGCGAGCGTTCTCCTCTACGAGAGCTGAATGTCCCTGTGTGTGCTTGGGCTGTTGGGAGATGATCTGCTTCCAGAGCAGTCAAGAGGCAGAGGCAAGTCCTCAGTAGAAAGGTGATACACCCAGGGAAGAGAATTTCTAAAATATAAGAGATGAGGCAGGTTATTTACTGTTCGGCTATAAAATTCAACCTCTTTTCATTGCTTTGAAGTACTTATTTACCAATGCTGAGAGCCATGCCACTGACGTAGTTGAAGCATCTTTTGTGGATCATAAAGATAACTGTAGCTGAGGAGCAGGAGCATTTCACAACCAATATTGGAGGCCACCCACAGACACAAAGACCAAGTAGATTCCATTTGAGCTAGTCTCTTGGTCAAGTCAAGTAGTTCGTCACTGAGATAGAATAAGGTTCTTCAAGCAGGGATTGAATCTTTAAAATGTCATCCATATTTAAAAAATTATTTCAAACCATCCATCCTGCATATTGATCTTATAGCATCTCCACAAGCCAAATCTTATCTTTCTTTTAAGACCCTGCTATGGGCTGAATATTTGTGTCATCCCCAACTGCATACGTGGAAACATAATGCCCAACATGACAGTATTGTGAGGTGGGATCTTTGGGAGATGAATAGGTCAAGGGTGGAGCCCTCATGAATGGAATTAGTGCCCTCCTGAAAGAGGTCTGATGGAGCTCCCTTGTCCTTCCCATGTGAGGACACAGCAAAAAGATGGCTGCCAATGAGCCAGGAAGTGAGCTCTCACCAGGCATCAAATCTACAGACAACCTTGATCTTGGACTTCTCAGCCTGCAGAATTGTGAGAAATAAATGTTTGTTGTTTATAAGGCACTCAGGTTTGTGGTATAACTGTTATAGCGGCCCAAATGGACTAAAGACAGACCTGCTCAAGTACTGACTCTCCATGAAGACTTGCATAGCATATGCTGGGTACCCCACCCACATTCTCTTACCCCACCTGGAGGATCCACAGGCAGGTACTGTAAACACTGGGACTCCCTGCCCCCACCCCCCACCCCCCAACTCTGGAGAGTACTCTCTGGCCACAGACTTGGGTTTAGAGTGCCAGGCAAAAGAAGTTAAAGTCCAGGAGCGAGCCCCAATGTAGAGATGCAAGTTGGGGGATGAACGCTCCTCATCCCTCACCACGATGATTCTGAGGCATGTTCAGTGTTCTCCCAGGGCTTCCCCATGGGGAGCTCATAGCTGTAGCCTACTCAGTAAAGTACCTCTTTTTGGTTTTCCTCCCTTCGCTGACTTGTGCCTCCCGAAATCCTCTTTCTCCCAAATAAGCTACTTGCACTCAGATCCTTGTCTCAGGATCTGCCTTTGGGGAAACAAACTCCAGACTTCCCTGATACTCCAAATGCCAGTAATTTCTTTCTATTCCTGAGACACATGCCCACTCCACTTGTCCTTTTTACGTTGCATCTGTTGTATTTTACCTCATCTTAGAGAGTTGTATCTGTGATTTGTCTCCTCTGTTAAAGTATAACCTTTTCGAGGGCAGGATACCTGGCAAGTGCTTCTTTCATTTTCCACATTCCCTAACAGTATTTTTCAGAGTATCTATCTACTGAATAAGTGAATAAGTAAATGATGAACGAATGAATGTACAAATGGCACGTTATGCTTTGTCAGCGCAGGTGTGGGCAGAACACATTCCAGATGCTCTGTATCCCCAGACTTTGCGCATGGGAGGAGCTCAAAAGACGTTACTGGAATGAGAGAAAAGCGTGTTTGGCTGAAACAAAGCAATCGGCAGTAGGGGCCAGTGTCTTTTACCAGATTCATGTCCATTTCATGGTAACCTGATCCAGTGGTGTTCGAGAAACCTGCATGTTCTGCTGTTGGCAGCCAAACCCAGTTTGCTGGGGCCTCACTGAAACAGCCAAAGCGGTCTGTCAGTCTGGGCTCTGTCCCTGTCTCAGTGAATGAGCCTCAGGACTGGCCGGCGGCAAGAGGGAGACCTGCCTCCCTGACAGCTGTCAGCTGCCCATGGATGGTAGGAAACCAACTCAAGTTGCAGCCTATAAAATTCAGACTACTCTGAACCACTGAGGGGAAGCCTTAAAACCCCTCAGATAGTGCCCAAGGGCCTGATCTCAGCCTGGAGAAACCCCTGGGGGCCTGGGGCTTGGCTGGACTCCACTGGGATGGATGGGAGGGGGGAGCCCAGAAAATTCTTTGGGTTGTGGGAGTGTTGAGGAGACAATGAGGCCCCGATTCAGGCTCTCTGCTGCTTGAAGTGTTTTCATGCTGGTGGACTGTGTTGATACCCAGGGTCTGGTGGCAGAAGAAGTGACACCCTTGTGCCATGTCAACGGAATTGCTTGGTGTGCTAGGACGAGACCTCACCCAAAAGGAGGGGTGAGGGCAAGGGCCCTAATATGCATTAAGTGACCTCCCAGTGTAACCGCTTGCAAGGAGTGGACTTGGGAGCTGGAATCATAGAGGGATGGCAGGAAAAGACAGACCTTCTCTGATGCTTATTAGTCCTGGACCACATGCAAGTTGATAAACATGCCCAGCCGCAGTCCCCTTTCCCGGCTATCAGGGACAATAATGATGGCTGCGGACTATTAGGATTGTAAGAGACAAGGTATGGAAGGCCCCTGGTTCACAGGAGATGCTCAAAACATGTCCACTCTATTCCTGCCCTCCTCTCCTTTCTCTTCCTTTTCCATTTCTTTCTCATTTCCATTACACCCTGAAAGGCTAGTAAGCTAGACAGTATTCTTAAAGTCTCTAGTATTTTACCCTCATCGCTAATAAACTATGAATTGATGGGCCTGTGTTTTGAACACTGCAGAGACACAGTGGGAGCACACAGGTTCCAGTCACTTGTCACAAGTGGCTCCAGGCCGGGAGCCCTTACTGAGATTCTTCTCCCGGCCTGTCGAGGTGCCAGGCTTTGGGTGCAGCGCCCCACCCGGCCACCTCCCCTGCCTTGACTGGGGCTCTCTGAGAAAGCCGATGCTCCAAGTCCATCTCTGTCCCCTGAGGCAGTCCCTCGGATTGGACCTGGGAGTGTCCCAAAGTGGAAGAACTCAGAAGTAATCTATTGGACAGAGAAGGTCTTGTACATTCCTCCCTGCCAAAAGGGAGCAGAGAGAAATACCTAGTTAAAAAAAAAAAAAAAAAAAAAAAAAAAAAGGAGGGGCACCTGCGTGGTTCCGTCAGTTACGTGTCCAACTCTTGGTTTTGGCTCAGGTCATGACCTCATGGTTTGTGAGATGGAGCCCCTCACCAGTGTCGGTGCTGACAGCACAGAGCCTGCTTGGGATTCTCTCTTTCTGCCCCTCCCCACGCACTCGTGCACGCTCTCTCTTTCAAAATAAACAAATAAACTTTAAAGAGAGAGAGAGAGAGAGAGAGAGAGAGAGAGAAATTCTCTGGGGAGCATCCCACACAACTCAGAAAAGGCATTACAGACTTTGCAATTTTCAGTGTTAAAAAGCCTGTAATTTAAATGTAGTATGCTTGATAACAGACAAAAAGGAATTCTGCATACACAGGGACCTTTAACACTTTTATTTTCGTTGGGAGGTTGGGAACCATGAGGGGAAGGCAAACATTTGAAAGCCAAATATGCTTTGTTCAGGAGAGAAAATAAATTTTTACAATTTTTATTACACATAAGTGAGAACTCTCTTCCGTCACAGCTGTGTTTATAACATTGACAGCTACACTTTCTATTACTTTATTAATTAGTCTACATATCCTTTTTAAAAGACTCATATTTCAGCAGAGCAACAAAGGGCTATGTGTGTTTCTATAACCTGTCTATTATGCTGAGGGAAATGCATTTTGATGTAAAGATAGTGTTAACAGTTCTCTCTTGGTATACATGTCCATTAATCAAATATTGTGGGTTACATTTGTATATTTTACTACCACAAAGTTCCAATGAAAATAACGATGTTGACATTCTAAATACTGTTTCTTATTTTGGACAGTGGAATGAACTTAAAAGGCTTATATATACATAAAAAAATGAGGCAACCAGAAAAAAACATTCCATCTCTTCCAGGCTCATGCATGTAAACTTAGTTGTTGCTTAATGCCATTGACCACCTTGAGTTGGAGGTGGATGTATGTACCTGTGGTTGCCGTGGGGCTTCGGTTGGTGTTGGCACAAGAAGTTGAGGTGGCCATGCAGATGGGCAGGGACACAGGAGCCATTTCCACTGGAAGGTCGTTAGTCAAGCTGAGGGAAGCTTATGTCTCCACTGATGTATAGAACCAAAGGTCAGTGCAGCCTTATGTAGGAGGAGGTATGGGGAGACTGGGTGCGTCCAATCAACATACATGGATTCTTAAGAGCGAAGAAGCTTTCCAGACTATGGTCAGAGGGTGATGTGACTACAGAAAAATGGTCAGAAAGATGCAACATTGCTGCCTGGAAGACGGAGAAAGGGGGCGTCAAGCTAAGGAACGCAGGTGGCCTCTAGAAGCTGGAAAAGGCAGGGAGATGGATTCTCCCCTAGAGCTCCAGGAAGCAATGCAGCCTTACAGACATCTTGGTTTTTTTTTTTAATATATATTTTTTAATGTTTATTAACTTTTGACAGAGAGACAGAGACAGAGCACAAGTGGGGGAGGGGCAGAGAGGGAGACACAGAATCTGAAGCAGGTTGCAGGCTCTGAGCTGTCAGTACAGAGCCTGACGCGGGGCTCAAACTCATGAACCATGAGGTCATGACCTGAGCCGAAGTCGGACGCTCAACCAACTGAACCACCCAGGCGCTCCTCGGGCACTTTGGTTTTAACCCACAGAGACCCGCGTCTGACTTCTGACCTACAGAGTTGTAAGGTAATATATTTGTGTTGTTTTAAGTCACCCAATTTGCAACAGTTCGTTACAGCAGCAGCAGGAGACTAGAGCAGCTGTGGGGATTGTGTTAATAACTATAGGCCTCTTAGCCGTGTCCAGTTCTAGGATTCCTTAGTCCAAACTGGCTTGTTCGGCACCCCCTCCGGTATGACTACTTTCCCCAGCAGCCTCACATATTCCCAACGTAACAGTAAGTCAAGACTTGAGTTGGTTTATCTTGACTTTTATAAACATTTTCTCATTGATTAAAGACATTTTTTAAAAAAATTCTATTCACTCCCAACAGTCCATTTCAAACACGCTTTTTAAAAAACTTCTTAGTCTTTATTTTTGAGAGAGAGAGAGACAGAGAGAGAGAGAATAAGTGGGGGAGGAGCAGGAGAGAGGGAGACAGAATCTGAAGCAGGCTCCAGGCTCTGACCTGTCAGCACAGAGATGGACGCGGGGGCTCAAACTCACAAACCATGAGATCATAACCTGAGCCGAAATCAGACGCTTAACCCACCGAGCCACCCAGGCACCCCTCAGACATGCTTCTTTTGAAATGAGTTCACATGTGTATCTCCTGCACATCGTCAGGGTTTTGTGCCCTAGGACCTTAGGAAATTAACTTTTACATGTTACCTTTTAGCTGCCAAGGGTCACCGACACCTTAACAGACAAGATTTAATTAAAGCTTACATGAAAATGTACCAAGATGCTACCAGAACAAGCCAGTCCTGGCAGAAGAGGGCTCAGGACAACACTGATTCTAAGAATTAGTTACTGGGAGGTAAGAACTCAGGGATCACAGAGCAGGGAGTCATATTGACCCAGGTCTCTCCGTACTGCAAACTGCACAGGGCTGCTCTATGAAGGAGCTGCCCCTTAAAAGCAGTCGTTAGGCAAACATCCTAAAATGATTGCTTTTGAGGATTAAAATGAATATTTATACTCAAAAGACTAAAAGACTGTTGAAAAGGTCATTGGATCTATCTTATTCTTTCTGGGAGTACCCTTGCTCGCCCTGTTTTGCAGCTCAGAAAGAAACAGAAGGTGCAGAGATGGAGAAGCATCCACTTTTCAAGGACAGAAATGAATTAAATTTCCACTTTTCTTTTTTTTTTTTTTTAAATGTTTATTTATTTTTGAGACAGAGAGAGACAGAGCATGAACAGGGGAGGGTCAGAGAGAGGGAGACACAGAATCTGAAACAGGCTCCAGGCTCTGAGCTGTCAGCACAGAGCCTGACGCGGGGCTCGAACCCACGGACCGAGAGATCATGACCTGAGCCGAAGTCGGCCGCTTAACCGACTGAGCCACCCAGGCGCCCCAAATTTCCACTTTTCAACAGGTAAGAGGGTCACAGCCACTGAATCACATTTTTTTTTTTTCTTTTTAAATGTTTGTTTATTTTTGAGGGGGAGAGAGAGCACAAGTGGTGAAGGGGCAGACAACGAAGGAGACAGAGGATCTGAAGCAAGCTCCAGGTGACAGCGGAAAGCTGGACACGGGACTCGAACTCACAAACCATGAGATCATGGCCTGAGCCAAAGTCAGACACTTAACCGACCACCCAGGCGCCCCTGCAAAAAATTTTTTTCAAACCACTATTCCCTAGAGCCCTTTTAACCTAAAGGATTCTGGAATGTATGGAAAAGATGATAAATCTAAGACACACCATTCCACTCTTCCCCCCCCACCGCCCCGATTCCACTAATTAAATCATGTTTATAAAGCGCCTATTATCAGTCAGGCATTGTATCAAGAGCTGAGAGAACAAATCAAGAAGACATAATTTTTACCTTCAAAGGACTCACTGTTGAATAGGGAAAACATGCAAATAATTATCAGTCGAGGGGTTAATAATAGTACAATAGGGGTAAATACATAGTGTAGAGGGAGTAGAGAAGGAAGGGATTAATCAAGGAGGCAGGACATCCAGGAAGGCTTCCTGGAGGAGGTGATGATGTCTTTATTGGTGTCTCAAGCAGCTCTCCAGGTGCATTCTCTCCCACTGTTGAATCGGAGCCCTTCAGGGCAGACTGGGGGCTAAGGGGTTGTAAGTATATTGACTATGGACTTTGTCTCCAGAAGACCTGCATGTGAGTCTTGCCACCAACTTCCTGTGTGACCTCTAAACAGTTACTTACTCCTCTAAAGCCTTAGATTCCTTTCCTATAAAATGGAGATATGAATAGTGCCTATCTTATAAAGCTGTTCTGAGGATTAAATGAGCTAATGCTTTGTATGTCTCTAGACATCTGGTAGAAAATAGTACTTATTATTTTTGTTGCTGGCTAAATATGGTCCTCCAAGAACCCAAGGACAGCTCTATTACTACAATTCTGTCTAGGTCATTAATGTGTCATGAATATTGACCCCATTTCCTCTCTTTAGCCAAAGACACTGGAGTCAGAGTCGATCAGGCATGAGCGGTAGTACAACCAGATGGCATTTGTGGGGTGAAGCAGAGAAGGTGACAAGCAGGGCTGGCTTCATGGGCATGGGACCTGTATAGTTGCACAGGGCCCTACATTTGGTTTCTGCTGTCACTGTCTTGAAATTCCTAATAATTTTTGAATTTTTGAACAAGTGCACTTTCATTTTGCACTGGACTCTGAGAGTTACGTACCTGCTCTTAGTGATGGGGTTGTCTCACAGGAGGCCTGTCTCTTATAGGCCATACACTTCTCTTGCTCAGGGACCGTGGCTTACACCCCTTCTTGAGGTTCTTCCTCAGGGAAGGGTGTGGAATCTCTTTCTATAGACCCCTCAAGGTTCCTGGGACAGTGTCAAGACTGGGCAGAACCCCTCCAGCCATTAGCTCCTCTGGTCCTCTTCTGAGGGCATTTACAAAGGTGAATTCCACAAAGCCTATGCCTCAGAGAAGTTCACATTCTAGAAGGTGGAGATAAGTCGCTTGTACCTACACAAGTGACTACAGATTGATATGGCCAGAGCTACAAGTAGGAAGGCAGATGTTCTGGGAGTCTTGAGGGAGGATGTGTCAAGGATTACTTTGGACATTTATGACCTTTGTGTGTGGTCTCTTTCTCTAGCTACTCTTGGCAGGAAGAGTCATTTTTCTCATGATTTCATTTCCCTGGATGAGGGTTCAGGGAAGGGAAGGTTCAATAGGACAATTCTTGAAACTCAAAAAGTCACCCAAAAAACTTGGACACGTTTGTGCAGAGACGTTCTTTTTTTTTTTTTCTTTTTAATGTTTATTTATTTTTGAGAGAGAGAGAGAGAGCCAGCAGGGAAGGGGCAGAGAGAGAGGGAGACACAGAATCCGAAGCAGGCTCCAGGCTCCGAGCTGTCAGCACAGAGCCTGATACGGGGCTCGAACCCACAAACCGTGAGATCACGACCTGAGCCAAGGTCAGACACTCAACCAACTGAGCCACCCAGGCACCCCTGTACAGAAACCTTCTGCTGCTGAGATCTTACAGTGGGTCCCGGAAGCTCCACCTCACCAAATGTTACAAATGGTTGCAGCTAACTCTATAGTCTGACAAACAGGCACCTGAAGCCAATCAGGCCTTCGTGATAAGATCTTTTAACATATTTTCGAATAACTTTCCCCTGGTTAATCTTATCCTTTTCTTTTTTTTTAATTAAAAAAAATTTTTTTTACATTTATTTATTTTTGAGAGACAGAGACAGAGAACAAGCAGGGGAGGGGCAGAGAAAGAGGGAGACACAGAATCAGCTCTGAGCTGTCAGCACAAAGCCCAACGTGGGGCTCGAACTCACGAACCGCAAGGTCATGATCCGAGCCAAAGTCGGACGCTTAACCGAATGAAACACCCAGGTGCCCAATCTTATGCTTTTCATGATAAATTTATCTCCCTTCTCACTTGCAAATGCCTTGAGTGTTGCCTTTGCTAGAAGGGAGTGGACTTTAAAAAAGAAACCTTCACTTTATGCTCTCAGTTATAAAATATGATTTGGGGGAGATTTAGGGCTTTTTTTTGTCTCCTTCTCTGAACAAAAGAATCATAAACAGATGTCTAGACTGGAAGGTGGCCCCCAAGAGTAAAACTGCGGTCTCTTCGTGCTGAGCTCCATGGAGGAGGACTCCTGTCCTGGTGATCTTCATCGCTGCTGTGCCTAGTGCAGTACCCCCGGCACCTGTGAGGGCTCATACCTGAGTTGTTGAAATTGAACAGGATAACATTAGAGTCGTAGCGAATGCCCTTTGGAACATGAGGACCAAAAAACAGTTTTGAAAGCTCTAACGGAGCTTCTCTAGCCTCACATACTGCTGAAAAATAGCAAACAATAGCAAACTCCTGGTCAACCCAGGGCCCTGGAGTGTATCTACCTTCCAACGCCCCGGTTACGTCTCCCCAATGCCGAACAATTGAGTCAGCTGATTTCGGCTTTCCCCGAATTGGCCAGGTGTGTGCTGTTCATGAGGAGTGGATTGCAGAACGTTCCAGGTTCTCTTCAATTCCATAAACTGAGGCCTGAGCAGGTCTCCAGAATATTTCCCAGCTGAGTTGATTCCGTGTGCTGCATTATTCTGTATCACCAAATATACCCTTTCCAAGTGAAAACAACAGGCTGGGATTCACTTCCAGCCAAGGCACGAATATGTGCGTCTTTAACAGAATGCATTGCTCTTTCACAGCCAAATCGCACCTTAGGAGGTTGACATTGTCCTTTTGGAAATCACCGGGAGCCGAGAGCCCATCTCCACAGACGTCAATCGGGCCTTTTGATTCCAGTCATGTTCTCCAGCAGCGGAGGAAAGCATTTAAGGTGAGCGGGAGCTCTCGGGAGCTGAACTTCTGCTCCTTATTTCCTTATGAGAAGATTTAAGGCTTCTCATAAAATAACACCTAGCATTTGTTTTACTTGATGGGGAGAGAGAAAGAAAGAAAAACCAAGTAAAACAGAATATCTTAAAAAGCAGTGTCTTTGTAGTTGAAGATCTGAGATCGGCCCCCTGCCCTGGATGTCGTTCTCTTCATTTGTGTAAGGAATAGCAACTTGCTGTTGATCAGATGACCACCGTCACCATCATTATCAAATATCAGTCGCAGAGCACTGGCTATGTGCGACGTGACTTACAATCAGGCTTTATGATTTATTAAAGAGAAAATAATTCTTTGAAGCGAATTGACTTTTCATCTGGGGAGTATTTGTCTTCTGATCTCCGGTTCACTTAACTTAGGCAGCAAAAGTAAATGGCTCGTTTTCACTCCTGAATCTGAGCACATTTGTACACAACCTCCAAGGTGTAGAATTCAACACTTTGGTGAAAAGGAAAAGCCCGTTTTTAGATTTTCCTGAGAACACCCTTTCTGCCATACTTGTAATATTGGGAGATATGGTGAATTCAAATGAGAAAAAGAAAAAATAGGTTAGAGGGGAAAAGAGAATGATTCGGGTTTGAAGCAAATCTTGTCCCCTCCACTACCACTGTCCTAATCCTGGCTCTCCTTGTTTCTTAGCACAGACGATTAGGATGGCTTGTCCCCTGTCCCCTTCCACAGTCACCATCCACAGTAATGGGTTGATGGAGAGGATCAAGTCGCCTCTTGCTTGAACTTTTTTGTATTAAATTGTTATTTTATTTTTTAATATAATTGTCAAATTGGCTAACATACAGTGTGTAAAGTGTGCTCTTGGTTTTTGGGGTAGATTCCCATGGTTCATCGCTTACATACAACACCGAGCGCTCACCCCAAAAGGGCCCTCCTCAGTGTCCACCACCCATTTTCCCCTCTCCCCGCCGTCCCCCCAATCTCTTTCTTGAACTTATAGATGGCTTTCCATTGCCGCTCAGCATCTGACATAGTAGATGCAAAGCAAACTTCAGTCGGATTTGTTTGTCGAAATTCTTACTTGTGATGGCCTTGGACTGTAAGGACAGAGTCAAGGAGAAAGGCTTTTGATTGATTACTAATGAGGTGGAATTTTTTTCCTTATGTTTACTGAACTTGTGTGTGTGTGTGTGCGTGAATTTCCTGTTTTTATCCCTCATCTATTTTTCTGATATGGTAGATATACTTTTCTTTCTTGGTCTTAACATATGCTATTTAAACACTTTCTTATAAAATGTGATGGGCTAGTTCTTAGCTCTCTTGGCCATGAATGTGTATGCGTGCACACACACACACACACACACACACACACACACACAGCTACTCTGTGGCCTTGGCTTTGTGTCATCATTTGGTAAATTGTGTGTAAACCACTTCAATAAAGAAGTCCTAGTCTTATATTCTTTCCTTTAAAACCTTGCTTTTCTCTTCATCTCAGATCTAAAATGCACATTGGTGGTGTTGACATTGTCTAGGCATTGAAGTCCTACCAATGTAGTCTCAAATACGGGCTAAATGAATTCCTTCAAATGTGGTGCTCCCAGAGTGAACACTCCCGCCTGTGTTTGGAATCCTTTCCTAGGTCCTCACACTGCCCATTGCCCCTCTCTGCAGTCTGCTCTGTTTTCCCCTCTGCTGCACAAAGCTGGTAATGAAGGACTAGAAAAGAAATTGATGTTCGACAAATGCATTAAAGAGCACTTTGCTCTCATCACTGGGCAGCTTGTGGAGAAGACCGGCTCTAGCCCCCCCCCAGGAGCTTGGCCTAGTTGGGTGGTTGAGCCATAGAGACACAATGTGCTTCAGTTACGAAATAATGAGGCCGTGAGTAGTCAGGAGTTTGAAGGGATGGTGTATATAATAAGTGCTATAGGAATCGAAGAAAGGACAGATCTATTGCAACGAAAAGGATGGGGAAGTGCTGCTAGAGGAAATAGGACCTGACATGGGATTTGAAGAGGGGCTAGTTTGGATCATAAAAATGAATCAGGCAAGAAAATAGAACCTGAAGTGGGATTTCTGTTGCAGAGAATGGGAAGGTACGGGGGATTCGTTGGGCAGATCTGCTTATCATGTGGTGTCGGGGCCACGGGAAGCCTGGATTCTGGGCTGAGGATCTGCTGGAGGCTTCCAAGCAGGGCTGGTGGGATGACCGTTCCAAGAGGATGACTCCACTGGCATCATGGGGGACAAAATGATGAGGAAAGAGCCTGGATGGAGGGAGATCCTTCGCCCGTGCTCAGGGGTCCAGTCATGGTGCTGGAGGAGGGATTTGTCTGAGGAGGGCAGTCATAGTGGACAGGCTTGGCTGGACACGGGTTTTGATAACTAATTGCATATAGGTCAGAAGTTTAAAACACGACTCTCTGGTGGAGTCATTGACCATGGCGTGCAAAATGGGAGGGAACTCTGTTTCTGGTCTTTGGTGAAGGAATGAAAGGGCTGGTGCAATGCTAGAGCTTTGAGGGAGGGTGTGCACTGGTCCTCTGAGGCTGGGCCTCTGTCTCTCGGCCACTTCCCTCCCTTCATGATCACCTAGGGATTGTTTGGCTGTTTCGGTGCCACCCGTGCTATCAGAGATTTCACAAGGCCATCAGGGGGCCTGCCTCTTCTGTGCTACTCCTGAACGTTAATTTGCTGATTCGTTCTGAGGCTCCCACACTTTCCCAGGAACTGGCTGTGTGTGTGTTGAAGGACCTATCAGCCTAGACCCGGCTCGTGGCCATTTATTCTCTGGGCACAGGGGACTCTGCATCAGTCTGCTCTTATCCCAGGGCTCTGGTCAGGAAGGGGCTAGGTTCTCTTTGCTTTCAGTTTTTCCAGCCTAGCATCATACTTCACGCCTTCCCCCAGCATACACACACACACACACACACACACACACACACACACACACTATGAATAGGCTCTCTACTTCGTGACATCTCCTCCAACCCTTCCTCTATCCAGGCAAGGGGATCTTTATCCAATCTTGGGATAGGATGTGTGGGGGAGGCTCTGCTCTTCTTCACATTACATCTTTCCAACTACTTTGTGTAAATGCTGAGGCATTTGAGTCAACAACTGACTCCCGTGTTTTCTACTTTATACTGTGTCATCTCTTCCCTGAGGTAATTAATGTCACATCAAGAAGAGAAGGAGTAATAAGGAATATTAGGGCGACATTCTGGCAAATAATTCAATGTATAAAGCAAATTTGGGGATGATAAGTGTCTCCTGCTGTTTTATTTAAAATTGTATTTCCACCATTTTCTGTCTCTAAATATTTTGCCAAAACATGATTTTTAATGAGTGCATCATTTATACAACTACCTTTCTTTTTGAAATTTTATGTTTATTTTTGAAAGAGAGACTGGGAGAGAGCGAGAGACAGAGCGTGAGGGGGGAGGAGCAGGGAGAGAGGGAGACATAGAATCCCAAGCAGTCTCCGGCTCCATGCTGTCAGCACAGAGCCCGGCATGCGGCTCGAACTCATGAACTGCGAGATCATGACTGAGCTGAAGTTGGATGCTTAAATGACTGAGGCACCCAGGCGCCCCTATACAACTACCTTTCTATCGTTAGGATTCATTGTGTCTTAGGCCGTTAGTGCTGCTCTAACAAAATGCTACAGAATGGGCGGCCTATAAGCAGCAGAGTTTTATTGCCACAGTCCTGGAGGATGGACTCTGAGATCAGGATGCCTGCTGGGCAGGGGAGGGTCCTCTTCTGGGCTTCAGACTTCTTGCTGTAGCTTCACCTGGTAGAAGGTGGTTAGGGATCTGTCTGGAGCCTCTTATAAGGGCACCAATCCCATTAGCTCAGGCCCCACCTAATACTGTCACTTTTACGGGTTAGGATTTCAACATACAAATTTTGGGAAGACATGAACACTCAGGTTGTAGCACATCGTTTCCAAGACCTTTTTTCAATTTCAAGTAACTTAGTGATAAAAACATTGTACATAAGTTTTTCCATGTCCTTAATATGGGTTCCCAAAGAGGCATTACTGAGTCAAAGCACATGAACAGTTAAAGGACTCATCACAATTGTGTCCAAGTTGCCCTCCAGCTAAGTTGTTCCAAATACTCCAAACGGCGCTGCCTGCTTACTCACGCTGTCAGCAACCTGATTACACTGAGCGCCATCAGCTGTAGAATCTTTTTCATTTTGAGAGTCCATCTTTCTGTGCAGTTTTAAGTTGAATGTCTTTATTTGTAGTGAGGTTGAATACTCCGAAAGCATTCTGGGGGCTTTCTGGAGACATGGGACTGGGTCTATAATGGAACAGGGGGAAGGGCAGTGGTAGACGTGGCAAGGGATTACTGTCCATGTGCCCAGGAAGGCAGGTGGGAATATGAGGCAAGGAGGGGAAATGAGGCTCGGGCAGGATGGTGGGGGATCTTCCTGGGAGGAGGGGATGGAGTCAGGACATCCAGGAGCCACCGAAACCTTCAACTCCTTATGAAGCTTGGGGTGGTCACGCTCACTTTTATTTTGCAGGGGAAGCATATTCATAAAGAAAATCTCCCTCCTTTTTCCTAAGTAAAGTCGAAGACAGGGAAATTGTGAGGCTGACATACAGCACATTCCAAGTGGGACCCATTTGCTGGCTAAGCAGTAGATCAGCACAAATTATGAGCATTTAGACATGTGTTAACCTACTAATTGAGGGTAGGGGGACACTAGATGATGCGTTCTCCCTAGATGCCCTTGATCTTCCCCCTCCTGATTCCTGAAACACCAATTAACACTCTCAGTCAATAGTAGAAAACATATGGTGAAGATAAACACTACCCTATAAAAAATCTCACCCCTGCTCATCTCAGGGCATTAAGCGACCCGTGCAGACACCCCTAAGGGGGTGGCAGCAGCAAATTATAATGGAAAAGTTACTCTTTTCCTATGTGACTTTCAAATTGAGAAAAAGATCCTTCAGATGTCTAAGAACAATATAAGAAAGTTTGTGTGTGTGTGTGTGTGTGTGTGTGTGTATGCACATGTGTGTGAGCACATATGGATGTTGGGTCTTATGGTTTGTCTCATTCTCATCCTTATGTGGGATAATCTATTGTTGCCTTGGTATAAGGTCAGCCTAATTGCAAAGGTGGCTAGAGGAGTGAGTACATGATGCATTTTGAGAAATCATCCAAATGGCTTCCCAAATGAAGTCTGAAGCTTTAGCCTGTGTCAAGTGTTGCCCTTTCTCAGGGAGCTCCTATGTCATGGGAAGACATGGGAAGTCCTTTAGCCTAGATTAGTCCATCACTTCCCACTCTTTCCTGAAAGGAGAAATGAGGCCACACTTGAGGAAGGGTGCTCTAGTGGGCTTCTGGGGATGGAGCGTGGTGCTGGCCCTTTGATAGGGCTCTATAGGGAATGTTCTCTAGCATGTGGTCCTTTCCTGCTCCATTCTGGGCCAGCATCTCTCAGAACTTTGGGGCTTTGCTTTTCCTGCTATGCAAGCCTGTGGTGGGCAAGATAATGGCCCAAAAAGCTGTCCAAGTCCCCATCCCTGGAACATGTGAGTATGTTAGGTTACATGGCCAAGAGAATTAAGGTTGAAGGTGGAGTTAAGGTTGCTGATGAGCTGACTTTGAGATTGGGAAGAGTATACTTATCCAGGTGGACTCAGTATAGGCATAAGAAACCCTTATACATGGAAGAGGGAGGCAGAAGGGAGAGAACCAGAGAGAAGAATGTGAGGAGTCAGCCTGATGTTGTTGGCTTTGAAGATGAAGAAATGGGACCATGAGTCAAGGATTGCAGGTGACCTCTAGAAGCTGGGAAAAACAAAGAAGCGAATTCTCCCTTGGGGTCTCCCGAAGGAATGTATCCCTGCTGACACCTTGACTTTAGTCCAACGAGACCCTTTTGAAAGCCCTGAAATCCAGAACCGTAAGATAATAAATGTGTGTCATCTTAAACCTCTAAAATTTGTGGTAATTTGCTACAATAGCAACAGGAAACTAATACAATGCCCAAGATGTCTGTCCCTCAACCTGGAAGTCAGTAGGAATATTGGCTGAGCTCCCACCGAGCTCAATGTTGTGTTTTTCTCTTGGTTGGTATATGCTGATTATCTGGTGGAAACCTATCATTGCCAGGCATGAGGCACCTGTGAAGATGCTGCAGGATATTTCTGAACTGGGCCAACTGGGATGATGAGGAGATAAGAAAGACACAGGAATGATACTTGGAGACTTGAAGCAATTTTCTACTTACATGTAGTTCTTTTGTGGTCCCTCTTTTATTCTACTGTCCACTTGGAATCTTCATGTTCTTCTTCAGCCAAAGCAGTTGTTTCTGGAGGTTTTTGCTGTTCTGAACATGAAGAATCATAAAAAGAGGTTTTGGTCTTCATAGCACTGGGCTGATTATAAACATGTACTCATTTGTTTATCTAATGCAAATTAACTTTAGGGTTTTTTTTTTTATATAAACCAGTATGAGGATACATATCTCCTCTATATAAGCGAGCATGAGGATACATATGCTCAGGAGCGTTGAGAGAAGGACATGGGATCTGCCTTGAAGTACATACCCTTGAGCCGAGGAACTGAGACAAGTACCAGGCCCTGATTTTATTACAAGGGAGATTAGGCTGTTTCCCAAGAGAGGTATTAGCAGGGGGCAATGTGAGTTCAGAGAGTCAAAGATAAAATGAATATGTTGGGACACTGGAACGTGTCTTTAAAATCAGACAGAAGATGAGGCTCGTGGGTGGCTCAGTTGATTGAGCGTCCGACTTCAGCTCAGGTTATGATCTCGCAGTCCGTGAGTTCGAGCTCTGCATCGGGGCCTGTGCTGACAGCTCGGAGCCAGGAACCTGCTTTGGATTCTGTGTCTCCCACTCTCCCTGCCCCTCCTCCACTCATGATCCGTCTCTCTCACTCTCAAAAATGAATAAGTGTTAAAAAAAAACAAAAAACAAAATCAGACGGAAGATCATCTACTGCAAAAGTCCATCCTACTTTGAAAGGAATCTAGTATTTAGGACAAGTTTAGTTTGAGAGACCCAACTCTCAGCACAGCCACAGGAACAAACCAGCATTTAGTCTTAGGGCCAGAAAATCTAAATATATTTTTTAAAATGGGTTTACTTCTCCCAGGTTTCTTGATAATGACGTCTGTGTACAATAGTGGCAAACTGTCCTCAAACAAAGGCACGGGGCTGTAAATATAAATGGTCTGAGTATAACAATGTCCTAAGGATGTGGACCATAGGGGGGCAACTCCAGAGTGCTTAAAATTGAGTTGCTTTGTTGTCTAAGCTCAAGTAATGAGCCAAGCAAGTATATGTGAGTCATCCTACTTCTGTTTCCAAAACAGACTCACTGACCTGATTTAAGAGGCATTAAAAGGGACGAAGTTGACATTTGCAAATATATTTAACTTATTTGTCTCGCAGGCAGAGAACATGTTGGGACAACTTTCAACTGCATTATGTGTGGTCCAGGAGCTTTGATCTCTTTATGCTTTCTTTATATTGAAAAAAAGCTTTGAAGTATCCTGCAATAATGAATACAGTAGACTCCTGTTGTAATGGGTTGCTATGAAATTGATTTGACTCTACCAAGGGTCAACTCTTGTCTCCTGATGAAACCCTCACGTGCTGTAAAAGCCTTTTGCCTCTCAGTAACCTAAGGGAAGAGTGTTAGTCATACTTCTATTTTTAGTCTAGGGAGGGGTATTTATTCCATTTAAGTTTCTCCTTCAAGTCATTGATTAGACAGGGTATCTGTGCCAAAATGGCTGTCACATTGGCCAATACAAGTGGAGGTGACATGATTTCCATTCATCTATCTTTGGGTGGTTTGTTTTTCAGTTGTAAATAAATATTTTGAGTGATACTGGTGACTTTGACATGATGCTTTTTCTTACAACTGTTCCAGCGACCAGGAAAACTAATGTAAAACCTAAAAATAACAGTCTCTTGGATTTATATTACCCATGGATCATAGACAGGTTTAGTTTGATTTTATCTGACACTTTTGAGTACATAAAAAACAAATCTTGTGTTGATCAGCCGAGTATCCCTTTCTGAGTTCTTTGCTCAGGTTTTCCAAATTGGACCAAAGAATTAGGAGCTCTATAGCACCCGAGATCTTGCCTTTGCTGGGCCATGGAATTCAAAGCCAAGGCTTTCCAAAGGGGGATGGCATGTAGCTGTGCTAGCCATTCTTCAGGAGATAGAACAAAGTTGTGGAGCATATTTGTGTTTTCACGAAGCAGAGATAATTTTCCCCTTTCTCCTTCTTCCTTTCCTGCCTCCCACCACGTTCTGGTCCTTTCATGCTTCCAGGCTTCTGGTTGCATGGTATTCCCATCTCAGAAGTAGAGGTGGGTAACCAGGAGCAGAGTACTCATGTCTCTGTGTTCATGCTCCTTTCTGCACTGAGATGACCCTGTGTTGGATACAAGACTTTGCCTGGGTTTTGCCAAACCCTTGTAACCCTTTTGCGAAATCCTTAGCCAGTGGGATGAGTCATGAGTACCCACGGGGTCTTAAATATTCTGAGTGAGGCTAACCTTTATGGCTGGGTGCTGCGCTGAGAGAAGGGTGGGGAACAAAGGGGTGGGTAGCAAGTATCCACCTTTTCTGCAATGGGGAGGCAGTGTTTTTACGACTCAGGGACTGTGGCTACAGACTTAAACAATGAGTACTGGAATTCCAACAATGAGACACTGGTCTTCAGTAAACTCCAAATAATCTCCTTTCACTGGGTTGACTTTCACTTCAGGAAGATCAGTCTGTGGCCTGAAATCATTCACAGTGCTCCTTTAATGAGGAAAGTAGTGACCTGGCATGAGAGAAGCCTGTTTAGAGCACAAATAGCTATTATTACAATTTTAGATAACCCAGTCTAACACAAGGCCATGTGATTGAAAGGACAGATGATAAAATCTAAATATGAGTACAGCCTGAGAATGCACTCTTTCTTCTAGTGCTGACTGTCTAGTTGTGTTTGTTATCTAACCCTGTAATTAGGATGGCATTCAGAAAATATGAGGAAAGTTGGTATTCTTTTCATAACCCCCAAATCTTTGCATTGCTGCATGAAACTTTTGGCTTCAGCTTTCCCCTGTTCATTAACCATGCCAAAATTTTTAATCTAACACCACTGTTAAAGAGTGGCAGGCTTCCAGGGAAATATATCAGCCAGGCTTATTAATTTCATGCCAAGTGCTGGAGGCGTGAATGTAGAGAACGCTGTTTGACTTTGGATAATAGGAATCAGGCAGCTTAAAGGCAAGGGATAAAGATCAGGAGCCCTGTGTCTCAGGAGGAGGAGCAGGTGCAGGCTTCAAGCAAGGCCTTCAGGCCCAAAGGGGCAGCCCATGCTTAAAACAATCTGCAGTGCATTTTTTTTTTTTAATTTGGCGTGTGCCTCTCACAGCTTAACAGACCGCTGCTCCACAAAGAGGGGTAAACAGAGAAAGGGAAATTAAAAAGGGAAGTCCCAAGGTAGACAAAAACAAATTAGGGCAAACAAATTACACAGAGTCAACAAATAAACAAGGGAACATCTGTGAATATATTTCTTGGATTTTCTGATTCTGAATGCAACCTGAGAAATGGTAGAGGGAGGTGAGCAGTTTAATCTAGAGCAAAGTCCTTTTTGGAGGGAATGAGCAAGTTGAACACAAAAACAGGAAGAGGTACCTAGAAGTCTAACTCTCAGCAGGGGGCTGTAGGAGGAGGGCGGAAATTCTCCAGGGGTGGGGGGGAGGGACTTGGGGGGGGGGTGGTCTGAACAGCTTGAGGCAGTAGCTGGAGTGAGCAGGTCTCCTTTCCTTCCCAGCTGCACCCACCAGCCCTCTTGGGGGGCCGTCGCCACTGTGCTTTCTGACACCCTTCTGATCGGAAAGGGCTGGAGAATCAGAAAGAGGTGGCAGTCTGTTCACATCAGCAAACCAAAATAAAGCAAGAAACATTTGAACACTGGATGTGTTGGTTCACCTTATCCATTTTTTCACATCTATTCCTGGGGGGCACACTTAACTCTTCCAGCCACTAGATGCTTGCCAGGTGTTGACTGGATATTGGGAAACATTTGAACTGTTCCTTCTGGCAGCTTGGTTGCTGCTGCCTCAATTTCCCTTTTACCCCAAGGCTGGTGAATAGGTCTCAAGGTTTTAAAGGAAGTTGAGCATATTGCATACAGCCAGCCAAAGGCAGAAACAGAGTTAATAAATTTAGAGACTTATCTGTCTTTAGCTAAAAAGTAGGAGTTTGTTTACAACATCTTCCATAGACCTTTTCATCATGGTTGTGGGTGAAGAAATGGTAAATATTTGACTTATTCGTTGTAAACACTCAAGTGATGTTCATATTATTTCTGAAACTTCTTTTGGGTTTTTTTTTGTTTTGTTTTTTTTATTTAAAAAAAAATTTTTTTTTCAACGTTTATTTATTTTTGGGACAGAGAGAGACAGAGCATGAACGGGGGAGGGGCAGAGAGAGAGGGAGACACAGAACCGGAAACAGGCTCCAGGCTCTGAGCCATCAGCCCAGAGCCTGACGCGGGGCTCGAACTCCCGGACCGCGAGATCGTGACCTGGCTGAAGTCGGACGCTTAACCGACTGCGCCACCCAGGCGCCCCTCCTTTTGGGTTTTTTAAGCTTCATGAAGTATGAGGTTGTTTAGGTATCAACTACTATTTTTCTAATCTTACTATTGTGCTAAATGCCCTCCTTACCTGTCTTCCCTTGTGCTTTCATCATGAAGGATGATAACCTGCCAGAAACATTCAGCAAGGTGGGAACCTTTCTTTGTACACGTGAGAATGAATCGAGTCTCCGATTCTCCCCCTCTTCCTCACTTAGATAATTTTGCTGTATTGCTTATTCCTAAATGGGACCGAACAGGTGAGCTGTGTTAGAAGCGTTATCCTAGATGTGTCAGGGGTGCTCCAAGACGGTGGGGCAGGAAGATCCTGAACTCACCTCCTCTCACAGACACACTGAATCCACAGCTACCCAAGGATCATTTCCCTCTGAAAAAGATCTGAAAACTCGATAAACTGCTCTCCACAACAAAGGATAAAAGGACAATGTGGAGACGAGGAGAAGAGGCAGAAAACCTCACCCCCCAGCACAGCAACGGACAATAGGGAGGGATCTTATCAGACAAGTGCTTCTCCCAGAGGAGCAAGGGATTGCTGCTCCACATGGAGCACCCCAGCCCTGGGGATCTGCACCGGAAAGCTGAGCCCCCAGAACACCTGGCTTGGAAAACCAGTGGGGCTGACATCTGGGTGTCCCCAGGTGCTAAGACAAACAGAGACCCCTCTTGAAGGGCTCACATTTGGTCCTGTTTGACCCAAGATCCGGTGGGGAAACAGTAGTTTGAAAAGTGCCTATATTGTTCGTGAGGGACGTATCTTTACCAATCTGGGGGGATTGGCTAGAGGAGCTAGGGAGGTCAGTCAGAGAGGAGGGTAGACACCATCGTTGCACTTTCCATATAACCGGCTGGGATGGGCAGGCGGGCAGGCTCCGATGTGGCATCTTCTTACCACCTTGCTGGGATGGGTGGAGCCAGCAGCTGCGGCACTGGCTGAGACCAGAGAGCACAGGCTCTTGCAAGTGCTCCCCCATGCCCTGGCTGGGGCTGGTGACACAAGCTGTCACAGCATTCTCCTGCTCTTAGCCTAAAGCTGGGGTACATGCACAGACAAGGCATTCTCTTGCTGCATTGCTGACGCCTGTGGGCATGCACAGGACAAGACATTTTTCCACTGCTTGTCTGAAGTTGGCAAGAGTGCCCTGCCCCCCTACACTCTCCAGCTGCCTCGTTAAAGCCAGTGGAGGCATGTGATCCACACAGGGGACACCTCTTGATCTCCTGTCCCCATGGCCAAGAAGGCTAGTGTACCAGAATTCCATGGGACTTTAATAATCAGAAAGAAGCTCTTGGCAGGCCACCATCCCAGGGCACTAAAACCCAGCCCTAGTGTTCTTGTGAAAAGGACCTATTTATTTAGCCTGGAACTTCAGTTTGAGGGACAGATTTCAGGTTTCCTACATATCTAGAGACTAAGAAGGCACTCCTAGGGAATGTAAGCAGGGAGACACCATTCGTGTGCACGCCCTTGGCCTTGCTACAGGTTGAAGATTTCCCAGAAAGGAGCTTATACACTCGTCTGGAGCCCCAATTTTTGCTACTTGCTCAGGACACATCTCCAGATCTCCTGGTCTGGATGCCATCAGGGATTACAATTGTGATCCCACAGGATTATACATATTTGCATACTTTAAAAGCTGCTGCCTGTCGGTCTGGCTTCCACATAGCCTGAAAGTAGGTGCTAAATGAGATTCCTCATCTTGGATCACTGAGAAGTCTTGGAACACATTCAACAAGAATAAATCAAGCAGTTTAGACAATTGCAAAGGTTTGAGAGACAACTGAGAGCTAGGGATGGGTTAAATGAGAAGGATCATCATGTACACAGGCCACTTTTTCAAGACTGAGAGAGGTAGTGTAGCTATTTTGCCTGATATGTAGAGGCAAATACAGAGGGTCAAGCAAAATGAGAAAACAGGGAAATACATCCCAAATTCAAAAATAAGACAAAACCTCAGAAAAAGACATTAAGGATACAGAGATAAGTAATCTACCTCATAAAGAATTCAAAGTAATGGTCCTAAAGATGCTCACTGAACTTGGGAGAAGAATGGATAAGCACAGTGAGAATTTCAACCAAAAATAGAAAACATAAGAAAGTAAAAACAAAAATCACAGAGCCAAAGGATACAATAACAACTGAAAAATAAACTAGGAAGGTTCAACAGCAGCCTGTATGAAGCAGAAAAATAGATTTGTAACCTGGAAGATAAAGCAATTAAGTTTACCCAGACAGAGTAGCAAAATGAAAAAAGAATTTTAAGAAATAAAATAACTTAAGGGACCTTTGGGACAACATCAAGTGGAATAACATTCACAGGGCACCTGGGTGGCTTTGTCGGTTAAGTGTCCAATTTCAGCTCAGGTCATGATCTCACAGCTTGTGAGTTCGAGCCCCGCATCAGGCTCTGTGCTGACAGCTTAGAGTCTGGAGCCTGTTTTGGATTCTATGTCTCCCCCTCTCTCTGCCCCTCCCCCACTCACACACTCTCTCTCAAAAATAAATAATAAAACATTAAAAAATTAAAAAAAAAAAAGAATAACATTCACATTATAGGGGGCCCAGAAGAAGAGAGAGAGAAAGGGCCAGAAAACACATCTGCAGAAATAATGGCTGCAAACTTCCCTAAACTTGGGGAAGGAAATAGACATCCTGGCCCAGGAGGCACAGAGAGTTCCAAAGAATATGAAACAAAAGACAGCTAAGCATTTAACTATCATTAAAATGTCAAAAGTTAAAGATAAAGAGAAAATCTTAAAAGGCAGCAAGAGGACAACAAATTGTTACATAGAAGAGAAATCCCATAAGGCTATCAGCACATTTCTCAGTAGAAATATTACAAGTCTGAAGGTAGTGGCATGACATATGCGAAGTGCTGAAAGGAAAACACTTGTAACCAAGAAAAGTTTACCTGGCAAAGTTATCATTCAGATATGAAGGAGAGATAGAGTTTTCTAGACAAGCAATCGCTAAAGAAGTTCATCACTACTAACTAGCTTTACAAAAAATATTAGAGGGACTTTTTTAAACTGAAAAGAAGTGGCACTAATTAATAACAAGAAAATAAATGTGAGTAAAAATCTCAGTGAAAAGGTAAGTATAATAAAGGTAGTGGATTAATTACTTACAATGCTACTAAGAAGTTTAAAAATACTAGTAAAATGAATTAAAAGTATAATAATTAAGGGACACATGAAATAAAAAGATATAAAAAGTGACATCAAATACATAAAATGTGGAGGGACACTAAAAATTTAGAGTTTGGGGTATGTGTTTAATGTGAATTTAAAAGAGACTGTTATATACACAGGATGATCAATGTGAACCTCACAGTAACCACAAAGCAAAAGCTTATGGTAAATAAACAAAAGAAAATGAAGAAATCTATACATAACACTAAAGAAAATCATCAAACCACAATGGAAGAGAAAAAGAGAAGAGGAAAAAAACAGAGAGGAATGACAAAAGCAACCAGAAAACAGTGAACAAGATGGTAATAAATACATACCTATCAATAATTACTTTAAATATATGTGGACCAAATTCTCCAATCAAAAGACATAGAGTAGCTGAATGGATAAAAAAACAAGACCCATCTATGCACTGCCTACAAGAGACTCACTCAGAATCCCCTCACAAATTGAAAGTGAAGGGATGGAAAAAGATATTCCATGTAAATGCAAACAAAAAGAAAGCTGGTGTAGCTATACTCATGTCAGACAAAATAGACTTTAAAACAAAGACTGTAATAAAAGATAATGACATTATGCACTACATAATGATAAGAGTCAATCCAGCAAAAATATATAATATTTATAAAGAAATATGCATTCAACATAGGAGCACTAGGATATATAAAGCAAATATTAACAGACCTAACAGGAGAAACTGACAGCAATACAATGATGGTAGGAAACCTTAACACTCCACTTATATCAATAAATAGATATCCTGTTAGAACCAATAAGGAAACATTGGCCTTAATAACACATTAGACCAGATGAACTTAATAGATATATACAGAACATTCCATCCAAAGCAACAGGATACACACTCTTCTCAAGTGAACATGGAACATTGTCCAGGATAGATCATATGTTAGGCCATAAAACAAGTTTCAATAAATTCAAGAAGATTAAAATCATATCAAACATCTTTCCCAACCACAATAGTATGTAAGTAGAAATTAATTACAAGAATAAAACTGGAAGAGCTACAAATACGTGGAGCTTACACAACATGCTACTGAATAACTGGGTCATAGAAGAAATCAAAAGAGAAATTAAAAAAAAAAAAAAGAAAGAAAACCCTAGGGGCATCTGGGTGGCTTAGTCAGTTAAACATCTGACTTCGACTCAGGTCATGATCTCACGGTTTGTGAGTTGCAGCCTGGCGTCGGGCTCTGTGCTGACAGACAGCTCGGAGCCTGGAGCCCGCGCTGGATTCTGTATCTCCCTCTCTCTCTGCCCTCCCCCACTCACGCTCTGTCTTTCTCTCTTAAAAGTAAATCAACACATTTTAAAAACCTCTAAAGACAAATGAAAACAGAAATATGGCACCAAAATTTGTGGGATGCAGCAAAAGCAGTTCTAAAGGGGAAGTTTAGAACGATATAGACCTACCTCAAGAAATAAAAGAAATCTCAAATAAACAATTTAACTTTATATCTAAGGGAACTAAAAAAAGAAAAACAAATGAAACCCAAGGTTAATAGAAGGAAAGAATAAAAATCAGAGTGGAAATAAATGAAATAGAGACTAAAAAGACAATGAAACTAAGAACTGTTACTTTGAACAGATAAAATTGGCAAATCTTTAGCTAGAGTCATCAAAAAAAAAAAAAAAAAAGAGGGTCTCAAATAAATAAATAAGAAATGAAAGAGAAGGTACATCTGATATCCAAGAAATACAAAGGATCATAAGAGACCACTATGAACAACTATACACTAATAAATTGGACAACCTAGAAAATGTGGATAAATTCCTAGAAATTTACAATCTTCTAAGATTGAATCCAAGACTGAAAAAATTAAAAACCTGAGTAGGCTGATTGAATCAGCAGTGAAAAACTTCCCAACAAATAAAAGTCTGGGACTAACCAGCTTTGCTGGTGAATTCTACCAAACGTTCAAAGAGGAGTCAAAACCTAGCCTACTCAAGCTATTCCAAAAAATTGAACCTACCCCTCATTTTACAAGGCGAGAATTATATGAAAGCCAGACAAGGACACCACACACACACACACACACACACACACACACACACACACACAAAATTACAAGCCAATATCCCTGATGAACATACAGATAAAAATCCTCAACAAAATATTAGCAAACCAAATTCAACAATACATTTAAAGGATCATACTCCATGATCAAGTGGGATTTACTCTAGGGATGCAAGAATGGTTCAACATCAGCAAATCAGTAAAACCACATTAACAAAATGAAAGAAAAAAATCATATGATCATCTCAATAGATGCAGAAAAATCACTTGACAAAATTCAACGTCCATTTGTGATAAAAGCTCTTAACAAAGTGGGTATAGAGTGAATGTACCTCAACATAATAAAGGCCACGTATGACAAACCCACAGCTAATATCATACATTATGGTGAAAAGCTTGCAGCTTTTCAAAAACAAGATAAGGATGCCTGCTATCCTCAGTTTTATTCAACATAGTATTGGAAGTCCTAGCCACAGCAATTAGATGAACTGTTTCCAATTTGAAACAAAACAAATTGGAAACAAAGAAGTGCTCACTATTTGCAGATGACATGATACTATATATACAAGACCCTAAAGACTTCACTAAAAAACTGTTAGAACGAATAAATGAATTCACTAAATTTGCAGGGTAAAAAATATACAAAAATCTGTTGCATTTGTATATACTAATAAACTACGACAAGAAATTAAGAGAACAAACCCGTTTATGATTATATCAAAAAGGATAAAATACCTAATAATAATTTTAACCAAGGAGGTGAAAGACATATATCCTGAAAACTGTAAGATACTGGCAAGAGAAATCGAAGAAGACACAAATAAATGGAAAGATATTCTGTGGTCATGGTTTGGAAGAATTAATATTGTTGAAATATCCATACTCCCCAAAGCAATCTACAGACTCCATGTCATCCCTGTCAAAATTCCAATGACATTACTCACAGAACTAGAACAAATAATTTTAAAATGTGTATGGGAACACAAAGACCTCAAATAGACAAAACAATGTTGAGAAAGTAGAACAAAGCCAGAGATATCATGCTCTCTGATCTCAAACCATACTACAAAGCTACAGTAATCAAAACGGTATGATATTGACATAAATGCAGACACATAAATCACAGAATAGAGAGCTCAGATACAAAAACATGCATATATGGTCAATTTATGACAAAGGAAGCAAGAATACACAGTGGAGAAAGGACAATCTCTTCAGTAAACTGTGTTGGGAAAACTGACAGCTGCATGCAAAAGAATAAAACTGGACCACTATCTTACATTATATATAAAAATCACCCTGTAATGGATTAAAGACTTGCCTGTAAGATCTAAAACCATAAAACTCCTAGAAGAAAACAGGCAGTAAGCTCCTTGACATTGGTCTTGCTTATGTTTTTTTGGATCTGACTCCAAAGGCAAGGGAAACAAAAGCAAAAATTAAAAAATGGGATCACACCAAACTAAAAAGCTTCTGCACAATGAAAAAAAAAAATCCACAAAATACAAAGGCAACCTACTAAATGGGAGAAGATATTTGCAAAGCATATCTCCAACAAGGGGTTAATATACAAAATATATAAACAACTCACACAACTCAATAGCAAAAAATCCAAACATACAGTTAAAAAATAGGCAAAGGATATGTATAGACATTTTTTTCCCACAGAAGACATACAAATGGCTAAGAAACATATGAAAAGATGCTCAACATCACTCATCATGAGGAAAATGCAAATCAAAACTATAATGATACCAGTTAGAATGGCTATTATCAAAAAGATAAGACATAACAAGTGTTGGTGAGGATGTGGAGAAAAGGAAACCCTTGTGTACTGTTGGTGAGAATGTAAACTGGTACAGCCATTGTGAAAAACAGTATGGAGTTTCCTTAAAAACACACACACACACACACACACACACACACACACACACACAAAACAACAAAAAACCCCCCAAAACAGAGCTCTCATATGATCCAGCAAATTCCACTACTGGGTAGTGGGAATCTATCCAAAGAAAATAAAAACACTAATTTGAAAGGATATATGCAACCTTATGTTCATTGCAGCATTGTTTACAAAGCCAAGATATGAAAACAACCTAACTGTCCATAGATGGTTGAATGAATAAAGATGTGGAATACTATTCAACCATAAAAAAGAGTGAAATCTTGCCATTTGTGACAACGTGGATGGACCTTGAGTTTATTAGGCTAAGGGAATAACTCACAGAAAGACAAATATCACATGATTTCATTTACATGTGGAATCTAAAAATCAAAGCAAACAAAAAACCATAGATACAGAGAACAAATTCGTGGTTGCCAGAGGGAAAGAAGGTTGGGGGGAAGAAATGGGTGAAGAGGATTAAGAAATGGAATTTTCTAGGGGCACCTCGGTGGCTCAGTCAGTTCAACGTCTGACTCTTGATTTTGGCTCAGGTCATAATCTCATGGTTTGTGAGATGGATCCCACACACTGTGAGCGTGGAATTCTGTCTCTCCCACTCTCTCCCCCTCCCCAACTCGTGCGTGCGTGTGCGCTTTCTTTCTCTTTCTCAAAATAAATACATTGGTCTTCTAGTTATCAGTAAATCATGGGGATATAATGTACAGCATTGGGATAATAGGCAAAACCATTGTATTAACTCTGTAAGGTGACAGATGGTAACTAGACTTATTGTGGTGAGCATTTTGCAATGTATATAAATGTCAAATCACTATGTTGTACAGTTGAAACTCATATAATATTTTATATCAATTATACCCCAGTAAATTAAAAAAAAGAATTACACTGGATGTGGTTAATTTACAGACATAAGAATGGTACTGCCATTAGAAAGTCTAGTTAGGACTTGGTCTATGAAGTAAGCAGCGTAGGGAGTAACAATAAACCGGAAGTCAATGCTAACCCAAACCTCCTTAGATTGGTAGGGGATACCCAGGCATTGTTCCTAGCCAGGGTGGGCATGTTATGTGACCTTTGTCATTATTTGACTTCTGTGTGCTTGCTGATTTGTAGAATAGGCATCGCCATATTTGTTTCTTTCTTGTCTTCCAAGAAAAAGTAGGAAGTCCAGCCATTCTATCTGAGATGCTTTTAATTCTGGGTAGAAATTAGCTACAAAAATGCCAGGCTCCATTTCTTATTAACTCTCAAATCACAGGGCTTCAAGGGGCCTTGTGAGGTCAACCTGTTCTCACCCCGCTTGTGCTTGTTATTTGGAGCCTTAGAGAAGCACAATGATGGATTATCCTAAACTCCATTGTGTCGAGGTATTAAGATGAGGTACCCAATTACTATCAAAGCCCCGCAACAAGCTCATTGTAGGTTGCAAAAAATCAATATCATCAAATATTTATTGGGTATCTATTGGGTGCTTCATGATTCGTTTGTAACTATTTACTATGATTTAGAGTTCAGGTCTACAGGCTCTTACTCGCTAATTTAGTAACTTGTCTCCTCATTCAGTTTTTCCTCCTAATCTTTGAATGTCTTTTATATGCTGAATATGCTTCTCTGGAAAGAATCTGTAAGAAATCCAGTTTTAATACCAATTCTGGAGAGAAGGCACAGAAAAAAACTCCAACTGTATAGAACAAAATATTACTTCAAAGGCTACTGTTACAGTAAACCTGAAAGAAAAACCAGAATATGGTTTGAGATATTGTAATATTGTTATGGTCCCACTTACATGAGAAACCAAATGCTGAATTACACTTCAGTATTTCTTGTCTTGTAAATCTTATAGAAAATTATTTTACTGTAATTATGTTTTTTAAAACATAATTTGAGTGGCCTTGATACCAATTTATTTACTCAGTTTGATGAAGTGTCCAAACCAACTCTTTGCATATTCTTCGTATTTTCCATATCTCTTTAGAGCAGAGGTTATGGGGGGTGACATACTTAATATGAATTATGTTGCAGTTATGGGAAGTCTATTTCCTGAGATTTAAAACCACTTCAATGGTTCTGGCAATCAGCATGTTTAATACTTGTTTTTATCTAATTTCGCTGGATACCTACCTACCTAGGAACTTACATTATTTTATTCCATTACTTTAATTTTAAATTTACAAATCAGAGCTGGAGGGAACTAGTAATAGTCCTTTCTTAATACATAGAAATGCTTTGAAATCCTTGGAAGAATGGTGCTATGGAAGTTCAAGGTAGTTATTAGTCTAATTAACCAAATAATTTAATGAATCCAATTAGTTCTTTGTATTCCTTATAGCCTATTAAAAAGTAATTACCACTCCTGCTTCGATTAAGATTGAGTAGCTAGTATCAGACTAACCATCCTGATAAGGGCTACTGTAAAACACTTGTTTGAAGGCAACAAAGGGAAATCAAGGTAGTCAGGACTTGGTAGGTCAAAATCCCAAAGAGGAAGAACATGTATTGAGGTGAGCCCTCTATATACTATTAACTTCCTCACATAGGGCATTTGCCAATTGCAGAGCAAGCCATAGAGTCTAAACAGAAACCTTGTAGCAAGTGTATTCATTAGGCTGGGCTGAGTCAAATACTGTGGGTTGATTAATATTGTATTGCTTAATTTCCAATTATTTGGAAATTTGATTTTGTAATTATTTTTTTGTAATTGGTTTCCAGACAACAAAGATTAGTAAGCATATAGAAAATGTGAATAGCACTATCCACAAAATTTCCCTAGCTGTATATATAGAACCACAGGACTGAACCCTGAAAATACACACTTTCTTCTCAAGTAGACGTGCAATGTTTGCCAAAATAGTGTAGGTACTGGGCCAGAATGCATGTCTCAACAAATTCCAAAAAAAATCACAATCATACTGAGTGTGTTCTCTGATCGTAGTGGAGTTAAGTAGAAATCTTACAGAGCGAGGAGAAAAAATATGATCAATTCAAGAAATTAAAAAAACTGATTTGATAAAATTTACGACCGACTTAGGACAGCATCCTTAGCAAACTAGGAATAAAAAGTAACTTTCTTAATTATGAAAAAGTATTAAAAAAAAAGACCCAAACTCCAAACCAACAGCAAACATTACTCTTGATGGTTAAATAATGAAAATATTTCCTCTGATGCCAGGAATGAAGCAAGGATGTCTTCTATTGACACTTTATTCATCATTGTATTGGAATTCTAGCCAGTGCAATGAGATAAGAAAGTAAAACAAAAGACAGAAGTATTTTACAGGAATAAATAAACTGTTTTTTTTTCCACAAATGACAGGATTGTGCACGTAGAAGTTCCAAAAGAATCTAGAGATGAACTATTAGAATTAATAATGGTTGATTTAGCAAGTCCACTGTAGATAGCAAAGTCCATATATAAATCGACTGCAACTATATATACATATATCAACCACACCAAATTCTAAAATAAATTTTCAAAAAGATGCCATTTGTACTAGCACCAAAAATTAAATAGTCAGGAAGACTGTAATAAATGCAAGGCTCTACACAGAAAACTATAAAACATTACTGACAAATTAAAAGCCTAAATAAATGGAGGACTACAACATGTTCAAGGCTCAATATTGAAGAGATGCCAGGGGCGCCTGGGTGGCTCAGTCGGTTGAGCATCCGACTTCGGCTCAGGTCATGGTCTCGTGGTCCGTGAGTTCAAGCCCCGCGTCAGGCTCTGTGCTGACTGCTCAGAGCCTGGAGCCTGTTTCAGATTCTGTGTCTCCCTGTCTCTCTGACCCTCCCCCGTTCATGCTCTGTCTCTCTCTGTCTCAAAAATACATAAACGTTAAAAAAAAAATTTTTAAAAATAAAAAAAAAGAAAAGATGCCAAACTGGTCTATAGATCCAAGGCCATCTCAATAAAAATTCTAGCAGTTTTTTAATGGAAATTGACAGATTCTAAAATTTATATGTAAATGCAAAGAGTTAAGAATAATGAAGAAAATCTTGAAGAACAAAGTTGGAGGATATAGACTTCAGATATCAAGACTTCTTATAAAGCCACAGTAATCAGCACTATTTTGTTGGCTTAAGGATAGACAAATTGTCTAAAGGAATAGAATAGAAAGTCCAGAAACAGACCTACATATATTCTGGGCCACCTGATTTATGACAAAGTTACCACAGCCGTACAGAGAGAAAGGCTGCTGGATTAATTGGATAGAAATATGGAAAAAATGGACTTTGTCCCTATCACAGATTATACACAAATATCAATTCTTGGTGAATCATAAACTTTACCACAAAACAAATATTCTAGAAGATAACCTTAGAGAATGTATTTAAGACCTGGGAATATGTAAAGATTTCTTAAATAGGACACACAAAAAACTAACCATAAAATAAAAGTTTGATTAGCCTACTTCATCAAAATCAAGAATCTTTTTTCATACCATTAAGGAGAGTGAAATGGCAAGCAACAGAAGAGGATATTACATCACAAATACCAGACAAAGGGGAAGCATCTAGAATTTATAAAACAAATCTTACAAATCAGTAAGAGGAGAAAATCCTATTACAAGTGGACAAAAGGCTCAAACCAGCACTTTTCAAGAGCTAATAAACATACAAAAAGATGTTCAACATTGATAGCCAGTAAAGAAATGCAAATTAATACCACAATGAGCTATTATCAACCATGCTTACAATTTTACAAATTAGCAAAATATTAAGTGTCTAGACAATGTGGAGGACTAGAAGTCTTAGGTATTGTTGGTGGAGTGTAAATTGGTAAAATCAGTTTGGAAAACTGGCACTATCTTCTAAAGTTGAATATATACGTATCCTATGATGCAGCAATTCCATTCCTGGGTATAAATCCAACAGAAATTCATAAATGTATGTACCAAAAGGCATATACAAGAATGTTTATAGCAGCATTAGTCGTAATCACCCAAACTAGAAACACCCAGATGTCCACCATCAGTGGAATGGATAAATATAGTTATAGTCATATAATGGAATACTAGCCTCAATGAAAAAGAATGAATTAATGATACTCACTACAACATAGAAGCATCTCATGGACATAAATATCTTAGCAGAGGAAGCCAGACAATAAAGAGCACATATGGTATGATTCCATTTATATGAACAAAACCAGGCAAAATTCACCTACAGTGAATTAGAAGTGATATTATCTACAGTGAATATCACCTACAGTGAATTATCTGCAGTGATAGAAGTCAGAATTATAGTTATATTTGACAGTTAATGACTGGAAAGAGCCATGCAGGAGGCTTCTGAGATATTAGTAACATCTTCTATCTTGATCTCGGTGCTAAAAACACAGGGGTTTCGGTTTTTTAAAACTCACTAGGTATACGCTTACAATTTGTGTACATTGATGTATTTACATATCAATCAAAAGTTAATAGAAATAAATACCATGCAATAATCTGGAGACAGGTTGTGGGTTGCTTTTCCAGGGTAGTGGAGAGGCTTTCGGTGGAGCTGAATCATGTCAGGTTTCCAACTGCAGCCTTTTAAAAGGGAAGATTGTCCTCAAGTCCCTCTGATCCCTTGTTCGGTGGGATTTATCTGGTGATTAGCTTGTTATGCTAAATACAAGGGGAGAATTTTTTTTTTTTTTAAACCAGTAAGGCTGAGCAGTGGACTCTGGTTCAATGACATAAGGTTGTTTAAAGAATCTTGATATAAAAACCATACTTGGCATTAATGAACTCTTTTCACTGCCTTCTCTTAAAACCAGGGGCTGACAATTAATAAAGCTTTTCTTATGCTCAGATTTTAAATCAAAGAAAAATTACTTTCAGCCCAGCATCTTTTGGGATAAACAAAAGGGGACACGCGGGGGGGGGGGCTGAGGCTGGGGAGCGTGGGACCGGGGATCGGAGATCCAGAAGGACCAAGACAGCAGGATGCAACTAGATTCAGAGCAGCGTAGGAGGGAGGGAAAGGGAGTGTCAGAGGCCGAGAGTTAGGAGACAGCGAAGGAACCTGAAGTGAATCGATATTTGTTCATTTGGATATGTAAAGCACCTAAGGGAGAGGAAAACAGGTGCAATATGAATGCATTAATGGAATGAAAAATGAGGCTTGACCTACGAATAAATATTCAGAATAAAAGCATTTGAAAATTTATCTTGGTTTTAGGGCACTTACTCTGTCTGGCAGCTAATTCAAAGTTTTCATGGTCACACACATTCACATGGGTTGTCAGCTTCACAAGCACCTGAACGCACTCGCCGTGGGTCCTGTGGCCTGTCTGCCTCCTCCTCCTCTCTTTGTTGCTCAGGCTTGTTTCTCTTGATAAGAGTCTGCTTAAATTGTATGAAACGAGACCCCTTATTATAGAGATTCAGATGGTCAGATTATGTCACCCTAAATCATGATCTAGACCTAAAGCCCCCGATAGCAATCCTAGGGGCCAGTTGGTTCGTCCATTTCTCCCAGAAGAGCCTTTGCTGGCACCTGTACTATATGGCTTCAGATTTTGCCTCAGCCTTGTGATAAAAACCTTACCAGGAACTAGTGAAAGAAAAGGGTATTATAAAAACTGTCGCCCTTAGAAATGTGGCTTGTGGCAGGTTGAGGTGGAAACCCCCATTAGTTCAGATCTGTGGAGAGCATTTCTGAAACACAGGGAATAGGCTTTCCAAATGAGTTCTTCAGCTCGGTTTCCTCAGGAGAGGAAATCCTGCAGATATCTCTCTGGCCAGAGACATGAGCTCAGAAATGGGGCTTCCCACAATTTATAGAACGGGCTCCCTGCCCCACTGCCCAAATATTGAACAGTTTTCTTCTGAGCGAGGAGTGACCCTTGTGATGGGGGCAGCCTACCTCCCTCAGAGCAGCCAGGCCTCCGTCTACCTGGCAGGGGGCAGCATCCCAGCCCTCTCCAGCCACAAAGACACCTGTAGCTGCCTCTCTTCTGCTTAGTCCTGTCTCAGATTCCCCTCTCTGTGCTGGCCTTTAAGGGTAGTGGCTTGCTTTAGAAATCCAAGGAATTGTTATTGTTATTTTGCTTCTGAGCCTCTGTGAGATTCCAAGATTGATCAACGTACTTTTTTTTTTTTTTTTTTTTTTTACCATAAAACCACATTTAGATTTCATTAACTTCTTCAGGCTGCAGAGGGGAGGAGAGGAAGTATGGCACAGACAGAATATGGAAGCAATTCAGGGGGTGGGCACAGGATCAGATGGACCTGCCGTGATGCTTCCACAATGATTCTGTCCTTACTATAGTCATTTGTAAAAAAGACCCCGTATCTTTCACTTCTCTGAATCACCCCCATCCTCTAAGATCAGCTTTCAAGAAAGTTTCATTTGGTGCAAGGTAGTTATTAAGTGTTTCCTTCAAACATTTGTATCTTTTATAATAGAGAAGTGCTTATACTTTTCCCGCCAGGATTTCAAAATTTCAGGAGTGCAGAATTGGCCAAGGGCTTATTGAATTTCCCCCATCAGTTGGTACAGAATTAACTCCAGGGCTAGGAAGGGTGGAATATACAGTTGGGGTTCAAGAGGTGAGGCTAGGGAAAGGAGGCAGGGAGACAGGATGGGGGCTGGGCAGGTGGAGGAGGGGCTGGAGGTCTCTTCAGATTTAGGGGTGGCTGATCCTTGGCTCATGCTAATATGAGGCGAGTGTATTAAGATATGGTGAGTGTTTCTCCCTTCTCTTGTACCCCATGGGATAGCATCTGTTAACGCCAATGCCTTCACAATTTTGTTAATAATTTTTATTTCCTTCCCTGCTGTTCTTTAGACATGTCTTTTGTTAATAATAGCAACAGTCGTAATTAATACAGTGTTAAGTCATTTATGTTTACAACAGCTCTATAAAGAAGGAGCTGTTATTAGTCCCATGTCACGGAAGAGGAAACTAAATTGCGGAGAGGTAAGTGACAGGTCCAGGGTCACCAGGTGGTAAGTGGAGGAGAAGAGATTTGAATCCTTACTCTTAATTACTACTTCTTCAAGAAGAGTTCTGAGCTTACCTTGATTAAACTACAGGCCATGGAATCAGATATGGCATAGATCACCTAGCCATAGAGTTTGGAGAGCTTAACCGTGTCACTCCTGTATTGTTTTGATTGATCGGTTAAAATCACTATGCATTTGATTAAACAAAGAGAGCCCTCTCTGTGCTAGACGCTGTACTGGCTGCAGGGAATTCAGAGACAAGTAAGACAGGGGGCCCTTCTGTGTGGGAGAAGACATATGTTTACAATTATTTACTAAATAACAGTACACGTGTGAATGTGGTGATTAATGTAGCCTGCATTTAAATCATGGAGGAAAGGCACAGGAAATCAGGGGAAGATTACAGAGTTGACATTTGAGTAAGGCCTAGGAAGAGAACAAAACAGAACAAAAACAGTTACTTGTGAGATACATTTGCTGCATAAAAATGTAAACTGTATAGAGTGTATAGAATAAGGAGGGAAAGGCTACCTTCCTCTCAGAGGTGTCTATTAAAAAAGTCTTATCTATGTTTTCCAGATATTTTTCTATATATTTACATAAACATACGCTAATACGGAGTTAGGAACAAAATAAAATGCGTACATCTTTATATCTTGTAATACTGTTCTGTACATTATCTCCTCCAGCCACTTATTGATAATGTCTTAGAGATTTTTCCGTGTCATATCATATAGGTCCATTTCATTGTTTTAACTGTTGGGTACTAACTGATTAAATGGTTATAACACAATTTATTTCCCATCATGCTATTGATGGCCATTTAAATTAGTTCCATTTTTTTAATGCTACCATAAACAGTGCCATCCTAAAAAGTATACATATATATCATTGTCACTATGAGTTTGGCATATATGCTATTGTCACGATGTATCATTTCTGCAGTATATATACTCACTTCAACATTTGATATACACTGGCAATGAGTCTCCATTGAATCTGTTCCAGCTGATAATCCTTCTATCAGTCTTGAGTGCCCACTTCCCCACAAACTTGTCCATATGGGATATTAATAAGCTCTTAAAATTTGGCCAATGTGACCATTAAAAATGATAATTCATTGCTTTAGTTTTTATGTTCCCGATTACTAATATGTTTGTCCTTGCTTGTATCATCTTGGTCTGGGCTTATAGCTTTTAGGTCATTATTATTATTACTTTGTTTTCAGGATTTTGCTGTGTGGGGGACAAAATCTTGTTTGTTTCCTCCTTCTTCAGTGATGTGTATGGCTCACATCCTACTTGAAATTTCATATTGCATGCCTCTTTGTTTTTCTTTCTTTTTTTATATTAAATATAATTCATTGTCAAATTGGTTTCCATACAATTCCCAATGCTCATCCCAACATGTGCCCTCCTCAATGCCCATCACCCACTTTCCCCTCTCCCCCACCGCCCATCAACCCTCAGGATTTAAGAGTCTCTTAAGGTTTGCCTCCCTCCCTCTGTAACCTTTTCCCCCCCTTTCCTCTCCCCCATGGTCTTCTGTTCAGTTCCTCAGGATCCACATAGGAGTGAAAACATATGGTATCTGTCTTTCTCTGCCTGACTTATTTTACTTAGCGTTATACCCTCCAGTTCCATCCACGTTGCACTTTCAACAATAGCCAAATTATGGAAAGAGCCTAAATGTCTACCAACTGACGAATGGATAAAGAAGATGTGGTTTACATACAATGGAATACTACTTGACAATGAGAAAGAATGAAATCTGGCCATTTGCGGCCTCGTGGATGGAACTGGAGGGTATTATGCCTCTTTGTTTTTCAAAAACTTCCCTCAGTCCACATTTCATTCAGGATCCAAGAATTCAAGTTACCTTTTGTCTTGCTCCACTACCACATAAGATGGGCTCTTTAGCACGCTGTTACTGTTTCTCCACTCTGCTGCTTCCAGCTTCCCACCCTCTTGTTTCTTTGGGGATCCAGATTACTGTTGTTAAATCATGACTCTTTTGCTTTTCACATCTCCTCCTTAAATAAATTTTCTAGAGATACGTATTTGATTTTGTGTCTATATATATATATATTTTTGCCCTTGGCTGTTAACAATATTTACTGATAATCTTTTTATACTTCAGCTCCCAGGTCTTTCTTCTGATTTATCACTCTAGTAGAGTAAGTATTCAACTATTTTTTCAAGAAGGGGAAGAGTTTGGTATGTTTTCTGGGCCCAGTATGCCTGAGGATATTTTTCTATTCTCTTCACACTTGAATGACAACTTGGCTGGGTATACAATTTTAGGGTTTTTTTTTGTTGTTGTTGTTTCTGTTTTTGTCAAAACTATTTTTTGGATTTAGTGTATGGAGGAGACATCTGAGCTCCGATTGATTTTATTTTTTTCTTTGTAGGAATTCCCCCTTCCCAGTTTGGTTGCTTGTAGGATTTCTCCTCCCCCTCCTTCTTCTATTTAGAGAAGTTTAAAAGATGCCAAAAAGTACAAAGGATAAAACAAACGTTAATGCTCTCAATACCCAGAATGAACAACTATTTATATTCTGTCTCACTTGCTTCTTTTCTGTCTTTCCTCCCTCCCCCTTTTTAACAAAACATTGGAGATAAAGCCAAAGTGGCCTTGAACCAGCACCCCACTTCCCAGCCCATTCACTAGCCCCCTCCACGGCCACTCAAGGACAGCCACTATTAAGAATTTGAAATGTAATTTTCAAGCCATTTCTTTGTAATTGTATATACATACTTATACCTCCACGAATAATATACAGTATTGCTGTGAATGTGTGTGTTTTCCTCATTTGTATAAATGGTATCGTACTAGAGATATTCTGTATCTTCCTTTTTAAAGGATTCATTTTCCTTGTCTCCCGTACTTTAAAGATTGCAGGGATGTGTTGAGGTGTAATCATTTATTTTGAATAATATGTTTTGATCCTTTTTAATTTGTACATTTAGGTTTTTTCAGCTCGGATTTTTAAAAAATTACATTTTTGCTCTTTGTTGCTTCTAACCGAATCGTGATAGTATTTTGTTGGGGAAACTTATAATTTGTAGGGTGGATCTAATTGTCAACCACTTGTGTTTTCTCCTTACTCATGCTTTGATGAGGAGAGAATAATCCAGCCTCAGTGTTTATTAACAGACACATGGATTTTGTTATTCCCATGTGTACTGCTAACAGCCTTTTAAAAGTCATAGTTATGGGGAAAGTTGATATGCTCCTTTTCTAGCCTAATTCCCAGTTTCTCCAAATTCTTATCTTGGGCAGCTCTAATATACAGTAGTGGGGCCATTTTCACTTTCCATTTCTGTTTTCCTTCATGAACTGAAAGGAAGAAATAAAAACATCTAACCTCTCCAACATCACCTCACTCAGAAATCTCTCTCTGGCCCAACCCACCTCATTTACATATATGGAATAAGCTTCCCAGGATGCTTTGCAGGACCAACAGGCTCTCTGCCCTTTTTTTTCTCTCCAATTCCTTCCTGCCTTGTTTTCTGTAATTTGCTATCTCAGAATGGGAGAAAAAGATTTGGGAGGAGTGGGCTTGGGCAATACTACTCTAGGCTTCTCCATGCCACACAGATCCTGGCAATAAGCTCTCTATAGCTTATGTGTCTATCTTTGGTTGGTATTATGAGTTTTGTCTCTCTTTTTCCTTCTTTCTTTCTTTCTTTCTTTCTTTCTTTCTTTCTTTCTTTCTTTCTTTCCCCCCTCTTTCTGTTTTTTTTTTTTTTAATTCTAGCTAACTTCATGGTAGCTTAAGAAGTGGCAGTTAGCTAGATCCCATTTTAACTAAATGGATGTGGCTGTTTCAATTCTAAGACACCTTAGTTATTTCCTTTATGACTTGGCACTTGGATAAAATAAGTTTTATCCCCCACTGGTAAAGTTTTATTGCCCCAAATTGGCACTGATTTGAATTTCATCATTGGCTGTATCCTCTTGAGTCTCTTAGTTTTACTTACTACCCAGTTTAAAGTGCTACATAGAGTATCAGCTCCTTAGGTAGATAAGGGCAGAGTGATGTGGCACTGGGGTCAGTGTTGATGTGGCACTCTAGACAGAAGGGAAAAACACACGTGCAAAGGGAAGGAGATGCGAAGAACATAGTGCATATGGAGAGTGTTGAATTCTCGATGAGACTATCTTAGTCCTAAGAGTCTGGGCTTTATTATTAGACCAACTCTATTACAACTTTTTAAGTCACTGAGTTTTTTCATCTGTAAAATGAGGACACTAAGCGTAGCTAACTCATATGATTTTTACACAGATTAAACGATACAGTGCATGTATCCCAAGTACTTAGCACAGAGTAAGGATCAATGACTGTTAGGTTCTGTTACTGTTATTATTATCATTTGACCTAAAATGTAGTTGAAGCCATAGGTGTGGTCAGAATATGACCGTCAGAGCCTTAGGTGTGGTCAGGTGATGAGAAACCACCAAGAAGAGCATGTCACTACATGGTCAAATTTGTGTTGAATTGTCAGTCTACTGTGCTTTGAGAGACAAGCTGAGTGCAAACAGTGGGGACAGGGCCATGATGTGCTGGAATGGGTACGTCGATATGTTGTGAGAGTCAATTGTTAGGTTCTCAGGAATTTTCTGAGTAGGTTGTTGAACGTGGACGTTATTACATATTAAATTATATAAAGTTACAATTAAATTATATTAAACACAAAAGCAATAAGTACATAGAGCTTATTTTACTACATTTTACTAATATGGATGCTCTTGGGGTTGTTTACATCTGCTGTATCTGTGTGGTGAAAACAGAGTCGTGTGCTACAGAGCATCTATTCCCACACTGCCATCAATGATGTCTCTTGAGTAGCTTGAAATGAGCCAGGATGGGAGGATGTCTACCATGGAAATCAGCAGATTGCATAAATCAGGGCTTTATTCACCCCCTAGAGAGTCAGTTGTTAAACCTTTAGTAGCACACCACTGGGCCAGAGAGACCGATTAGAAAGCGATTGAAGCAGTTCTGTAGAGAGAAGAAGAGTGCTTGAATCTTAGCATTTGGAGTGGAGAGGAGACAGATTTGAGAGATGCTTTATTGACAGAATTAGTAGGATGTACTTTCTGATTGAACGTGGGGAAAGAGAAGATGAAAACTGAAGCCTGAAAAGGAGATAAATGGCTTGAGGAGCTCTCCCTTGCTGTCTTTGATGAGGCAGGCTGTCATATTGTGACCTGCCCTATGGAAAAGCCACATGGCAAGGAACTGAGGGTGGCTTCTGGCTGGTAGCCAGTGAGGAACTGAGGCCCTCAGTCCAACAGCCCAGAAGGCGCTAAAGCTTGCCAACAACGGTGTGAGCTTAGAAGCAGATCCTTCCCCAGTCAAGCCTTCAGATAGGCCTGCATCTCTGGCTGATACCTTGATTGCAGTCTCCCAGGAGACGTTGAAGTAGAGGACCCAGCTAAGCTGTACCCCAATTCCCCACCCACCAAAACCATGAGATAATAAATGTGTGGTGTTTTGAGTTGCTAAGTTTGTTGTAATTTGTTCTACAGCAATAGATAACAAATTCCAGGCCTTTAACTAGGCCCTTTGGGAGCACCTTTCTGCATTCAGGTCGAATTGGCTGGACTCTGGCTTTTAAGTCCACTGAGCAGAGTTCCACAGTGGAACCTGCAGGGGTGGGCTTGTCCTTCTGGGTGACAGGTGAGTAGCTCAGAGCTTGTCATGCTGCACTCTGCTTTTCCTGTGTGCACTGAGTGAAGACTTCAGGCTTCTGGAAAGTAGTCAGCAGTGCCCTATTGGGCAAATCTGGATAAGAGTGATAGCTGATGTGAATGTAGCAGGCAGATCCCAGTCACTGATCCAGTATTGGCTGTGAAGAATTCTTCTCTTATGAAGGAGCCATAATCCTTCCTGTGTACATAGCTTCTAGAATGGGGCAGAATTCATGTCGAAAGATCAGCTCAGTTTCCAGAGGTGGGACTTTTAAGAGAAGCATGGGTCATTTTTAATGTTAACTGACATGTTCTCAGATCACATGCTACCAGATACTCTGTTTTGTTTTTCAGCAGAGAGGATTAAACTTTTTTTTTTTTCATGAAGATTTTGTTTCTTTCAATTATGCAGCATAGAGCAAAACAGAGGGTACACATTTTAAGATGATGCTAGTCGTAAAAGGAGCTCTGAATGGGGTTTGGAAACTAACTTTGGGCAAAAGTGTGGGTCAGCATCTTGCTCCTGATCCCTCAGGCTGAGGAGAATTCCTTGTGTTTTGACTCTGTGCCCCAGACAGGGTGTTTAAGAAGGACCATGGCCAAGACAGGAGTCTACTAAAGTGACTTATCTTCCCAGACTCCCATTTTAAAGACAGAAGTCTAATTGCCGATGGGGAATTTAAATAACAAAATAATGTAATTTATTTTTAAAACCAATTACCAGCATTTAAAAGGATGCCTCTGTAGGATGTCAAGATGAACTCTTCATTTAAACTGACCTCTTAATAACACACTCATTGGAAATTTTTTTGCTTGAAATAGGCTAATTTTAAGTAAGGACTTTTTTTTGGTAAGATTCCTTTATTTATTCGACATATACTTACTGCATAGCTACTTGGCACCAGGGGCTGTTCTAGGCACTGTCTTCACTGTAGTGAGGAAGAAAGACAACAAATGGACAATATAATATATACTATGATAACATAATCCTGTATTATTAATAAAATATAAGCAACATGTGCAATATGATATTACTCTTACTGAGTAAAAGATGTTTGTGGCATAGTAAAATTAATCAACATATTGGCAACAATTTTGGTGTGTTTATTAATAATAAATATATTATAATCATAGTAATTATGTAACATAATGTCAGATTGTGACAGATATTACTAAGTTCATAAGCATACAAAATCTAAAAATTTATTCCTTGTGGTATTATGCTGAAAAGAAACAAAGGATAATTTACTTTTCAGAAAAACAAAGATGATTAAATAAAGGCTCTTTCACAAAGTGGGAAAGGGATGAAGAAATTTTTATTTATTTATTTGTTTATTTATCTGTTTACTTATTTCCAATATAATTAATGTTCAGTGTTATATTAGTTTCAGGTGTATAATGCAGTGATTCAACAATTCTTTACATTACTCAGTGCTCATCATGGTAAGTGTATTCTTAATCCTTTTCACCTGTTTTCACCCCCCCCCCCCACTCACCTCCCCTCTGGTAACCACCAATTTGTTCTCTGTATTTAAGAGTCTTTTTTTGTGTCTTTTTTAATTTGTTCATTTGTTTTGTTTCTTAAATTCCACATATGAGTTAAATCATTTGGTATTTGTCTTTCTCTCACTGACTTGTTTCACTTAGCATTATACCCTCTAGATGCATCCACATTGGTGCAAATGGCAAGATTTAATTTATTTTTATGGCTGAGTAATATGCTGATATATATATATATATATATACATATCACATCTTTTTTATCCATTCATCTATTGTTGGACACTTGGGTTGCTAGAGATGAAGATATTTCTAAAGGTAGCTCGGCAAAGATATTTGGTGGCCCTGGTATGTTAAGTAGGACTGCTTTTGTCTGTGTGTGACAGAAAACCCAGTTTATAGTGGCTCATTTAACAAAGGGCCAGAGAGATAGGCAGCTGCTAGCGCTGGCTCAGCATCTTAACAATGCCATGGCAAACTTTCCACCATACTCCTTGTCTCACAGTCACAAAATGGCTGCTCCAGCATCAGGTATTGCACTCACCTTCAAAGCAGAAAGATGGGTGGATGGGGCAAGGACAGCTATATTTGCCTCTCTTATTGGGAAACCAAAAGCTTTTCTCACCTCAGCAGACTTCTGCTATATCTTACTGGACATACCTGCCTATCCCTACTTGTACGGGAGCCTAGGAATGGGCATACTTAATCATTCCATGTTCTATAGTGAAAAAGACCAAAAGAGTAGGAAACTGGGTATAGATGTTGCATCAGCCAATTGGTAGCGGTTACCACAGGGATCTCTGACTTAGGGTCATAAAATGCATTGACTTATTCTCAAAGCTTTCCCTGCATTCCATCCTTAACTGCTACTGTGGTTTCCTCTGATTTGAAGAAAGGCAGACGTTTGGTAGAAATAATCTCAGATATTATCAGAGAAATAATCTCAAATATTATTTGGTGAAGGAGCTTTGAAGAAATGAATGAATCATAGTGGTAGCATAAAATAAGAGCTTTTGGTTTAAAATGATAAACATAGCAGGGAATTGACAATAATGGCCTGGCTATACGCTAGGGATGGAAAACGGAACAAAACAAAACAAAACATGGGTTAATGGGATTATAAGAAACAAAACAAATTACTAGTCCTTGACAGGTAGAATGGTAGGAGGGATAATCTACTTCTAAAGCTAGTCCAAATATGATACAGTAGAGGTGGCTCAATGAAAACAACAGGCTGTAGATGATCCATAAAGATGTGATATGGAGTAGAGAACCCAATATTGGGGGAACCAGGGTGAAAGAGTTCCAATTAGATCAAAGCTAAGGCCATGTGGAGATTGAGAGTTAATGGAAGTAAAGCGGGAGTGGATCCAGCCACCCTTTTGGAGGTCATGGACAGAACACCTACTTGGGTAGCAGGCTAGGAAACAAATATGGAAAGGCAAAAAGTAAAAGGTGTGTGTTTCACTCCCCATCTGGTTTTAGAGACAACCTAAGTAGGACAAATTCCATTATTGTTCTTTTTAATTATTTTATATATAGAGAGAGTGTGAGCAGGGGAGAGGGGCAGAGGGTGAGAGAGAGGGAGAATCCCAAGCAGGCTCTAAGCTCAGTGTGGAGACCAGTGTGAGGCTTGATCCCATGACCCTGGGACCCTGGGGCCGTGACCTGAGCTGAAATCAAGAGTCGCATGCTCAACTGACTGAGCCACCCAGGCACCCCTCCATTACTGTTTTTGGTAGAGTTGATGTACACTGGTTCACTGCATTTTCATTGAACTAGTTTGAAGTAAACCTGGGTCAATGGCAGGATCTGCCATGCAGGGATGATTCACTAGTGTTTACACATAGGGTGGTTTTTGTTGTATGGTTGTAATCTTTAGTTGAGAAAGCATTAGTTTAGAAAACTAATTAGTTGAGAAAGCATTTGCCATGTTGGAGGAACCCCATCAGCACTCTAGAGATGGGTTTATGGGCTGATACATAAGAATGGTGAACACCAATCCTTGACTGTGTGCACAGATACATTGGTTGGAAAGCAGGCTTCATCTTCAGAGGGATTACGGGTATTTGTGCTCAGTTTATGAGGGCTGAATATGATCACCATTAGGAAATTTAATTTACAGATTCAGAAGCAGAATTTCAGGGTGCTTTTGTAGGGTTATTTGAAAGAATAAGCATTTTAAAGTGTTAGAACAACCTTGGATAGACTGTTGAGTATGACAGGAACCCATGTGGCTTACCTTGAATTTTAAGAAATCCTCTGGCAACCATGACAAAAAGTAATGTCAATCTTCGCTTGTATCTCTTGAAGGATTAAAGAGAGATTAAATTTATCATTTACAGTACTACTTATTAGGATCTCCTTGAAAGTTTCTAAATCTCTAAATTTCTATATAAGTCTTTTCATCATGCTTTTCTCCATTACTCAGTACACTTCGTTTTTCTGTCTTCATTTCCTGAGTTCTTCAGCAGGTATTAGGTGGATAAATTTAGGCTTTTTGTTTTATTTTCTTTTCCTACTCGATGGACTGTTTCCCTAGATTTTCTACAATATAAGATAGGCCAAGAACTGAGCCAGTGAGTAAATTTATACCCTCCCCGCCACTCCTGGAAATTTAAGATATTTGAATCCACTTAGGTATATACATAAGCCACCAGAAAGGTAACACACTCAGAAATATTACCTTGAAGCAGTGCCTTTTGGTGATCTTCTATGTTGGAAAATTATACAAGGGCTTCAAAAGTAGGTGATCTGGCTTTATCTGAATCATTTGGCAGAAGCAATAATGTTTTCCGTAGGTTGAATATGGAAGGGGAGCTGGGGGAGGGGAGAAGAATTTGGTAACTTACCAAGGTCACAGCAAAAGAAAAAGCACTTTGCTTTATTTTATTTACTTAATTTGAACAGGGAAAGCTTAATATAAAGAATTATTAATTTAATTTAATTTAAAAAATTATTTTTATTTGGAGAGAGAGAGAGAGCAAGCAGGGAAGAGGAGAAGGGGAGAGAGAGAATACCCAGCAGGCTCCACGCTGAGCACGGATCGATGTGGGGCTTGATCTCATGACCTTGGGATCATGACCTGAGCTGAAATCAAGAGTTGCACGCTCAACTGACCCAGCCACCCAGGTGCACCTAAAGAATTACTAATTTTAATAAAGGATGGAAGCAATAAAGGATTCGCTCATGAGATGTTAAAGCAGCCTAAAGAACACAGGAATAGCAGATTTAAGGAGCAGCTTTCATCCCTCTTCTGGGGCGGAGGTAGGCCACCTGAGGAAGAACCCACCCCCTCACCCTGCCATTGCCCCGAGGCTGAGTTCAAGACGTTGTCAGAGAGGGCTCAGTGGACGGCAGAGCGGCTGCTGAGATGCTGTGCCAGCAGAGCATGTCCGAGACCCTTTGGAATGCAGGGAGAAGGGTCCACAGGCAGCACGTCAGCACTTACTATGAAGCCACCTGAGGGCATGCTGGGGAAGTCTGCAGGAGTCTAATACTGGAGGAGCCATGTGTCCTGCCCCTCATTTTCCACCAAGAAAGTACTCTAGGTATGAAATCCTTGGTTTGTAAGTCTCAATTTCTTCCTTGTTAAATAATCAAGCAGCTACCACGTTCCTGCCAGGTAACGTTCGAGTCTGTGGAGAAGTAGCAAAACATCACTGCAAACTGTTTGCGTGTATTCACATTCATGGGAGTTCCCCTTCAGCGTGAGGTTTTGTACCCTGCTAAAATGCAAATACCCTATAGGAGAAATGGCATTTGAAAGCTGCTATCAATCATTGATACCTTAGTATGCATGAAGGTACAGTCTCCTTTCCAGACAGCAGGGCTTGATGTGGTGGTTGGGGGTGGGAGGGAGATGACATTACCCTGGACAGCCAGGGACTTTGGGAAGGGATGCTCCCAACCTTACCAGACAGTGCAGAATGGGACCTCAGGTACCAGCACGGGCTGAGACTACTTCACAGTTGTTGGGAGTCTCGTCCTGACTGAGTTCCCTCAAATCGTCAAATCCAAAATCCACTTTCTTTGTAGAGCATTTCCCTTCTGTTTCTTCTCTTTTCTTACTTGCTTCGGGGAGGTTTATGGTTTGAAAAATTAAAGTGCGGATCTATTTTCATTACCAAAGGATTTGCAAAACTGAGCTGGGCCTGTCTGGGCTCACATTTGCATTTGCCATCCCTTAAGCTGATTTTCAATGCTGAGCAGCTATTTTAAATGTTTTTAAGAGCCTCCTTTTTAACTCTTTTCCTTACTTGTGTTATCTATTTCTGCAGTTTAAAAAAGATTCCATTGCTGATTCTTGGTGGAAAATTCCCATACCAGATGCCAGTTGCAATCATGGGCAGCAGTATTTGTTCAGGGAATGCCTGGGCATTTGGAGCCAATATCCAAGGGTTGCTTACCCTGAAAAGCTGAGCCGGGGTGGTGGGTAGCGGATCTGGAGCCTCAGAGGATTTAGATGACGTCAAGGTTTCTTTGTGGCGGGAGCAGTGATTGGCCCAGAATTGGTACTGAAGAAATACTTGTTAAATATATGAATGGGCTAAAGGAAGAAAACCAAACTACTGAGCAAATGAGGACCTTATCCATTGTTCAATAATGCTAGGTGAATGGATTGTTGGTTCCGCGTTTCCTACGGGATAGACTGCGAAGTCCTCCATAGGGCAGGATACTTCATGATGTGGAACTTGCTTGTCCGTCCAGCCAAGACCTCCCTCCGTCACCCTTCACACTTTGTGCTTTGACCTGGAACATGCTGAGGCTTCTTGGTAAGCCCTTCCCTGAATCTTCTAGGGTGTGGCTCTTCCAGGCTCCCACTACACTTTGCACGTCCTCCATGAAAATAATGGTCATCCTGTTTTTACATAGTATAATTTGTTTGCTTGTCTGCCTCCCCGCTAGACTAAAATTTGTTGCTTCCAGGCATCACATGCTCATCATTGAGTCCTTCATTAAGTGTTGAATGAGTAAGTCAGCTGGCAACTATAAACGACAAGCAGGTTAAAAGAGTTATATCAAAGTTGCCAGAAGTGCTTATGGCTTTTGAGTTGGCTCCTGGTGAACCCTGGTGCTGGATGGAGAAGATGCAGTCTGTGGGAATTATATTCCAGAAGGTCAGCCTGATTCTGGGAACAGTTGTTTGCCCCAGTCTGTGTTTGTGAGAAAACGATGATTTGGTTGACGTTTGGTATTTTATTTGTGTACCATTTTCTTGAAGTTCATTTTTTTTCTTAAACTCCCCTCCCCACCCCCCCTTTATGGATAGTAGCAGGAAGCTTTATTCATATGACTTTGTGGTTGAGAACCCAGCCCCAAGAGAGAAAAATGAGGGTCTCTGGCCAAACCTGGGGAAGGGGGTGTGGAGGCTCCAAAATCGGTCCTCTTTCACTTTTTGGGGTGGTAGACTCTAGGACTCCAAGGAGCACAATTTGAAAACCACTGATTTGGATTAAGGAATCAAGTGACTACAAGGGAATAAATCTTTTCCTGACATATAAAATAGAAACCCTTTGGCAACCAAGTTATATATTTACCAAGCCTTTCATATGACTCAAAACCCTGTAACTCTAAATCAGTTTTTACAGCTTAAAAATTGGTATTGAAATAGTTACTTAGGTGTAATTTTAGAAAACTCAGGTCAATCAATATGTATGACTTTTAAGTTTAATCCTTCCTTTGGGGATCACGGAAGCTCCTTTCGGCTCCAGTGCTCTTTGATTTTCTGATTGTGAAGGGCAAGGTGGGAAAGAAATAAACAAGGTGACTAGGTTTCAAGGGCTAGCTTTCTTGGCATGAATGAGTAATTGGAAAGCCAGCATAATCAAAGTAATTTCATCCATCATGTACAGAAAGGGAAATAGAATTCAGGTTATTAAGGTTGCATGAAACTGCTTTTTGAATGTATGTACATATTTCTTCCTGGGGGCTAGATAACGTTTCCCATTTTTATTTCTAAAAGGAGTTATGGAAAAAGACAACTGAAAATAAAACAGGAGCCGTGGTCTCAGAGCAAAACTAGAATAATTCATTAAAGGAAAGAAAAGGGTTTTAGGTTTCCCTTTTAAAAGAACAAGCTCGAAAACCAGAAGACATGTTTTTGGCCCCTAAAGGGCCCGGGGCCAGGAGTGAGCAGTGTCAGCCCCTGAGAGGCAAACAAGGACCTTTGTTCTTAACTCCTCAGCCCTTGGTCTGGAGGAAGGGATCACATAATTCACATTTGGATGTCACAATTGCCTAGGTGCGTGACCTTTTGGAGTTTGGGGAAAACAAACAAAATGGGAGAATCAAGGACAAGAGAGCCTTGCCAAGGTAAGAGAAAGAGGCAAGGAAGGCCAGCTCCCTAAAGCAGAAGAGAAGTAGATTGCTAACCAAAGGAAAAGAGGCCGGATCCTGAAAGGAAACAGCAGAGATAGGCTATGCATCTAGACTCAGTGTCCAACAGGTGAATTTTCCCTGTGGGGTAGGAATTTTTTTTAATCCAGGTTGACTTTCCCTGACTCATGGAGAGCTGGAGCTGAGGTATATCCAAAGCTTTGTTTACCTCTTTTTTTTTCAAAATCATTAGGTCAAGAATTTTTTTTTCCATATGCACAGAGCTCCAAAATTGTAGGAACTTTGTCTCTTCTGTTCACCACTGTGTCTAATACCTAAAGTAACAGGTCTTCAAAAATTTTTTTCTTGAAAAGAATGAATGAATGAATGAAAAAATGACCACCCTTATCCTTTTATTTTCCCCATTTAATTTCTCTTCACTTCTCTTCTTCCCTTCTTTCCTTTTCCCTCCTTCCTTCCTTCCTTCGCTCCCTCTTTCCTTTCCTTTCCTTTCCTTTCCTTTCCTTTCCTTTCCTTTCCTTTCCTTTCCTTTCCCGTCCTTTCCTTTTTCCTCCTTTTCTTTCTTTTCTTTCTTTTTATTTCTTTTCTTTCTTAAAAAGAGACTGGGATAAGAAGAGAAGATACACTCTCAGGAGCTTTGAGGCATTCTGGAGCTATAGGAGTGGGTGAATGGGAAGAGTACAGTTGTATTTTCTCAACTTCAGATGGGCCTAGCTTGCTGAGGCTTCAGTGTTCCTCATCCATCATTATTAGTAGATACTCCTCTCTGTTTCAGCTTGTTTAATTACAGCAGCACCCCCCTGCCCCCCTCATGTTTCTCCTACTATTTCAAATTTGCTCCTTCCTGAAACTTAGAAAGAACTGAAGATTGTCTAGAGAATACGAACACCAAATGTGTTAAATCGGCAACCTCATTTTAGAAACATTTCTAAGTCATGGACATGGGCAAAGATACTCCTTTTATTAATAAGGAAATATAAAAAGAAAGGAAAATACAGTCAGGTCATTTTTCTCACGTGCAATTCACGTATGAGTGCCAGTTCTTCCCCTTGTGTATCCATTTGAGACTAGGTCTGGTAGCATCCTTCAAAGCCCATGTGCATGAATTCCATGAAGTCGTTCCCAATTATTCTCATTTTAATTTCCCTTCTCTAAACAGCTATGACATTAATTTATTACTTAATCATGAATTATGGCATACAATTCCCTAATTGATGTTTGTGGATTTTTTTCCCCAGCTATATTTTAATTTCCTTGAGGACAGAAGCCTTGCTTGTATAGTGTTAAAATAACCATTCCCCGCGGCTCCTAACACAATGCCCTGCGTATAGAGGGTACACGCTGGTTTGCCAATTTGTTCCTCACGCCAAATGCCCAGGGATATCTTACACTGAATTTATACCGAACAAGGAAAGGACAGACAAGATTCTCAGGCCTGCCAAAAATCTGTGTGCACTCCCTGGTCACCACAACTTCCTAGGTCTGAAAGTCTTTCGGTTTGTTGCTGATGAGAAAGGAGAGCACAAAGACTTCCTCTTAGTGAGAGAGGCAGAAAGCATACTTGGAATCACCTGGCCTTCCAGCTGGGAGGTTAAGCTTTGGTCCTAAGTCAAGTAACCTTCCTTTTGCTTAACTTGTTCTTAGAGTTTTCCAAGGAACAGTCACTTAGCGTTAAAAACAAAACAAAACAAAACGAAAACCCACCAAACTTCTTGGGTTCCAAGAAGTTGGATTATTGTTGTTTAACCATTGTTATTCATAGCTATATATTTTGCATCTGTCCCCTGGGGGCTGAAATAAATCCTAAACATCTTAATTACATATAATGTCACTCTCCCTAACCTATTACATTCCACAGGGTCCCTAAACCCCATTTAATGAGACTATTTGTGGCTTCAACAGTTTTCCTCTTTCATCCTTACGTTATATTTCGGTTTGCATAAGCAGAAACTTAAACAACACATGGGAGAGAGAGAGGAGAGAGACTTGGCATTATTTCTAAAGACTGACAAGTTTATTTGATATTCTTTTTTTTACAACAAAAGTTTCAGATTTCCTGTGCCTTTATTATTAATACCCTGAGGGTTCATGCATGATGACATAAAGATGATGTAGCCAAAATAGAAGTGTGTTTGAAAATTTTTTAGCTTAATTCCTCATTTTTCTAATCTGTAGACCTCAAAATTATGAAAAAACACCAAGGGTTTTAATTTCTCTTGCTAATGTTTTTCCTCTTTCATTATAAGATTAAATTTTGAAATGGAAAATTTGGGGTTTTCTTTTCACTAAATTTGGGCTATAGTATTTATGGGCAAATTAATCTTTCACTTATTTGACATAAAATGCATAGAAAATGATGGGATTTTAGAGCTCTAAGTGGTTCTGATTGTTAGCATCACCTGGAGAGGTTTTCATTTATTTATCAAAACATTTTTTTTATTATTTATTTTTTTAGAGAGAGAGAGAGAGAGACAGAGAACAAGTGGGGGAGGGGCAGAGAGAGAGAGAGGGAGTGAGAGTCCCAAGCAGGCTCCACACTGTCAGCATGGAGCCCTATGTGGGGCTCGAACTCACAAACCATGAGATCGTGACCTGAGCCAAAACCAAGACTCGGTCACTTAACTGATTGAGCCACCCAGGCACCCATTGAAAACTATGGATGCCATCCGAGAGATTCCATCCCAACAGATCTGTGTTAAGGCCCAGAAATCTGGGATTCTGGCACAACTGGTCTACCTACAGTTTGGAAACACCGGTTTAGAATTCATTCTGTGGTATTGTCAAAATGGTATAAGATATTGATCACAAAGAGCCACACTTTCCCCCTGGATCTAAGCTACCTCTTCATTTTAACTTGAACACTTTTGGGGCTTCCATTGATGCCTCAAAACAAATTTTATATACTCTGCACAAAATCTACTTTAAAAATTGTCACATGTCCTAAACTTGTTTTTGTTTTGTTTTGTCTTGTTTTTTTTTTTTTTTTTTTTTAAATATACAACCAGTGAGTAGGTTGCTATTGCTGGGAGAATTACAGTTAACTTTTCTTCTTGTTTTTCAATGAAGGTAATCAATCATAGACCTGCTTTTGCCAATGAGAGAAGTGTGAATCATTTAGGTTTTCCAAGAGCCCTGATATTTTAATAAATGTTCTAAGTGCTCTCCCAAAGATACCTTCAGGGAATGTGTTTCTCTGAGTAGCTGAGCCTCCCAGATAACGGAGACTCCCAGATGACTCAAGACTGGCATCATCTCATTCTTGCTCCCTTATGTCTCTGTGCCTGGCTCACTGCCTGGCACATAGCTGCTCCTCAAGACCTGCTTTTTAAAGAATAAATGGATCGAGCCATAAGTCTCCTCTTATTGTATATTACGAATGTCTCTGCCTTTTTAGACTATACCAAATGTAATTTAACTTTTTTCTAATGATGGCTTAGGCCATCATGCTGAGCTCTAGTGCCCTCAGGGGTCTGTTGTAGTATGTAGAGTGTTTTTATTCCGCAATAAATGATCCTAAACTGCTGTGATTTTTACTTCTTTCGTTTGACTTCTCTAGTTATTTTTCCCCTGTTTCCATCCTTGCTGTTAAGCCATCAGCTGTCACTCGTTACTGTTATTGATGTGTCTCTTCTAGTTCTCCTCTTCTTTCAATTTGCTGCTCTTATTGGGCTGTGCATTTAGAAACCACATCGCAGGGATGCCTGGGTGGCTCAGGTCATGATCTCGCGGTTCGTGAGTTCGAGCCCCGTGACGGGCTCTGCGCTGACAGCTCAGAGCCTGGAGCCTGCTTCAGATTTTGTGTCCCCCTCTCTCTCCGCCCCACCCCTGCTTGTGCTGTGTCTCTCTCTGTCTTTCAAAAATGAATAAACATTAAAAAAATTAAAGAAACCATATCACCAAGTCTGTTAGAATTTCTGAAGAGGAAGATGAGACCCTGAGTAAGGGCCCCAGGAAATCCCTTTCAATGGAGTTCACTAATGATGGTGGGCTCTGTAGTGTAGATGGTGGCTGCTCAGAGGTCTCTTATGTTTCTTTCTTAGTTCTCAGCTGTGTTCTGATAAAGCAAATGCCAAATGCACAAAGTGACAATGTGTCTTTAAAGAGAAGAGAGGTTCCCCTTCTTCTGCATTTCAGTTTCCTGTACCTCTTGGGGATTAGAGATGATGGGCAAGCATTGCTGTTTCCAAGCTCCTCCTTTCGAAAAGGAATTAGCTTGTAGTAATGGGGACCCAACAAAGCAGTTCAGGGCAAATTTGGGGTCCTAACTGAGGTTGATATCCAGTCTCCCAATGCCCATGAAAGTGAAAAGCATTGACCTCTGTACATTCAAGCCTCTAGAAAGCAGAGTGGAAGGAAGGAGAGAATTCCTCACCCCGTAAGAAAAGCAAGGCAGGTATTTCACCCTCATTGATCTCTCCTTTTCCTGATGAGAAAAGTAAAGCAGTTGCTATAGAGTAGCCACTGGGACTCAACTTGAAAGTTTTGCTAACATAAATTCCACTCATCTTGTAACTGCCTTATCTCCTGGGTGTTCTCAGCCTGCCTTGTGTATGTTGGCATTCAAGCCTAGTGAGCATGTCCACTAGAAAGTTCATGTTTCCAGGGGTTTACAGAAGCAGCCCGGTTCTCATTCTTCTACCTGTCAGGCCTTTCTTTGTTGGTCCACAGCAAACTCCTTGTCCCCTTCCTGTTCTCTGAACATGCATACATCCTAGAGCTTTGTCCTTAGTCATCTTCTTTCCTTTCTCCTTGCATTTTCCCTGGTGATCACACGCTAACCATGGGCCTGCCTGATTTGATTTGCTTCTTAAATACAACAACAACAGCAGCAGCAGCAACAACAACAACAACAACACAGAACAAAATCCTCTGGAGCGGTTATGTAAGCATGTGGAGTCCCTGTGAGACCTGCAGGCAACTTCCTCAGGCCCCTTTCCCATCTGCCTGCTTCCAGCCTGCATGCTCGTTAGAACGTGGCTGCCTTGGTTACTCTGCCCACTTTGGCTCCAGCCCTTGGCTTCTGCTTTCTGTTTGGACCCTCAGATTTGGGCACTGGAGTTTGGCTTGTTTAGCAGGGATTGAACCTTGGCTTAACTTTGGCATTAGGCCCTTATATCCTACTGCATTTTACACATGGCCACCTGAATGCCCCGCAGACATAGCAAGCCCACCATGTTCACAACGAATCTGTTTATCTACTGTCCCAGGCCACTTTAGAGTCCTGCTTTCATCCCCATCTATGCAAACTCCACTTTCTGTCAGTTCTCTCTCCTGAATATACTACTCATTTGTCCCCTGCTAGCTATACCTGTACTTTTTATATTGCTGCATAACAAATTACCTCAAATTTAGATGCTTAAGACAACTCACATTTATTATCTCATGGTTTATATAGGTCAGGATTCCAGGCACACCCCTGCAGGTCCTCACCATGTGACCCTCTTGTAGACCCACTCATAATAGTCTGTTTCTTTTCTTTTCTTTTTTTAATTTTTATTTATTTTTGAGAGAGACAGAGTGTGAGCAGGGGAGGGGCAGAGAGAGAGGGAGACACAGAATCCAAAGCAGGCTCCAGGCTCTGAGCTGTCAGCACAGAGCTCGACTTGGGGCTCAAACTCATGAACTGCGAGATCATAACCTGAGCCAAAGTCGAAGAAGTTGGATGCTTAACCGACTGAGCCACCCAGGCGCCCCCAGACAGAGTAGCTTGTTTCTTCAAGGCCAGCAGGAGACCCTCCCTGCCAGTTTTAGTCTCTGACTTCTAAATACTCTTTTAAGGGCTCACCTGATTAGGTTTGGTCCATCCAGGATCTCCCTTTTGATTAATTCACAACTGATTAGGGACATTATTCACATCTACACAGTTCCTTCCTGAACTGAAGGAAGTTCCTTAACTGAAATCCATTAAATCTTCAGGCCCCACCCACATCTAGGAGGAGGAGTTTACTCAGTATTCTGCCTCCACAACATCTCATTACTGCCTCCTGAATGTTACAGCCTCTTCCATAGAGATCTTCTTGTCTCTTCTTGTTCTGGTCTCTCTAGCCTCATATCCATCCTCTATACTATTAGCATGGTGATCTTTCCAATGGATAAATATGATCGAATAATCAAACAGCTCAGTTCCTCGGGGGTTTGCAAATCAAACAAAACAACCGCTCTCAAAAACAAAACCAAACCAGGATAAAACAAATTCTTTTATTTATTCTTTTATTTCATTTTATATGTAAGACCTCTTATGATCAAACCCCTTATTACCTTCCAGTGTCATCCTTTGCTTCTCCCCTCCCCGCACCGGATATTGTGCTTCAGCAAGCAAATCTGTATTTGCCTAAACACAGTACTGTCTTCACTCCTCAAAGCCTTTGAACTGGCCATTTCTCTGTGTCCTTGCCATTTTCTCCTCCTCCATGCACAATGACAACCTAATAAAGCCCAACTCATTTTCCAAATCTTATCTCCTCAGTGACATTTCACAGACCCAGCTGCCTTTTCTGGGCTCCAACAACACTTCCTATGCATCTCTACTGGTGCTGCCCTCACTGGAGCTGAAGAAGGAGTCACGTGTGTCAAGACATGTCTGTGATGTGGTGGGAGAGACCCCACAAAAAGTGCGTTAACGTTAAGGCTAAGAAACCTGGGAAAGGAAATCCCAAGTTCTGTCTTCTCTCAATTTTCAAGAAGCTCTGGTGATTTTGCAGAGCCCACAGGGTGCCTGGCTCAAGGCATTTCCAAGTAGTTCAAGGGGTCTCTTGGGAGGCTTGGATTTGTCTCCTGGTCTCATTCCAATGGGTCTGAGTCACATGGGTATGTAAGGAAGGACTACAAGTGCCACTGCACTACATTCTGTAACATTTCTTTAGGATCCGTGACATGGTAAAGCACAGATAAGAGAGGGTTGTATCCTTCTACTCTGCCATAGGGTGTAGGCTGGTCTTGCTCTGAAGAAGATTTTGGAAGAGGAAGAAGGCGTGAGGGTGATAGAGGTATGGCAGAGCAGCGTGCCCTGCCACGGCCACAGGAGAGTTCTGGTAGAGAGCCACAGGGGGACTCTGGTTCCCAGAAGAAGAGTGGTGTTGTCAGCTGTGCCTGACAAGAGAGGAATTGCCTGGGGCCCCTGTGAAAAGCTGAAGGAGGGGCACCTGGGTGGTTCAGTTGGTTAAGCATCTGACTTCCGTTCACGTCATGATCTCACAGCTCAGGTCATGATCTCACGGTTCATGAGTTTGAGCCCCGCGTCAGGCTCTGTGCTGACAGCTCAGAGCCCGGAGCCTGCTTTGGATTCTGTGTCTCCCTCTCTCTCTGCCTCTCTCCTGCTCGCAATCTGTCTCTCTTTCTCTCTCTCTCTGTCTCAAAAATAAATCATAAAAAAATTAAGAAAAAGAAAAAGAAAATGCTGAAGGAGGCTGTAGTGTCGTCAAACTGGGGGAAATACTGTTACATACCGATTCTCATTTTGCCCTGTAATTGTTATCGTGTTTGTCTCTTCAATAGACAGTATGCTTTTTTGACTGAATAACCACCGCTTGGCATACCTGAAATTTAACAAATACTGGAATGGATGAATGAGTGAATGAATGAATGACTCACTTCATCAGACTGAACTGAACGCTTCACTCTTAGGAGCGTTGTATGTATAGAACTTTGAAAACAGACGGGACACACGTATTTAGTCTTAGGTAAAAGCCTTTGGGAGGTCTATTGCATCACCTATTGCAAAATTTTAAAATTGCCATATAAAAGTGTGTATTCATGGGTGCCTGGTAGAAAATAATAATTTATACCTGTTTCAGGGATACTTAACATCACTTGGCTGGCAGCTTATTCTGTGGAGACTTCCTTTGTCCTGTTCCCTGCAGAGGGCATTATCAGGTCCTTGGAGGTGAGAGCGGTAGACAATCTAGTGAGTAGATTCTAAGTGGTTCTGGTTGATTGGAAAACTGCTGGCACAGATAATCTCTAGGGCCCCTTTTCTGCTTCTTATGTCCCTGGCAGCTGTATCAAATTGATCCTATTTGACCGCGAAACATGGAGGACTTGGAATCACCAACCTCTTCTATTCCTACCCGTGGTGGAAAACAAAATACAAAATAAAAAGAGATTTCTCTTTTTGGACTCAAGGTTTGGCAAGGTTACAGATGTGAGCAGGAGTTCAGGACTGGATGTACAGAGACATTGGTCAGCAAAATTGTGTATGATTAAATGGTTGGTTCCAATGTAATTCCATTAGCCTCATTTTTGTAGAAACAATTAGAAAATTCAAATGCTGTATTTGTAAATTGCATTTGAGACTTAATGGTGGTATTTTCTCCCCAATTGGAATGCTTCTGTGAGTTGCCCTCTAATTTCCTTTTATTTTTCCTTTATGCTTGAGCCTAATTCACGTGTGGATCAGAATAAAAGCACTTTGTGAAATCTTTTCACTGTTAAGTTTGCCATCCATCGAGGTCTTGGGGTCCCAATAGGATGCCACTCTTTTGACTGCTAATGCTAAAAAAGGAGCTTTTAGGAAATGTGGCAAAATGGCTTACATTTGAATATAGCTGTTCTTTTAAATATATATTTATTTCAGTGATAGTCATCTTGCTATTGACCCAGGCCATTTATTTTTTTATCTTGAGTGGAAACTTCCAGTGGTCGTCTTGAAGCAGCAAATAACTGTTATTTCTTATGCATGTTTGTATTAAAATGACATTGTTTTCTAAATCGTGTGAATTAGATACCAAAACACAGGAACATTTATTTACAAAACACAAAATGTAGTTGGTTGAATGTGGAATTCTACAAAATATAGAATCATTTGCTCCATTTGCTGTTGTATACTCAGTACATAAAGTATATTTTTGTCAGTGAGATTATCAGAACTTTCCATGCTTAAGAGAGGTTATTTTTATTTTATTTATTTATTTACCGTATGTCTTTGTCAGAAGAATTGAGTTGGTTGTGGGTGCTTATTAGATAGTTGTTGAATTCATCTCAGGAATAGGTACCGGTAGTTGCTCTCACCTGGAAGCTGGGTTGGCTGAATCCTTTTGACTGGACCAGGGAAACTTTCCAGAATTTAGGTCCAGTCAAGGTAAACATCATGTGAAATGACCAAAGGAAGTAGCAGGTAAAGTCTGTATGATTAAGACTAAAGCTTCCTTGCCAATTGTATGTCTATAAAGGAATACTCCAGTTAACAAGTATTTTTTGAGAATTCACACCAGATACCAAGCACATACATAGTCTCCTCCGTCAGTAATCCAAAATATGCTGAAATTTGCATTCATTTTTACAAGGCTATATGCCATATGTGAATGTAATCCCCTCCCCATACATGCATACATCAATGAAAAGAATATGGTCCTTGGAATTAAACAAACAGGGATTCAAATCCTGACTTGGCTACTTATTATGTTACCTCTGCTAAGTCATTTAATCAACACGGGACTCTTTTTCCTCATTTGCATTATTTAATGAGGATAATGAATACCTACCTGGTTGTTGTAAGGGTTAGAGATCATGCATTAAGTTTCCTTGCATAGGGCCTGACCTATATGGGAACTTAGTGACTGATTCTAATATATAAATATGTTTAAAGTGGGCTTTCACCACATCAAATAGACGGAGAGCGTAGATCTGCATTGTGCAGGATATCGTCAGAGCTGTTAGTTTTGATCACACGCCTCAGTGACAATTTCAGCCACGGCATTCTTACAAAAGCACCCACACCTTGGCAAGCTGGACAAGTCCTCCTTACGTGATCCTCTTTGCCTTGCAAGACAAGTAGTGGTGGCTCCTTGAGGAGCCAAACATTAATTTATATGTTTTCTCTGCGAATCTGTGCTCTGAATAACCAGAAATCTCTGCACACCAGCCTTGCTGGGGAGAAAGCGGTGTGGCTCTTCCCCGGGAGGGTGGGCTGGCTGAATCTCACCACAGGCACGTCTTTCTTGGGAAGGAGCAGAGGACGTTTCTCCAATCCTTTTTGTCAACACAGTGGGAGTTATCTGAATTTCATTTGGGTATTAACTGCTGTGTGAGTTGGGTTTCTCTCTGTTAGAGGAGCGGCTGTTATTGGATTAAAACCACAGTTGTTGGGAAGCACTTAAGACTCCATGGGGGATTTCTCTATCAAATAGCAGGGTCAGAGTTTTGTTTCTTCGCTTTTCTAGTAACCCCACTCACCAGAGATGCCTGTTTTCAAGGTAACTATATCACTTAGCTGGAGACCAAGGAGAGGCAGGATTTCTTTCTTATTACCAAGGTGCCAGACTAGTCGGCTTGGAAATTATCCAGAGCCTGATTTGGCTCTCAGTTGTGGGACTGGAACCACAGCTTCACTGGGGACACAGAATTTAGCTGTAGGGGAGAATATCATAGGCAACAAACTCCAGGCAGAGGTACACATTCTTATGTGCGGCAAAAAGGCCATCTTATGAATATTAACTCGCTCCCAGATTCTCCCGTGGTTCAGACTCACTGTAGATTTTATTCTTTTATACAGTCTCTGGCAGGCTTGGCATTTGCCAGAGTGGTGTTCTCCTTTAGGTGAAAGCTGGGGGCCGCTGCTGGGACCCCTGGGACATGCAGGTTGGTATCTGCTGGCCTGCTGGGCCGAGAAACGAAAACCCTGGGTTCTAACCCCACACCTCGGCCGGCAGTGCTCAGCCAATGCATCTATCTGGGAAAGAGAAATGTATTCGGATGCCTTGAAAGTTTAGCATCTGCTTCTCGTTGGCTCCTGCTGCTTTAGAAAAACATTCGGAAGTTTCTATTGGATTTGGATGAGGCCGAGATGGCATGTTTTCCGCATCTCCAGAAGCCTACACCCCACTTGGGGAGCTTCATTTACATGCACATCGGATGCCGTCTGACTGCCTCGGACTGTACCTTTGAGCAGATCCGATGGGATCCCCACATGCATGTAAATGAAGCTCCCTTCGCCTGAGCCCCGCTCCAAAGAGGCAAAGAGCAGGCTTTTCTTGAAACTTGTTTCCGCGACAATCGCAAACCAGACACCACGATGAGGAATTTTTTTCCTTGCCCGTGTGCGCGCCAGGAGGACGCCACGTAACTTGGTTTTCCAGACCGAGGTAATTTATTTAAACATGGATTATTTGAAAAACGGGAAGGGATACAGGGCTTGATTTTAATCCCTGCTAACATAGAGAAAAGAATGCTCGTGTCACAACTCAGTGAGTGTAAAAATTAAAAAAGGCTGAGACTATTGTTTGAAAACAGGCAAAATAATTAAAATTATTATGGAATAATCACATATCACACAACAACCTCCCACTCTTGCGAGCAACAATCCAAAACAGCTCCTCCAAAGCGGGCCCAAGGGCAGAGGTTCTGTATATCATTCAAAGACCATCTGTCGTGCAATTCCGGTAGCGCCTTTGCACTATTCTGCGGGCAGGCTGAAATTTAGTCCTGGCAGTTCTCTTTCCATTTGCTAACAAACAGCAGTGATGGCAGATAAATATGGCAAACAATAGGCGTTTGTAATGAACTGGAAAGGGACGGCGAGTTTTGGAACCTGCACCCAAATCAGAAGTTCTGGGTCTTGTGCTGGGCTCCCGAGACCCCCAGAGCCAGTTCTTGCCATGTGGCAGCTCAGACAGACATCTGCAGGCTGAGCGAGGCTTCCGCACACTCGGCCAACCTAAGGGCCTGATTTAAATAAAGTTCTTTTTGCTTCGAAGAATTAATAATCACAAAGACTCAGAGCTAGATTTTTTTCCCCCTCGGTTCCAGGCAAATCAAACAACTGCAAATAGTTCCAAAAGTTGACTTTTTAGTTTGCGATCTTCCCTTTTACTCAGAGGCTATGTCTCCTCCCTCCCTATGCCCTCAGTCATGTGTTTTTGTATACAGTCTCATTTTGGGGTTTGACGGAGCCTGTCAGAGCATAATCTTGGTAATTATGCTTGATATGGTGTTTATTCTCATTGTTTTCAAAGTATAAATTTGAGATTTGATTGTTTGATGTTGAATCAGGGGGCGAAGATATTACATCCGTCTTCAATAATTATAGTTTTAATTCACAAATTAGTAATACCCGAGGAGCTCTAGATTAAAGCTGCTATTTTGAATGTTTGGAGCAAGCTAGAATTCCAACAAAACCAAATCCTCTTTTAAAATCATTTGTTGGTCACTTTTCCGTGAATTATATCCACATACACATCAGCTCACAGGCTTATTCGATCTCTCTCTCTCTCTCTCTCTCTCTCTCTCTCTCTCTCTCACACACACACACACACACACAATTTATTAGTCAGAAGTCTCTGCAAGACTTCACACTAGGTTCAGGAATGAGTAGAACAGTGTTATTTTCAATAGGCACAGAACTGAATCCTTAATCATTTTAATTTCTAGTTGGAGCGATAGAAGGGATGTTTCAGATCATCTCGTGAAATCGGTGCTTCATGCCAAGGAAGACACTCACCTGCATTGAGATAAGGAGCCTGTGTGGACCTTCAATGGCAAGGCCATCCTAGGTGTGCCCCGTGGGCTCTGGGGAGGTGGTGTTTGTGTGGTCTGCGGCTCAGGTGGGTAACAGAAGCTGCGGTGGGGTGGGTGTGGAGAAGGTCAGAGGCAAATTCCAGTCCTCCATTACTGAAATTATTAAAAGACAAGGAGCTGACACCGGGTGCTTTTCTGGTACCGCCCCTGACATTCGTTCTCACCAACAATTCTGCCAGAGTGGTCTGCTCAGCTCCAGTGTTAAAACCCTAACGACGATTGTGTTTGTGCTTTTATTTCTATCAGTATTTTGCAGCTAGCATAGTTTTTTTTTTTTTTTAAGTTTATTTATTTTGAGAGAGACAGAGAGTGAGCAGGGGAGGGGCGGGGGGGGGGGGCAGGAGAGAGAATCCCAAGCAGGCTCTGCCATCTCTGCATGGAGCCCAATATGGGGCTCAAACCCACGAATGAACGAACCGTGAAATCATGACCTGAGCCGAAACCAAGCGTCTGACGCTTAACCCCTTAACTGACTGAGCCACCCAGGCGCCCCGCAGCAAGCATAGTTTTAAACTCAAAATAACTGCCGTGATTTTTAACAATTCCACTTAGAGGCCTAGCATTTTAGAGTCATAAGGGACTTTAGGGGATTATTTTTTATAGACGAAGCAAACTGAAACATAAAAAGTTACATGATTTTCCCAAAGTCATTCAGTAGAGGAACAAGGACTATATTTGGGGCTTTGCAAGCCTAAGTGAGTGCTTTTTGTCACACCCCACTGTCCCTTTAGCATTTGGTAGCATAGGTCATGGAATCATGCTGTGCTTGGTAATTTAAGGTAGTGTACTCAAGGAATTTGTGGGATCATGGGATCGGCAGTCTGAAACCCCGACCTTTAGACATACGTTCCAATATTATGCTCCTACAGCAGAAAACTGAGGATTCTCTTTAGTTTTTGTGAACTAATTGCCAGGCACTTATGTCTCCAGTCACTCCAAGATCATGTCATTTTAGTTGATTCTGCATGTTATTGATCTATTTACCTATCTGGCTAGTCTTTCTTTCTTTTTCCTACAGGGTGGGGAAAATCCTGTCAGTTTAGTTTAGTAGGAGATAATTTTGCCACATGTAATTTCTTCCCTATCTAATGGTGTGTGGGTGCTGGCCTGTAGCAGCTCAGGAGAGCTCATTTTTGTCAGGAATTTTGCAAGTCAGTTGTTCAGTTGCTGTCAGGTTTAAATCGACTGCGGTGAAGTATTTACACCACAGAAATTGGCAAACATTGCAAATCAGGGCAATCCTTCCCCAGAGGGCTGGTTGTTCAACATTTACCAGCACATCTCTGCTCCTATTCTTATCTTCCTGTCTTTCCTAAGACCAATAGGTGAATTGAAAGAAAGGTTAGAGTTCAGTACTTCTGCTGGGGAATGCCCAGTGAGACAAATCTGTACTAACCAAATCTATGCTAACCAAACAAAAGTACGACAGCATTATTGTTTTCATTACTGGGCCTAAGAGTTGTGACGAAATTGGAGATGGGTAGGAAACCTTATTTCTAGATCTTTCTAGAATTGCCTCCCTACTAATATGGAATGGACATTATTTTATAATACTTGAAACGTTGCCATGTATGGTACCAGAAAGGAATTTACTCAGTAGTCTGAATTCACTACATCTCCATGTAATGTCTGTGGGCTCTTGCTCTCTCCTCTTTCAGATGGCCCTGGGTTATGTTAGCTCTCCCAAAAGGATGTGTCATTAAAATTCAACCAAGTCAACATACACTTATCAAGGGCCTATGATGTCTAAGGCACGGGACTATAGGAGCCCAACTAGATTAACAATATGGGGAATAGCCTCATGTCTTCTGAGGGTTTTCAGATTCAAAACAAAGTCGTGTACATTTCTTTCTCCCACAGCGAGGGCTGAAGATGCTGGCTATCCGTTCACATGCTTTTGGTTACACTGAAACTGAAGCTCCTTCCTCTTCAGAATCTTCACCACATACCAGAGAGGAAAGAGTCTATACTCTCTGGCCAGAATAGAGAGGATTAAGCCGCACTGGGTGGCAGCTGGTCAGTTACCAGACAGTTCTAATGTGGAGATGTTCCTAAAAAGAGAGTGGACATTTTCCATTTTGTCCTGGGAGCTGGCCCATGCTTCTAGGGCAAGTACAGGCGTAATCTCTGCCAGATACAAGCGAAACTGGAATGCGCTGAAAGCCGCTACTGTCAAAAATCAAGCAGGGAATGGGCTACTCCAGAACCTCCTGGATAGTGAAGTCAAGATCCTAAACACGAAGTTCAAAATCAATGCCAGGTCAACTACTAAGTCACCCAACCTGGTGAGTAAATTTGCCGTTCCTTGGAAACCTATTTGTGTGCAGCCGGATGGTGTTTTATTTCCCGATGCTTCCTCTCCTGCCCTCCCATTTTGATTCCTGTGGCTAGAGTGGGTTACCTGAGCACTTTTCCTTGAAGAGATGAAGTGTGAACTGTCCTTCCTTGTCAAAAATAGTGGGAACCCTAACTGCTGGCAATATATTGCACCAGAAAGCACAGAGCTGGACTAGAAGAGAACTGGATTTTACCTCTAGTTGTGTTATTGATGGACCAGCCCCATGGTACTGGGTAAATGACCTAATCACCAAGAGCCGAAGTTAACTCACCTGTAAATGAGAGGAAAACCAGATGATCTGTATATAGGACAGGCTGGTACGTCTTTAATACAACCATTTGGGATCCCCTTTTCCCACATTTTCTCCTTAGAACTCATTTATTTTTACTTCTCCTACACCTCTTTTAATACTCTAAATGAAGTGTTCTTTATAGCCATGATTCGCAAAGAATCTGGACAAACAATGCCGGCATCACTTAGGAACTTATTAGAAATGCAGCTCTCAGGCCTGACTCTGGATGCGCTGAATCAGAAACTCCTTAGGCGGGGCCCAACAATCTGTGCTTTGACAAGCCTCCCAGGCAGTCCTAACAGACTGTGTTGAATCAGATTGAGGGGTGAATATGAGGAATGGGATGATAGGTGTGGGGAGGAGCTATTTCCAAATCCCTTTGGCTACCAAGACCATAGTTATCTCTAAACCCAAGCCCCTTCATCCTGTAGACCACTTTGCAAAATGGATACCAGGTTCGAGTTTGCAGAAGTATAGAGTCTGATAGTAAAAGCAATGACAACGTGTGTAACATGTGTATAGTGCTATTTTATTTACTTCATTTTCCCATTTGAGGCTTGGAGCTGGCAGCTAGTGTGGTGAGGATGAGACACTGGTGCTCTGAGTGGGGGCGGGGGGGGCTTAGCAACTCAACAGAGTAGTTTCCATTCGAGGAGAAATATGGTCCCTGTTCCAGGGCCACATTTCCTAGGGTGCGGTGATGGGCAAAACTCCACCAGGGCCACACACAGATTCTGTTACTCTCCGGATTTGGATCAATGACCTTTTCTGGGGAATTGTGGATCTAGCAGACCAACAATCACATATCTCAACCAATGACAGATACCACCAGGGAAATAATTTTCACATTGAAGTCACCCAAGTCCATGACCAAACAAGTTACAAGGGTAGATGGAAAAACTCTTGTGTTTGCAGCTCATGGGTGACAGGAGCCTGCTGATTGGGAATTTCTTACATCGAAAGTCAGAAGGGGCTGTAGAATCGTGTGACATATGGCCCCCGGGCCTCTCGCTCCTGTGATTGGCAGGTCACACTCTCTGGTTTTTTGACTAAGGCCTGTCACAGTTGAAAAGACAGCTAGTGAAATGGTTTTCACTTCACTGAGGGCTATGCCACAGGTCACCCAATGCTGCCACCCTAGCAGTGAAATGCCGCGGTGCATCTTGGTTAAGGACAATGCTTGGAGTAGTTTCACACTGCTGTGTGTTGCTGCTGGATGAAATGGTTGCCAAATGGACTGATGGAAAGAAGAGGAAATATTGTAACCTAACACATATTTGCTAAAGCTGACAAGACAATGCATTATTTATTAACATGCTTATACGCAAGTTAGAATCACAGCTTAGTGTATGTATGAAATACGTGTGTCCAAAATAACTTGTTTGGATCAGAAATTAAGAAACAAACAAGAAAAATAGCTCATTAACATCCCGATTAAGTAGGAAATTTGTCAGGAAGATCTAGAAAATCAAGAGTGTCTTTCCAGGGATAAATTTGATCTGATCTGATAGAATTTGAAGTACATTCGGTGGCAAACCTCTGCAGAGCTTCACTGGCTTGTACACTTCAAACAAGAGCATATATTCATTAGTGCGAATACATACTTAATTGTCCTTAAGATGAAATTGTATAGCATTTAGAAATGAATGAATGCATATCCTTGGGATTGTTCATGGTGACATCTCTCAGTTGTTTTGTGTACATGTGCGTGGAGGGAGAGACAGAGACGGAGACGGAGACGGAGAAAGAGGAGAGCTCATTCTCATCAGTGATTGTCTCCTACTGTCCAGGGGAAAGCCTGGTCTCTGTGTGCATTTTTCTTTTTTTTAAAAAAAATTTTTTTTTTCCAACATTTATTTATTTTTGGGACAGAGAGAGACAGAGCATGAACGGGGGAGGGGCAGAGAGAGAGGGAGACACAGAATCGGAAGCAGGCTCCAAGCCGTCAGCCCAGAGCCCGACGCGGGGCTCGAACTCACGGACCGTGAGATCGTGACCTGGCTGAAGTCGGGCGCTTAACCGACTGCGCCACCCAGGCGCCCCTGTGTGCATTTTTCTTAAGCAACACCTCTATTCCCTCTTTCTGGTTTTTTTTTTTTTTTTTTCCTTTTCTTTCTTTCTTTCTTTTTTCTTTTTTTTTTTTTTTAAATTAATCCTGAATTGGTGCTCATATTCATTATGGGATATGATTAGAAAAACAGAAAATAACATTGAATCTGATAACATTGGTGAAACATACCTTTAAAGGTATTTAAAAAATCTAAAACCATGTACACGTAAGTATCTAGCTTTAAAATCTTCATTTCATCCTATTTCAGAGGGCACATTGATTCTGAGCGTCGTCCTTGGTGCAGCTGTTGAGATCAGGAGATACTGCACTGTTCGTCCATCACAGGAAGGAGGGTTCATGGGATAGTTAAAGAGAAAATTGCCCCGAGAAAATTGTATATTCTGTCAAAGCACAATAATTCTATGGAAATGGGTGTCTCTCCCTTTGTCTTGCCTTGCCTGATTTTTAAAAATTTTCAACTCTTACTTTTATTTTTCTTTCTCACAATTACTGACAGAAAAAAAAAAATTAAACTTTGACTTCCCTGTTTTAAACTGTCTGGGTGAGTTGATTGTATATATCATAATTAAGGACCAAACACTGGCTAATGTCCGCCTGGTAAGAACCGAATAGCGAGTTAATTAAACAGAGTGCTTTTTATTCTATATAATTAAAGTTAGTTATTACTTCAGTGAAAACAATTAATTTGAATTTTCATAAATAGGTTTAAATTTAGTTCTTACTGTGTTTACTAATAGGGATCCAGGCTCAGTGTTTTCTTATAGTAAGCTTCTTTTTTTTTTTAACTGAAGTATAATTGACATAGTGAGACTTTTTTTTTTTTTAACTTAAAGTAACAAATATCATTCTTCATATTAAAAGTTTGAGCAAAATCCATAATTTGTGAGAGATTGTTTCCTGACATGGGTGTTATTATCTAGTGGTTTTACATATGCAGGTTGTGTGATGGTATCTGTTTGCTCAGAGGGTTTGCTACCATCTGAAATCCACCCCCCTCCTTTTAGTCAAATGGGTGATCTTTGTTCAGAATGTCTTCTGCTTGCTGTCTGCCTACCCGGTCTATTAGTGTTTCCCCTGGTGTGTATTTTGGTTTTGGCTGTGTGTATGCGAGGCATTTTGGTTTTGGCTGTGTGTATGTGAGGTCAAATGACAAGTTAAAAGCCCTACCATCAGGTAAGCAAATGCCCCAAGCTGGCTTACCAAATAAATTTGTTTTCCTTAACAAACTGAATTCTATCGAACTAGTCGTACACATGGATACAGCATGACGGCAAGAATGGGACGGAAGATGTGTCTGTACTTCTAAGAGATATATCTCACCTTGATCTTGAGTTCAAAGGTCATTCAAGTCGTAACTTGATTTCTCCTTCAGCCATGAAACCATTGGTATTGTAAAAGTGGACAGACTAGGTAGGGTAGGTAGAGCATTCCATGATCTGCCTCTTTGGTTTCCATTCAATTAGCAACAAGGCCATTTTGCCCATTTCTCCTGTAGAGTTCGCATGGAAGACTGAATATTCACTTTGAAGGGTCTTAGAGAGTTGTGCACATGACACTCTAGTTTTTCTCACTCTCAGGATGTCTTCAATTCTGAATTTCTAAGCAAACTGGGATAAGTTGAACAGCTTTGGTCTAGTGGGTAGTGTTAAATAAAAATGATTAGCAACTCCTGACTTGTATTGACTTCAAATATTAAAAGCTTGGTAAGCCTTTGCTTTCTGGTTATATTTAACCACTCTGGCTTTTTTGGTGAGTAGTGTGCTAGTCTTCCCAGTTCTGACCTAGTTCCTGAGATAGCTAATGATGTCTTTTTTGTTTCCCCTTGAAAGATCTTTTTGAAGAATAGTATATAAATATGTGTCTTAAAATATTTTTCTTACTATCAAGTTAAGGTTTGTTGTAGAAAATATAGATTAGCAACAAGAAAATGATAACAATCACCTTTAATTCCACCTTCTACACATAAGTACTCTGAATATTTTGAGGGATTTACTTCTAGAATTTTCCCCTATGTATATAAACAACCAATGCGATTTCCTTATCAGGGCTCAAAGGGTTAAGAGGGAAAGAGAGGATTATTTCACTTCTTGCTTACATTTTCAGCTCCCTCAAGGTCCCCTCTTTAACAGACTGTCTCTGGAGTGATTCAGGATGCTGAAGCTGTTGATCACTGAATAAATCTTCCCTGACTCTGAAAATGTTACAGTATTATGCAGCGCACACAACGCGGGTTGCAGCTGAGCTGTTCTGTGGCCAGAGATGATCTCTGGGTAAAGAAACTGCCTGGAATTACCCAGGGGAGTTTGCATTTCAGTAGCGAAAGAGTGAGTGCAGAAATGGAATTGAACGACTTGCTCAACATTTTGGCCATAGAAACACTAAGCACGGGCTGAGGGAGTGTGAGGTAAAAAGAAATCTCAGTGTCTTTTGATTCAAGGAGGAGAAGGACACCCTATAAATGTCACTCATTAGAGAGCCCCAGAAATGGATCATTTCAAATACATCACCAAACGGCCTGCAGGATGGAATGTCCTGGAAGCCTCATTTCTCTCGGAGCCACTGTGAACAAGGAAGCCATGTAGCATGAGGTAACGTCTGCTTCAGAGAGTTGCAGAGCTTCTGATGAGGGCCTGTCCTCTAGGCTGATATTGGGATGTGGGAGATGGGGGGAGGAATACTTCAAAACAGATTCTGCTAGAGATCTGTTCCCCCAGCACTTGGACAGGGAGAAATCAGTTTTACACCTGGATTTAAAGGAGTATTTTCATGCAGTTCTGACCATCAGAATCATTTTGAAACATATCCCTCCACACTGCGAGCTACTTGTCTTATTCAGTTTTGTATTTCCAGGGCTGAGATAAGCAGTTGAAACATGCTAGATGCCCGGTAAGGATTTAGTGAATGAAATGAATGGATGCGTGTAGTAAACAGTGACTTAGGATTAACTGTAATGTAGGAAGGTATACTTCTGTCTACCATTTCTGCTTCGTTGTGACAGCACAAGTAAACCCTTAAGATATGGGAAGTACGGTATAGTCTACAGAGGTTGCAAACTGTCAGCCTCAGTTTAGTACACAGATGTGTTTTCCAGGGGTTCCAGGTAGGGAAGGGATGACAGAAGCAGTTAACGGTATTAAAAAAATTCTCAAAGTAAATGCATTTGTATAAAACATTTTTTTTTCCTTATATACATACTTACTTCTGTTAAAGACATTTGTGTTATCCGATACACAAATTTACTTGCCTTGCTTGGGAAAGCATTTGAACTTGAGACCCTGGCTGTGGTGCAAAGCTTCCTTCTAGAACAAAAGTATTGAATCTGACTCTCTGGGGGGGACGGAGGTCAGGAATTTATAATTTCAAAAAGTCGTCCAGAGGATTTGGAAATAGGTAGTCTGTACAGGCATTTGGGAACCAGGGGTATCGAGGAGGGGGTAATGTGACTTTTCCATTTTTCTATAATTCATGTGAACCATTTAGTCTTAATATCCAATTACTATGCAGGGCCATAACAATTACCACATGTATGTTGTTAAATGTGTGCCTGATTAACTTTATTACAGGTTTATCTGAAATAGCAGTAACTGTACCTCCACGGGGTCTCTCAGTCTTCAGAGACTTTCTTATATAAGAATATAAGAAACGTTAAAGGGAGCGCAACTTCGGGCCAAACTTCAGCATTATCTCTTTAATAAGTTGTTGGATGTACTACTATCCATGTGGAAAGTTAAGCTGTAACTAGTTTGTCATCACTTTTTAATCTGGTACAATATTATTATCTCTTTCATGATACTTGGATTTCATTTCCTTTGTGATAAATTTGGGAGAAAGGAAAAAGATAATCTAAAAGTAAGCAGGACAAGCTTGTCCTAACGTCAGTGCCCACATTTCTAGGGTATTGATTTAATCTCAGGGCACACGTTGGTGCCTGTTGACCTGCCTGATGATTATTGGGCAGGGCGGGAAAGCTTGAACTGGAATCCATATTGAATACAGTGATCCATTCCAAGGAAAGAATTTCATTCAGAACAGACTCTACCAATGGCCAAAGTGCCCCTCATTCTACCACTGACCTTTACCACACCAGAAATTGCTGGGCGCCACTTATTTACAGCATACACGACACCAGATATGACCCTTTCTGACAATGGTCTTGAAGTCAAATTTTAGCAAGTTACCACCATTGTGTCATTCCAGTAAAAAAAAAGAGAGAGAGAGAGAGAGAGAGAGAGAGAGAAAGACAAGCTGGCAGGTTAGTATAGATAAGATAAGTATAATGCAAAGCAAAGTTTTGGAGCTGATTCATTATTTTAAATAACTACTGAGATTGGCAGATGGTCAAGAAGGCACTGTCCCAAGTTGCCACAGGGGATAGAGCAGGGACTTGGCCCTCACCTTCAAGAGTTCACAATTTGCCAGGATTCCCTCGGGTCCAACTTTCACCTGGTAATCAGCAGGAATCTCTTCCTGAATTACTAAGCCAAACCCTGCTAGGTTTAGCAGAGAGCTGGGACTCTGAAAAGAAGGAATATGTCTGGGTCTTGCTTCCCTTTTCCACTTAGTGACCTCTAGGGAGGCAGAGATACCTGTGCAAAGTGCTCGGGCCCACCTGACTTCACATTCCAGCCTTAACACTAACTTCTGCAGGTCATTGCAGCCCCCTTTGTTTCTATAAGTGATAACCAAGCATGATCATACATCCACTTTGCCGTGTTGCTTTGGGGATTAAGTGAGCTGTATATGCACAGTGCCCGTGGCATGGTTAGCTACATGGTTTTTTTCCCCTTTGCCAGGGTCTGTAGAGCTGGCTCCAGGTTTTCCTGATGCCAGGGTGGAAGTTCCAGATCTTGTGTCAGTGCAGAGCGACTGACTCTACTTTCTAGGGAGGCGATTCTCTGCAAATCAACCCTCCCCTCTCCCCCCAGGGATAACTGGATAGTTATCTCCGTTACCAGGAACACAGATATGGATCTGTGACTACAGAAACATACTAGTCTTTTCTTAGTTCCATGCCCCGCCAAGGGGTAATACAGAGGCATGGTGCAAAAGGCTGATCAGAAGGTGCTTCTTTTTTGGGCATGCACAGGGGGAAGGAGAGTCATGAATGCCAGAAATCAGAAACTTCTAGGGGTCAAGGTTAGAAGGTGATTTTGTGCTTTTCAGAACCTGCGATTGCTTATAGCCATGACTAAGGAGAAAAGCAGATTAGTCAAAGGTACTTTACTGTAGTGGGGCTGTCTTTTGAAGGCCTGCTTTTCCCTCCCCTCTCCTTGTCTTCCCTCCTCTGCTCTCCTTTCCCTTAATGGTTTAACAAAGCTTAGTTCAAGCATCAGCTTCCACGAAGGGTATCTGTTGGTGCTTCCTACCCATATCTGGTCTTGCTTTTTGGCTAATCCTGTGACGCTTTGCCCTACCAGTGATTCATTGTGGCTCTGCATTTTCTTTAACTATTTCACTCATTTCTTTCTTGACTCCTCTAAGAGATTGGAAGCTTCTGGAAGGCAGGGAAGAATTTCCATTTCTTTGTCATTCTTTCTGAGCCTAGCCTGGAGCCCTCTGCTTGCTGGTAAGTGTGCAATAAATGCTGGTTGTATAAACAAGCGCTCAGGTTTCTAAAAGGCCATTTAGTATAGGCAGTCAATTCTTTTTTTTTTTTTTTTCTTTAATGTTTGTTTATTTTTGAGAGAGAGAGAAACAGAGTGTGAGTGGGGAAGGGGCAGAGAGAGAGAGAGCGAGACACAGAAGCTGAAGCAGGCTCCAGGCTCTGGGCTGTCAGCACAGAGCCCAGTGCGGGGCTCAAACTCGTAAACCCCGTGAGATCATGACCTGAGCCGGAGTCGGACGCTTAACCGACTGAGCTGCCCAGAGGCCCCTATAGTCAGTGAATTCTTATGAGAAAGACTTAAAAAGTCTAGAATCCACTACCGGGAGGGGTGTGTTTATGAATTCTCCTGGTCGCCTTAATTTAAATGCAGGATATTCCATGTGGCTGGATCTTCACCTGCTAATGTCTGGAATGATGGAGAGCACGCCAGACCAGAAGTTACCTGGTTTTGCTTGTAAGAAAAAGTGGAACTTTTTAGACAATTCACCTCAGCACTTACTGCCTCCATTTCCTCACCTATGAAATGAAGGGTGTTAGAATAGATAAACTCAAAGTTTCTGGTATTGTCTGGGATTTTATTATCTGTCACTGTTTCTGTTATAATCATGACTGCTTATTATGTAGTCCCATAGCTGTCTTGAAAGATGTAGAGGTTGAATTATTCATCCTGTTTAAAAATTACATTTCCGATGAACAATTTTTATTGTTGCTTATTTTTGATAAAATTACAAAAATATTATCTGATAAATTGAGTGCTTGGGTCAATGAAGGTCTTACCAAAGTTGAGGATTCAAAAATGGTATTTTTTAAAAATCAAGAATACCTTTCTAGTAATTTCTATGAAAATTATTTTATAGCATTTTTATAATTATGTTTTAAAATTTTGTCTTAAATTTAAAAAACCCAGTGCTATAAAGCTGTAAAATGTAGAGAGGCTAAAAAAGAATCTAATATCTAGAATAAATATTTTTTTTTTCTGGTAAAATTATAGACAGTATTATGAATGTTCTGCCTGATTAACTTCTGATTACAACATTCTAATTGGAAAAGTCCTTCAGGTAAAATAGAGCATGCTGTAGTATAATAGGCTGAGAAGTGTGGCTTCGTGGACACAGTCAGGCATCAAATATTTAAGAGTGCTCCTGGGGTGTTGAGTTCTGGGCTCTGGGGTGTTGAGTTCTGGGCTAGAGACTTATAGGGAGACAATGAAAGTTTGGTAGACTCTATCCTCAGAGCATTTACATTTTGACATAGGTCTTGTTTTTTCTATATAGTATTATACTGCCTATACTTCTATTTACTTACTTCTGTCTCTATCGACTAGGTAAACCCATCCAACCAAACTCTTACTTTAAAAAGCTCAACATAAAGCAGTAAGCTTGCGGTTTCTTTTCCAAAATGATTTTCAAAGTTCTACTTTGAAAAATTTGCATTGACTCTCTGCATTTGAACCTTGTGATTGTCATTGTAATGACTCCAGGCCTGCCTGGATTTTTTTTTTTTTTTTTTCCTTAGCTGAAAACAACACAACATTTGCGTGAAGACAAAATCTTTGACTTATGGGCACAGATTCCTTTACAAAGCAATCAGAAAGAAAAGAAAACACAGAAAAAACACAAATAAATTATCCTAATTTCAGGCCCATCTCAAAATTTTAGATCTATTTATGCCGTCCGTTTTAAAAAGGATTTAAGGTTACTGTATGATCTCTATTTTTATTTCCACACGGAACTAATTTGGACAAATCAGAGTGGGTCCTATGCTGAAAATGTGGCAAGCACCCAACTGTCACTGAGAAATTAGAAGGTGCTGAAAAGCTTTCTGAAGCTAGAATATTTTCCCCCATTGACCTTCCCATTATCAGATTTCATTAGAATCACTTCTTAGGAATCTTCTGTAGACAGGCATTTTAACTGGGTTAAGATGTTACCTGGGAGAGGTGCCAAATAAACTAATCTGTGTTAATGTGTTATATATCTGATTAATTCATGGTTGCAAACACAGTGCCTCAGGGGCCAGGCCAGTAGCTCAGAGGGAGGGAGGGCGGCTGCCTGTGGGGTGGGGGTGGGCGTGGGGGGGAGGTGAGTAGGGAGTTGGACAGGAGTGGTAAGATTCAGGCTCCTCTTTGGGCCAGCTGCGGCTCAGACCCTGTAAGTGTGTATCTAGAGACAGAGTCTAGGCAGCTGGTTTGCCTTATTTTTAGAAGAATTAATATATGAGTATCCTGATTTTTTTTTTAAGTTTATTTATTTATTTTGAGAGAGAGAGAGAGAGATGGAGAGAGAGAGCACTGGGGAGAGGCAGAGAGAGAAAGAGAGAGAGAGAGAGAGAGAGAATGAATCCCAAATAGGCTCCGTGCTGTCAGTGCAGAGCCTGATGTGGGGGCTCGATCTCATGAACTATGAGACCATGACCTGAGCCGAAACCAAGAGTCAAACACCTTATCAACTGAGCCACGCAGGTGTCCCCAGAGTATCTTGATTTTTAAGGGCTGATCATTAATTCTGAATTTTTGAAAACAGCGCATGGTCTTTATAAAGACTCTCTGACCACCCTGATTTGGCCAGGCTCACCAGCCTCCAGTTTGCCACCTCCAGATTAGCGCATTAGTCACGTTGTGTCCTAAAGGCAGTTCTGGGAGCAGGTGGCTGATCTGAATGTTCTGACTGAGGGCTGGAGTGGAGAAGAGATCTACGGCTAATACCCAATATTTGGGGCATGGGGTATGGGGGCCCTGGGGCAGAACTTGGGTCTTACAGACCCGACTGGAATCAGGTCTGAAAGAGGATGAGGGGCAGAAGAAGGTTGGCTGGGGGCCACATCCTCATTTATTCTAGCCGGGATGAGACCCTGAATGTCTTGGCGTCTTCCGTCAGCTTCAGTAAATGACACTCATTTTCCTTTGATGTGGAAGCTGCTGTCGTTTGCTGTTCAGAGGACTCTGTGTGTTCTTTGGTTCTCAAGGTGCTCCTGAGCAGAGCAGATATCAGGGTCCTGCCCTATCAGTGAGCAGACAAATCCCCAGTGAGACTTGCTGGCTGCCTCTCAGCCAGAGGATGAGTAACGATTTAAAGAAACACAGGAGGACACTTCGAAGAGTGTCTCCTTGGCACCGAAGTCAGCCAACAGCTGGCCTTCAGGAGAAATGCAATCCTTTAATTCAGGACCAGAAATATAATTTTTCAAACAGCTCCCAAGAGAGCACCATGACAGCCTGGCACTCACGACGAGGGGACGCTATCTAAGCCAGGTTCCGTGTGAAAGACCTTCACTGTGTCACAGGCATGTGCTTTACTGGGGGACGGGGCACCCCACCAGGTGGCCTTGACAGGTGGGACTCTAACATAGAGGCTGCTGGCAATGGTAGGGAAACTTGTGGGTGAGGGCTGAAGGGGTATAAGATGGGCAAGACTTTTTTGAACAAGATTAGCATTTGACAAATGGCCTGTTCTGTTTTCCATCTACGGAAATGCAGGACGGTATGAAACCTCAGGCTCTCCTTGTTTTTCCCTTCCTGAGCCGGTCATTAGGGGGAGCTCTCTGCTTGACTAAGATACATAGATGGCTTAGTTCAGCAGGCATCTGAGATTTTCAGAGAACTCACAGCCCTCATTTTATATTCTTTTCCATGCTTGCCTTTGTCCTGCAGCAACAAGTGATCGCTTTAGGGTATTATTTCAGGGATGGATATGAGAAGGCACTGGGGCTGAACAAAAGAGAAGTAGTTGGCGTCGATTTTGGCATTTGGGAACAAGAGGGATTGCGGTTGGAAATGTAGCATGTGTGAATATGAGAGGGAGGGGAGGGAGGGGGAGGAGGAGAAAGAGGAAGAAAAATTCTCAGTTATTATGAGATGGACCCTTTCTATGTGACTTAGGTGAGTCTTACAAGGGCGGTTTCATTTTGTTTGGATCTTGTCAGGGTCACTGCATTTCCTTGTTATCGACGCTGATTAGAGTCCTGGGTTAGTCATCAAGTAGCAGCTGACCCACTTAACCAATTGATCAGGTGGAATTAACTTAAGAACAACCAACAATGTTAGTGCATTGCTCGATTGCTGACAAGTGAGTGGTTGGAGCGATTGCATCCACGGCCAAGGTTTTACATGGTCACTTTCGGTTTGTGCTTCTGGCTTCAATGTATTGATTTAATCCCCAGTCAAGATGAAGATCTGGAAATATAAGTAGGATCCGTAACTGTTCAGCAGTTGCACACACACAGAAACACCCTATGTGTTGTCTCTGTAATAAGGAGGAATCTATACTCTGACATTCTCTCCCTGACTCCCCACTTCCTCGTCCTGTCTTCCTGTGCGTGTTGTGGACTCACTACTGTTTATTTTCATTCTTACCATTTAGCAGGGAATGGAAGACAGAGCAAGTAAAGGAGGTTGACTATGTTAATTTACCAGCTGTTTTTGTAAAGCAAATAAACAAAACTCTTTGGCCAGAATGAAATACAGATTTTTTTTTTTTTTTTTTATGGAACTTGATGACCAGATAACCCTAGGCATTCACTGATACCTATATGTGTATTTCCTAAATAGCAATATCAGAAAAGCATCACAGACATTGAGGTGGGTAAGAGTAGTTCTTTAAATATTTTTTTTTTCAACGTTTATTTATTTTTTTTGGGACAGAGAGAGACAGAGCATGAACGGGGGAGGGGCAGAGAGAGAGGGAGACACAGAATCGGAAACAGGCTCCAGGCTCTGAGCCATCAGCCCAGAGCCTGATGCGGGGCTCGAACTCACGGACCGTGAAATCGTGACCTGGCTGAAGTCGGACGCTTAACCGACTGCGCCACCCAGGCGCCCCAAGAGTAGTTCTTTAAAATACTGGAGAGAAATGAAAGTCATTTCAAAAGGCTTTAATTGCCACAGAGTGATTCCACTTCCCACTTAACTTTTTCTGCCTCAAGGTCCCTTTTACACAGCACATCTGAGGCATGATTTAGGTTTTTGGAAGCAGCTGATGGCATAAATCTGGCCAGACAGGGAGGGTGCTATGGAACTGGCAGTACGCTTTGCCAGCCGGTGTGCCCGAATGTCATAGGAAACACTCCGGGATGAAGCAAGCGGGCACCGCTGGGCACCCTGACCAGTGCAGACAGATACACAAGGAAAGGAGAACGTGTTGGTTCGTGTGTTTAACTTAAAGAGGTACAGTTCAAGTGTGGTTTTGTCCCCAGCAGGGCAATGTGAGAAAGGCCTTGGGCAGTGTTCCTCAAAGTGAGGGTCTCAGGAACCCAGCCAGTAGTGGGTCTGTGGGTGTCCCAGTCTCACCTCTGACGTCCTGCACCAGAGGGAGGGAATGTTCATCTCAGAGAGTGTCCTGGGTGATTCTCTGCATGCTAAAGTTTGGGAGTTCCTGCTTTAAGGACTCCAGGGCTGCTGTTCTGCTAGGTTAGCTCCAGAAAGGGAAGGTGCAGTCCAACATTTACTCCATGACTTCTATGTGTCAGGTGAGGGTGCCTGGCCCTTTTACCTGTGTCCTCATAGTGACAGTAATACTACGGAAGGTATGGAAACAGAGAGGTTAAGTCCATTGTTCAAGGTCACACAGCTGGTAAGAGGTTGAGCCAGCCCTTGATTTGAAAGTTAGTGTTCTTTTCACTAAGCCATGAAACGTAGAAGATTTTTAATTTCCTTGTCAAAGAGTCCCTAGACATCGCTCATTATAACCAGGCATGAAAAGAGTTTAATTCCCGTTTCTTTACATTTGTTCAGGCTCCTCTCAACCTCCTGAGAGGGAAGTCCTGACATCTGCCAGCTGCCGAACAAATCCAGGCTGCCCCTCACACCCACCTTTTCATTGGGGCTACTCGGGAAGCTTGGGGGAAAGGAATAACTCGCGCCCGGTCGTTAGCTGGAGTTCAGACTCCTTAAATGTGGTATTCTTGTAGCCAATCTGATGTAGTATGTCTCATACCAATCTTTGGTTTTCAATCGTTTGCTGAAAACTCTAAATGAAGCCTTTTCTTTGGTGAATTTTAGGTCTAACTATTCTGTGGTAGGTTTGGCAGAATTCATTATTTTTCAGGAGATGGTAATTTACAAAAGAAAAGCTTTCATTGAAAAGGGTTTTCCCATGAGAATCCATTGCCAGTAAAAGACCTGGCCTCTTATTTTTTGAGCGACTGCTTTTAGAGTACCTCGGTGATACTCCTTAGTGAAACCTAACCCTTTCTTTCAGACCCAAAGTGCAATCAGCACAATTCAGTGAAAAGATTATAGGCTCTGGAGGGAGACAGAAGCAAGCTGTTGCACTATTTGGCCCCTTATTTCCTCAACCATTAAATAGTGATAATAAAACCAACCTCACGGGGATGTGGTGCCGATTAAATGAGATAAAGGGTGTGAAGGGCCAATCCCAGCATCTGGTGCATGGGAAGAGTCAGATGTCACTTCCTTCCCTTTTTTGCGGGGAGGTAGAAGAGAGAGGCAATGGCCAGGCGCTGTCATCCTGCAGCAAGTGGAAGTTGAGGCCAAATGCCAACACACAGGTAGGGCCACTGTGAAGGGGACCAGCTGACAGAGACTGAAGTGTAAGGATTTCACCTTTACAAGATATGAGTACTCATCTCAGCTTTTTTGGCTCCAGCTACCCAGCCGAGCAGTGCGATGTTTAAAGAGTGCTTTGCTTGATCAAACCCCCAGCTGACTGCTCAGGGTCATATCTTAGCTCTGCCACTCTTTAGTTGTATGCTTTGGGATAAGTTACTTTCTCAACTTCTTCCTCTGTAAAAATGGAGATAATAATGGTGCCTTCTATAAGGATTAAAAGTGAAGTGTGCCAAAGTGCCTACCATGTAGTAAGTGCTCAATAAATGCTATTTCCTACCCTCCTATACTATGAAATGTCTATTTTTATTATTTACATTGTGTGGTTGGAAAAACTGCCTTAACTCACTAGGATGCTCTTCCTCTCCCTGGGGGTGCACCGTTAAGTAGGGGCAAAAAGCATCATCCCAGTGTTTAGAGGAAGAAAAGTGTGAGGAAGAAAGCTCTGTGGTCACACTTTGAATAATGGACTACATTCCACCAAGTTTGTTGTTGTTGCTGTTAAGGTCAAGTTCTCTTCCATGTCTATAAAAGTCACAGCTTTCCCATCTTTGGGTTTTTTTTGTTTTTTGTTTTTTGTTTTTTGTTTTTTGTTTGTTTTTTTTTTTTGCTTTTTTTTTTTTGTTGTTGTTCACAACTGCTCTAACAAGATTCAAATTTCTCTCTGGCTAAGCAATGGCATCCAGCAATGGCAGCATGTCTTATTTTAGCCTAACTCTTCTGGTAAGAATAACTAGGAGAGGGGCGCCTGGGTGGCGCAGTCGGTTAAGCGTCCGACTTCAGCCAGGTCACGATCTTGTGGTCCGTGAGTTCGAGCCCTGCGTCAGGCTCTGGGCTGATGGCTCAGAGCCTGGAGCCTGTTTCCGATTCTGTGTCTCCCTCTCTCTCTGCCCCTCCCCTGTTCATGCTCTGTCTCTCTCTGTCCCAAAAATAAATAAACGTTGAAAAAAAAAATTAAAAAAAAAAAAAAAGAATAACTAGGAGAGATGGACAAATGTTAATAACCATTCGTTTGAAGGCACTGCAGAACCATGGAGGCAGCAAGGTCTTGAGGGACCAAGATGCTGTGGCGAGAGCAAGTCCAGAGAGGTGGACCTGACATTGAATGTCAGGTATTTGCTTACTGCAAAGTGGTGACTAGGAGACTAGAGGCTGAGCAAAGCACACAGCAGTCTCACGCAGGTGTGGACGGCTGGGGTTCAAGACCCATGAGGAGGAGGAGGAGGAACTCTGGTAAACTCTCGGGGTGGGGGGAGCTTCAGCTGGTCCCTTAAAGCTCATCTTCTTTCTTCCTGGTGCCCTTTCTTCACAGTTCAAATTGCTAATGAATGGGTGCCTGCAACAGATTAACCAAATTCCACCATTGTAAACATTAGATACAGAGCTGGAAAAAGCTACCATGTTGGTGACAAGGGGGTGCTTTTCAGGGATAATACTTCCCTTCTCTTAGCCTATTTGCCTTCAACCTTTGGTAGGTCACAATCTTTTCATCAAATCATGGGATCAGGAAAACTTCGAATCGACAGAAATGCAAGATTTTTATTGAGGTCCTATAACTAAGTGAAAGTCTAGATTAAGTTGCCAACCGCCTGGATATTTCTGGGTTGTTGGTAAAGAGATACTAAAAACAATGTTAGTTAAATAAAAGGGCAGTGGTCAGAAAATTTACAATAATATGTTGCTTCAAACTGTGTTCTGTATCTTAGACTGAATGCTTTCAGAAGGCTGCCTATTGGATACGTTATTTCTGTGTTGGGATACTAGAGTAAGACATATGTGACCATAATTGGAAATTTCCAAATGTAAAATTGCTTGAGAATCCCAGTGTTGAAGTGTATACAGCTTAAGATAGCATGCAGTTTTGTTTTATTGATTTTCTTTTATGCATGAAAATTTGTCAGTATAGTGCATGACTGCCATCAATACCCCCTTTATTGGTGTGAGATTGGGTAAGATTTTGAGTACTGGATATGTTGCTTTCGGTAGAACAGAGACCGAGGCAATTGGGTAAAATGCATCTCTGTGTCATGTCCTCCCGTTTGAGCATCCATTCAAATGAAATAAGTCAGGAAGTTGCAGGACTGACTTGAAGGCTTAAACATTTCTAAAAACACACACACATACACAACCCTTTTTATCTGGAAATAATTTCAAACCTACAAAAAACTTGCAAGAACTAGAATAGTACAAAAAACACCATGAAGTCTTCACTCGTATTTACTCATTGTTAACATTTTACCCCCGTTGCTGCATTATTTGTGCTCTCTCTTTACATGTACATATATTTATACTCTGTAATAGGATATATGTAAATGTATATATACTCAGACTATTTTTTTTTCTGAACCATTTAAGGGTAATTTACATATATTATGGTCCTTTATCCCTAAATACTTCTGTGTGCATTCCTAGCACAAGGATATTTTCTTAAATAACCACAGCACACCTATCAGCCTCAGGAAATTTAATGTTGACACGATCCTTTTGTCTAAGCTAGTGCCCATATTTTAATTTTGTTAATTGGCTCAATAGTGGTCTTTAGAGCATTTCCTTCCTCAATACAGGTTCCAGTATAGGGTCGTGTATTGCAATTAGTTGTCGTATCTCTTTAGCCTCTTTTAATCTAGAACATTTCCACAGTCTTTTTTTTTTTTTCCTTTTCTGACATTGAAATTTTTAAAGAATACAGGTAGGCCTCCATATCTTTTCTTAAGAGGACATTTCTCATTTTGCCAGATGTTACCTCATTGTTGATGAAGGCTACGCATTCTTGGCTGGAATGCTCCATAGGTGATGTTGTGGCACATCCACAGTCAAACAATACCTCCCATTGATTGGTGATGTTAATTTTGACCATCCAGTCAAAATAGCTTCTGGTCTCTCCCTTTATATAACTACTGAATCTCCCCTTACAACTAATAAGCAGTCTGTGGTTGAGCCCTTTAAAACCATGCCAAATGCCTTGCTCTGTGTGGACATTTCCCCTAGATTTAGGATCCATGCCTGATTCTTGCCTGATCTGATCTCCATCCTAATGCAGGCTTTCTAATGGTAAATAATAGGCACTTAAAAGGTCATTAAATTTTAGCATGTGTGTAGTTAATAGCCAATAATAGCTTTGAAAGTGAAAAGTCCCTTTCTCGCTCTGTTTTTTAATCCAGGACACCAAATCGCGTTGAGGTGAAGCCCCCATTTTTCCTGGCCAGTTGGCACGTTACGACCTTTAGACAAATGCTCTACCTCTCTTCCCTTGTCCTCGGCCAGTCTCTAGCAGCCTCACCTTGGGCTTGGTGGGGGTGGCTTAGATTGTGACTCATTACAGAACTCAGAAGTAAGTTTATTGCCTGTTTTGTCTACTCCTTGTCCCATCACAATGGATTGATCCACATTTGAGCCTCTCAGGGTTTCCTTTACTTGTTAACTGTTTTTGTTTTTTTTTTCCCTTGACCCTTAACCCTTGGGAAAGGAAGGGGTCTGTGGTGGGGGGTTGGGGCGGTGAAACACCTACCTCTCAAGTATTGACAAAACAGTGTGTAGAAAGAATAAATAACTGAAGGAAGGCAGGCAGCCAACCCCAAGGAGCTTGCAGCCCCGCCCCCTGCCAGGAGCTTGCACTTGGGGCTTGCAATCCGCACATTACCGCAAGATAAGCGGGGAGATAGCAGTACTGAGCCTCTCTGCCTCTGGAGGAGGGGTTGCTTTTCCTGTGGCAGAAACTATCTGTGCTCCCCAGTAAGTCTAGGAACAATCTCCGCTTGTTATACCAGCTCAAAACCCAGGACTGTTTATAGCCCCACGCCGACAAGACACTAACCCTCACTCATTACTGTCACTGTGGGGATTGATCTGTACCACACTCTCCTTGCATGTGGCCCACATTTTCATCCAGTAAAATCACACGTTGTTAACTCAATATATACAGTGAAAACAGCATGAATAATGGAACCTTTAATCCTTATTTCTCAAAATTAGGTTCCACTTTATCCTTCTCCCCTTTCCTCTCTTTAAAAAAATTCTTCTCAGTGCCAAGCAGAATAGATGTTGCCCAAACCTTAGCTCTAAGCAGATTCTGTGGTTTTTCCATTCCATTCCATTCCATTACCAGGTACCTTTGCAGATCCAATTTCTGGGTGGATTTATTGTATTTCTTCCCCTGGTCACTTCACACGTGACTCAGGAGAAATTAACATCATCCCTGTCACAGAGAAAGAGATGAACCCATTGACAGTGGGTACATTTCAGTGAATTGAGTGAAAACTTTGTCTGATTAAACTTGTATCTATAACATCAGAACATCAAGACACCCTCATAACCTGTCTCTTTTTCTCAGTCTTCCTCTCTAAACAGATTTATTGAGTTGAAATTATTTTTGGTATTAAATCAGAAACCAGCAATACTAAATCAAACTTCAAGGACAGACTTTGTCATGGATGGGTATGAGACATTAAGACACCTTTGTTAATGTACATGGTATCATACAGCATGCAGACACATTCAGCTACGGGTAGGAGCAAGGATATTCAGCTTGTTAATTTGTTGTTATTCCAGATATAGGTGAGTAAAAGCAAACGGATCAGATTTACGTTGGCTGTTAGGATGGTCCACATGTGTAGACTGACTGCCCATTCCTTTTGGGGGTTTGGAAATGGACACCCCTATTTCTTTTTTTTTTTTTAATTTTTTTTTTCAACGTTTTATTTATTTTTGGGACAGAGAGAGACAGAGCATGAACGGGGGAGGGGCAGAGAGAGAGGGAGACACAGAATCGGAAACAGGCTCCAGGCTCTGAGCCATCAGCCCAGAGCCCGACGCGGGGCTCGAACTCACGGACTGCGAGATCGTGACCTGGCTGAAGTCGGACGCTTAACCGACTGCACCACCCAGGCGCCCCTGGACACCCCTATTTCTTAAGTACCATAGCTCTGAATGTCGGAACATACACTATCTGTACATTATTGATAACTGGATTTCGCTGAGTGTCAGTCCTGACTCTGCCTCTATTTGCTGTGTGACCTTGGCCCAATTCCTCATTTCCCCATCTACAAACCAGAATAATGACAAACCCCACCTTGCAAGGCTGTCCCGAGCACTGAATGTGTTAATGCATGGAAAGTACTAGCGTGGTGACTGGCACACACTAAATGTGCAAGATATGCTAGTTGTCATTGCCAGAGATGCAGTTTAGTAAAGAGTGGGTGAATTGAGCTGGGGCTCTGAGGATCCTGATTTGAAACCAGTCTTGGAAAAAAAAAAAACCCAACAACAACAAAAAACAATTAAGTGCTCTGGCTAAAACCTGATTGATCTCCATCAATCATCAAGGTAGCTGGGATAATAGATTGGTTAGCTTGTGATCTATTCATTTCATGAATTTAAATCTATCTTGAGAACTTCTATTGAAATACCTTAAAAATTTATCTCTCTTTGCTATCACCCCTAGATCTGAAAGAGATTAATGCCATATTTTTTCTTCTGGATGCTTCTCCCATTCTCCCACAGTACACTCCTGGGCCACCTATCACTTTGTACCAGCAAGGCCGTTTTCAAGCATTAGCAAAATCCTTTTGTCAGGAAAGCAGATATTCCTGTTCTCGCTTCATGCAGAAGGAGATCCAGGTGGAAGAAAGGAAAAAGATTCACCTCATTCACTTCATCCCCCTCCCCGCCATCTCCCTGTGCTGACATTGGCAGAGGATCCCATTTCTGAATGCAGGAGAGGTTGCTTTCTGCATTTTCCCCACCCAGTTGCTGTAGGCTTTCTTAGTTTCTTACCTGTTAGTGAGTTTATAACCAAGGGACAAAATGACTGTGTCCAAAAATTACTTTTACATGCTTAAGGAATCTTCTCGCTTATAGTTTCAAAATCTCCTATGGGACTCTGTCAGATGAACAGGATCACAAAAGCACTCAACACACATGGGTATGTGTGCGTGCTAAGTGTGTGTGAGTGGTCCTCCGGTCGGGCAACAGGACCCATCCATGGAGGTCCAAACAAGACGAGAGCTAAGAGGGGCCAGAACAACTTGGTGACAGCCACCTTTGGTGAAGTTCTGAATTTCCCAAGTTTGTTAGTGTTAGAACATGATTATTATTATTATTTTTTAACGTTTATTTATTTTTGAGACAGAGAGAGACAGAGCATGAACGGGGGAGGGTCAGAGAGAGGGAGACACAGAATCTGAAACAGGCTCCAGGCTCTGAGCTGTCAGCACAGAGCCCGACGTGGGGCTCGAACTCACAGACTGTGAGATCATGACCTGAGCTGAAGCCGGCCGCTTAACCGACTGAGCCACCCAGGCGCCCCACATGATTATTCATCTATGGTGACTTTTAGTCTTTGGAGAAGGACGGGCTGTGAAGTTAGCGCTGGTTTCCTCGCTTGCTTTCCTGTTACAATCTGTTTTCCTTTGACTCTCTCCTGCTCCCTGCTTCGATGAGTGCAGGGCCCTGAGATGAGATAAATCACCTCCGTAACAGTACCGTCTGTGGCTGCACTGTTCTGCGAAGATCAGGTTTAGTCATCACTGGTGGGTGCCCATTAGCACATGGCCAGTATTACGCGTAATAGCATTACTTCATTTCTGGTTCGTCCTGTCCAGACCCTGTGGCAGATTTAATGACTGGACTGCCATGGCATTAGCAATGTGTCATTTTCTCAGAAACTGCATTTGGTGTAAATGAGGCTAAGGTTTCAGTAGTTGTGGTCCAGGATCTTGTCAAAGTATCATTGTCATGAAGTCAAGGAAAATAATAAAAGGGGAAGTTCATCCCATTTTTATTAATTAGTGATAGATTCACTGTAACAGTATTCAGACCACTGCTCTCTCTCAGAGTAACCTGTCCTTACCCCTAGGGTCAGTGCCGTCTGGCTTATCACTAAGGGCCAGGGGCAGGATCTATTTAAATGAAGCTGAGTGGCATCAGGCACATCTGTGCTGTTACGTGCTATTTGATTATTTTGATGAAATCCTAGCTGCGGCTTCACTGCGGGAAGGATGTAATAAGATGAATTATTTCTAACTTACGTGAGTTTATATTTAATTTCATATCTTATTCCATTTTGGAAATGGGGAAAACAGATAAGAAAATACCGTAATTCTCAAAGATAGAAGAGTCAAATAAGATTTAAATAGTTTCAAAAGTCAAATTCAATGCTTATTTCTGAATTTGTAATGGATCTAGTGCCTATCATGACTCTGTAGGTCAGAGAGGTGTGCTGAAATTCAGTCGGTTTTACTGTGGACTTTAGGAAGCACCTTCACAGCAAAGGACATTTGTCCTTTTAATATGCCCTAATAGCAAAGTATTTGTATTGGCGTTGCAAATATGGGTTAGTGCCAGAAAGTCCCAAGAACTGTATTCATTGCATGGTTTGGTGACTGGAGGAGGTTATGTCAGATGGCTAACCAACTGATGTCCATGTGTTGAATTGATTTTTGTGTGTGTATGGGTGTGTGAACTGCTTTAATTTGAACTTCTCTACAATTTATCCAGCTTTGAGTTTTCATAAAACACGTGCTATTCCTTTCCAAAGCCATAGACCCTGTAATGAATGGTAAGCCTTCTATAAAAAGGTTCAGAAACAAGTCCACGTTTACCTTTGGTGGGGTCACCTCTTCAGTGTCATGCCCCATCGAGATCTAGAAGATATGAAAGGGTGTGACCAAGGCAAATGCCTTGCGATTTTATCCAAACTCATAGTTTCCTTAACCGTGAATGAAATAGAACATTCATGGAGGAAGTAGGAGGGTGGTGGTCCTTTTTTATGGTGCCTAACTTTCCTTCCTTATCTGTCCAGCAGGGGGTAGTCTGACACCAGAGTTGTTTATAGAAGGAGCAAAAAAGAGCTCTCAATCTGTAGTCACTTAGCTGTCTTCACTGGAAGAGGAGCCATCCAAACCAGGACAGATCTTGCTTCCTTGATGAATCAGACCTGCCATTCAAACATAACATTAAATGATATTAGCACAAAGGCAACCACTCAGCTATTTTAAACTGTGTCTTAACTGCAGATAAAAGAATGGAAAGATAACATTTAGTCTCCTGCATGAGCATTCCATGCTTTGGCAGATCCACACGGTTCTACTTTGCAGGTCTGTGTGCGCTGCATTATTTCCCCTCTTTGGAGGCCGTCCTTTAAGGTTGTGATGTTGGCCCCAGAGTCTCCACTGCTAGATCATTGTTCTGATCAGGTGTCATCATAACGATGGGAAGGTTCCCCACTTGGGCTCCCTTCTTGGCAGGCTGAACTCCAAATAAGATTTGGCCCTTATTCTAGTTAAAGACAAGATGGTTTCCAATGGGCAAAACTGGGCTTAGGTGTTAGAAACTTGAACAAGTGCCATGTCTGTTGATTCCCAGAAAACAAAGTGGTCTGCATACAAACCTGAGTGTCTACATTTGTGTTGTTGAACACGATAGCCACTAGCCACACGTGACTTTAAGGTTCATTAAAATGTCATAACATTAAACGCTCAGCTTCTCGGTCACACCAGACGCATTTCGATGCTCAATAGCCACCTGTGGTGAGTGAGTAGCTGCTGTGTCGAACTATGCAGGTATAGAACATTTCCATCATCTCAGAAAATTCTGTTGAACACAACTTGTCAAGAGGCAGGTGTGGGCCCTTATTCTGGAAACATTCCAGAAGATTCCCCCTCCATGCTACCGTTTCCATCAGTCACCTTACTAGGGTGAGTGGTGGAAGGGGACTTCTCCTTCATAGGGGCATCCAGTCCAACTCTCCCTGTGAGGAAGGAAACTCCTGACAATGTGGTGATAAATGTCTGTGTCTGCAGGTAAGTACAGTCCCTAAATGCTGCCTTCTTTGTGACTGCTTTAGTCAGGCCAGCTGCACATGGGCGGCAGAGAGAGAGTACGGGCTTAAAAAAAATAATCGGAGGGGCACCTGGGTGGCGCAGTCGGTTAAACGTCCGACTTCAGCCAGGTCACGATCTCGCGGTCCGGGAGTTCGAGCCCCGCGTCAGGCTCTGGGCTGATGGCTCAGAGCCTGGAGCCTGTTTCCGATTCTGTGTCTCCCTCTCTCTCTGCACCTCCCCCATTCATGCTCTGTCTCTCTCTGTCCCAAAAAAAATAAATAAATAAAATAATCGGAAAGAAAAATTAGATTATAAATGAGCCTTGTACAATCTACTCACAGGCAGTGTTTCTTCTACCTGATGTGTTAGGAAAGAAGGCTGATCTTAGGAGAGAACAGGCTGTAATGTAAGCCGGGTTCACATTTTTGTAGTTACTGAAAACCGTTTCTTCTGCTCATTGTTTTGCTCCTCTGCCGGTTCCTTCATCGAGACGTGAGGTTTGTGTAACACTTGGACAGTGTTTAAATGAGAATACTTATTGAAAAGACTGTAAAACTTTGATTTCTAGGCTAACTGCAAAGCACCGAGAAAGGCACAATTAGTGTATTATTAATGGCACCTTCTTCTCTCTCAAAACTGTCCCAATTTGTGTGCTAAATTATATGGTCACAGCATCTGTTGTGTAATAAACCCTAAATGTTTACAAACTGGCTAAATGTAGTCATGTGCTCCTTGTTTACATTTTGGTTGAATTTCCCTCTGAACTTCCATGAAGCCTACTTTCGACATTCCATGTCTCTGTTCTCCCCTCTCCACGCTGATCAAAAATTGTCACCCCCGGAAGTCTCTGATCTCCTTTTAGGCCCCTTTTGGATTCTTTTCTCTTTTCTCAAGGCGTCACTGTAAGACTGTGAGAGAGAATCCTATGATTGCATTTGGATTTACATACTTCTGAAAGACTTCTGACAAGATCATTCTTGTCATCACGAGACTGCTCTTTTGCTGTGATACTGACTTATTTTACAACTTTGGCCAATTCTGTACTTTTGTGCCTCAGTCTTTCCATTCATTAAGTGGGGGTGCCAATGCTTGAAAAGTACCTCATAGGAATGCGATCGGGGAGAAACACGGTTGATCTTTTTTTTAAAAAAAAACTGCTTTGAAGTTTCTAGATGAATGATGTTACCGTCATTCAAAGGATTCGTTATGAAAGACACCAAATTGTTTTACATGTGTATATTGCTTAACAGCTTTAGAACACAACTCTTCTGAAAAAAACTTCACCCTTCCTGCCTTCTTATTAAACATGACACCAACGACTTAGGAAAAATATCAGTGGATACCCATTCTCTCATGAAGACGACGTACTGGTTATAGGGTCTTCGCTTTCCTCTCAAACACCTGCAAATTGAGGAAGAGGGGCACATTTTGTCAGGACACGATAAGTCAGCAGCCTCTGACAGATAGACAGCTGCCGAAAGCCCTGTTTGGGGTGCACATGATTTCATTTGCATTTTGATTTCTGTGATTTAACTGAAGGCGTAGGTTGTCTGCCAAATATCCCTGGCCTACCAAGGGATGCCAGGTACAACTGCCCAGAGCAGGCTGACTTATGAGGACCGCCACAGCAGCACAACCAGTGCATCCCTAAACATTCAGTAATAAAAAATCTGTTGTTCTTTGGTCGCCAGGATTTAACAAGCCTAATCCCTAGGAGAGGCGATAAAAATTCATTAATCTAATTAAATACTTCTTATTGCCAAAGTGACTTTGTAGAGTAGCTTTGCTGAAGGATAAGTGCAAAGTAAAATGGGGTCCCAGCAGAGAAACAAACGTTAGACTTGAGCAAGCTGGTGCACGCTTCATTAAACTCATAATTATCCTTTGTTCTAAGTAGCTGATAATATTTAATGAGTATCCAAGATAATTTCAAGAAAATGTTTACTAATGAGGTACAAACAGTGCCAGGGAACACGGATACCTAGGGTGCCATAACCGTGTATCTTCCTGCTGAATCTTGTTCATTGGACATTGAGAGAGAGACCACAGGCTTTGTGATAGGCATTTGAACCCAGTGAAGTGAATTTGATGTCAAAAACACATCGCTCCTAGCCAGAATGTGTCAAAAGTTCTACAAGACAAAGGAATACTAAGGAGACTTATTATCAGAATAGAGAGTTGAAAAAATAAAATGAGAAAAGATGGAATGTCACATTGCATGAGAGATTGTTGAAGGGCTTGGATGTTTCTGATCTTTGAGGAGCTGTCCCATGGGAAATAATTAAATTTGTCCTCATTGACAAAGCACAAAAAGAGGACCAATGGGTGACAGCTCCAAGGAGATAGATTTGTAACCAACCTAAGGAAGAACTCTAGTACTTAGAACTGATTGAAAGTAGAATGGGCTTCTTCGAGAGGTGTTAAGGTTTTAACTGTCGGTTGGGTGGCCATTGGGAGAAATATGGAAGGGAATCTTTGGAAGTTTGCTGAGTATTCCATTCTCCTCTCTCTGCGGGAGAGTTACACACCCCTGACCTATTGAACTCAAGAGTGATCATATGACTTGCTCTGCCCAATGCAGTGTGAGTGGAAGTGACGTCTGCCACTTCCGGGCAGAAATTTTAAAAGAAAGGGCACTGTTTGCTGTCTCTTTTCTCTTTGCCAAAACTACTGTCAATGTGTGGTCGGCCTAGGCCCCTGATGAACATGGCACAGAGAAGGACCATAGCTGATCCACAATAGACGTGTAGCGTGTGCAGAGACAAACCCTTGATGTTTTCCAAGGGACTTTGGGGTTGTATATTACTGCAGCATAACAGCCTATTCTGATTGACACAGGCCATGTTCTGGATGCAGCAAACTCTAAAACTACTTCTATAGCCGGAGTTACAAATATTTTCACAAAAAGCACTTAAATGTGTGATACTATCTATGGTATCTTCTGCTTCTAGCTATTTAATGCCTTTACTTCTTTTGTCATAGTTGAGTTGTAATGAGCAGAGCTTATCAAGTCAGTAAAAAATCATGAGTTGTCAAAATTACTCTTGAAAATAATTAAAAACATCCCTACACAGCAAAAAATACAACAGTATGTATGTAATCGTGCAAATATTATATATACATTTATGATGAAGTTGCTGGATTGTCTTTAAGGGTCATGTGGCATGACGATATATCTCTTTCAATTCTAGAATTATGCACACTGTAGCAAGTACTCGTGCTTTGAGAGGGACTAGGATACTGAGATGAAACTGACTGAGGAAATAGAAATTAGTGTCTCCCATATCATGCTAATTGGGGCATAGGCTCACTGAGTGGAAGCAGATGGAAACATCCCCATGATCTAAATATTCTCTCCTTTTCTCTCCGGGCAGCCTGGTGCATTCAGTTAAATTCACCTAAGCTATGCACGTTTCTGATGCAGTGCTGTCGAGCTGCATTTCCTTTTTTCTTTATTGTAGTGCGAGTGTTGAAAAGCAAGGCTCAACCCTGAATTCATATTTAAGGTGGACCCAGCTGTAGAGACGCTACCAAATTTGGACAATATCCTTTTGTGTTTACTCCTTGTCAGGGAATTTTTTGGGGTGAGAGGAGATGTAGCCTTACATTTTTCCCCAACCCCAATATCTATCAATCCTCACCTTTGCCGGAATTTGGCAGAGCAATGGGCTCCAACAACAGGGCGACCGCATTCTCTTAGCCTGGTCTATCTGAGAGTAAAGAAGGAAGAAGATAAACAAACAGGAGACAGATATGACATGCAGGAGAAGTTTTTGGCCCTAAAGGTAGCCCGATTGATAGCAAAAGTAAGTCACTGTAGCATAAGGATTCTGTAGAGGATGCTTCGTTTTCTTGTGTACTCACTTTAAGACGAGACAGGTAAAATAGAGATGAAACATTTTACAGGGCCCGCTTCTTTGTAACAGCAGCAATGTTGGTGTGTTGGGTAAAGAGAAGGACATGGGAGAGAGGGTGAAGGGAAGTGGCAGGACTAAAGGGAAGGCAAGGCAGAACCAGATTTATTCAAGTCCTCTGGGACCAGTGCACCAAGAAAGGCCAAAGTTCTTGGCCTAGATTAGAGAAAATTGTGAAATAGACCAAAAACCTTGCATCAGTCAGCAATTGCACCGATTCTCAAAATCTTTGGCTACTCGAGAATTAGGGTCCTCGGTACTGTTACCAAATCCAAATCCCTAGAATTTGTGAATATTACCTGATTTGGAAAATTGGTTCTTGCAGACGTCACTGTTAAGAAATCTTGAGACGAGGAGATTATCTTGGATTATCTGAGTGAGTCCTACAATGCCGCCACAAATGTCCTTAGAAGAGAGAGGCAATGGGGGCTAAAAAGGACAGAAGAGGTGCTATGATCACAGAGGCAGAGGTTGGAAAGGTGTGGCCGGAAGGCAAGAAGCAGTAGAAGATAGCCAGCAGAAACTGGAATCGGCTAAGAATGGATTCTCCGCTAGAGCCTTGGTTTCTGACTTCCTGCCTCTGAAACTGTGAGAGAATAAATTTCTGTTGTTTGAAGCTACCCAATTTGTGACAATGTGTTACAGCAGCCCCAGAAAACAAATACAGATTTCTAATGAACAAATGTGAGAGACTGGGCCACCATTTCACGAATGTTGCTGTCTGAGCACCCAGCCTCCTAGGGAACAGGCAGAAATTTCCATGACGGTTTCCGCTGGACCCTTGCGTTTAACCAAGGGCCTTGCTGTCATTACAGAAAACCTGCTCTGACTGTTCTTCCTTCAGTGAAATGAGTGGTGTCCGGTTCCTGCAGGGGAACGTTTAGCACAATCAGGGCTGATCCTCATGGTTCTGGTGGGCTGCTGGGTAGTGGGCTAGGGAGACAGAAGGGCTTTGTACAAGAAGAGGCAAACTAAGTAGCAATGGGAAACTTTGGATTTTTGCCACCTTGAGATGTCCTCTTCTCCTGAGATGAATGTTTCTGGTTAAACTCTATATGCATGCAAATTTCAGCCTTTTCCAACCCAATGGGAGACTGGTTGCCTAATAGGTAGGAATTAGGGGGTCTCTAAGCCATAATGTTGCTTCACAAGAGGTAGAATTTCTTGCTAATAATATAAGACTGGCAACACGCCTCGATGATATTTTCAGAAGACCACACATATATATGAAGCTCATCAACAGAGATCAGGTAAGATGACTTCTTAGCAGTACTTACAAGGCTCACAACTGGGGGGGTGGTTTTCATGCAGGAAGAGTGTAATTTTAACAGCTGCCTTTCCTGCTTCTGAGAGCGGTTTTGCAGACGTGTTACCTATTGTGCGGCACAAAAGGTGCCAGCATAGTAAGCAGTCATCAATACCGAGTCAGGAGCTGTCTGTTCACATCCTGGAAATATAAGCACATGATAATAGCCTGAATACTTCATCTTGTAGACACAGTGAGATTCATAAAACTGTCTCTTAGCCATTTTAGAGTTGAATCTTTCTCACCCTCCAAAGCACTCCTTCAAAAACTAGCAGGCATTTTACAATTGAGCAGAGAGGCTGATACTTTTAAAACGGCTTTAAGGGGCATAGTAAATGGAAATAGCTGTCTTAACTTCAGGCCAGCTGGGAATGCAATCTCTATTTTATGTAAAATGAAATGATACCTGGTTAGCTTTATTTTTTAATACTCACCGTTATTTTTTTTTTTCCCTGAGTTTTATGGATGCTATAGAAATAGTCCACTTATAAAATTATACTCTCGGTGTTAAGTTATGCAGAATGATTGTTTAAAGCTGCTAGAAACTTTCCCACCCTTAGATCGCTCTCGATTCATTTGTTCCCTTATCCCTCATCAGAAAATAGCTTTGCCCATATCTATACTTGTAGCATGAGACGGAAATTCAAGGCAATTTTCTGGGCAATTGAAAGTATAAAACCTCATTTTACTCAGGAAATACTTTGTTTGGGCTAATTATCCAAATAGTAGTTACTTCAGTTTTCATTTTTCTCGTTAAGACCCTACTGGTCTACGTTCCCAAATTTTCTTCGCACTTGCCTTCCACTTTACAAATCAAAAAATTCCTGTTCTGTATCTCACTCTCTTCAGAACTTGCTCTCCACCTTCCAGTGTGACCACTAGGTTTTTTGCTAAAAGAGACACTGATTTTGTGCTTAGCTGCCTGTGTTTGTTTGGGAAGAGACAAGTCTTTCCCTCCTTTTATTTAAAAAAAAAATGTTGGGGCGCCTGGGTGGCGCAGTCGGTTAAGCGTCCGACTTCAGCCAGGTCACGATCTCGCGGTCTGTGAGTTCGAGCCCCGGGTCGGGCTCTGGGCTGATGGCTCAGAGCCTGGAGCCTGTTTCCGATTCTGTGTCTCCCTCTCTCTCTGCCCCTCCCCCGTTCATGCTCTGTCTCTCTCTGTTCCCAAAAAAATAAATAAACGTTGAAAAAAAAATTAAAAAAAAAAAGTACTCTATTTGAGGAAACCATGTTGTACCTCTATCCTGATAGGTGGTAAAAAAAAAAAAAACCTGGGCTATTTCCTCCATGCTATTTTAGATTAAAACAAAAGTTTGGAAAGCTGGTTCTGAGCTCCCCCAACCTTTATAGATAAGATATTTCATAAGGAGTCCATCTTGGCTGGGATCATGGACATGGAAAAGATATGTTTCAATCGCAGCCAAAGCTAGCGCCTTCTTTGGAAGCTGTATGTCAGCGAGGGACAGGGGAAAAAAGTACTATACACATTTTCTCTGCCTCGGGGGAGAGAGTACAGTGATCCAAGCTGAAAAGAGTAAGATGAAGTTCATTTCTGCAACACACATGGGTTGCAGAGACAAACTTTCACCGTCTGGAAACAGGAAAGAGTTCAGTGTGCCTGTAAGATGAGAGGAGCCTTTATTTATATTTACTCAAAAAGGACTACCATTTCTAAGTATGGATATATTGGCTTTTTTTTTTTTTTCTCCCCGGACATTCCACTCTCCTGTCTTACTTGGCTTTTTACATTAGCATGTCCTTTTTCCTCTGTCCTTGGAGAATCCACTGATTTCCAGCAGATCCTGTAACAAATCCAGTCAGCACCATCAGTGTGGACTGAAACCCAGGCTTCGTACATGCCAAACTATGCCTTCAGCTGTTGACTTTCTTGATGCTTTCTATTTTCAAAATCCCATCGCTTGGGTAGTGCAGGGACCGCCTGGGAAACGTTGGCATTTTTGGCAGAGTTTTTAGGTATAGATGAAATCTCATCTTAGACCGGTCATTTTGGTCCGGCTGACCTGGATTCATAATCTCTTGCATCTTGCCTTCAGGAGCACATTTTTTGGTGAAAGTTCCAGTCAGTTCGCATCTTGAGTCTATGATGCTTGTAAGCTACCAAATTAATAGAAATCCCAGAAAAGCTGGAAATGCCATCCACTAACCAGTTCCTTTCAAACTACCTTAGGCTGGGTCGCTTCAAACAGACAGAAACCCTAGTAGAGCTATATTTCGTTACATTTAGGTCAGAGCTTTTTTGGTCACTAACTTATTTGAGAACATGATTCACACTATGGACTCTTTCCCTGCTGGCATATGTTGCAGGTATAAACAACACGTTGTACATTAGCTTATCTATGAACCTCTGAAACCCATTTATAAACTTCCACTAATAACTCAGGTATTATAGAGATTGTTCTGCAAAATGTAAAATGAACAATCCATATCCTGTATTCCGTGACTCAAAAACCATGCCAAGAGAGTGATTTATTATCTAAGAGTTTGGCTGCCTTAGCTTGAGGCAGGGTTGTAAAGACAGGCCAAAGGATTCCTGACCCTCTCTTGGTTTCAGTCCTTTATAGCAAATAAAATGTATATGGTATACTTACTGCATCTACAAATATTCTGACCAAATAATTAACTGTTTCTCTTGTTTTAGGAAAAAGATTCATGGCAATTTCTGCTTCCATTACTGTGACTGGTATTTTATCTAATATTGGACACCATGGATATTTGTGCCATAGAATATAAAATATCAGAAGAACAATCTGGGACGATGTATATAGCCATTTAGAATTTAGCATTTCCATTATTTCCATTTCAACAAGTATTTATTGAGCCCTATGTGACAGGCCTGGCTTATTGCTGGAGGTACAACAAGACACCTATGATTTGGAATAAATTTTGTTATGTCTTAAAATAAGTGGAGCGATTTCTCTATAATTCTGTAATTTGCTAAGGAAAGTTGATTGTATGGAGCAAATAAGTATTTTGCATATTTCTTTACTTAAAAAGTGTTAGCAGGCGTGCCTGGGTGGCTCAGTCAACTGAGTATCTGACTTTTGAATTTTTTTTTTTCAACGTTTATTTATTTTTGGGACAGAGAGAGAGCATGAACGGGGGAGGGGCAGAGAGAGAGGGAGACACAGAATTGGAAACAGGCTCCAGGCTCTGAGCCATCGCCCAGAGCCCGACGCAGGGCTCGAACTCACGGACCGCGAGATCGTGACCTGGCTGAAGTCGGACGCTTAACCGACTGCACCACCCAGGCGCCCCAAGTATCTGACTTTTGATTATGGCTGGGGTCATGATCCCAGGGTCGTGGGATCGAGCCCCATGTTGGGCTCTGTGTTGAGCATGAAGCCCACTTGGGATTTGCTTTCTCTCTCTCTTTCTCCCTCTGTACCTGTCCCCTGCTCATGCTTTGTCCGTCTCTCTCTCTCTCTCTCTCTCTCTCTCTCTCTCAAATAAAAAAGTGCCAGGGCACCTGGGTGGCTCAGTCAGTTAAGTGTCGGACTTTGGCTCAGGTCATGATCTCACAGTTTGTGAGTTCGAGCCCTACTTCGGGCTCTGTGCTGACAGCTCAGAGCCTGGAGCCTGCTTCGGATTCTGTGTCTCCCTCTCTCTCTGACCCTCCCCGACTTGCGCTCTGTCTCTGTCTCTCAAAAATAAATAAATGTAAAAAAAAAAAAAGGTTTTTTCAAAATAAAAAAGTGTCATCAGCTGAGATCTGAATTAGAGGAAATGTGTTCTAGATGAAAGTTTGGTGAGACTAGAAGAAGGATTTTAATTACAGAAATTATAACGACCGATGGTGGGAGCGGCGATTCCTCAGTGCAGGGAACAGTTCAGAGAAGCCCCACATTAAGAAGTGAGAGAAGGGGCGCTTTTACCAAGTCTGGACAATTACCTGACTGCTTGAATTGCAAGAGAAGCCTACAATCGTAGTAAGTTATAAGGTGAGAAGCTTTTTGAAAGACCTGAGGAAAGTCTAGTGAATCAATTATCCCTACAACCATAAAAGAGCCTCCTCCTTTGTAGACAAAGATGAGAACAGCAATAAAGGCACACAAGGAGCCGACACACCGGCTTCCAATAATGTGCCTGCCTGGCTTACGGAAAAGGCTGACTGTAGGTGATAAAGCTGTCAAGGTATAAAGGACACTTGCCAGGACTGCAGAGGGGACACACATGGTGCCAGGGCCTCTGGCCCACTTCACGTTAAGAAAGAAAGGAAAGGAAAGGAAAGAAAGAGAAAGAGAGATTTAAAAAATTGCAAAATGCCACTGGTTGTTTTTCTGATATAGTAAAAGTATGACTGGGAAGGTCCTTGTTATTCGTGTTGTCGTTAGGAAGAGGAGTTGTGTTTTCCCTGATGTCCTGTACCCCTTAGTGTATGGGGAAGCTACTTTTAGAAGTGGGGTGAAAAGAAAGTAATGAAGCACAAGTCAAAATCAGGGGTAAATGTAGATGTTAAGACATATATTTATTATTTCAACAGCTGCTTGCACATCAGGTTGGAACCCTGGGAAGTTTAAGAATAACCAATTATGTCAAAGCAAAGTACTTTCTCTTATATCAGGAGTTAAACATTGTTAAATGTTTAACTATAAACATAAATGACCTATAAATGACCATATTTAGCAGTTTGTTACAACAGGCTTGCCAATTTTGTGGGGGAAGAAATCCAGATTGGGAGATGGAGTGGACTTCTGTCGGCCATGGTTGACCACCTTCTATGTACCCTTTCTAAGTTTGGATGGTTTCCCATCCCGTGAGTATTGTTCTCTCAAGACGGAATCCCTGTATTTCCAGCTGTTCTCTTCAGCTGAGGAGCAGATATATGACTTAGACTTGTTATTCAAATGCACAGGACACTGAGGCTTGGACACAGAAGTGAGCAACATGAGGTGTTGTCCGGGAGAGCGGATCCCTTGGCCAACACCACGGTGAAGGCATTTGGTTCTCTAGGGGCCTGGGCTGGTGCCCCTAGATCCTTAGTTACCATGTTTATCCTGCTGTGTGGTTTATGACTTGAGCCTCAAACTAGTCAGAGTGGATTCTGTTGTTTGCAGCCAAGAACACTAACCAATGTAAGAGGTTAAACAATTGCCTTGAAATTATCTGGTGAATTAGAGAAAGAGCCAGAATTAGGACTCAGCTGTCTCATTTCCAAGTTTCAGCTCCTAGATGGAGTTAATAAAACATGGAGATTACAAGTTTATGTCCCCACCCTTATCCCATAGCTGAGATGCAACCTTAGATCCTTTTCCATTCAGTGCTCTAGGCCAGGAATCATCAGACCAAATCTGGCCCCCTACTTGTTTTTGTAAATAAAGTTTTATTGGGACACAGCCATGCACATTTGTGTATGTATTATGTGTGGTTGCTTTTGCACTATAACTGCAGAGTTGAATAGTTGCCATAAAGACCATATGGCATGTAAAACCTAAAACAGCTACTATCTTGCCCTTTATGGAAAAAGTTTTCTGACCCTTGACTGGTAGAGAGTCACTACCAATCAGCAGGATCCAGCAGGTGAAATGAAACCTGTTTGGCATCCCTGCTCTAACACGTCCTGTTAGTCATCCATTACTGCTTTTGTTAGCGGTTTTAGCATTCAACATTCTGGTCTCTGACCAGAAGGCTGGTGGATAAGAGAACTGAACAGACATAAATAAGAGAATATATCACACGTATGCTAAAGGATGTGTACACTATTCATTCTCTTCCCGCTACATGACTTTTTATTAAAGTGGATAATTTAGAAATCTGTGCTTTTTCACTAGGTAGGTATTAGCTCTGTAGATGATTAGACCAATAGATCTCAATGGAAAAAAAGAGAGAGAGAAGAAAAAGAAGCCTGATCAGGATTGCTTTCTTTCTAAGCTGGCGTTTCGTAAACGTCTTCAATCAAGCTGGACATTGGCCATCTTAAAACTGATTGATTCAAGTCCATGGGGGGACTTGGAGAAAGTCCATAGGTCATAGCTTCATGTACAGAAGATCAATGTTGTCTTGATGCAAATATCTTGCATTTGACACAGAGTAACGCACGCAAAAGAAATTTGGCTTCTCTAAACCTTAAAAGGGAGTTACTGAGTTGACCGTCTCCAGTTGATCATCCAGTTGCCCCAGCTGCTTAGAAGCACTGGCAGTTTCCTGAATCTGCCCATCTGTCTAATGCTAAGCTTCTGCACTCATCATTCTCCTAGTCCTTTGAGACTCAAGTCCAGTGCCGTCCCCTCCAGAAAGTTTTTCTTATCCCTGCCTTCTGAACTTCCCTCTGTCATGGGCTCTACATACCATGTTGCTCCCATTTACTTCTCTGCCTCCCACAGGTGACCGCGCAGGCACTGTGCCATTTATCTCTGTTCCCTGCACACAGCAGAGTGCTAAGCACACAGAAGGTGCTCCAAGTGTGTTTATTGTAAGAGGTGACATCCTTTCCATGGTCCACAGGCAGGGCCTTGTGAATGGAGCTACGCTTTCTTGTGGCCCCTTTTCCAATAAAAGATTTACAATGCAGTGGGTGGATTCTACAATGCAGAATCCAATTCATTTGATTCGGATCCAGTTTGTTTATGTACATTAAAATGAATGGAGAGAGAAAAAAAGGGAAGAAAATACATCGAAATGCAATTTCCGTGCGTGGGTTTCTGCATGATTTTTATTTTAGCTTTTCAGTGTTCTCTAAACTTTCTATATGGGTATATATTTTTAGTTTTACAAGTAGAAAAATAGGCATCAATAATAGTTAAAAAATAAAATAACTGGAGTGAGATATCAAATGGATTACTTACTATTTATTATAAAATGAAAACTTTTAAACAAGCATGTTAGCTAGGTTTAAATTTTAAAATAAAATATCAGCAGACAGGAAACAAACACAACCTCGGTTTAATCTGAGAAAGCTATATAATGATGTTGAAGTGTTAAGATAGTTAGAATAAATATGTGGTATTACAAGCTTTGGTTTGGCCCTGGGTTAAATCAAGAGGGGTCCCATGTTCTGCCTGCTTTTTGCTTGTTTATCCCAATAAGCATAGATGAACAGTTTTTGAGAATTGTCCTTATTAACAGGTCCCCTGTGTCCTATAGAAGGACTGCAAATGCAAAGTTTCCTATGAGCAGAAGGGGAAAAAGTTGTCATACAGACTCAGGGAAAGCATTCGCTACTCACTGAGGCAAAGGTTGTATGTTCCAGTGCTGGTAGACCCAGCTATCACCCACAGGGCTTGGGAGTGGAAACAACCCAGTGCAATAGACAAGGAGTCTGCCAACCAGTGGTTAAAGTTACCTACAGATAGCCCTGCAACAAAATACTCAAATGCAAAGCCTTGCCGGCTGAGCATAAATGTAGCACAATGAGGAAAATCCCTAAGAGGGAAGGTGCTGGCGATTCTGATCAAGATCTAGTGTAAGCTGTGTGAACCTGCAGAGGCAAGCTTACGGGCACCCACTAAGAGGGTTTGGGGGTGCTCGGCCACGGGGCCATGCTTATGCGCACAATGTGAATTCATTGATCAAACCCACACCAGAGCACTTGGACCACAGCCAAACTGTCAATGGTTTATGTTTACTCCAGGGTATCAGTGACAACTGTTTGTCACTCACAAGTTTATAACTGTCATATGGTGACTTTAGCATGTAAGTAGGCCTTGGGTCCCAAACAATTAAGATTCCAGGTCAAGATATTGGAAATTTTATTTGCTCTATTACATGTTAATTCACGAACAAGCACATCTGAAGGCACATCAAGAATTCTTCTAGGGGCACAGAAGTAGATGAAGGATGTGTAACATTTGGGGGAAAAGATATTGTTTTATTTTTCATTACGCAAATTTTAAAAAAAGCTAAATGTTAAATGTGTTGGGAAAGCCATTCGTTCACTAATAATATCTCCTATATGAGTAATAATTCAGTTTATAATTCTATGATCAAATCAAATAATGCCTTTTGTACCTGAGCACAACTACATCACAGAAGTCATGTGCTATTTGTAATAATGGTGATTGTCATGCTACCCTGGACCTTGGAGCATTTGTCGCTGTGTCATAGAAATGACGATGATGATGATGATGATGATGGAAGTTTTCTGTGTTATCGCTTGTGCTACTCGAGGCCACCACATTGCCCTGCTTCTTGGTTAGGGTTCCGAGGCCTTTTCACCTGCAAAGTGCTTCTTCTTCATAGGATCTGGAGAAGTAACCCCCATCATCATTTTCCATATGAGAAAACTAAGACTTGAGGAATCAAGTGACTTCCTCAGGTTTTAGACAATGCAGTGTTGAGTGGAGGTGGGATGGGGCAGGAAATGTGTTAGAATGGACCACAACTCTGATTTCTTCAGAGCATTGCCCTCTTCATTGCTCTCAGCCTCCTTCAAGCCCCACCCTTCCCCTCCTTTCTTCCACAAGTTTTTTTCCCATGAATTCCCTGGTAATTGACTGGACCCTCTCCTTCCCAACATTTTACTCTGCTTGTGGGAGTGGAGTGAACGTTAGATAGCTGGGGACAGTAGCCACATTTTGCTGGACTTTGTGTACTTCATAATCCGTGGTCAGAGCATCTTGGGAAGAAGTTGGCCCCTCTTTCACTTCTCAACCCTGGACTTATGCTTAATCCAGTAAGGAGGTCCTTCAGCCATGCTATTTCTTCTTTGCTCAGGGCTTTTTGGCTCCGTGAGGTTCAGATTGATAAGGTAGCTTTCAGGCAACTGTCCCCCATTGGCTATCATTGTGCTTATTCTTCCATAGACATCATTCATTCATTCATTCATTCATTCATTCATTCATTTCTTTTTTCCTCATTCAACAAATATTATGTGCCAAACACTGCCACAATGATATAATGGCCAACAAGAATAAGAGCTACTGTTCTTGTGGTGGAGACAAACAATGACCAAGAAAACAAGTAAACAGGATAATTTCACCTTATGACTCATAGTGAGGGAAGTAAATGAGAGACTTGGCAGAGAATATCCCAGGAGAATGGCTCTTTCAATAGAGTTGTCTTGAGATGCCTGGGTGGCTCAGTCGGTTAAGCATCTGACTTCGGCTCAGGTCATGACCTCACGGTTTGTGAGTTGGAGCCCCGCGTCCGGCTCTGTGCTGACAGGTCAGAGCCTGGAGTCTGCTTCGGATTCTGTGTCTCCCTTTCTCTCTGTCTGTCCCTCCCCCGCTTGTGCTCTCTCTCTCTCTCTCTCTCTCTCTCTCAAAAGTAAATAAGTAAACATTTAAAAAATCGTAAATAAATAGAGGTGTCTGGAAGACCATTTTAAGGAATTGCCTTCTGCATTTGCACATGGCAGAAGGGAAGAACTCAGCCCTTCCAGGATCTGGAGAAAGAATATACCAGGCAGTGAAAATAGGAAAATGCTCAGAGGTGGGCAAGAGTTTGGCTTCTCTGAGAAGTTGGAAAGGGGCCAACGTAGCTGAAGCACAGCGAGCGAGGGAGTGTGGTAAGCAAAGGGTCGGGTCAGACCTTGTTGGGCTTCGTTGGCAGCAGTGATTCTCGGCTGGTACACAATGGCACAGTCGTACTGGCCGTTGCCAGTGAGCATCCGTTTGACTCGTCTATGTCTTGTGTTAGATATTTAAACTCCCATCCTGGTCGTGGGCCATGGCAAGGATGATTGTACTATAAAAACAAGTGTTTCATGATTTCCTGTGAATCCTCCTAGGCTATCAACATTAGGTGAGCTATCAAGGACTGAGGAGCTCTGTCCCCAGAGAGGCGACCATTTCACCTCTGAGGACATGAGCTGGAGGGGAACACAGGTTGCCCCTGTTCCTGTTCCGACCTTCCTGTTTATCCACAATTATTCTGAGACACTTGCATTTCCTTTGGCAGCCCACACAGCACTTAACCTTCACCATGCAAATTAGTATTAATCTATCAAGGATTCTAGGCCAGCCTGTTTTTGTCCCCATTAACCTCTGGCTAGCCCTACACTACTCCAATAAAAAGAACTCCATTTCCTAATCAATGGTCACTTCCCGATGGAAATCATAATTATGGTTATGCAGCATTCGGTTAGCATACACAGCTTTTATGAGTATGATGGATGGAAGTGAGGCATGGGACCGAGTGGGTCTCATGCCCAGTTGCTTTGCTCATCTTTTCTGCAGGTTACGTAGGGTGGCCATATACTTTATTTTCCAAATAGGGGCACTTTTGAGAATGAAGGGGGGCTCTGTGAACAATTATACTATGGAAACAGACATAAACTGGGGTGGGTGGTCACCCTAGGTTTCCAGTATTTGGGTATCACACACTGTTATCATATTTTCTAGTTTTTTCCCCAGATAACATGAGAGACATTCAATCTGTCCTGCCCTTTCTGTTACAATCAAGTACGTTAAGTCCATCCATTCTGTGGGTCTAAAGAGAACATCATAAAATGACCTTCCCAATGTACCTTTTGCTGGCGTTGTATGCCAAGTTTAAGAATTAAATGGGTAAGCCAAAGATTGTGACCGCAGTACTGGCCTTAGGTGGTTAGGAAACTGGCAGAGAGTTCTTCTTCTTTTTTTTTTTTTTAATGTTTATTTATTTTTGACAGAGAGAGAGAGAGACAGAGCATGAGCGGGGGAGGGGCAGAGAGAGAGGGAGACACAGAATCCGAAGCAGGCTCCAGGCTCTGAGCCGTCAGCACAGAGCCCGACGCGGGGCTCGAACTCACAGACTGTGAGATCATGACCTGAGCTGAAGTCGGACGCTTAACCGACTGAGCCACCCAGGCGCCCCTGGCAGAGAGTTCTTAAAGCTGTTTGCTTCCCTCACTCCATGTTCACCCCCCTGCCTGAGTGACGAAAGTACCTCTGAAAGGGGAGAGGTTGATGTGGTGGCATGGAGATAATTTGCCTGATGATCTCTAGTCAGACCACCTGCCAGTCATGATGAAGGTGGAAAAGGACTTATTCTCAAGACAGCAAATAGCTTGCCGTAGTGAAAACCTGCTGTATGTGTTAATAAGAAATGGAAAGAGAAAGGGATGAACAGGGTGAACCCAACTGATTACTCTTGGCATTACAGGAAAGAAAAATATGTGACCCTGAATAGCTTTAATTGGCAAGAATAACTTTTTATTATTCTTTAATTTATTAGAAAATCTTTAAAAAGAGTTGTGGCCGAATGTTTGTTTGCTTATTTGCTTAAGGAGCACGAAACTACGGTTGGATAAATTTAACATTGTATCCTGTCCTCCCTCCTCAACCCATAGTGAAGCCAAAGTCTATCAGTCAAGTTAAAGTGTTCTTCAGATACGGAAGCCCAGTGAATCTGTCAAGAAGAGAGTCTTTCAATTGGGATGGTATTCTCAAAGATGCAAATTATTCCTAAATGGGATCTCATTGTTCACTTTTTCCAAGGGCTCCTTTTCTTCTTTCATATGAGAGCTGAGGGCTGCTGTGAAGAGAATATTTAGTTCCATGGTTTAGACTAACAAAGTATCTTACACCACAGTTCCCCACTAGGGTTTTAGTAAGCCATGTCAACATGCTGAGATGTTGTTGACATTTACAGGGAAGCTCACCTAATCCTCCAATGACCCATCTCCTCCTCTCCCCTCTGCCCACTGTTGTTTCCTACCCTTTGCCGTTGTTATTTTTCATGCATGCAAAAAATGAGCCTTTTCCTGTATTGGGACAGCTGTCCCCTCAAGCCTCTGTCTGTGTCCTCAGTTCAGTGCAGCTCATCCTGGAAGCAAATATTTGTAAGGAACAACTAAGATACAACCATATAACTAATAGGTAAAACAGGGATGCGTTGTGGTTCGATTCTGTGGAAAAATAAGTTACCTGGTATATTTCCCATGGATGCACATTTAAGGAAACTTGATCGTAGAAGTGTTTGCCATCTAGACCAGTGTCCAAAAAATGCAATATAAGCCATATAAGTAATGTAAAATTCTCTGGTAGTCACATAAAAAAACAGGTGAAATTAAGTCTAATCATTCATTATATTTAACCCAATAGGAACAAGATAGTATCTCAACATGTAATCAATATCAAAAGTATTAAGGAGATATTTTACATTTTTTTTTTCCTGCTAAGCCTTTGAAATCTGGGGCATGTTTCAATCCAGACTAGCCACATTTCACATGCTCAGTAGCCACATGTGGCTAATGGTTACTGTATTGGATAGGACAGTACAGCTGTAGACTATTGCTACTCAAAACGTGGTATGTGGACAGATGCCACTCTGTGTGAGCTGTTGGTACACGTCGACAAAGGGCTACATTTAGAAACTGAAAAGAAGTATTTAAAAATTTTGATAGCAATCTGATATTGCCCTGATGTCCAAGCATATAATCATTTTTAAATTGGTTTTTATTGTATTTTTCAGAATATTAGGCTGCAATTGATTGGGGGTCGGAGTGGGGGACCAATCTGAATCTTCCCCACGGAGAGCTTGAGAGGCTCTGTTCTAGACCTTCTACCTTCCTTGCCCTACACTTCTTGGCCAGATTAACCCAGCAATCTGTAGAAATGCATCCTTCAAAAGTCACTAGTATGGTTCATTGTGGAACTCTGGCTGCATTGTAGTTCTTATTCTCCTCAATGCTTCATGATACTTAACTCTTTTCTTCTTATAACTTTCTCTCTCTAATATTGTTGGTACTCTTAATTGATTTCTTCAGCATCCTCTTACCTTTTAAATCCAAGACCACCAAGGAATAGCATAGTTGGAAGTGAGCTAATTTAAGAAGAGTAATTTGTCCAGGAAGCGTAGTATAGTAAGAGCGGAAGGCTAAGAGATGGGTCACCAGGGAGAGGAAGAGTGCATGTCTTAGAATTCTCCAGAGAAAAAGAACCAATGGGATACATATCTATGTATAGATATATCTCTGTCTGTCTATCTATCTATCTGAGAGAGAAATTATAAGAAATTGGCTCATGTGATTGTGAAGGCTGAGAAATCCCAAGATAAGCAGTATACAAGTTGGATATTCAGGAGAGCCAATGTGTAGTTCCAGTCTGAGTCTGAAGGCCCAAGAGCTAAAAGAACCAATGGTTTAAGTTCTAATTCAAAAAACCTGCAAGGTCGAGACCCTAGAAGAGTCAACGTTAGTTTGACTTTCTAGCCTGAAAAGGCCAGATAAGACGAATTTCCATGCTCACAGCAGTTAGGCAGGAGGAGTTTCCATTTATTGTTGGGGAGGTCAAATGTTTTGTTCCTTTCAAGCCTTCAACTGATTGGATGAGGCCCACCCACATTGGAGAGAGTGTCTGCTTTACTCAGTCTACTGATTCAAATGTAAATCTCATCGAAAAACACCCTCACAGACACACCCAGAATAATGTTTGGCCAAATATCTGGCCACCCTGTGGTCCAGTCAGGTTGGCACAGAAATTAACCACCAGCATGCATGGAATTCAGATGAGGGGTGATGGGGCCTGCATAAAGCCAGCAGTCAAGTGGTGGAGAGGGAGGAGAGGACCAGCCTGAGAGACTGTTAGGAGGGGGATGATGGCTGAATGTGATTCCCAGGCCTTGGCTAGTGGGATTCCAGGAAGGTCCAAATCCACCTGGATGTTTCCACAGCACTTAAAAGTTAAAGTCAAAGTATCTGAAAGTTAAAGTCAAAGTTTCTTTCACCTCTCTGTCTCTTCCCCTCACCCTCAGCTCCTTCTCCTGATCCCATTCTGTGAAAGTGTCACCATCCTTCCAGTCATGTGGGTTCTGAACCTGGAGTCACCTTTGCTTCGCTTCTCCTTTTATGTCGCATCTCTTGTGGGGTCCTAGAAAGTCTATTTCCACAGACTCTCTCTCTTCCAGCCTCTCATTTCTATCCATATTCCTTAAAAACCAGCTGGAGTGAACTCATTATTTCTAGCCAGGCTCTTGCAGTGTTCTCCTAATGTGTTTTCATATCACCAGACTCTTCGTGCTCCAAACCACCTCATGTGCCTGCCGAGTAATCTTGAGAAACAGCTTCAAGCCTGTCTTCCCTCCCCCAAGTTCCCCATGTCCACTCATTGCCTACTGATGATGTCTAGTCTCTCTCCCTGGGAATTCAAGGCCCTCCGTGACCTGGCTCCTTCATCTTCGACTCCATGTTACTGAGCTCTCTGCGTGTGAGACACTGAAAGATCCTGAAGGTCAGCCCTAATGGCACATGAGGGTTGTGGAGGGAGCAAGTTTCACATGGTCACCTGCTCAGGGTTCTCATTAAGCTGAGCCCTAAAGAATTTTTAGGAGTTAGCTAAGAAGAGGAAACCATACATACATAAGAAGGCCTAGACACTAGAAAAAACGTGGTTCATTTAAGGGCCTAGAATAAAAGCCCATGGCTGAATCCACAGAGGGCAAGGACAAGCTTAAAGTAATGCCACAGAGGGGCATAAGATAACTATCTGGAGAACGTGGGCCTTAATCCCAAGGGCAGTGGGAACCCATGGAAGGATTTCGAGCAGGAATGTGAAATGATCAAAGCTGTCTTTTAAAAAGTTCATTAACGGAAGAATCTCAGTGATGGAGATAGTGTGTTTTCACTGTAAAATTCTTAGAACTTTTAGGTGTCTTTGAAAGTTTTCACAATAAAATTTTGAGAAACAGGGGGAAAAAAAGTTCAGTCTAACTGCTGTAGATTTTAACTACTGGTCACCTCTTTCTTCCCCCTAAAACTGCCTCTAACATTTTAACCCTGTGTTACCTTTTATCTCATGTAAGCTGGGAATTCCAAAACTTGTTTCTCAAAGAAGCTATTTCATATAATATCTCTCATGCATGCCCTGTGTTCTTTGGAACATAATTTGGTAAATGCTGGCCTAAATAATTTCCTGTGCCGGGGATGCGTCCTTGCCCTGTTGAAGTGCAACCATCTCACTCAGATCCTGCTCACCCTGCCAGTTCTGCCACGACCGTCTGGACCTCTCCCTGATCCCACTGTCAGGTCTAAAGTCAGCATTCCTCATCCCTGAAGCCAAGGCTCTCTTCGTATCTTAAAAACATTTTTTTTTTAATGTTTATTTATTTTTGAGAGAGACAGAGACAGAATACGAGTGGGTTAGGGGCAGAGACAGAGGGAGACGCAGAATCAGAAGCAGGCTCCAGGATCTGAGCTGTCAGCACAGAGCCCAACGAGGGCTCGAACTCACGAGCTATGAGATCATGACCTGAGCCGAAGTCGGACACTCAACCGACTGAGCCACCCAGGCGCCCGATCTCTTTGGATCTTAAAAGGCTACAGGTCTAGGCTACCAGAAATCTCCTTTTTTTCTGAAAACTTACAGCACATCACTGATCTATTTCTTGGGCACTCATCGGTTGACTTTGTAGTAGAGCAGAATATGTATATGTCTAATTCCCCTTTGAGGGCTGGGGCTGAGGGTTGTTAGTTTCTGAGTCTCTCTTACACTCCCAATGTCTTGTCCAGAAAAGGAGCTCGATTGTTATTTTGTGAATTCTTCCCCCTTGAGAAGCCACCCTCCCACTCTTCTAGGCCACAGGTAGACACAGTGCTTCTGTATCCTCAGCAGAACTGCATCCCTCCCAATGCTGCCTGGGTGCCTGTCAGCGCCTCTGCCTTCAGGGGCGCCGGAGGGGGAGCGCTCTCTCTCTCTCTGGCTTAGATCCCTGGGATCCTTAAAGGCCTGGCAGGCTCCTGTCACCCACCTCATATTTTTATCCCCCTCATCAAGGCTCTAGAATGCTTTCCAGAGATCCCCAAGGACATCTGGAACACACAGACCAAGACAGGCACGCGGAGGGCACGTTCCCCTCTCCACTTAGTGTTTTCTGAGTCCCCCCCGTCACTGCACTAGGGAAGAGGTCTGTTTCCTGTTGTGCCTTTGGGTGTTTCTCAGCCTGCGCTTAAGAACAGGCTTCCTTTGGTCCAAAGGGTATCACAGCTGCATTTCCCCTTTTGTGATAGCGTGTGCGGTGAAGGCAAGTGGGGAGTAATGGCTTTTGTCAAGGAGTCCGTCTTCCCCCACGTCCGTGTCGGCTCCCCTTGCTGGTGCTTGTTCTTCTCACTCCTTGTGGGAAAGACTGTCAAAGGATGTCAGGATAAATTCCCTGCTCCTACTTGCGCCTTTTCTTTCTTTCTCTCTCTCTCGCCCCCTCCTCTCTTTTGATTCTGTCTTGATGTCATCTCTTCAAAGTATACTACCTGTAAAATATTGATTCACAGCAGGCTGCATCTGCCAGGATCAGATTTCTCTTCTGCTGGCAGCGGTAATAAACTACCACAGACACCGCAGCCCTGGTGCCAGCTTCATCGCGGCTTCACACACATCCGCCTGTCTTTTGCCTGACTCTACATAATGAAACAGCGTCCAGAGACATTCCAGAAGCAGAGGAACCAAGTAACAACCAGTGGGGGGACGTAAAAGAGCTGGGGGGGGGCCTGCAAATGGAGAGGGTAGCAGACATCGCCTCAAGCGGCAGATGAATCGGAAGCTCCTGGTTTTCTGATAGCAACTGGAAAAATAGCAAAGGAAAACAAAGCTGCCCAGTTAACTACCCATGGGAGTATAATCGCAGTGGTCCCCTGCCTCCTGTCCTTTCTCCCTTTCCCCAGTCATCTCAGGCTAGGCTGTAAAATTGCACCTTGAAGCACTGGTAACTTATGAACCCTGCTGGGAATATCAAACCTAGAGGAAGATCTTACGGAGCAGGGACGTGAAGTTTGTTTGCGTAGGAAAAAGAGAGTTCATGGTGAAGCAGCAGGGCAAGGTGGGGAAGCGCTTGGGCTCTGGGGCCGGAGCCTGGGTCGGGTACCATCTGCTTGCCATTCATGTGATTTGGGGCAAGTTATCAAACTTGCCTGTTGGGATAATGGGATGGTTGTCATGAGCAGGGGAATCAATAGTTGTAAGGCATTTAGGATAGTGCCTGGCACATGGCACTTTTGAAGTGTTTATTAAATACACACACACAATTTCCCTGATGGGGAGTCAGAAGTCCCAGTGAATGGGGACAGTGTGGGCATTGGATTTCCTCTTCCCTTCCGGGGAAGTAACTCACCCTCCTGCCAGGTCTCCAGAGCAGACAGGCAGCTGGGGGTGCTGGGGCAGGGGGGGGATGAGCAACCCCCCAGGAAAGCCTGAACATTCTCCTCTTGCTTTGTCTGCAAATGTGCACTTGTTCAAAGGTGTCCCATTCTCTGAGAAGGTGACTCTTTATTCAGAAGTGCAGCAGTTGTGGGAAGTTTTCTGAGCCTCGGCAGCGTGTGTCTCTGTCATCCGCATCCTGGCTGAGGGAGGAAAGTATTAAAAAGAGAAGCGGCCATCCGAAGTCAGTAAATCCGTCATCAGAGATGACAGCTGTGGGTTTGCATTCTTGTTTTACTGCGACTTTGAGCAAGTTGGTGAAGGTGGCCGTGGCATCCAGCTCTGGTCTGTGAAGAGTTATGATTTTCTACTGTATTAAGCTACTGAAGGGACCCTACCACTTAGCACCCTCCGGGGAGCCTTCTCTTTTGCAGTACAGGGAAATTTACCCCTTGTGACCAACTGTTAAGCTTCCTTTGAAGCCTCTTTTAATTCAGATTTGGTTCAGCTCACGATGGCTTCAGAGTCAGTGGGGAAAACGTTTACGATATGACAAACTAGCAACCTGTATTTTTTACGTACTGTTAGAGAAATCATGGGTCTTTTATACTCGCGTTCTTTTGCTTTTTGTTGGGAGAGATGTCCTTTGAGACCCCTCAGTTCCTCACTTTATATTCTTTCTCCTCTTCAAACCTCAAAGCCTCTCTGCACAGTAGCAGGCTTCCCTTTGATGAGACAGGCTGGAGAAAGTTTCTTCTGAAGCCTGTCAGAGTCAATGGTCTGTGGTCAAAGGGAAGACTGCGGGTCAAGTGAAGTACCCATCTCTTCACTGGGGGAGTTTAATTCCTTCAGAATTATGGGTCTTATTGCCAATGCCCCGAAGGCCACGAAGGGCACTGCAATCTCATGGGCTTTCTGTGGGCCCAGTGTGCCCAGCCCGTCACCCTCACTGTGGCACGCTCCACAGAACTGTCCGGTTCTTCTTAAATTGTTTGTGTCCCTTTTCAGACGTAGAGCAGGAGACTGGCACCGTGCAGAGCACGTCGGGACATTCGAAGGTAGAGCTGTGGGAGACCGAAGAGAGTGGTCAGGGAGGTGCCAGTGGGAAGACGTGAGGACCAAATCTTGACCCTGAACCAGGCTTTGTCAAAGACATGCTGTGGAGAGTGAAAGTCTTCTGTGAAAGGAAGGCGGAGGAAGGCTGTGTGGAAACCACATGTGGGGGTATAGTGATTTGGTTCACTGCCTGGGGTTGGAGCTCAGTTCTGCATGGGGATGGCCACGGGGAAGGAAAGTGACTTCACCTCAGTCTCCAGCCTCATATTCAAAATGGGTTGTTCCTAGAGTTGAATGTGATGATAAAGTGCTTCGTGCAGAGATTTGTACATAGTAAGGCTCAGGTTAATGTTATTAACGGGCTGGTATAAAGAAGAACGGAGCGGAAGGAGTTCCTCAGGAGTTGTGTTACTTTGGCGACACAATGAGAAAACCATGAAAAAGGGATCTTTAAATTTTTTTTTTTTTTCAACGTTTATTTTATTTTTGGGACAGAGAGAGACAGAGCATGAACGGGGGAGGGGCAGAGAGAGAGGGAGACACAGAATCGGAAACAGGCTCCAGGCTCTGAGCCATCAGCCCAGAGTCCGACGCGGGGCTCGAACTCCCGGACCGCGAGATCGTGACCTGGCTGAAGTCGGACGCTTAACCGACTGCGCCACCCAGGCGCCCCGAAAAAGGGATCTTTAAATGGCCGGTTAATGAAGAACTTAAAATTCACCCATGTTGTTGTTTTTTTTTAATCTCTCAGCAAACTGGTCCCCTTCTTCCTCCTATTTGCAGTCCCTAGGAAGCAGTAGGCATGCAGCCAGTATTTGGTGAATGAATGAATACCATCTTATATTTATACCTTCGAGCCCAGGGATGATTAACAGCCTGAAAATAGTCACCATTGGCTCCACTGATCTGGTTACAATTTTACTGTTCGTTTCACTTAAAAAGAAATCTTCCTGTTGTCTATTTTATCATTTTCAGGTCTGAGGCATAGGAGCCTGCGTTGATTTGCGTGACCAGGTTAACCAAAACCATGTTAAGTGTTTCCTACGTATTCACTTAACTAATACTTATTGAGAATTTCCATATTTCACTACGTCCAATGGTTTAGTGTCTACTCTCCAAACCAAAAAGAGAACAAAATAGATTAGAACAATACACTGTGTGAGGTATTAAACAGATATCAATAGGCGCTACTAAGGAAATGCAAAGGAAGAGAGCTTTACTTACTTGGTGACTGTATGTGCACGTGGAAATGGAGCTCAGCAAGGGTTTCTAGAGATGGTGGCATCTAATATTCTGATAATGATGTGTTACATTTCTGTGGATAACTGGATACCATGATCAAAAAAAGTATTTGTAGGCCAAATAGACATTTTGTGAAATATAGTCTGCTACAAGGAGATCAAAACCCTAGGATGTGGAGGTGTGGCTCTCTATGTCCAGCCCTGCAAAATATACAACTAAGAAATATCCTGGCTGAACTTAACTAGTGTGAGTCTCTTTAGCATTCATTCATTCTTTTGCTCATTCGTTTATTTATTTTCCGGCCTCACTGAGATATACTTGCCATCTTTAACTTTGAATAGCAATTTGGTTCTGCGATTATTGTACAGGAAGGTCAGTGAGAACTTGGGGGAGCAGACTGACGAGGAAAAGTGACTCTTTTTTTTTTAATTTTTTTTTCAATGTTTATTTTTTTGGGGGACAGAGAGAGACAAAGCATGAATGGGGGAGGGGCAGAGAGAGAGGGAGACACAGAATCGGAAACAGGCTCCAGGCTCTGAGCCATCAGCCCAGAGCCTGACGCGGGGCTCGAACTCACGGACCGCGAGATCGTGACCTGGCTGAAGTCGGACGCTTAACCGACTGCGCCACCCAAGCGCCCCGAAAAGTGACTCTTTTATGACTAACTAAAGTATAATTCCTGTCAGTGGCAAGACGTAACCAAAGAAGGGAAGGGTGTCGTATAGAGTATTTCTCTCAAAGTTTTTGTCTCTGAAGAAAGAGAATGAGTAAGCCTTATTTTATATTGACTGACTAGTATCCATCAAAGAAGAACAATGCCAAGAGTTAAAAAGAAATATCAGTAGATCGCTTTTATTAATAACATTGAGATGGGTCACATAGTGCCTGCCACATTACTTAAGGAATTGTTTGGATAACAAAAGCCCTTTAACTTCATGAGTAAACACAGACAAGGGTATATGAGTCACAGGGAAGCTAGTTCAGGTAATGGCCTGGCATCTGCAATGGTAAAAAGAAATGATGGAGGGTTGGAAAGCGAAGGGAAAACTTATTCGAAGAGGGAGAATCAATAATGTTAGCTAGCATGTTCGCTCATCTGTAAAATGAGGAGTTTGGGGCTGGATTGAGTCCAAGGTTCTTGCTATCCTTGACACATCATGGACCTGTGGATCCAATAAGGAGCAGACAGGCAGTAGAGGGAACTGACTGACTTATTAATTGAAACCTGGTATGCTTTTCTTCTCAAGAATGGAAGCTTCTATACACAGTGTTCAAATACAGGCATTTTTAAAGATAAAAATGAGAATAGGACACAATACAGGCAAAAGCTATAGACCACAAATGAAAAAAGTGTCGCTATCAAATTGATGCTTCGATGCACATTTTATTTTCTCTGTGAGTGAGATATTTGAAAAGCTCATTAACTCTTTGAGATATTGAGTAACATTTAGTACACAATTTCTTTGTTGTGTTAAAGAGTATCCTCAAAACTTCAAAGAGTGGGGAATTTTAGGAAGCTTCCTTCAGTAACTCATAGTCATGGCATAGCTTTGGTAGTGAGAGACTCCGCTTCAATGTGAAAAATATGATCAGTGCATGTCATGGTTCCTGAAAATTTCTATGTTTGGTTGAACACTCTGCAAAAGAGAGATGTTCACCAAAATGCTTGGTCCCCAATCGTGGACTTGTTACTGGAAAGTGGTTGCTCAATCGTGGACATCTTTTTTGCCCATTGCCTAGCCTCTTGGTGGGATCATCTGTCTATTCATGTTGGTGAAATACTAGTGGAAGTGAGGTACATCATTTCTTGGCCCAGAATATTAAGCACAGAGTGTGCCTTCACCACAGTCTCTGTCTGCCCTTAAGATTGGATGCAAAAGACCACACAGTCCTAGAGAATGGCAGAAACCCAGGATGGATGAAACCCAGATCCCTGATGCACCGCATGAAGAAACCTGCCCATCTACCAGAAACTCTACATGGAGCTGTTAAATGAACAAGAAATCAACTGCTATTGAGCTTTTGGGGTTTGTTTGTTTTCGCAATTACCTGATAGACATAGGCACCAAATTTCTTGATCGTGTATAGGATGTTAAATTAGCTCATTAGAGAGAAATACACACATTTTGATTTATGGGTGATGGGGCCTGTTGGAAATCCGGGTATGTCCTGTGATCTGAAGCCATGAGAAAAGGGAAATCAGCAATGCTTTTTTTGTGTGCGATGTTAAATTCTTGTACAACAACTGGAGTGCTCTGGCTTTCTTCTTGTCCAAGTCAAGTGGGATAGTTTGGTTTAGCCATTCAGAGGTGTCAAAGAGTGGCTTCTTGATCATTGGGAATTTGATTTCAGAGAGACACAAGTTCATGACTTTAGCCACACTTGATGGAAGGGGACAAATATGATCGGTATGAATGGGGCAGGGGTGGGGGGAGACGGTTAAGACTCTTGGGATAAATAGCAGAAAATGCCAGTCATTTTTATACTTACTCCATGAGCCCCACAGTCTTCAACTGTCAATGGTCACGTTACATTTCTGTTACTGCTAACGTTAAAAAAACCACAAGGGATCAAATAACACACGCAATAGATATTTCTGCTGGTCAAGGAAAATTTCCTAGGACCTGTTCTTCCCCCTTTTGATTGGTGCTCACTGGTCTCTGCAGCTGCTTGCAGCCAGTACAGTCTTTAAGCACTGAGTTGAAGCAAAACCAAGAGTTAGATAAACAGTCTCATGTAGCCTTAAAGGCAGAACTTTGTATTCTCATAAATTTATAGAAATAGCCCCATTGTAAAAATTGATAGAAACAGATCATAACCAAAACCTGGGCAAGGGAAAACGGATCACTATAGAAAAATGTTGTGTGGTAAAACAGTTTAATTAGTAGGATGATAAGATGAAGGAGAAAAGGTCAATTATAGTCAGGATTATCATGGTCATGTCAATATATTAAATATACTAGATAGTTTGGACAGAACTAATAAGAACCTCTCTCCTAGCACAGAGATGAATGTTTTCAGATACCTTTGTGTTTTGAATACCTCAAAGAATCCTGCTCTCTCTCTGGGATGGCTGTGTGTGTGTGTGTGTGTGTGTGTGTGTGTGTGTGTGTAATTCACAGAAAGGCTTTATCAGTCAATGCCTATTTCACTCAGCTCCCTGTTTGTATGAAGATTAAATATTAAATCAGTGTTCTTTTTAAGTCTCCAAAGCAACTCAGTACACATTTAAGTAGACTTAAAAATTTATTTTCATTTTCTTATTTAATGATCGGAGATTACTTAGAAATGAAAGGTTCGTAAGGGCCAGGACCAGGGTGAAGGAGTGAGATGCCTAGGGTGTAAAATTTAAGGACGCGCCTGTTCTCACCCTACACTTGCAGGACCCTGAGATTGAGTTCCTCTGTAAATTTTGTGTCCTAGGCTCTTCACTGGCTTCACCCTAGTCCCATCCCTGAAAGCCACAGAGAAACAAGCGTGAAAAGTACATACTGCATGTGTGCAGAGCAGCCTGGGACGGCTTAAACATTGTTTCTGTCTCAGTTTGGGTATCTGGTAGTAACTTCTTAATGAGAAATGCAGGGAAATCAGCTCCAATGTCAAGGTGAGTTCCTGCTGAGCAAATGACACCGGGAAAGAAAAGCTCCTCTTTTGGTCTTTGCTTGAATAATAATAATAATAAAAAGAAACCTATAATTGGATTTCCTTAAAGACTTGGAGAACTCACATCTTTATAACTTTTCAGATTGAAAGGTAGTCCTTTTGAATTCTATTAACTTTGCAGCCTCCATTTTTTAGAAAGTAAGATTATGTAGCTTCTGAAGAAAACCAGGAACAATGAAGTGAAGCAATATTTGCATTCACAAGTTATTCTGTGTTGGCAGATTGTCATCTTTTGTAGAAATATCACGATTTTTCAAAAGGACCACTTTGAAGATAAAGAATTATATTTAATCATTTTTTTTTGTTGTTAATAAAAAAGTCACTTTGACAGTCAAAGATCCCATTGCCCGTTAACATGGTGCAGCCCACTTCAGGTAACATTGCAATCAGGGCCATCGTCCCCCTCTCATCTTCAGCTCTGCCAGAATAATAGCCCACGTTCACACCCCTGCCACTTACTTTCTGAAGGTTCCTGTTCACAGGGGAATGAGAATCTAGGAAATTTGGTTGTCTAGGAAATTTTAGGAGCCTGACATCTGAAGAGATGGCAGCTAATAGCTACGGTAGAATAGAGTAGCTAGCAAATTTTATGGATGGGTCAGAATACCGTATTTTTTATTTTAAGGGAGCATAGTTTAAAATCCTAAGCCTCCATGACCAGTAACATGGGAGAAAGAGTTGGCTGCACTTGGAGTCACTGATGAGGAAATAAGATCTCTGGAAAGTACGCCTTCCCTTATTACTTGCAAACATTTCAAAGGATTGAGACGGGTAGATTGAATCTTCTCTCTTAGAAAATTGTAGATTTTCACATCACAAGAAAGATGGTGGCAGAGTGTTTTTTGTTTTATTTATTTTGAGAGAAAGAGAAAGAGAGAGGGGGTGGGGGGAGAGTCCGGGAGGGGCAGAGAGAGAGAGAGAGAGAGAGAGAGAGAGGGAGAGGGAGAGAGAAAGAATCCTAAGCAAGTTCTGCACTGTCACCAGTGCTCAGTGTGATGCAGGGCTCGAACTCACAAACTGTGAGATCATGACCTAAGCTGAAATCAGGAGGAATCCAACACTCAACCCACTGAGCCACCCAGGTGCCCATGGAGGCAGTTTTTATACATTTGTAACTAGACATAGTGATGTCAAGGTCAGGGCTCAGAAGGTGATTATAAATGTGAGTGCTATGCTGTTGAGTACAGGGCTCCCAGGATATGATAAAACACTATTCTGGGTCTGCTTCTCCTGCTCCTTTAAAATTCAGGCAGTGAGGAGAATCTTTCTCTGCCCCTGGATGGAAGATCCTGTGACTTTTATGATTATTCTTTAAAAAAAAATTTTTTTAATGTTTATTTATTTTTGAGAGAGACAGAGACAGAATGCGAGTGGGCTAGGGGCAGAGAGAGAGGGAGACACAGAAGCAGAAGCAGGCTCCAGGCTCTGAGCTGTCAGCACAGAGCCCGACGCGGGCTCTGAACTCACAAACTGTGATATCATGACCTAAGCCGAAGTCGGATGCTTAACCCACTGAGCCACCCAGGCACCCCCTTTTATGATTATTCTTAGGTAAAAGATGGGTATCTGATCATTTTAAGGTAAAAAATAGTCTCAATTCAGAAATTAGATTTTCTCCCCAAATGTTAAACCATTGCTTTCGTCTGCTTTAAAAGGTAGACTTCTGTGTTTCCCGGGTGGCTCAGTCAGTTAGGTGTCTGACTTGGTTTCAGTGCAGGTCATGATCTCACGACTTCGTGAGTTTGATCCTTGCATTAGGCTCTGCACTGACAGCGCAGAGCTTGCTTGGGATTCTGTCTCTCTGTCTTTCTCTATCCCTCCCTGCCCTCTCCCCTCTCTAAATACATACATACATACATACATACATACATACGTACATACACAAACTTAAAGGTCGAATTCTGCCCTAACCCACCATCCCCATGCTAAGATGCTAGTTGATTTATTTCATTTCCCCCTTGCTAGCTGCTTTTCATCTCTATTAGGCTCAAAACTGGGGGAAGGTGAAGTGAAGGAATAGGGTTCCTCCTCTGGGGTGGTTGCCTGGTTCTTCAGAGGGTCGCATCACTGGGGGCCTCTCACCTACAGTCCTCTTAATGTAATGTAGGTTCTCTTAATGCATGTGCCTCTTCCCGGGCTCCTGGACAGTGGTGGATCATCTCCTGTTTCTCCCTGTTGGAGTCTAGCACCCAGAATAATCTTGCTCCCTCGTGGCCTCCTTCTGGTGCAGAGGCAACACTGATACTGTAGGTACATACCGGCCCAGGGAGCTGCTCCCTCCGCCTGCAGTGTCCTCAGGTGTGTTGGGCATGGCTTTCAGCGGCTCCATTGCAGAGAACGCCCTCACCGGGCAGGAGATGAAGGAGTCGTACCCCCACTGAGGATCCTTGCACTACTCGCAGGTCACAGATAATAGTTTGCTCCAAATAAACCTCTTCACAGAGTTCTCTTCCCCCTTCTTTCCAGCCCTGGCTGTTTTATGTCCCTGTGTATGGTGACTCTCTCATGCTCACGTTAGGGCCTGTTGCGTTAGTGCCTCAGTCAAAATTGAGGCCCGGGGAACGCCATTTTGCCATTGTGATACATCAATGAAATAGAATAATATGGAGATTTTTCTAGGAGACAAAACTAACTTAATAAAACGTCCAATGGGTCAATGATTTTTGTTTTCTTAATATGATCTATCTGGTAAAGATCCTTCGCTGAACCCTGATCTGTCCCGGCTATGGTACAGCTCATACTCAACTAGATTGCGTGGAGTGCATCGATCTGCACTAAGGTCCTTTTACCCAGCACCTAGCTACCTGGTCCCTCTAGTGCAGAGACACATGCTCCCTATTCAGCAGGCTCTAGTCAGAACACGGGTATTCACTACCTCTCATTCATTCCCTAGTTGATTGTAGGCACCCATGCCCAGTCCCTCAAAAGATGGAGGGGCTTTATAAGTGTCTATTGCTCTGAAAGGGCAATAGCTATTTTCCCTTTATACACTATATTCAATCTATAACTCACCAAGAAATAATTTCATAGCCTACTGGCCTGACAGCCTTTACACATAATTTAACCTCCTCAGGAAGGGATCTTGCCAAACGTCAGGGACATAAATACAATTGCTAGATCACCAAAAGCTACCGTACACATGTTTAGAAAGGTAAACTTGATCCCAGCCTGGCCAACCAGTAGGCAGGGGCTGAAGGCGTCTCTGGTGATCTGAGACATACTGATGTTTGGCAACCTAGACTTCTGGAAAGAACTAAGGTATACGGTACAAAAGGATTATAATCTAGGGAACGCTTGGAGGAGCTATATTAGTAGTCAACACCTAAAGAGCTTTCTTCCTTTGTATTTTCCTCCTTTTCCCCCTCTTAGTTTTGGAGGAGTATATTGAGTTTGCTGAGGCTGAGAGAAAAAGCTCAAACTCAGGGAGTTCGCTGAGGCTGAGAGAAAAAGCCAGAAGCTCATTGTTTCAGGAGTGCTCTTGGCCGGACACTTTTAGAAGGTAGTTGGTGTTCCTTACTAAGTTGTTCCTTTCAGCTCACCAGGGTGGGAAGTTGACAGTACTACAAAAACACAGGGAGAAGAAGAGAGCCTGGCGTAGAATAAGGTTTTAAAGAAAATTGTGATTTACCACATCAGTATTCAAACCACACATTTCTGCTCATGAAAGCTTTAATGTGGGCAAAAACCTTACCTAGGCAAAATATTTGCCTTGAAACAAAAGTATGAACAACCCAAATGAAGCAATTCTCTATAATATTCTATTCTTTCCTATAGATGATGTAACTCAACACATTTTATCGAACACCTTCACTATGCTTACGGTGAAGACATCAGTTTAAGTTGGATGCAGGCCCTGCCTTCCAGGGGCTTACAGAAATGAGAATATTAACTGGTATTTGAGAGTTAAGCATTGATAGCTTTAAATCCAAATTGGTTTTCACCATAGCAATGAAACTACCAGTTACCTACTACATGACGATCCTGACAAAGGAAGATATTTCTAATGTTAATAACTTTTCCTACCCAAGTAATCAAGAGGATATTAGCAGCATCTAAACCCAAAACCCATACAGTCTGTTCTTTTTTTTTTCATGACAGAAGACTGAAAATTTACTTGTGAATATGCACCCTTTTTATTTCTGAATAGGCACCTTGTGCCTGCTCTTGCCAGGTACCCTTTTTTATCTTCTAATTCCTATAGGATATTTCCTGTCTCTGTGATTTGAGCAAAAAGTTATTTCTTAAATCTCATCCTCAGGGATTATTCTTTCATTTACTCAGTGAACCTAGTTTCATGGTCTATCATGTTACCCTATTATCCATTCTATAACTTAGCATATCATTTTACTCTCAAGCTTATTGATCTTACATGTTTGGTGTAAGCAAATTCGTCTTTTTCTCCCACGTAAAGTTTTTCAGAATGAGCTAACACCCTGTGTTCTGGGTAAGTGAGACTCTCTCCTACATTATTGCTTAGTGCTTTTTTCTCTCTTCCCTCTTTGCTCCATCTTCATTTATTTAAATCCTTCCCACCTTTTATGTATAACACAAATGCTACCTTTCCTGGTTACTCCAGGAAGTCTCCCCTGATCGTCTTTTTTTAAAAAAAAAAATTAATTCATTTATTTAAATTAAAGTTAGTTCACATACAGTGTAGTATTGGATTCTGCAGTGGAACCCAGTGATTCATCACTGCCTTGATCTTCCATCTAAAATCAAACTTTTTTTTTTTGTGGTGAGTGCCCATTTTATTTATGTGGTGACTGCCTGTATTTGGTTCTCTCTCTCATTTGGGGCATGTTGTAAGATTGTTCCTCCCTGGCCTTGAGCGCAAGCATGGTTGAGGTACCTTTTCAGCCAACAAAATGTGAATGGAAGTAATATATGTTACCTCCATGTAGCAGCTTTAAGAGTCACTGGGTGCTTTGCCTTGTTCTCTTTTCCCTCTGCCACGGCGACTGGTGATATTCCAGGTAGGGACTGCTCCATCAGCTGGATCATAGACGGAAATCATGATAATGTGGAATTGAGCCCACAGCAGTCTGCCATAGACATATTATAGGAGGAAGAAATAAACTTCTGTTGTTCAGACCATCGAGACAGTGAGGTTATTTGTTACTGCAGCAAAACTAGTTTATTCTGACTGGTAGTATGGATACAAAATGCTGATGTCTTTTGTTATCCAATTCACTTCAAAATCGTGTATCGATAACCAGTCCAGTTGAGCCTTCTGATGACCGCAGCCCCGGGTAATATCTGATGGCAACCACAAGAGGGACTCCAAGGGAGAACTAAGAAGGAAAGTAGAATTTTTGGTCATCTATTTTCTCAGTAGCCATGGACATTCTTTTCCAAGGAATGTGTATAAGTTAGTGATTAAGACAAACCTTCCTTGGCTGACTCTGAAAAGGCTAGTGTCCTCAGAGGGCTGCCCTTGGCCCTTTTCTTTGCACATTCTCTCTGAAAAATCCAAAACTCCACCATGATCTCAACCGCAAGCTTTATGTCTGTGACTCCTATATCTATACTTCTAGCTGTAGGAAGACCTGCACAACTGAGCCCTCACTAATTTTATGACCCACAATATCACAAGCAAAAGAAAATGGTTATTTTCAGCCACTAAGTTCTGGAGTAATTTGTTAACACAGCAAAAGTTACCATGAATCACCTTTACCATTCTTCTCTCTCCTTTCCTCACTAGTGCTGGTCATGCAGCCCAGGGGCTGTCAGCCTCCCTTGTCCTTATCCTGTAGTCTCTTACGCAAGGCCCCATCCGGACATTGACCCACCCTGACCTCCCCACACTTGATCAATTCCAAGTTCCTGACTCAGAACAGTCTGGATGGCACATCGAATGTGGATGAATCTAACCAGTCCTTTGTGTTCTCAAAGTTGTTTTCAGTAGTAATGTGCAGTTTTGCTTTCTCTTTTAGGGTATCAGTAGGGAAAGAGGAGAAGGGTTGGCATAGGGAAGATTCTTTTTAAAAAAAATTTTTTTTAATGTTCATTTTTATTATTTGAGAGAGAGAGAGAGAGAGAGAGAGACAGAGCATGAGCAGGGGAGGAGCGGAGAGAGAGGGAGACACAGAATCCGAAACAGGCTCCAGGCTCTGAGCCATCAGCCCAGAGCCCGACGCGGGGCTCGAACTCACGGACTGTGAGATCATGACCTGAGCCAAAGCCGGAGGCTCAACCCACATAGGGAAGATTCTTTAACCTTTGTCTGATTTTTCCTTGACTGTGATGGCAAAAACTTTAGAAAGCTTCCCAAGAATCCATGTACTGTCTTCAGATTTAGGGACATGGCAGCATGCCATTGCTCTGGAGAGATTAGTGGGACTTGACAACGTTATCACTGCTGGTGAAGAGTGGGAAATGGTGATGTCAGGGTAACTTGTGCCTAGGATGTGAAGGACCGGGAGGGCCAGGCTAAACCCCGTCAACTTTATCCTGTGGGGGGTTTGTGGACATCAACATTTTTTAAACATAGGAAGGCATGATTATAAGAAAGTAGAACTGGGGTCTGCGCGCAGGATGAGGTGGATTCTAAAGACACCAAGACCTGGGTCAAGAGACTATGGTAGGAGTTGTTTAGGTATCAAGGGGATGGTGAAGGGCATCTGCAGTAAGAACTGGTAATAAGCTGGGGAAGGCACAGGCGTGAGAGACATTGAGGAGGATTGAGAGCGCCTGGTCATCACCTACATCACTCTATGGGGCAGGCAGTGGTGGCAATAACCTGACCAAAAAAACCACGATTCCTACGATTTATATAGTGTGTACCATGCATCAAGAGCTTTACATAGGTACTTTCATTAATTCTCACAGTAGCCTTGGAGGCAGATACTCTCAGTATTACCATTTTACAGAAGAAATAATTGAGGCACGCAAGTTCATGCCCAACCTTCCCTGACCGAGGAAATAAATCGATTACGTTCTGGGTCTATGGAAGCATTTTCTGAAATAGGGTCTGTGTGGGTCAGCCGAGACCATATTAAGTGGTATAACAATATCATTACCAACTCTTCACCACTCCGATTCTGTTTTGCTGGATATTGGCAACAATAATTGCTCTATAAATCCACATGTGAAATTTGCTTTAAAAAAAGAGGGAGGGAGAACCTCAAAAAAAATGTGACTTTCCTAGAGTTCTTTAAATGTCATGCAAAGTTACATTTCAAGGAGACTTACTTCAATAATAGAAGCATCATTCATGGAAAAGGTGACCAAAAGCACAGCTATAACCAGAAATAACCTGAAAACTACATTGTTAAATATAATATAATGAAATACATTTTTATCATTCCCTGAAGTTTGTGAGATGTAATCCAATAAATTAAAGCACCTTGATAATTAAATGTATGTTTTTTGGGGGGTAGAGGTGGCAACAGGTGAGAAGTGAATTTTGAAAATGATTATAACTACTTTATTTTTTTTTATTAAAAAAATTTTTTTAACGTTTATTTATTTCTGAGACAGAGACAGAGCATGAATGGGGGAGGGGCAGAGAGAGAGGGAGACACAGAATCCGAAACAGGCTCCAGGCTCTGAGCTGTCAGCACAGAGCCCGACTCGGGGTTCGAACTCACAGACCATGAGATTGTGACCTGGGCCGAAGTCGGACGCCCAACCGACTGAGACACCCAGGCGCCCCTACTTTATTTTTTTAAGTTGATTTTTGAGAGAGACAGAGAGGGAGAGAGAGCAAACAGGGGAGGGACAGAGAGAGAGGGAGAGAGAGAGAGATTCTCCAGCAACCTCCACGCTGTCAGGGCAGAGCCCGATGTGGGGCTTGAACCCACGGACTGTGAGATCGTTGACCTGAGCTGCGATCAAGAGCCGGACACTTTGCCGACTGAGCCATTCAGGTGTCTCGATTATAACTACTTTACATCTGCATGGTGCCCTTGCCACAGGGGCCTTCATACACTTCAAGATGACTTAACAAATGTTCATTGATCCTCCCACCATCCTCAGAGAATATGTGAGAAGTAAACAGTGTTTATCAATAAATTTTGTTCTCTTGCAAAAAGAAACCCAAACCTTGGCAACCTAAAGGTGATAGAACACCTTTTGCTGTGACAATCTCGTAAGCTCATTGACTGTGGACACAGCCAGAATATGGGGACTGAACTGCCAGGTTCCGACAGACCCCTAAATGAAATAGGTTGGGGGGTTTGCTTGCTTAATTGCTTCCTCCCTCCATCCCTCTTTTGACACTTTCTAAAATGGCTCATATTCTAAGCGTTGGAAGGAAATCTAATTCTTGCTTTTTCTCTTTTTTTCTTCCTTTATACTTTCTGTGAAAACACAATTTCATCATAGTAGTTCCTGATTTACATTTCTGCTCCATTGGTGGATTTTCCCCTTGGTGTTCAGCAACATCTCACTCCTAATGACTATTTATAGCCCCCCAGGGTTTCTGTGGCCCTAAGTATCACCATTGAATTTATCAGAGTTCTTGCCTATCCTGATTGCCTAGGCGCACCTGCTGTGGGATTTATAGCCTTGAAAATAAGTACCAAACACCTAGTGGCTTCTAAACTTTTTTTTTAAATCAGTCTTTTGAGATAGGTTGCTTCCCACCCTTTCCCTCCTTAGGAGGTCCACAGTAGCTGTTTCTACATGATGTTGAATCATCCAGATGAAAAGTGAAAATTCTGTCAATCTCCTGTTCTCAGCTGTAGTTTAATGTAAGAGGCATTTGTGTGGTTGTTGCGATGAAAACAAGGTCGGGCGGGGAGAGGAGCTAGATCTCTGCCTCCCAGGCCCTCATGTCTCTTGTCCTGAATTACTCAGCCCGCTTTTCCCTCCATCACCTTGAGATCAAAATAGGTGTTTGCTTTCAAACCCAAATCCTGGGTACCAGTGGCTTTTGTCCCCAAGTCGGCTCCTCGTCACCCTGTCCCGTGCACTTGGTCCTGCCACACACCTCCTCTGTAGTCCTTTGCACAAAGGATGAGTAATTGTTACACAAATTTTCTTCCTTTCCATTCACAGGGAATGAGGATTATGTCAGCTAAAGACCATTTGGATGAATGTGTTCTGCGGCATCTGTCAGTTCAGAGCAGGGCAAACGTGAAGAATGAGAGACTTCTGATGAGAGATGATGGATAACTTGTTTAATCTGGGATTGTCGGCTCCATTTCTTACGTGAAGGAGAGGGAGACTGCATGCATAAAATCCCTGGACCAAGAGAATGGAGCTGAAATCCAAAGGTCCGTTTCTTCTGTAACTCAGACCTCCTACTGCATTCAGTGTACATGATTTACCCTATCACCCAGTTCGTCTTTGTTTAACCCACTTGGTTTACCTTAGACAGGTAAACCTTTCTGTCCCCGCATGCTTCTCTGTCCTGTAGCCACTATCATATTTGTCTGGATAAGTTCTTGCTGTCTTGGTAAGGGTTCATCCCTTTGGCTCCTGGTCACTACATAGCTCACTGCAGGTCTAGCCTGGTTCCTGACCCTGGGGAAGAAGGCTTGTCAGTGCCTCTTGGCTCAGCAGAGGCAATGCCCTAACTCCCCAGTCTGGGATTTCTCTGTCTCTCGTGTCTAGGGAACTCAGTTCTGCCCACTCTTTACTCTTCCGTTGAACCAATATAGGTGCTGCTGTGCTCCTTACTGCTTCCAGCGAGGTGGACTTGCTTTCTGAGTTTCTTCTACTTGAAGTGTTGTATACTACTCAGCGTAACCTATACCTGCCTCTGGCTACCCAGACAAACCCCTTTCCCCACTCCCAAGCTCTTACTTTCCACTCTGCTCCGTGTGAGCAGTCCTGGCTCATTGCATTGACTGATTTATATGTTCTGCATATAAACCCTCTTTTTTAATTTTGGGACCCCTCACGCTGGTGATGATGACGTCATCACTCTTTGCCCACCTCCAGCAACTTCCATGGCATCTGTATCATTCGTTAGTTATCATTAACAAAGGCGTGCAGCTTTACATGGGAACATAAACAATTGTGTGTAGAGAACCGTAGTTTCTTCACAAGTCTTGTAAAATATGTTAGCACCGACGCAGGCCTAAGCAACCACTGAAGTCCATGATACTAGTGGAAAATATCCGGCATGTGGGCTGTTGGGTGTTTTTATTTTTGGTATTTTAACTGCAAATTGGGTGCTGTGAAGTCAAAGACACGGTAAACAAGAACCCATCCAAAGCTGCCTGTTTGGTTTGCTTTTGCCTTGTGGGCTGGACGTTGACCGTCACACGACGCCAAGGGGAAGGAAATGCTATGCCTTGGACTCATTAAAATCATTCCCAGTGATTTCACTTCTTATTTTTGTTCCAACTACACTAATATTTCTGACGTGACTGATCCCTGTGGTTTACTTCCGTAAACTCTTCCACTCTGACCTTGTCTTCCCTGTCTTTCATCTTTTTCCCGAGAGATCAGAGACACGGGAGCAAGCAGGCATCACGAGCTGCCCATTCATCTGGAGTGTGTGCGAGCTGCCTTCCAGCTGATCTCTTCCCCAATTTCCCTGCATGGCAGCCAGAATAGAAGGCAGACGGGTGTCCCAGCACCCACGAGGATGCTAACAAGTCGCCTTGAGGTTGGTATCTCCAGGGTAATGGGACCTGCGAGAAGATGCGCTCTTTCCATAGTCCCTGATATCCTGAGCTCTCTCCCTCTCTTCTGCTGCCTTCTTCTCCCCTTGGGGCCATTGGAGGGGGAGGGGCGTGAAACTTTGGAGACTTGCATGGTGAGAGAAGTGCCACACTTTCCAAACTGTGGGTGTGGCTCTCCACCCAAGACCCAATCAAGTAAAATACTTATTCGGGGAGGAAAGGGAGATGTGAGGTGTTATAAGAAGAAAACGTTCCGAGAATTTAGCTACCCCAAGTGATTTTGCACACATTTCTGTTCCCTCTGCTTCCCTCATTCAGGCCAAATTGCCGACTTTAGGCTCCCATGTCACCATGGGCCTCTCCTTGCTAGCACTAGCCACGGCTGCAGCTTTATATTTGTTTGTGTGTTTATTTGATTAGTGCTTCTTTTGCCCCCGTGGACTGTAAGTTTCACGAGACCAGGAATAGAATCTACGGTTCAAACTACCACAGCATACCTGACACAGTGCCAGGCACACGGTAGTGCCCAATACATATCATGACAGATTAAATGCAATTGGTTGTGTGTATATTACCCAAAGAAACCGGGCTAGAAGCCCTTCCGCTAGGCCTTTGTTGCAAATGTTACTGATAAGCAAAACATGTAGACTGTGTGGTGAAGTCTGGCTCCACACAAGATTACCACGCCTTGTATTTGAGAATCTCCCCGTGGAGCTGCTCCCCCACATGTGACTAAATTAACTAGTTCAACGAAAGCGCTCATTTGGATGATTTGATCGGTCATTGGGGTGAGTCGACCAAATGTTCATTTTGGCTTCAGGTAGCCAGCGGAAACCTTAACCAGTTCTATGTACTAACTAATATTCGGTCCAATATTTAATCTTCTGACTTGCCAGTTTTTCAGCAAAGTAGTGGAAGTCCTTGACACATGAAGTGTGGGCTTCCTGGGATATTTCAACACAATGATTAGGCTACTTGGCATTAACTTCCCACCCTGCCCTTCTATTTGTTTTATGAAGCTGGGGAGGTGGGAATGTTAGGGTTTTTTTTTTTTTTTTTTTTTTTTTTTTTTTTGATGTTGAAGACAGGTAACACAACACTTTGGACTTTCTGCTCTCCCCAGCAATTCGTTCTCTGCTGTTTCTCCCTTTCACTAAACCTTTCTGCCAAACACATCATGCCTTCCTTTTGCAGTGCCCGATTCCTGCTCTGTCCTTGAAAGCACGCTTTGATCTTTCTTCTTTTTGTCAGCATTTCATTTTGGTTGAGTTGCTCAATGAATTACTGCATAAATGCTCTTATCAGAGTCTGAAATTATATCCCTAGAGATCTTTGTAGTTTTCTGGTTTCAATGAATATTCAAGTATTCATCCAAGAAGTCTCTTTCCTACTACTGAGAAGTTTACGTTTTTTGCCATATATAATTCAATTTCAATTATGCACACACACACAGTGTAATTATTAGTGAGAAGGACACTATTCAGCTGTTAGCTATTGGCTTCATTAACTCATTGACAGAGTCTTAATTCATATATTCATATTCTAATATAGTGGATGAGCTACTTCAAAAGGTGATTATGGTACTACATTCATTCAATAGCTATTTATTGAGCATTCCTTATGTGTCAGGCACTCCTTAATCACTGGGGGTATAATGTTGATCAGACATGATAAATAGCCACACTAAGCTCATTGTATAATAGGAGAGAGAATTTAATCCAATAATTACACTAATAAATATCAAATTGTACCAGTGATGACAGCTAGAAAGTAGAGGTGAGTGTGGTATCCTGAAAGCCTATAAGAGAGGGTTGGATCTAGCCAAGGATGTTGGAGTAGGCTTCCCTGTAGAAACAATGGTTTAGGTAATATCTGAAGAAGAGTGGTTACTAAATAGGTGAATGAGGTGGGAATATGTTGTAAGAGGGGACAAGAGCATGTACCAAGGCCCAGAGTTAGGAGGAAGTATAGCATATTTGGAGCCTGAAGAACTGGATAAAAGAAAAGAAAGAGTGTTTGAATGCATCAGAGGGCCATCAAGGATGCCAGGATGTGCAGGACCAATGTCCAAGAGAGAAGGAAAGGATATTCAGATAAGCCTCACTCTTACATCTATTAATGCCTTTGCGCATTTACCAATCCAAGAAATGGAGAAAAGAAGGCAGGCAAAAAGTGATGGCCTGAAGCTTTCTGTGGTTTCATTGAAATGAAAGATAAAAGTCGGAGTTTAGAGTTTCCAAGGTAGCTAAGACTTGAGAGGCCAGGAGAGGAGGCAACCACAGAGAAATGATCTAGAAATTTTCTCTGCAATTTCTTTTTGAGGCATTTGCTGAATTGTAAGCAGTGAAGATGTAAGGAGAGACGTCGAGATACCAAGACACAAAAAGGAGCATTTAGGAAGATACCGAGCTCAGCAGAGACGTAAGCAGTCTCCTGGGTCTGCGGAAGCAGAGTGGGGGTTCTGAGCCCACCGGGGACACTGGGAAACAATCCAAGTTTTCAGTTGAGACCCTAGCAAGGGTATACCCTAAGTATACCGTAAAGGCAAGACTAAATCAGAAACATATCAAGTCTAACAAAGCTTGAAACTCCACTTTGACTAGATCAAGGTGGTCTGTCCATATTCTACCTGCAAGAAGAAAATTAAAACTTTTCTGGAAAAACACCAGGAGCCTCTATAATTTCAAAAATATATTGTCCAGGATTCAATAAAAACTTACCAGGAATGCCAAAAACTAGACCAAATGTCCAAAAACAAAGAGAAAAAAAAAAAAGAGAACTATAGGTGATCCAGATGTTAGAATGATCAGGTAGGGACTTTAAAATAGCTGTGGTTAATATATTCAAGAAAGAAGAGAGAGAGACTTTCACAAGAAAACTGGAATATATTTTAAGAAATGGAAATTTTCAACGAAAAATAAAAGAGGGTAAGAACTCTAGACTGTTGTGCTGTTTAGGTCCTCCTAGAAGATGACACTAAGACAGTAATAGATGTGCAGGAGATTTACTGGGAGAAACACTTGTGCAAGAGGGAGAAGAGAGCAGGAAAAGGTGGAAAGAAGCTTCAAACAATAATGCAGGTCTGATTCCTATGGAAGGAGGGAGGAGGGGTTAATATAAAGTCTCAGAATTCAGTACAGTTCCCACAAAGTTTGGTCAGGCTGATGGGGGGGTGGTGGATCCTAAGGTCAATGTTGCTTTATTGAGGAGTCCTACATTTTGCTGGGGTGGCCTTCTGTTAGCACCCTTCTGTGCTCAGTCATTGGCTGGGAGTTGCCCACAGGAAGTATTGCTTCTGTGTAGATGTAGTGGTAGATTCAAAGGGACAGCAGCTGGGGTGATCAGTCAATTATGGTTCCCATAAGAGGTGATCTGACTGGTGTATTTTCACTGCCATTGCATTCCACCCTTTGTGCTGCCCAGCTCTCCTTCTCCATGCAAGTGCAGGGAGCAGCTCCTTCATGGTCCTATTGGCCTCTTTCCCTGAGAAGAAAATTAGAGATAGGAATTAGTGGGATGAACTACTGACCTCGTTGCTGCTGTCCATCTTGGGGTGTAAGTGGGGGTAACTTTTCCACACAATCTGTTCTAAATTGCTCTCACCCTCAGCTATTGCCTCAGCTGGTCCTTGTGGCCTTGTGGCTCCATCTCTCTTACTATGGACATTTCATTTGCAGGCCCACCATGCCAGTTTTCGGTTGGCTGATGAAGAAGGCTGACGAGGGTCATTTTGCCTACTTGGTTATTGAGTGCCTCTTGCTTGATGGATACTTCCTGGTGGGCATTAATATGGGATACACAAACTCTCACACTTCGTGCCCAGGCCCCTGTATCACCCATATGCCTCTACCCCAGATCTCTTTGCCTCAAAACTTTCAGTCATTTCCTTCCAGGCGTCTGACTGGCCAGCCACGTCACTAGTCACTACCCAGATATCTCTATATATTCTCACCTGGGGCTACATGTCCCGTTACAAATCTTTCCCCTCTCCGCTGTCTTTCAAAGCTACTTCTGAATGCAGCTGTAATGTAGCTGCTATGCACATGCAGCTTGTATCCATCTACAGAGGAGACCCATCCATAAACCGAGTTTGGGCCTTCTCCTCCTCCTTCACCTAGTCACACAGGAACGCCCATATGCCTGTATGTGTGAGCTGGGGGATGGAGGCTGGACACCTGTGGTGGGTGACGTAAGACTTACTTACTCTTGCAGCCTACTCTACTCCCAGTCTTGATCTGGGTGTTCCATTTCCATCTTTTAATAGACTACTGTTGGGCCCACCCAAATTTATGGCTTGGTGGGTCTGACAGAACCCAGTTTATAATTAACAGTTTAGATACTTGGCCATTTGGTACTTCATTGTCTCTACTAAGACAGAGCAGGAGCTCTGTTCCTAGGTGTGGAGTGTGTTGCCTCCAGAACCCCTAAAGCCCCACTGGACACTATGTTCCCTTCTTTGTTGTAGGGAATGCAAGATTCAACAATTTGTCTTTTTTTTTTTTTTTTTTCATTTGTCTTTTATTTTGTAGGAAATATTCCAGGTTATTTCTGAACTCCTAAAAACTGGATCCCTACAAACTTCACTGAAGTAGACGTTCCCCTGAGTTTTCACAGAGTTTACTTCCTTACTCTGTGGAGTGCAGGGAACCTAGCAAGGCTTCAAGCATGTTAGCCATCTCTTTCTCATCCTGTCCAATAAGCATGATGTCACTGGTGTAATGGAGCAGTGAGATCTTCTTTGAGATACCCAGGCACTTCAGACCTCTTCAGACTACACAATGACAGAGGGTAGAAGAATTAACATAGCCCTGAGGCAAAATTGGAAACAAATATTGTCCATCCTGAGTTCATGTGAACTGTTTCTTTTCTTCTTTTCTTTTTCATAAAATTTATTTATTTATTTAAAAAATTTTTAATGTTTATTTATTTTTGAGAGAGAGAGAGAGCAGGGGAAGAGCAGAGAGAGAGAGCGAGAGACACAGAATCCAAAGCAGGCTCCAGGCTCCGAGCCATCAGCACAGAGCCCGACGTGGGGCTTGAACCCACACACCGCGAGATCATGACCTGAGCCAAAGTCAAATGCTCAACCGACTGAGCCACCCAGGCACCCCTATTTATTTATTTTTGAGAGAGACAGAGACAGTGTGAGCGAGGGAGGGGCAGAGAGAGAGAGAGAATGCCAAGCAGTCTCTGCACTGTCAGCATAGAGCCCCATGCGGGGATCAAACTCACGAAACCATGAGATCACGACCTGAGCAGAAACCAAGAGTCACACGCTTGACTGACAGAGCCACCCACGTGCCCCTATGCTCTTTTCTAATTGGAATTCAAAAAGAATATTTATTTGATCAGTGGCAAGATTCCATACATCTGAGGCCTTGTTTCTTTTTGTTTTTTGTTTTTGTTTTAAAGTTTATTTATTTTGAGAGAGGCAGAGACAGCACGAGTGCCGGAAGGGCAGAGAGAGAGAGAATCCCAAGCAGGCTTCACAGCTGTCAGCCTGGGGCTTGAACTCATGAAACCGTGAGTGAGATCATGACCTGAGCTGAAACCCAAAGTCAGGTGCTTAACTGAATGAGCCAGCCAGGGGCCCAGAGGCCTTGTAAATCTGTCCCAGAAACAACCTCATGGCACAGCAGATGAAGCCGTGTGAAGTAGGAAGTTCACTTCTGTGAAGTAGGAAAACTACCTGGCTGAGCTAGCAGTAGTCTACAGTCATTCTCCAGGATGTATTCAGTTTCTTCGTTAGCCAGACTCGTGAATAAAATGGACACCTGGTGTGGCCACCAGCTCTGAATCCTATAGGTCTCTAATGGGGACGTCAATCTCCTGCCAATACTCCTAAGTAAAAGTACTGTTTTTGACTTGCTATCTTGGCTGGCATGGCGGGCAGTCTCAGATATTTCTATATAGCCTACCTCACTATGAGAGCTCTTACCATGCAAGCTAAGGACCCAACGTGTGGAGTTACTTCAATTACCAAGTACATTATTTCCAGATGTACATTCAGGACTGGGAAGTGACTGTTGAGTGGGTCTTCAGACTCAGTGGGCCCACTGGGAACTGAATTTAGCCAGGACTCCCTTTATTACCTGGTCTCTATTACTCCCTGAACTACTGAAGGGGTCATGATGACACTTTGGCTCTCTGGGTTTTATGATCAAATATGTGGAATAATTTCCAAAATTCCTAGGACGAAACAACAGTTTACTGCTTAATGGAGACACATTTAAGTCCATGGGCTTAGAAGAGTGTAAGGAAAAAGAATGGGGAGCGATGACAGCAAGATGGCCCAGTAAGATGTCTTCCACTTGTATCCCCCCCTCCCCCCACTTAACAACAATAATTTGGCATCCATCCATGACAGAAGTGCCTTTGTCGGGATCCGGGATCCAGGCAGGACACTGTGAAACCCTGGTGCAGTTTGAGACTGAGGAGAGATGTTATGAGAAGGCAGGCTTGCATCCAGGCAACCAATCACTGACTGTGATCCTGGCTACAGACTCAAAAACAGCTCAGTACCCTAAGGACATGGCTGCAGCCCCTTTTGGCTTTGGTCCTGTCACCAACACTATTCACCAAGGGACCAGAGAGGTGTCGCACCTATCTGTGCATCAGGTAATAGGCATACAGACCTTGGACCTAGCCATGGACATGAAAGTGGCCCAGGACTATCTCCAGGCCCTCTTAGGTGCAGTGTGGGGAGCACCTCAAGGCAAGCTTGCCAAACCCATTCAGGTTGTAGATCCTTAAAAGGTCCTCTAACTGGGCTTGAGCCCATCACAGTCGCAGTCCATGAACAGACCTCATGGCACAGGGACCTGTCAGGAGATACCCCATCTGCTTTCCTGGAGTACCCTGTACCGGCTTCAGCTCCCTCTTGGTCACAGTATGCCAGCAGTCCCACAGGTCCAGGGACCCAGTGGGAGATACGCATGTCTACAACCTCAGAGATTCTGAAAGAGTTCTTTTCTTGGCTTCTGACCCTCCAGCCACAGTCAGGGAACAGTCCAGCCCACCCAAGGACCTGGTGGGAGATATGCCCATTCTTGCCTCCAAAGCTAGGTCTGTAGACCTCAATCTTGCCTATAAACTGAAACAGCCCTGGGGCATGGTTCTAGACCCTCTCAGCTATGGTCAGAGGTACTCCTGCCCACCCAGAGGTCCATCCAGTCCCAAGCAGAAGCCTGCTCAGGGATCAGTAAAGACCTTCTATTGGTTTTCTGGGTCAATGGAATTACCTCTGGAAGCACAGTCATGCTAGATTGAAGCCAGTTATGAGGCTGCCCCTGGGTCTGCAGTGGGTCTGTGGTTGGTGGGCGTACTACCAGGGGCTTGGGCAGGTGTGGATACTGTCTGACTTCTGCTGGATAGGATTGCCTCCAGTACCTTGTTTAGTATGGTCATACTAGGAGAAGTTTTCACTTAAGTTTCCACGACTGGATTCTCACACAAAAGGCCTTTAACAGGATCCTGAGAAGGCTCCTGCCTGGTCAGTAGATGTTCAAAGTATAAATCAGAAAGTATCTTGAGGCAAATGAGGATGAAAATACAACATGCCACAACTTATGGGTTAAGTTTATAGTAATAAACGCCCACATTAAGAAAAAAGAAAAATCTCAAACAACTTCACTTTTATAAGGAATTAGGAAAAGAAGAACAAACTAAGCCAAAAGTTAGTAGAAAAAAGGAAAAAAATAAAAATCAGAGCAGAAATGAATGAAATAGAGAATAGAAAGACAATAAGAAAAACTAACAGTGAAACTAAGAGTTCATTTTTTGAAAAGATAAAATTGACAACCCTTTTTTAAAAAACAGATTTTTTTAAGTTTATTAATTTTGAGAGAGACAGTGACAACATGAGTGGGGGAAGGGGGAAGAGAGAGAGAGAGAGAGTGAGAGAGAGAGAGAGAGAAAGAGAGAGAGAGAGAATCCCAAGCAGGCTCCACACTGTCAGCTCAGAGCCTGACATGGGGCTTGAACTCATGAGACTGTGAGATCATGACCTGAGCCAAAACCAAGAGTTGGATGATTAACCGACTGAGCCACCCACGTGCCCCTAAACTGACAAAACTTTAGCTAGACTACCCACAGAAAAAAGAAAGAGGACTCAAATAACAAAATTAAAAATGAAAGAGGAGACATTACAACAGACACTGCAGAGATACATCAACAGAGGTTATTTATGAGCAATTGTACAATCAACAAATTAGGTAACCCCGAACAAATGGATAAATTCCTAAAAACATATAACCTAACAAGACTGAATCATGAAGAAATAGAAAATCTGAACAGAACCAATAATGACTAAGGAGGATGAAGCAATAATCAAAAACCTCTCAACAAAGAAAAACCCAGGACTAGATGTTTCACTGGTGAATTCTACCAAATATTTTAAGAAGAACTAATGCCGATTCTTCTCAAATTCTTCCGAAAAATTGAAGAGGAGGGAACACTCCCAAAATCATTTTATGAGTCCAGCATTACTCTGATAACAAAACCAGATAAAAACACTGCAAGAAATGAAAAATACAGGCCAATACCCCTGGTGAACATAGATCTAAAAATCTAACAAAACACTAGTAAACCAAATTCAACAGTGCATTAAAAGGATCATACATCATGATCAAATGTGATTTTTCTCTGGGATGCAAGGATGGTTTCAATCAATAAACATGGTGCAAATCAATAAACCTAATACACCACATTAATGGAATAAAGGATAAAAATCATATCATCTCAATACATGAAAAAATGGCAGAATTCAACATCTTTTCATGATAAAAACTCTCAACCAATTGGGTATACAAGAAATGTATCTCAACATAATAAAGGCCATATATAATAAATCCACAGCTAACATCATACTCAGTGATGAAAAACTGAAAGCTTCTCCTTTAGAGTCAGAAACAATGATGCCTACTCTTACCACTCCTCACTATAGTCCTGGAAGTCCTAACCAGAACAATTAGGTAAGATAAAGAATAAAAGACATCCAAATCAGGAAGGAAGAAGTAATATGACTGTCTTTGTTTGCAGATGACTTGATCTTATATTACAGATAATCCTAAAGACCACCAATTAGGCCTAATAAACAAATTGAGTAAAGTTGCAGACTAAAAAAAAAAAAAAAAATCAACATATATGAATCAGTTGCATTTCTATACACTAACAATAAAATGTCTGAAAGAATTTTTTAAAAATCCCATTTAAAATAGCATCGAAAACAACAAAATACTTAGGAATAAATGTCACTAAGGAGAGGAAAGATCTATACACTGATAACTATAAGATATTGATGAAAGAAATTAAAGAATACAAAAATAATTGGAAAGATATCCTATGTTCATTAATCAGAAGAATTAATACTGGGAAAAAATCCACACTACCCAAATCCATCTATAGATTCAATGAAATCCCTATCAAAATTCCAAAGGCATTTTTCACAAAAATAGAAAAAACAATACTAAAATTCATATGGAACCACAGAAGCCCCAAATTGCCAAAGTAATCTTGATAAAGAACAAAGTTGGAGGCCTCAAACCTCCTGATTTCAAACTATGCTGCAAAGCTGTAATAACCAAAATAGTATATTACTATCTCATAACATAGCAAAACATAAAAACAGATGTAGATATAGACCAATCTAATGGAATTGAGAACCCAGAAATAAATCCATATGTACACAGCCAACTAACAGTTAATTGAGAAGGGATTGAAGAATTCTCAATGGGGAAAAGATGGTCTCTTCAATAAATCATTTTGGGATAATATTCACATGCAGAAGAATGGAATTGGATGTCTATCTTACACTCTCAAAAAAAAAATTAACTAAAAAGTATGAAAGACTTAAATGTAAGGCCTGAAACCTTGACAGGGATCTTGAAATTATTTTTAAGGTATGATACTGAAAACACAAGCAACAAAAGCCAAAGTTAAGAAATGGGATTACATCAAACTAAAAAGCTTCTGTAAAGCAAAAGAAAACAAAATCAATCAAATGAAGAGGCAACTTACAGAATAGTAAGAAATATTTGCAAATCATATATCATTTAAAGGGTTAATATCTAAAATACAGAAGGAACCCATACAGCTCAATAGCAAAAAAAAACAAAAACAAAAGTGATTAATAAATGGGTAGAGGAACTGAAGAGACATTTTTCCAAAGAAGGCATACAAAAGACAAACAGGTACGTGAAAAGATGCTCAACATCACTAATCAAAACCAAAATGGGATACCACCTCACACCTATTAGAATGACTATTATCAGAAAGACAAGAGATAACAAGCGTTGGTGAGGATATAAAGAAAAGGGAATACTTGTGCACTGTTGATGGGAAGGTAAATTGATACAGCCACTATGGAAAACAGAATGGAGTTTCTTCAAATAATTAAAAATAGAATTACCATATGACCTAGCAGTCCCACTTCTGGGTATATATCCAAAAGAAATGAAATTTGCTATTTCTAAGAGATATCTGCTCCCCCATGTTCATTGCAACATTATTCACAATAGCCAAGATGCTGAAACACTCTGTCTATTGATGGATAAGCTATTTAAAAAAAAAGAAAAACCCTTTCATTTGTGACAACATGGATGGCCCTTGAGGGCATTATGTTAAGTAAATCAAGTCAGAGAAATGCAAATGCTATATAATCTCACTTATATGTGAGATATATCTTTAAAAAGCCTGATTCATAGAAACAGAGATTACAATGGTAGTTGTCACAGGCTGGGGGTAGAGGTGGTAAATGGGAAGATGTTGGTCAAAGGGTACAAACTTCTAGTTATGAGATGAATAAATTCTGGGAATCTAACATAAAGCAAGATGACTATAGTTAACAATATTATATTATATACTTGAAAGTTGCTAAGAAAGTAAATCCTGGGGCAGTGCCTGGGTGGCTCAGTCAGTTAAGCATCTAACTCTTGATTTCAGATCAGGTCATGATCTCACAGTTTGTGAGATAGAGCCCCTCATAGGGCTCTGCACTGACAGTAAGAAGCCTGCTTGGGATTTTCTCTCTCTTACTCTTCCCCTCCCTGGCTCACATGCTTTGTTTCTCAAAATATAAATGAATGAATGAATGAATGAATGAATGAATGAATAGAAAAGTAAATCCTAAATGTTCTCACAACACACAAAAATCATAATTATGTGAGGTTAACCAATCTTTGGTAATCATTCCATAATACATATGTGTATTAAATCAAATGTGGTCCACCTTAAATTTATACAACGTCTTATATCAATTATATTTCAATAAAGCTGGAGCAAATAAAAATAACTAAAAAATAAGAAAACAGAAAAAGGAATGAGAGGATATATTGTACAAAGTTAAATCAAAGAAAGAAAGCTGGTATAACTTTGGTAATATTAAAGATGAATTTCTGAGGTGCCTGGGTGGCTCAGTTAAGCATGTGACTCTTGGTTTCAGCTCAGGTCATGATCTCTCAGTTTGTGAGATTGAGGGCTGCATCGGGCTTTGCATTGACAACGTGGAGTCTGCTTGGGATGCTCTCTCTCTCTGTCCCTTCTTTGCTCACTTTCTCTCAAAATAAATAAATAAACATTTAAAAAAAGATGAAATTTGACCTATCTTGTACTGAATTCAACACTCAGAGAAAAGTAAGTTTGTTGGGGCATCTTGGATGGCTCAGTTGGTTAAGTGTCCAACTCTTGGTTTTGGCTCAGGTCATGATCTCATGGCTTTGTGAGTTCCAGCCCGCATCAGACTCTGTGGTGAAACTGTGGAGCCTGCTTGGGATTTTCTCTCTCCCCCTTTCTCTCTGCCCCTCCCCCACTTGCACTGTCTCTGTCTCTCTCAAAATAAATAAACTTTTTAAAAATGTAATTTTTTCTAACACTGCAATGCCCAAATAAGTAAATGCGTATCTCAAAAATATCTTGAAAATTATTTCGATGGATTGTTTAAGTAAAAGGTCATAATTTAAGGCATATTAACTACTTGAAATGTACTCTGAGTAAATATTGATAATGTCAATAATTATGTTCAACTTTGAATGATGTGTTTTTAAGTCCAGAAGGTTTGTGAAAGTTTAATGGTTTAAGGCCCAAGTGTGCAAATAAAAGTAAAATTAAAAAGCATGCTATATCATTGTTTCCCAAAGCACTTTTTAAATTATTTTTTTAATGTTTATTTTTGAGAGAGACAGAGAGCACAAACCAGGGAGAGGCAGAGAGAGAGGGGGGCAGAGGCCAAAGGGGGCTCTGTGCTGGCAGCAGAGAGCCCAGTGTGGGGCTCAAACTCATGAACTGTGAGATCATGACCTGAGCCAAAGTTGGGTCTTTAACTGACTGAGCCACCCAGGAACATCCCCCCATCCCCCACCCCTCCCCGCCCAAGGCACTTTTAAAATTTCAATGAAAATCCTATATACTGTGAACCTCTCATTAATTTGAAAAGCAGCAAAAGGCTTTGGAAAGTTCTGAGTGAACTAGACTTAGACCATCCAATAGTGATGAACAACCATCCACTTAATCCGGTAGGAAATCGCAATTGCTTCAAATTACTCTATGTTTTGATAAACCATGATCAGACTAACAAGGTATAACTTACCTCATGTGTTGATTGAATGGTCAGTGCTAGTATTTCAGAATTAGTTTCAAAAGTGAAAGAAAGTTAGTGAATATGACAAAGGAAGTCAGGTCAGTATTAGCTTGATTTGACCTTCAACTTGAAAGTGTTTTGCGAGACACAAGGATATTGGCACATTTTACACATTTATTAACCCTGTGTGAAGGCTATTTTCTGTCATAAAGTAGTCTTCTTTTGAATAAATTGGGCTTCATTTGCAAATATGAACACAAATAAGTCAGAAATGGAGCTTTGTCACCAATGCTTTAGAATGTATTAATTAGACGAGACCACATGTATAAAGTGGCTAAGAGTATGGGCTCTGGAGTCAGACTGCCTGGCTTCAAATCCCTGTTCTGCTATTTGCTCAGTGACTTTGGGCAAGTTACTTAACCTCTGCCTTGGTTTCCTTACCTTAAAACAGGGATGATAATAATACCCAATAAAACCTTCCCTGATCAAATCCTACAATAGGATTTTTTTTTTATTTAAAAAAAAATTTTTTTTTAATGTTTATTTATTTTTGAGACAGAGAGAGACAGAGCATGAATGGGGGAGGGTCAGAGAGAGAGGGAGACACAGAATCTGAAGCAGGCTCCAGGCTCTGAGCTGTCGGCACAGAGCCCGACACGGGGCTTGAACTCACGGACCGTGAGATCATGACCTGAGCCGAAGTCGGACGCTTAACTGACTGAGCCACCCAGGCGCCCCTACAATAGGATTTTTAAAGCACCATGCCTGACATTTAGTAAGTGTTCCCTAAGTATTAATTCATTGTTATTATAAATACCTGGCACAGGGCAGACCATTAAATATACATCTACACATATATACATATACTTATATATATGTAAATATATCAGTAATATAACAAGCCATATTATATTACACAGTATCTAATATTATTTTAGACATACATTATATTATATGTATATAGATTAGATATCTAGATGCCTTTAATTCACAGCAAAAAATATGCTGACAGCCTCTTAATTTCTAAGCTTTGCATGCCCAGTTTGAGGAGATATTTATTCCAATAGTTTCTTATACCACTTACTATAAATCTCTGGAAATCTCTGCTAAGGAAAGACTAGCTTTCCTAGGAAACTCAAGAATTTACATGTGCAAATGTTACCTTTCATTGTAACTATTAACATTGGTTAGAGCTTCACTATGTTGGGAAAAGACAAGTAAGTAAACTGCTAATATCACAGTGTGAGCCACAGGCTATATTTCCCTCACAAAAATCTCTGGATAGTTCGAGGGAAATAAAGAGGTGGTCTCAAACATACATAACAAAAACTACGTACATAACTGCTTCAATTTTCTATCAAATGTTTACTAAAGACACTTTCTAAAAACATTCATTATTCCTTCATAGATGACCATTTGAACAGCGATTTTGCTATAGAAATTTCCCTGCAATGAAGTTAATAGCTGTAATATGGCCTCACTCCCCAGTTAATAGGACAATAGCACATTTTATGAAGCCATTCTTTGGATGTTCCCTTGGAGAATCTTCTCATTCAGTTTGATCTCCAATTTTTGATGATGCAGTAGTGTAAAGAAGAAAAAAGTTTACCCAATTCTATGGGTAGTTAAAATTTGATTTAAAACCTTAAATAAGTAATGCATCTTTTGTGGTATACATATGTGAAAAAACGGTTTTCCCTTGCAGAAAATGACACTGTCCTGATAGAGACAGACCCATACAGCCGTGGATCTCTAGTTCGTACTTTACAAAATGCCTAGCACACAGCAAGTGCTAAATAAATGAGTCAGAACCCTGGGATGGGAATTTTCAAAAACATCCTTCTGATCAAACTTACATTCTCTGTCTTCAGTGTCCAACTCAATGCCTAGTTAATTTGTCTGAGGAATCAATGCAAACAAATATGCTAATGATTGACCATTTCTTTTATTTCTTTTTTAAAAAATATTTTATTTATTTTTGAGAGAGAGAGAGCACGTGCGAGCAAGCAGGGGTGGGGCAGAGAGATGAAGAGACACAGAATCCGAAATAAGCTCCAGGCTCTGAGTTGTCAGCACAGAGCCCGACGCAGGACTCAAACCCACTGACCCACTGACCGTGAGATCATGACCTGAGGCAAAGTTGGGCGCTTAACCGACTGAGCTACCCAGGCGCTCCTATTTTTTTTCTTTCTTGAATGCTATCTGTATGGTTATAGGCTTTCAGGACTAGTGTAGGAAGCAGGATAGAATAGTGCTGAAAAGCCCAACCTCTGGAGCCAATTCAGATCTTTACCAGATCTGTAAACTCAAGTCACTTTGCCTCAGGTTCCTCAACCATAATATGGGAATAGTAATATTACCCTAAAATGAGATAATCCATAGAGAACACTTAGCTGCATTAGCATGGCCAGTGGAAAATGTGTGAATTGAGGAGATTCAGAAATTCAGGAATGTGGAGATATTTTGGAGCAACAGAACATTTTTAGATCCCACAAATCATGCATCGTAAGAAGCTATCTGGGCAGCTACAGTTAAGGCTGGCCTCAAAAATACTATAATATATGGCTTCCCGCCTGGTTCCTGATTGTGATTACATTAGAGATGAAAAAGTCTGACATTCATTCATCAATATTTATTTAGCACTTACTGTGTGTCAAGCATTTTGTAAGGTACTAACTAGAGATATAAAAACGAATAAGACAGGGAACAGATAATTTGCAATTCAGTGTGATTAATGCTTTGGGATCCTACTTCCTCTCTTCCTGCTTAACTAGCTTTATTCACTGGGAGAGTCGCCTGGAACAATTTACCTGGTCTAATGTAGACGTTTTTTTTCTGTAGTTCCTTTAGGGCTGACTTTACCTTTAAAAAAAAATCTAGGTACATTTCTTTTCATCTTTCCAAAGTGGCAAAAGCTTTTTCTCATCTATTCCCAGGTTGCTGCCGAGGTCTGACCTCTCACCGCCTGGCAGAGACCCCTAATGAGGGCTGAATTGGCCATGTCTCATTCTGATGAATAATGGGTCTCGTCACCCCTCAGTGCCCTCTAGATTTACTCACAGGTCCCTGGAGACATTGCCAGCAAATAAATCCCCTGACCTGCTGCAAGATCCTTTTCTCCTACTGAGACCCTTCCTGGGGCTCCTCGTCGACTCCTTAGCTGGGCTGCCTCAGCCGCAAGCAATCTGGATGTCAAACTCCAAATGCCCTCAGTCCCCCAGATGCATGTCTGCACCAGCCAGAATTCCAGATGCTTCGGTCTGATGTAGGCAGAGCCACTACCCCATGGCTCTTCTCTTTTAACGTCAGTATGTCCTCAGTCTGTGATCTATTTATTTGTTAACCTGTAAGAATAGGTTCAATCCCCACGTGGGCTCTCGTTTCACTGTAACTTATGCCCAATAGAGTCAACCATGTCTCCATACACAGTGTGATCAGCCGAGTCCTCTTGGCCCTCTGAACACATAGCTGATCAGGGTTGACCCTGAGTTGCTCTTCTGCTTCCAGACCTTGCAGTGGATTTGATGTGAAATGGGAGATGAACTCAAAGACATGGTGTCAGCTGGGCTGCTGAATGGTTTTCTTCTTGCTTCCGGTTGTCGCAGTGGCTCTGTGACAATCTGTTGGTGCCAAACTCTGCCACTGCTACCGTCAGGCCCTTTGCAAGGCGGTATTTTATCCGATCGCTTTAGAAGAATACTTTTGCATGCAGAGCAGGAGTCCACTTGAATAAACCAAGGTACCCGAAAGAAATCACATCAGGTTGCTTGTTAGGTTTGTTAGCTGTTGTGTGGCATAGCATCCCACAGCCCCTCACAGATGATCCGGGAGTGATTTTTGGCTTTCAGTGCAGTTAGATCAAAGAGACGCCCATCAAATGTTGCCTCTAATCGCTTCAGACAGTTCAAGCCTCTGTAATGCCCCAGTGTTTCAATTTAACATTTACTGTTGTGTGCCTCGTGGAAATAGATGCATTTGAAATTTAAGCCTGGTATAACAGGGGGTGGGGGAAGGGGAGGGTGCTGACAACATGGAAAAGAGGAAGGAAGATTTCTACCCAAATTTTAGGTGGCCAAATGCCAGCTCCATGTCTCACACTCATCCTCCCGGGTAGTAACCTCGGGGCACCAGCTTCCATTCATTTCCTTCCGCTCCAAGCCCAGAAGCCCATGTTAGCAGTGACTACAGACTGGATATTATCTAAACTCTCAGTGAATCACAGCTGACAGTGCTGCTATTTCTAAGCCACAGAATCACTCTTTGAACAAAATGCAAGCGCTGTGTCTTTTCAACCTGTTCTTCAACAGCCCAAGCAGCAGGATTCCAGCAGTGTATAATAACTGTCAGAAACAATTTCTGCTCTGTAAGTGAGGTGAAGCAAAATGTCAAAATATTTGAATACATTTCATTGAGGATATCTTCTTTTAAATTAGTGAAGGCTAGAGAAGAAGAATCCCATTCTCTCGCATAATAAATATGCATGGAACTGAGGAGCCACGTGCATTCTAATAAAGCCGAGTCCTGGCTTGTTAATGCGTTATAGGTCCACAACAATAAAACACAATAATTACTAGTTAAAGAGATGCCAGTGTTGGCCTTTTACCAACACCCCTGAACATATAATTCATAATAAATTTAGTAAGGCTGAAGTCGGCCTGTTAATTAACCTATTTTCTGCAGTGCCTGGGATGGAGGAAATGATTGTGAGATCCGGCAAGGCGCCCTCCCAAATTTGCACATATCATCATTGGCTGGAAGGACTCTGCAATTTGGACTCAGGAGCCTCGCCACAGAGTCCTTGCTTGTGCTAATACAGGTGAGAAAGTTTGGGGAGAAATGGTAAGGGAATATCTCACTGTGCAATTACCATATTTAAAAAAAGAAATGGCAGGACTATATACTGACTGGCGGGTGTAGGGGATTTTTTTTTTTTAAGCCAACATTTCAGGCAAAGAAAGCTGAGCAGAAGGGCTCAGGGGCCCAGGGGACCGAATCAGCATGAACAACTGAGGACACAGTCTTTTCCATTCTTTGTATTCAAAACCCATTAAAATAACAGAAAACAGACAAACATGTCACAGTGCTCCTAACAGGACAGGGTACCATTTTCTGCCAGAGACCGAGAAATTTCCGGACTATAGAGAATGGAAGGGATAGGACTGGTCAGAACAGAGAACACCACAGTCGAACATAAACCAGGAAGAAAGCTGATGAACTTCTACTTTTCTGAACCTGCTAATATCAGCCTGTAAACTCATGGCAAGAGGAGGAAGAGGTGCTGGGAAACCTCTAAGATCGTTGTTGTTTCTTTCTTTTCTTTTTTTTATTTAAAAAAAAATTTTTTTTAACGTTTTATTTATTTTTGAGACAGGGAGAGACAGAGCATGAACAGGAGAGGGTCAGAGAGAGGGAGACACAGAATCGGAAACAGGCTCCAGGCTCTGAGCAGTCAGCACAGAGCCCAACGCGGGGCTCGAACTCACGGACCGCGAGATCATGACCTGAGCCGAAGTCGGCCGCTTAACTGACTGAGCCACCCAGGCGCCCCTGTTGTTGTTTCTTTTTAACCCGTGTCAGGACATGTAGGCCAGCCCTCCCTCTCCTCACTGTCTCACACTGGACAACAGGTGGCAGAGGTGCTTGCCACCAAGCTCCCAGGTAGTAAGGAAAGTAAAGATGCCACCCAAGGAGCCCTCGAGGTTGGGTATAGGACTGGAGGGAATGCTGAGCTCCATGACAGATGTAGGGTAGGAGGCAAAGCCATTAACGTCCTCGAATGAGTAATAAATTCTTATTTTACCGGTGGAGAGGAGGGGTTTGCTGTATGTGGACATAAAGCGGGCTGGCTGATGGAGACTCCTCTCCTCCTTCAGGGCAGAAGAGAGGCATGATGGAGAAACACAGGAATCCCACTCCACCTCTATGCATTAATCAACCTTGCTCATTATTCGCCGAATGAATGGGCAACCGAGGATTGCCAGACATTGGATACAAACTAACAATATAAAAGACAAGAACTAAGCGAACTAGCATAATGGTTGAAAACAGATAATTTGAAGAACTAAAGAAAATATTGAATCACTTCTATCCTCAGGATATCCTCAGGATACTAATTCAACAGTCTTTCGAATAGAAATTCTCTTTTAACATCATTATGTTATGTTAACTTCATACCATAACATTGTTATGAAAAAGGAGCAATCAGAAAATAAAGATTTCTTGGAAATTAGAATTTTGATCACTGGAATTTTAAAATTAACAAAAGAGCTAAACAGTATAAAGGACACAGATAAAAATATATTACTAATTTGAAAAGTAAAGCTGAGAAAATCTTGTAGAATATAATGGGCATTAGAGACAAAAGTTTTAAGAACTGATTTTACATGGAGGGTCATGGAGCATCAATACCTAAGGTCCAACATCCATCTAATTGTTTTTGTTTTTGTTTTTTTTTAGTAGGAGAGAGTCAAGGAGAAGTGAAGACATAATAGAAATCATAGGAAAAAAAAAATTCCCCCAGTATAAGGTATAAACTTGAGTTTAAGAAGGTTTACTGAATGGGGCACCTGGGTGCCTCAGTGGTTACACATCTGACTTGGGCTCAGGTCATGATTTCACGGTTCGTAAGTTTTAGCCCTACGCTGGGCTCTGCGCTGGAAGCTCAGAACCTGGAGCCTTCTTCTGATTCTGTGTCTCCCTGTCACTCTGTCCCTCCCTGCTCACACTCAGTCTCTCTGTCTCTCTTTCAAAAATAAATAAACATTAAAAAAAAATTAAAAGAAAGTTTACTGAATGGTAAGGGACTTGCCATTAATCATATCCTAATGAAATATCTGAGCAAGGATATGTCAGCATTAAGACATTTGTTAATGAGGGGCTCCTGGGTGGCTCAGTTGGTTTAAGTGACTGCCTTCAGCTCAGGTCATGATCTGCCGTTCGAGCCCCGCCTAGGGCTCTGTGCTGAACACTTGTTCAGAACCTGGAGCCTGCTTTGGATTCTGTGTCTCCTCCTCTCTCTGCCCCTCTCCAGCTTGTGCTCTCTCAAAAATAAATAAATGTAAAAAAAAAATTTTTTAAAGACATTTGTTAATGAAATTTACTACTCTGACAGGTTAAAAGCTAAAAGCTGTGTTAATAGTCAAAATAACAGTTGTGTACACATTCACCATTACTATTCACATTATATTGGGTGACTAAGACAAGAAGAGTATTTACTAGATATAAATACCCGTAAATAAACTTAAGAAGAGTTCCAACTTCCTGTCAATAGGAAAAAACAAATTAAGGCAATACAATAGGAATGCATACTCTTCCCTCAAGCATTTCAAATCTGAGAAGGTGGAAACAGGCCATCTCAAACATTGTTGCTGGTAGTGGAAAATGGAAAGCTTTCAGAAAGGGGCACTGCAAAGGCAGAGACTTTTAGAGACAAACTATCCTTCTAGGTGTCTATTGCAGAGAAATACTGGTGGGTTTGCATGGAACTACATGTAGAGGACATTCATTGCCACATTTTTTATCAAAAGAAGGCTAGCAACGCAAATGTTAAAAGTGGAGAAATGTGTAGAAGAAACGAGGATATATTACTACTGAGAAATAGGTTGTAGTAAAATGTAATAAAATGGAAACGCAGTTCTTTAAAATCCTCCGAAGAAAAATAATGTGATGTTTGGAGAGGAGATAAAGAAGCACTGGGGTGGTGGGTCTGAGAGCTTGTCTTCTGTATCCCGCCTTTGCCTACTGCTCGCCGACCTGCAGAGCCCCGGCACCCCGCCAAGCCAGGATCATGCTTTCCTCTATACCTGCTTGCTTCTCTACAGCCGACGTGGTGCCACAGCAATCGTAACAACACTCTTGTCCTGGTGCAATTTTCCTTTTTAATTCATTCTCCTTCTAACTCAGAACTATGCAGAAGGAAGCATTTTTCCCCCTTAACTTATGTTTCTCAGAGAAACTAAAGCTCATAGAATTGAGATTCATTGAATTTTTCTGCAAAACAACAACAATGGTAACAACCACCACCTGCGTGTTAAGGATTTATGTTGTAAGTCAATCCAGTGCCTTGGTATCTTCGGTGAAGGTCACTGCTGGGAGTGATGAGAAAGTAGAACAGTTATGATTCGGGCAGTGGTAAATAAGCTTGTAGAAGAATAAAATTCTCTTTGTTTTGCTTGCAGAACCTAAATTTCTTCCACCTGCTTCCCTTCCTTCTTGGTTTCAGAGAGGCTAACCCTGTTATAGCTGGACATTACCATATTAAAATTTAATCTCCTTTCATCAGTCTGGTCCAGAAAATCTTTCCATTTCAGTACGAGTATTATTACAGCTTCAGTCCGTATCCATTTTGGAGCTGAGCTTCTGAGTTTCCTCTCCCTTAGAGATCCAGTGGGCCCGGGCCTCCATCCCAAAGCATGGAGTGGGTGGAGAAGGTGGGTGGCTGAGATGAAGTGGCCTCCTTTCTCGGCCTCATCTGGTTCTGTGAAGTTGCTGCTGCCTGCTGTGTGCAGCGGTGACCAGGACTGAGGCTGATGTTGCATCGCCGGATAGCACACGAGATGTCCTTTGGGTATCCTGCCCACCTTCCTAGGGTGAGTAATCCCAGGGAGGCACAGCCACGTCTCCCTGCCTCCCCCAGCAGGGTCCACTTCATAGGGTCTTCATATGCCCAGTGGAATGGTTTCGGGGTGGAACCTGGCAGGCTGTGCTTCAGGCTACCTTCTGTGCCACATCCCAACACAAGATTACCCATCTGGGACACTTCAGGAGCAGTCTTTGCTCAGGTCCTTCAAGGGAGGCCACCCCGTATTCCTGCTGCCCTGTCCATTCTCTGGCAACAGGAGATAGGTTGCAGGCTTTGCATGAGAGCAAACACCAAATGAGATGCCAAATCCGCTTTATTTAGAATCACTGCAAATTCAGAATTTCAGGAGAAATTCTCTTGGGTACCTCGCCTTTAACCACTCTCTCAATCCCCCACTACAAAGCTCCCTCAAAGAAGGGACAACACAAGTGGTTCTTACCTTCCTTCTCAGATTGAGTGCCCATATTCTTCCGCAGCTCTCTCACACCAAGTTGTCATCAGTTTTGTTTTTTGGGTTTTTTTCCCCCAACTGTGAACATCTCCATAGTAATCGATGCTCTTTCTGTTTAAAAATCGGATGGAGGAAAGTTCTGTTGGCAGTCCAGAACGACAGGGCGAGGCCCTTTTAGTTAATGATTTATACCATCTCGGCAAGAAAGCAGTACTAAAAAGAATTCAGTGACTGAGAAAGTAAGAAAAAAATTGATATATATAATGAGCAGCTTGCATTGTGAAGTGTTGTCCTCAATAAAAATTTACAGGTGCACCTGTGTGGCTCAGTAGGTTGAGCATCAGACTCTTGATTTTGGCTCAGGTTGTGATCCCAGGGTGGTGGGATGGAGCCCCATGTCAGGCTCCGTGCTGAGCCTCTCCCCTGCTCTGCCCCTCTCCCCTGCTCATGCTGTCTCTCTCTCTCTCTCTCTCTCTCAAATAAAAAATAAAATAAAATAAATCTACAGAAATCTGTATTTTTGCAAGTTCCCTAGGTAAGGCCCTTCATGAGCCAGTTTTGGGCTAGTGACAGTTGATAGTGTTCTCCTTGCCACTGTCAGATAGATAGAACAATAAGATGTATGCTAGCCATTCCAGAACATTGGTGAACATCTGGCATTTGGGTGGCTGATCATTCAGAGTAAGAGAAGCAGTAAGGAAAAGATGCCTAGAGAAAGCTCAGATATGAGATGATGAAGCCAGCTGTTGTGTGAACTAGTTTGCACTTCTTATGAAGCCTGGCTGTACTTGGTATAATTGGGGTGTGGAAGATCCACTACTATCTTTACGATGAGCCCTCTCTCCTCCTTTTCCATTAGTTAATGGATATCTGAGCCTTCATCTCCCCAAAGGGATGAAAGTCGGTTCTTGGGAGGCAAGTGAAAGGAATCTTAGATATTACAACGGTTCGTGGCCCTCCCAAACTCAGCCCTCCTCTAAAATCTTGTTCCTTAGTTTTTAATTCCATTCCTCTCTTTAGGGAGAAAGTTAATCTAATCTAAATTTTAATTAATTAACTAATTAATTAAAATGATTTAATTTAAATTCATTGATTAAAATAAAATTGGCTCTTTAGGGGAATGGCAGAGGAAAAAAAAGTTGAGAAACATCCAACATGACCTGGCAGAGCCATATATGCTTTCCTCCAAGTATTTCCAAAAAACCAAACCAAAACAAAACAAAAATTCAACACCAAGACACGAAGAAAAGCAAGGCAATTCTTTCCTCCAAAGTTCCTAAGATTCTCTTACAACATCCACAAAAGTGAATGTTGAGTTAGATGGACCCAGTCCATTCGTAGTCCATGCTGAGAGCAGCAGGAAGTCATCCACATTCTTATCCTGTTGGAGAAAGAGAACTTAGAGTTGTCTTCTGTCCAATACTCAATAAGCCATCTTGCGTAGATACTACCTAAACACTGATCTTCAGTTCTCTGTTTTGCACCTAAGATATCAGAAGATCAGTAAGCTTATATGACAAGAAATAAAATTTGACTATAAAAATAATAAGCCAATTGCCTGTTTTATATAGTTTTTTTTGTTAGCAAAATAATATTCTTACTCCCAATACTGATAAAACTTTAGAAGAAGGATCTTATATTTCCCTGTGTTACCATCCTTTCCCATGTCACTCTCCTCTAAACTCAGAAAAAATTATCTATAGGAGTTTGAAGTTTCTGTAAATGTGTTGTGTTACTTTACGCTAACATAGTCTTTTATAAAACCAAATCAAACATATACCATCTATGGAAGAAGACAAATTCATACAGTTGAGGAACTCTCTTCTATACAGTATAATACTACCACAAGAATCATTTACATTGGAAAATAAACCAGATAATGAAAGCCATTTTTCTGCCTCATTAAAAATCTCCACCACTTGAAGGTAGGTTGGTCCTGTCTACTTCTACATAATCTTAACATTTGATTGTTGCACCATTAAAACGTTTACCCTCTTATTCATTTCAATAGCTGAAGAACCTCTTTGATGATATAGATGAGACTCTACTTGGATCCTCACCTATATCTGGGTGATTTTAATCCTAAAGTGGAGTGTGTTTTCTAGGCTAATTGGCTAAGAGGCTCTTTTCCCTTCCACACACTTTTTTAAAAATTACCTTGAGTTCTGAAAGCAGTATGTGTTCTTTCAAGTTGCCTTGTTCACTCCTCTTGAAATCAACTATAAACATTCACCTAAAAGAAACCTGGAATATGGGATGTTTTGAATTTGTAAAAGACACAGTAGGAGCACTAATGGTGGGTAGATTTCTCGATTCTCTGGCTTACCCCATTGATTTAAAACAAAAAAACTCTGACTAACTTTTCTTTAAACCTTTCACTTCATAATAGGGTAAAGTCTGAGTCCTGTGTGTACTCATCTCTACTCATTAGGTAACATAAATGTCATGGATATTTATTTATAAATCAATAGGAAATGTTGCCAGTTTAAGACCAAAAAAAAAAAAAAAGGAAAGAAAAGAAAAAGACATGACTCAATAACAGAAGAGTTAAAAATATTGAATATTTAGGGGCTTTTACTGACATTACAGATCAAGGATTGCCATTGTTATTGATCATCTAAGCTACAGGTAGGCATCATTTTTGTTCATATTAAGATTCCTTTCTCAATAATAAGACATGATAAAGATGAAGAAGATTGTAATTCATACCCATCTGACTGAAAGGGTCTCTTTCAGATGTGAGTTACAGAAAAATCCCAAAGCGTAGGGAGGATTTATTGGCTCCTGTAAAGCCCAGGGGTAGAGCTGGCTTTCAGGTACAACATTTACAGGGGGAAGTTTCCCTTTGTTTCCTGACTGGGCTGTCTTACTCTCCTCTGTCAGTTGGCCTCTTTTCCAGGCTCTCTTCTGTGGCGAGAAGATTGGAAGAGATTCTGAATAATCCTGTTGGGACCTATACTGGGTATTCCCTGTTCCTCCTCTACCTACCTTGACCCCTAGCAATGTGACTTAACACTATGCCTGTTCGGACTTGTACCACCCAATCCCACTTATCCAGAACCCTAGACTGTTTCTTCCTGTCTAACTTATTTTATTGCCTTCTAGACATCAGTGTGCTGTTCTATGAGTGGTTACTTTATTTTTTAGGGATCCATGGTTCTTGATCCTGACTGCTTACTCAAATACCCAGAGAGCATTTAAAGAATACAATTGTCTAGGGCACACCCAGAGCAAATAAATTAAAAAGCTAGGAATGGGACACAGACACTGATATATTTAAAAAAAACTCCCCAATAATTTCATATATAGCCTTAATTGTTGGTATGCTGGTCAATGTTTAACAACCAGCTCTCTGGAGTGGAGGGATTTGTAGTGTTTGCCGATTTCCATGGTGTTAGTTCCTCCACCAATTCAAGCTTCGAATCTGACATCACTTAGCGTGGAGGTGGGAAGAGATGCACACTGTCGGCTCTGGTGAGTTCTGACATGTCTATAGCACACAATATGTGCAAGTGGAATCATAGGTTTGGATGACTAGTAGCTTCTCCTCTGCAGCACTTAACACTGTTGACTAATACCTCTTTCCCCCAAGTTGTCTTGGCTTAGTTTCTGGGATACAACAAACCTTTCTTGAGTTCTCCTCCTGTTTCTCTGATGCCCTTTCTCTACTCATCTCTTCAGACCTACCTTCCTTAACCAAACTTAACGTGGCTGGTCCTAGGTTCTCCTCACCTGACACTAAATTCTCCCTCATTCTTATGGTCTCATTCCTGCCCTTGCCCCAATTACTATCTATGTAATTAAGGACTCCGAATACATTCCTTCAGCAGTGACTTTTCTCCTGGGAAGACCCCCAATATCCAACTGCCTACTCCACAGCTCCACATGTATGTCATATATATATATATATACATATATATATATATACACACACACACACACACACATATATATATACATATATACACATATGTATATATACATGTATATATACATATACCTATGTATACATATACATATATACATATACATATATATGTATACATATACGTATGTATACATATATACGTATACGTATATATATATGTATATATGTATATATATATATGTATATATATATATCTGAAATTCAACATTATAAAAATGATATGGCTCTTCCTTCACCCCCCGAAAACCCATTGCCTTCTGGTTTTCTCTAGCTCAGTGAATGGCATGATCGTTCACACTGTGGGACAAGCCAGAATCCAGGGCATTACTGTTGACACCTGCTAACCTTCATATCAAACAGTTGCTACATCCTACAGATCTTCACTTCCTTAAATTGCTCTTGAAATCATTCACTTCTCCCCATGGTCAGTGCTGAAACAAACCATAGAGAGAGATGCTAACTTCCAAGAGAGGTGCATTTGAGCTGACACTTGAAGGCTGAGCAGGATATTGCTGACGAAGGGAAGGAAGGTGTTTGGGGCAGAGAAAGCAGCATGCTGACCGAAACACGACAGACTCACAGATGCCATTTACCTCTCTCCTTGCGTGTCTACCAAACATCACAAGTTTAACACAGGAAAAACAGAGACTTGATTCTGCCCACTTCTCTGTATTTTGAATTATTCTTCCCTATCTCAGGAAATGGCCTAACTTTCCATTCACCAGTTGCCGAAGGCAAACACCTTGGAATCATCTTTCTTTCATCGCCACATCGGCTCCTCAGGACGTTTTATCTACTCTACCTAAAGTAGATACCTAAAGGTCCTGAATCTACCTTTCTCTATCTGCACTGCCACCATCCTTGTCCAAGCAATCTGCATATCTTGCTTGAATCATAGCAATGTGCTCCTTAGTAGCCTCCGTAAATTCCTTTTTCAACACATAGCCAGATGATTTTATAAAGATAATCAGATCATATTTCTCACTTGATGAAAGTCTTCCAATTGCTTCCCATTACACTAAGAATAAAGGCCATCCCCTAGCCCTAGCCTATACGTCTCAACATGGCTTGCACCCTGACCACCTTTCCTACTGTGTTCATTGCCAACTTCCCTCGGGGCTCCACCAGCATTGGCTTTTTTTCCTGCTTGACAAACATGCAAATCTCCCTTTCCCCTCAACATTTCCCTTCCTCCTAGGTCTTATGAACCTTCATGCCTGTAGTGATCTTCTGGAATGATCTGACCCCAAATCTTCATCTCTTCAAGAAGGCCTCCCTGTCCATAGAAACTTCATGAGCTCCTGGCCTGCCCACTTTTCTTACTGACCACAACATTGCTCTTTTCCATTTTCTTTTTTTTTTTAATTTTTAAAAACTTTATTTATTAATTCTGAGAGAGAAAGGGCAGAGAGAGAGAGAGAGAGAGAGAGAGAGAAAGAATCTCAAGCAGGCTCCACGTCATCAGCACCGAACCCAATGCAGGGCTCAAACTCACAAACTGTAACATCATGACCTGAGCTGAAATCAAGAGTCAGATGCTTAACCGACTGAGCCATTCAGGCACCCCTTTTCCATTTTCTTTGTGGCACTTCTCATTGTGCTCAAAATGTATCCTTTTATCTGTTTACCTCTCTGCCAGCATATATATATGTGTGTGTGTGTATATATATATGTATATATATATATATATATATATATATATATATATATATACATATATATACATATACTCCTTCCTACCTGACCAAAAGTCTCTTTGAGCACAGCAATCTTGTCTGTTTTATGTATCCCTATTTTCCTAGTATCTAGAATTGTTCCTGGACCATAGTAAGTACTTGGTAAATATTTACTGTTGACAAATATGTACTGTTGAAAATGTTTTCAAAGACTAGGATAAGAATAAAAGAACTATTTGCTTTGTATATTTCTTGTTCAAATGACTTAAATGGCCTCAAGAAATCAGTTATATCCCTTCTTTAGTTGGTCCCTACTCTGTAAAATGCAAATAATGCTTCCTATATATTTGCAAATATGAAGAGTTTAAAGATGTCTGAGAATATAAAGTATTTTTATGGCATAAATATATGGTAAATAAATATGTGGTAGGGACACCAACTATTAAAGCATGATTATCTACACCCCGTCCTCACCAGCTTCTGAGAAGTCCATCGTGGCCTGATCATGTACATCAGAGAAAAGAATGAGGAGGAAATTGAAGAGGAAAGGGGGTTAATAAGATTTGTATTGTAGATGGAGAGTACTAACTCATTGAAGAGAAAAAAAAAAGGCAGAAAAAGAGAGTGAAAGAAATAAATGAGCTAGAAAGATTGTTCTGGCTGAACTAGAGGGCAGGTTTTGGATTGCTGGGAGAAAGGAAACAGAATTAGGGTGGGCCCTGGCAGCAAGGAGTTGTGTGTGGGGAGACCGGCAGTGGAGGGGATGGGGGGGATAAGTCGGGGGAGGGCATGTGGATAGGGAAAGAGGATTTCAAAAAGACTTTCTGTGGTTTATGAGTCCTTTTTGGAATTTCCAGAGATGACAGTAAAGACTTAATTTGCTTTTCAATTAATTTTTTGGCTGCCAGTTTGTTTTCTTTACAGCAAAGCACGCCCCCCTTCTGCGAACTGGCCCTGGGGAGAGAGCAAGTGGTCTGGCTTTGTGAGGAATACAAGGGAAATGTAAGTGTCATTGGCCAGCCCCCGACCTTCTTCCCTATTACACTTCCCATAGACTTCAATGGGCCATGGGTCTCAAGAGCAGCACCTTGCATGCTGGAAGACTGGGAAGACAGATTAGGAATTCAATTAAATGAAGGCCTCCAATGTGGAGGGCACTGGGCTAGGAGCTTGGGGAAGTTTATTAACTTGCCCAAGGTTATACAGCTGAGCCAGGATTTCACAGGGCTCTATCCAGCTCCAGAAGAGCCTTATGACACAGTGCCTTCCAGCAGCTGATAAAGTGAGAAAACCTTGCTCTTGGCACTAGAAAGCTGGGTGATAGATCTGGCTCCAGCCCTTACCAGCCATGCAACTTTGGGAACCACATGGAACCATATCCGCACTTCTAAAATAAAATGTTGGACCAGGTCAGTGGCTTCCAGACACCAATTTGAGTGCCAGTGACAGTCTGAGAGGAAGTTTCCATTGGTCAGTGGCAAGAAAAAAAAAAAAGAAAAGATAATATTACATCTACGTCATTATATATTTGTTACTGGAACATTGCTAAGTGGCTTTTCTTGGAAATGGCTGTTCTATTTTTTATTATCAAAATAACTTATTTTAGGATATCATGCTGATATAGACACTAATTACTTCTGAGGAAAAATATCGTCTTGGTTTATCAATATAGAAACACCACAACCCTTTGTGGGTCCACCAACAGCTGTGAATTCATTGAATTATATTATATCTGATGTCCCTGCTGCAAACTGAAATGCTTGGTTTGGTCAAGTAGTTAAAATTGAATAAAGTGTAGGACAGCTGGCACTCAGCTGTTATAACACTGCAACTGTAACATTTCCTAGCTGCATTACCTTTTAAAAAGCTTGCTCATCTCAGGGTGCCTGGGCGTGGGACTTTGGCTCAGGTCATGATCTCCTGGTTCATGAGTTCCATCCCTGCATGGGGCTCTCTGCTGTCAGCTCAGAGCTCGCTTCGGATCTTCTGTCCCCTGCTCCCTGCCCCTCCCTGGCTCCAGCTCCAGCTCTCTCTTTCTCTCAAAAATAAATAAAATTAAAAAAAAAAAAAAAGCCTGCTCATCTCAAACAAATAATAGCCAAATACAGGTATTTGTGGCTAGTATGCGACTGCTGGTTACTACTTTGCAAACCCTACTCAGTTAATTTGTAACGGTTTTCTTGCAGTTCTGATGGTCTGAGGTTCTGTTCTGAATCCCCTACCCAAATTTTTAAGCACATAATTATTTTAATAATTTCATGCATTGGTTAACATGGCAATCAAATTATATTAGGGTGCATCCTATAAGTGCTTCACATCATTGTGGAGACTGGCAACAACAAAGAGCAGGTTTTTACACACCATTATACAGGCTGTTTGCTTGGGTAAAAGTGTGAAGTCAGGGCCTGTTCAGAATGTTTGACAAAACATAAGCTGAACTTATGTATTGACTATGTCACAGATTATGATTGAGCAGCAGAGTTACTAGGTCTCATTCTTTACATTTTTATTTTTTTTTAAAAATTTTTTTTTCAACGTTTATTTATTTTTGGGACAGAGAGAGACAGAGCATGAACGGGGGAGGGGCAGAGAGAGAGGGAGACACAGAATCGGAAACAGGCTCCAGGCCCTGAGCCATCAGCCCAGAGCCCGACGCGGGGCTCGAACTCCTGGACCGCGAGATCGTGACCTGGCTGAAGTCGGACGCTTAACCGACTGCGCCACCCAGGCGCCCCATTTACATTTTTATTTTATTGTTTCTTCATGAATATGATAATAGCATTCCCACCAAATTAATGAAATAAGCAGTCGGGCTATATCGCCTGCATGATAACATCTCAAAAGCAAGAAGTGAAGCCTGCTCTAACGATTTTCCAGTTTCGGGACTAGCAACACAGGCTTTTAAACATTTTCCAGAAGTTCTAGTTTTTTTGGATTCTTCAACTTTATAAACTATTGGAAACTATCCTTTTCTACGATGTAACTTTAATCCGTCTTCCTCTCTCAGGGGGAAAGAAAAGAACAGCCGACAAAAGAAATTATTTCCTGGAGGTATGCAAAATGAGAAGACACGCCATCAATCTACGTAATTCTTTGTTTTGATGTGTGATTGTAGACGGGGCTACAAAGGAGAGCTTCCAGGCATGGTAAGTGTCCAACCCTGTCGGTGTTAGTTCCCGCAAAAGTCCAATAAGGAAAAAAAAAAGTGTGATGGGTTTGAGCATTATTTGAAGGAGCACTGAGAATCGAGAACAGGCAGCTCTGAGAGATAAATGACCTCAAGGCTTTCATTTAGAAATGAGGCCCTCCTGGGATAGGGGACAACTGGAGGCCCACCGGCCACTAGAAGCATCAAGATCATGAGAGCACACCTCTCTCTGGTGTGTGAGTGTTCTTTCTACGGGTCCAGATTAATCAGTGAACAATCGTTGTCCTTCACCATGCTTACAAGTCCCAGCCTCTTCCAGTCTAAGTCTCCAATGTGACAACATTATCCTTAAAATCTTACCCTTGGTCCTATGCCCTTCGATCCATCTTTCAAATTTGAGCTTCTGAGAGAAGTCTTCTGCGACTACCCCTGCCTCCCTGTGCTCATCTTTGCCTTGGTCCAAGTGCAGTGTCATCTACTGATTTATGTGTATTTGGGGATTCTCCAGTCTGAACTACGTTCCCAGTGAAGTCTCAAGGCATGGGGATCCATCCTGATTTTTCTCTGAACTTTCAGAAGCCACGTATATGACACGTAAGGGCACAATATACCCAAAGTGAGGTCCACACAAAAGTGAAGCTCATGGGATAATTCCATGAGCTTCTGCTATTGTGGGAGCTGAGTGGAAATAGTATTCCATGATTGAGTATATCTAAGAAACAGTGAGTCAAATAACTTCAAACACCTTTTCCTGAATGACTTCTCAGATGGTGCATTTATAAGAGGGTAATTAGTAGGGCTTCTCGTACCGATTTTATTTTAGAATCCTTTTTTATTCAAGAAATGTACTTAGAAAAATTCTAGTCTTATGACAATGATTACTAGTGCATAGAGAATACCAAATACTGGTGCATAGAGAATAACCTGGGGAGTTGACAAATATTTAGATTTGTAAGCCTCATCTTCACAGTGAGTGAGCCAACAGTTCTTCCAGGGAACTCAGGAATCTGCATTTTAAAAAGCGTCCTAAGCAGTGCTTCTTAAACTTTAACTTGAATAGGAATTACCTGGGATTTTGTTAAAATGCAGAAATTGATTGCATAAAAATCCAGAATGCTGGGGCGTTACTAGATTCTGCATTTCTAACAGTTCCTAGGTGAAGTTGTCGCTACTGGTCTGAAACCCGCACTTAGAGTAGCAAGGCTTCCATGATTCTGACCATCCAGTGTTCTCCACTTCTGTTATCATCACAAATGTCACTGTCTCCCAAGGTTTCTGTCACTTTCAATTCATGAGTAAGTGTTGCCTTATTGGTTCATAATGAAATTCAGAGTTGTAATTTCTTTCATTGCTTATTCTACCATCTGAGAAGTGGAACAGTTAGCAAATATGTCAAGATTTATCAGGTGCTCTTGTTCCAACCTTAACACGATGTCCAGATAGCCGCAGTCTTCATAACTCACTATTCCATCGCCAGTCTGAGCCAGGTTTCTGATCTGACTCAGATACTGCCATCCAGACCTCCAGTTTTACTGAACGTATCTGCTACTTCCTTTTATTGCTATTGTTGTCATACATTTGTATATTTGACTTCTACATATGTTATAAGCCCCATAAATGTTACGAATGTTTTTGCCTGTAAGAGTAAATTGTCTTTTCAAGAAATTAAGGAAAGAGAAAAATAATCTTTTATATGTGTTTGTGTGTTTATTTTTTCTGGCTCTCTTTTTCCCCATTGTGTAGATTTCTATTTCCGTGGAGTATCATTTTCTTTTACCCTGAAGAGATTTCTTTTGCATTTCTTGGAATGTGGATCCGTTGCTGAATTCCCTCAGCTTTCATTTATCTGAAAATGTGTTTGTTTCACCTTCATTTCAACCCTTGTTTGTTCTTTTTCTCTTAAAATTTTTTTTTTATTATTTACTTATTTTTTAATTTTTTAGAGAGAGAGCACGTGAGCAGGGGAGAGGAGCAGAGAGAGAGAGAGAGAGGGAGGGAGGAAGGGAGAGAATTCCAAGTAGTCTCCATGCTCAGCGTGGAGCCCTATGCAGCACTCAATCTCATGACCCTGGGATCATAACCTGAGCTGAAATCAAGAGTCGGATGCTTACCCCACTAAGCCACCCGGGAACCCCTTTTTTCTTTTGAAATAACTATAGATTCATAAGAGGTTCAAAAAACTATGTGCAAGACAGTCCTCACAAATTCATCTTCGTTTTTAAATGTTATGTATGTGGATACATCTGGGACTCTAAGTTTTTGTATGTTGGTACATTTGATGTCCTAGAAGTGACTGGTGTTCTGTTTAATTTTAAGTCTTTTTCTCTTTCTGACCATTTGAATAATCTCTAGTGACCTGCTTTCAAGGTCATGGATTTTTTTCTTCTGCAGTGTCCAATCTCCTGTTGAATCTATCCAATGATTGTTTGTAAATTTCAGGTATGCATTTTTCGGTTCCCGAGTTTTCAATCGTTGTTTTAAAAACAGTTGCGTTGTTCTCCTGCAATAACTCTCTTCTTTCTCCATTGTATCCATCTTTTCCTAGAAGTTTCCTAGTATGTTGATAATAATAGTTCAAAGTCTTCTGCTAGTTCCAGTATCTGCTTGTATTGGATGTGTTTCCTTTTAATATAGTTCATGTTTTCCTATTTATTCTCAAGTCTCATAAGTTTGTACTGGACTCTGAACATGGTGTATAATAAACAGTGGAGACCGAGAGAAAGTTTGCTATCTTGTTTTACTCATTTCCCAGAACAGCTAAATGCTTTTCTCCATCTGGCCATAGGCTGAGGCCAGTTGGTTCTGATTTCTCCTAGAGTAGAGTGGAGCTGGAGCCAGGCTGCAACTTTTATTAGATCTGTGGTCAGCCCATCCCCAAGCTCCAGTGCCACCTCTGTGGGTGGAGCTTATCGGTATTTAAGCAGGGAAGGAGTTGGGCTTTGAGTTGAGGGAGTTGAGCAGGGAGTTGAATTTAAGCAGGGAGTTTCAGATATTTTGGTTGACCTTTGGATTCATTTCTGGTAGGGCCCAAGAATTCAAGTGCCAGACTATTTGATTTCCAGGCACATCTGCATTGACTTTGTTTGCATAATTTGACACAGGTTTAGGTCAGGATGGGAAGAAAAGAATTGTCAGGCAATTTGCATTTGGAGCTCTTCCTGATTCTAGGATTCTTCCAGATTCTAAGCCATTCTACCAGCCCACTCTGTTAGAATGTCCCTGCAGTCTCTTCACCTATTGTGAGTCCATGACTACTCGACCCTTCTCAGATCAGGCATGTGACCCTGGAGAGGACATCTATTTGTCTCTCTACCCATCCTACTTAGATCAGGCATCTGATGCTACAGATGGAAACTTCTACCATTCTTTTCTCACCTGTGAAGTATTCATTTCTCTCTGGAATTCAGTCGATTAAGCCTTCCTTGAGTCCTCTGTTCTTTGCCAGCTCCATCAATAAGTGTGATTTACAATTTTTCCAGGTATTGTTGTTACAATGGGAACAAAGGTCTTTTCTTCCTTCTTCATCTAACCATTTTAAATAATCACAACATGAACAAATACTTCCCCCGCTTTTTGTTTGAAATACATGAACCTAGAGCACATTTGTTAAGTAAATAATTCTTACTAGCCAACGTTTTGAATGAACTCCCGTGACTTGCACTGGATTATGGATACACTCAACTTCCCTTGATTTCCAGTTAGTAGTTGAAATCCTTCTTGAGGCATATGAAGTCCTCTCTGGCTACATTGGGTGTATAGGGCCATTGCTGATTTTATGTGTGCTAGATCAGTACTCCAGCTGGGATAATTTCTGTTAGTGCCTTCTTAACAGCTTTCCAAGGAAACAATTCTCTTGAGTGTTTTCCCCTGTTATCATTCTTCCTTTGCTTTTTCTATATATCTGAAATAAAAAGAGAAATTATTACACCTAAGACATACTCTCACCCTAACTCCAGCCCCCATGACTATCCGAAATCTTCAATTTCTTCTTGACTTTCAGAAAAAAGGTAAACCTCTCTCAAAAGTTTCCCAGCTGGAAATTCCTACCATTAATGTCATTAAAATTCATTTGTAAGTGTTCTCTTGGCAGACCTTTAACAGTAATTCAGGTAGCCTCAAATTCAAAATTTCTGTGGTGGTTTTCCGAAGAAATTTTTCACTCTATTAAAATATACATTGAATGAAATTTAAACCTATTTTTAAAAAGGTATTTAAAATGGCTTTATAACATTGCTGTTTGAATTATATTCGTCGTTGTTATCTTACATTTAAATTGGCTATTTATGTTAATATCATTCAATTTCTGCATAATAGGAAAAGGGATTTAAAATGGAAATCGAACCCAGGGATATATATTAGTGATAGTTGCTGCAAACAGCAAACTCCACAAGTTTTCTGTGATCGTGGGAAGGAGATTAGGTGGGGCTTCTCTTCCCTGCCATCTATCTTGAGTTCTCTTCTGTCAGACAATGTTTGTGATCATTACCTTATATATCTTTCTATAGTCTGTATCTCACTGTGGGCTAAGGAAGAGGCAAAAAGGAGCAGGACCAAGACAGAGGGTCGTAAAGGTTTTGTGACTGCTTAGTACTCAGAGTCCGGGGATAATTAGCAAAGTCTATCTCTTTGGTTTTCTCCTCCACACTTTCTCCATCCAAATCTTTCTTTCCCCATGTATTTTTCACACCCATTGCCTTCTAAGAAATAGTCATACATTTGCCCAAGACCGATGAGACTGTGAAGGTCAGCTCATTTCTTCCTCAGTTTACCTCTTTGACATTCATTTCAACCTTTGTCGTTGTTACAGTGAAACCATCCTGCTTCTGGTCATTCCGGAGAGCATGAAGGGGTGTGAGTTACTAAAAATGTAGCCACAGTCTTCAGTTTCTACATAGACTAACAAAAGTATGGTAAACTCTATGAGTGTTTAGTGTACACCAGGCTAGGATGTTAGTTGAATACAGAGTTATAAAGATTGTCACATAAGAAGATTGTCTCCAAAACGATTGTATACACTTGATATGCACTTTATATGGCTTTTTTCATTGACAGTTCTTGCTTGTCTACTATGAGTTTGTCCTATATTGAGGCAAGATCCTGGTAGGGCATGGATAATTATAATTACTCTCTGTCAGCACTTGTGGTTTATGACTCCGGTACCTATTGCCGGAATTGCATTAAGTAAGCAAAAAGCAACCAGAATAACAATGGCTTAAATAAAATAGAAATTTGTTTTTCTTAAGCTGAAAAGAAGTCTGGAAGTTAGGCAGTGGAGTCATTCTGGATGTAAGTTGAAATTATGCAAAATTTGAAACATGAAAATATTTCAATGTTTTGTTCATGTAGTTCAATGCTACATCTATGTTACTCTACCTTCCACTTTAAAATGTCTAAAGACAGAAGAAACTACCAGGAAATGCCGAAAGAGAGGTTAACAGGAAGTGAGGAACATAGAAAAAATATATTTTTTGAGTAATAGTAATTTTTACCTGTCACTAAGTACACAAAAAGCTCTAGCCTAAGAGGGAAATTCGATTTATTCTATAAGACTCAGGAGCAGCTTTTATTTGAATTGGACTTGTCCAATAATCAAAAAATTTGTCTTGAGATGTACAAGTTTCTCTCTACTAGAAAAGTTTATAAAGAATCATAGCTTCTAGGGGCGCCTGGGTGGCTCAGTCGGTTGGGCAGCCGACTTCGGCTCAGGTCATGATCTCGCATGAGTTTGAGCCCCGCGTCGGGCTCTGTGCTGACAGCTCAGAGCCTGGAGCCTGTTTCAGATTCTGTGTCTCCCTCTCTCTGACCCTCCCCCGTTCATGCTCTGTCTCTCTCTGTCTCAAAAATAAATAAACGTTAAAAAAAAAAAATTAAAAAAAAAAAAGAATCATAGCTTCTAGAAATGTTTTCAAAGAACTCTCTGGAAAAGTTTGCAAAGATATATGATCATAATTCCAATGTTTAAAATATCAGTAATGTAAAATAACCTATTTACTTAATAATAAAGAATTGGTTGGATAAAGTAGATTCACACACTATACAAGCTTTAAAGTGACCACATAAATATTTATTGACAGAGAAAGAGGTTCTTGACATATAGTGGATTAAATGAATGAGTTACAAAGCCAACCCCATAGTATGATTTCACATGTGTCTTTAAATGATCGCCAGAGCATATATCCACATACCCACGGAGAGTCAAGGAAAAATCTAGTGGGTGTTGCCAGTGGATCTCAGAAGGGTTCAGTACCCCATCTTTGAGCTCATTACAACCTACCATGTTGGTTGTATCCCTTTTTACCTTCTTTATTTTCAGCCCAAATTCTTCGATATCTTGAGTTCTTCAACAACTGATAACTATTGTTTTCTAAGAAAACAATCTACCTGTTTTATTTATTTTATTTTATCTGTGCATTGTTCCTTTTCTTCCTTTGAAAGGTACAACACTGAACCTAAAAACATACTGGCTGGAAAGTAACATCTTAAAATAACTCCCTTGTCTGTAGCTAATGGGAGCCTTGGCTAGAGAGATGGCTATCTAAAACCCCGTTACTCTTGGGGCGCCTGGGTGGCTCAGTCGGTTAGGCGTCCGACTTCAGCTCAGGTCACGGTCTCGCGGTCCGTGAGTTCGAGCCCCACGTCGGACTCTGGGCTGATGGCTCAGAGCCTGGAGCCTGCTTCCGATTCTGTGTCTCCCTCTCTCTTTGCCCCTCCCCCGTTCATGCTCTGTGTCTCTCTGTCTCAAAAATAAATAAACGTTAAAAAAAAAATAATTTAAAACTCTGTTACTCTCAGAGAGGCGAAACAACAATAACAAACCAAAAACCCGAAAAACTTCTGGAGGATGGACCAAAAGGGTGGAAAATTTAATACTGTCTTTAGAAAATTTCATACTTATTATGATAAAGAATGTACAACTTATTTCTTCCTTAAAATTGTGAACAGGTAAAAGTGCCTATCCTCGTGTATCCTGAAGTTCTTTCCTCGGGGATGTGACATGTTCCCACAGATCAGTTCCTGGTTCTGCTCTTGACGTGTGACAGAATGACTAGTTGGACTTACACAATTATACGTACATACATAGTTATGGGAAAGATTCATGATAACTGCATTTCAGTATCTCACCCACAATCCTGGCTAAGAAATCATATTCTTGATAGCAAATAAGATTGTTCTTTGAACCAACACAAACACATTACCACATTACCACATTAAGACTGGTAAATATCTAAGAAAATATGGGAAAAGGCTAATGAGAATATTTTAACAAGGATTATTTTAAATGTAAGCTTACTAGCATAAGTGGCTCAGAAGTCAAAACATGGTTATCACATAGGACTATTTTGAGATGGAGACAGTTGTTATATTATTGAGGAATTTTAACGAATAGTGAGTCCATTTGTTATTTATTTCTCCCAAATGTTAATAAACAGCTCCAGTTATAATTGCTGATTTTCTATATTTATGGAAAACTGGCATTTCATAAATATCAAATTGTGATATCATCTACTTGTATGCTGGTTTTCTATGAATATATAAATTTAGTAATTACTTCGAGAAGTGTGAGTTAATTTTTTTTGTGTGTGAATAAATCAAGAAGGAGAATGACAAGTATGTTAAAATGGTAGAACCTTAAATATCTTTTTCATTGTTCTTTTTAAGAATTTATCTAAAATGATGTCATGAAGTGGCAGAGCAAAATCTGGGATACAAGATTTTCTATTAAAGTCACCAAGATGTTCATCAAAACTAAGTCAACATGCAGGCATTTGACAGGGATAGTGCATAGAGCTTTCTCAAAAGACCAAAAGGTTAGGAAGACTTTCTAGGTCCCAAATAATCAATGTTTAAAGGAAAACAATTGTACAGAGGTTATATTAATTCAAACTAGTAAAGGATTTCTTCTTAAGAGCAAGTTTTAGCTTATTTTAATTCCAGGGAAATGAAATTCTCTCTTGATCTATTTACTATTAAAATGCATTCTCTTGGATAGTATTGGCAGAAACTCCCCATTAATATTTATCTTTAGAACTTTGCTCCATTTCATGGCTCAGTAGAGAATTAATATTTAGCAAATGTGTGATGAGTCTTTTTTTGTCTTGTGGCTCAAATTCACCAAAGTCCTTCATATGCAAAATTTATTTTTATTATGAGTTTTATAATGAACATGTATTTACCACATTGTGCTAAAATCCTTTCTTTCAAAGGGCTGTAACCTTTCTTTCAAAGTTAAGTTACATCAAAATGAAATGTTTAAGGAGAAAAGATAAGTCTTTGGCTAGAAGAAAATCAATCTCCTATTTATGGGTTTGATGTCCTAAAATATGTAAGATGGGTCAATACTGAAACAATAATCCTAAATCATGATAACACCTTTTAAAAGGCTTAAAAGAGACTAGGCCCTAATTGGAGCAGTATTAAAATTTCCTGTAATAGGTACACCATGTCTCTCATCAGATCACAGTTTTAAAGAATAGTTTAGGTCTAGCTGGACATTGATATTTGTGCTATGACAGACAGGTTTAGTAGTGTCTTTTTTTTAATGTTTATTTTTTTTATATTTGAGAGAGAGAGAGAGTAGGGGAGAGGCAGAAAGACAGAGACAGAACCTGAAGTAGGCTCTAGGCTCCGAGCTGTCAGCACAGAGCCTGATGTGGGGTTTAAACTCAGGAACCGTGAGATCATGACCTGAGCTGAAGTCAGACGCTTAACCCACTGAGCCACCCAGGCACCCCAGGCTTAGTAGTGTTAAGGGACCACCATCTACAGTAAATAAATTCTGTCTGTTAACAGAGAGACCACTGATCTGACAAAAGCCATGCAGCCATGAATCCAGGAAGCAACTTCAAGATCAAAATCTCCCTTAATCAGAGGAATGTGTCCTCATTGCAAATGGTTCATGAATAACCTGGATGAGGCCTGTTTACAGTTTAGGTGGTGACGCCAACATTACCTCCCCTAAGCCTCTTAATCAGTAGGTGGGAGCACACATGTGTTTAACAACCTCCTCAGGAGAATTAGAGCCCCACCCAAACAGCTGGCCAGGGCAAGGGTTTAGCATGAGCCTATCTAATCATAATCAGAGAATGTCATGCCTTTTCTTATTAGGGAATTAAAAATAATTCTTGGTGTATTTAAATAAAATTACATATGCCCCAATTGGGAAATTGGGGCATGCTACAAAAGACATGGTTTCTGGATCAGTGTTCTGTGGCAAGAAACCCATCAAAACATCAACTATGGCTTTGATCTTCACAGTTTTTAAAAACAAGTCAACTAAGTGGTTTCCAGAGATGTGTATGAACAATAGGTGAACACAGTTTGGGCCTCTGAGGATACCTGCATAATACTTCACCATCTCTGTGTTTTTAGTAGCAGTCAATTTCAAGGTCTAGAATGTGTCTTGAACACAACTGAGGCAAACCTGTGACACTTCAAGTGTGTTTTGTGCCCAGAACAGGTACAGAATTTTCCTTAAGTGACCTCCTGAGTTCTAACCCATGTGTCATTACTGCAGGGATTTCTTTTTTTCTGGTGGTTTCCATTTGCTTAACATCTTTCAAGTTACAAATGGCTTTTTAAATTCCTTTTTTGTTTTAGAACTCCTGTTTATTTTCTCCCACACACTGGCTTTGATTTTGTCTATGGGATTGTTTGGGGTGTCAGAGTTTCACGAAATGGTTATTGACAAAGTTGTCATTATTGGCAAAGGTGGCTTCTTCACCAACAAGTAGTCCAACTCCTAAAAGTTCATAAAAGCTATTTGTCATAATTTTATCACAGGAGCTTTCTTCTAAAAAGAAGAATCATAGTGAATACTTTTCCATAGTATGTAAAATGGACCAATAATCATTTTAATCATCTTATTTCTGTGAGTATCTCCATGATTGCACACAAGTGGGCTTGGTTTGGTAAAAGTAATCACAGCTTCTAATAAACATCTTCTTTGTTGGCCATTGTCTTCATCTTCATAGCCAATAAATAACTGGTACAGATAAATGCCTCCCTAACCCTCAGGGCACTCCTTGGGGGCCACTTTTCCAGGCCGCACTATTGCTAAAATATTGATTCCCTAGTTGGCATTCTGATGTGAATTCACAAAACTTCTTGAAGGTAATGATGCTGGTTTTTTAATCCTGAAAATTCATGGGGCTGCACGTAAGTGAGATATCAACTTTTGAACCTGTATTCATGTATGGATTTTTAGCTCAGCTTGCCCTTAAAAACTGAATATCACTAGATAACCCAGCATATTGACTGCATCTAAATGACAAGTTTTCAGGAAGAGGTATAAGGCTCATTTCTCTTCATTGACTGTGTGTGAATCGATGTGGGGACCATGAATCTGCAGGACCCCGAATAACAATAATGATAATAATGGCTACTAACACTTATCAAGGACTCATTATAGATTAGCTCTTAATCCTCAAACAACCATTATTATTTTCATTTTAGAGATGAGACAATATTACTCATGGATATAAAGAAACTTGTCCAAGTCCAACGAACTAGTCAGGGGCAGACCTGGCATTTAAATTCATATAGTTGGATCCCAGAAACCAGGCTCTTAACCACTCTGTCTTAACAGTGAAATCTTTCTGTGAAATGGGTTCTATCTGGCCTAGATGTCCTCACAGAGGAACTCACCCAATTAAACTAATGGAGCATTTGTACAGGAGTCTAGGCTGAGCCTTGTTATAGGAAGTGGGGTCAGCAGAATCTTTCTTTTTAGGTCAAGGGGAGGGGTGAGATTTATTGAGCTCCACTTTCAAAAATAAAGGAATAGGATACCAGTGGGGTTTCCAGCCACTATCTGAATTTGGCCAGGACATTAGGAATTATAGCATGGGGCTATATTTTCTGAACATACCAAGATTTCTGAAATTCTGTAACTTTCCGTGTGTCTTGTTTACTACTTCCTGTTTTCCCATGGTGATAAGTAGTAAAATATTTAAAATTAAGAGAGCTTGTATATTGTTATTTCAAAGCATCAGGAAACTAGGTCTTTGGGAAAGTAGGGTTCCTTGACTAGCCTTGCAGAAAGAATAATTCCAAAGGATGAGGCGGGTGATGAGCAGCTTTAAGGAAGGAAGAATATATATGGAAAGATTAAAAAGCATAGTATTGATTGAAACCTGCCAGATGCAGAAGGATATACACAGAAGAGTCCATTTATTAAAATATAAATCTATAAAATAGCACTAAAGAATGTTTGTGGATTCATATATGTACAGAAGAAAAAATGGCATGGAAAGATATACAACAGTCCCAGGATAAAGGTTGCTTCTGGGGAAGTGGAAAGGAGGCTTTAGTTATAGTTGCAATATTTAATTTTTCATAACAGAAGGAAATGTGATAAATGCTATTTTGGATGGTGGAACGTGATGTTACATTTTTTGAATTTTCCATAATTTAAATATTTTTTTTTCAAACTCAACTCACTTTAAAAAAAAATAAAAGGAAACAAAAAATAGAGGAAAATAAAGAAGCCAAAGTCACTGGGGACATCAAAAGAAAAGATAGGACAAGAGGCACAGGTCAGGGACTGACAGTCCGGCTATTCTTTGGAGCTGACTCTAATCTAGACTTACATAATGATGAAAATTCCTGGGCAAGATTCATATTATTTTAGAGGTTAAAAACATAGGACTCTTGTTTGTATGTGGGGGCGGGGGGTGGGGGCTGATAGGGAAAGATATTTCTTGGAGGAGGGGCTGGGTTACATGCACACAGGTCCTTACTAACCATCCAAATCTTTACTCTTGAAATAGAAAACTCAAAAACAGTAGTCTGGTCATCGATTTCAAGATATGGATATACTTATTTCCTTTGAGTTTTCTTTTTACAGCCCTTTTTCCTTCCATAAATGATAAACAGTGTATTCCTCAGAGGTTTTCTGTGTGGTATAGGATAGTAAGTTCCCTGAGAGCAAGTAGTTTCAATGAATGCCATTAATTGCCTTGAGTTTCTTTTGCTTCAGTGGATTTTATACAATTCCTACTCTGTTTCTATATTTATGCAAGATGCTTTGCCCTTTCATTTAAATCCCAATGAGAGAGCCAGAAGAATTTTAGGAAAAGGTCAGGCTAGAAAAATTAGATATGGCATCAGAGAACAGTGTGATCAAATAAACCATACAGAGTATTGTGTTTTCATACCAGTGCTTAATTCAGTAAATTCAGTAGCAGGTGGTAGAAAGTTAGCGTTTTTTTCTCTTATCTTTTTTTTTTTTTACCTCCTAAAAATACAAAACAACGAAAACCCCAAACCAAGAAATAAACAAAAACAAGAAATCTCGAGGTCTGATGTATGCAGTGGAAGAATGTTCTCTTATCTGCAACGTGTTATGTATACAGGGGCCTGCCCAGAAGGAGGAGCCATCTCAGGGTTCAAACTATGACCTTTATTCTGACTATAATACCAAGTAAGATAGCCTTAAAAACTTTCAGAGCATTGCAAGAAACCAGCAGGCAACATTTTCTAGCTTTTTGACGTCATTAACATTGATAAGGGTAAGGCAGAGAATCCAGTGGTTATCTTGACTCTCAAAGAAATATGGAGAGCTTTGTAATGAGCTCCTCCCCTTTCTCCCAGGCTGGTCATTTTCAGATCAAGGTTGGCCCAGTGTCCCCACAGGGCCCAAACTAGGCCAGACTGTTACAGTCCAGCAGCAGCCCTCACTGGTGTCTCTAGAGTGACCCTTTGGTGAGGTGCCTAAAGCAGATGTCAGCAAAATCAGCTAAGAATGGTAATACATTGTTAAATTGTGAAAAAAATAATCAAGGCTTTGTGTGTGTGTGTGTGTGTGTGTGTGTGTGTGTGTGTGTGTGTGTGATGGGTAACAGTTTATAAAATTCAAATTTTACTGACCACAAATAGTTCTACTGGAACACAGCCATGTTGTCCATTCATATTATATATGATATCTGATGCTTTCATGTTACAATGGAAGAGCTGAGTAGTCATGACAGAGATTTTATGTGGTCTGTAAAGCAAAAAAAAATTTTACTGTATATGACCTTTCACAGAAGATAAAAAGCTTGCAGATCTGTGCTCTAGAACACCATTTGCCAGCACATTTAAAACACTGGCTTTAGAACAATTGCAGCCATTGAGACCGATCATTTTGAGGATCATCGAGCTTGCTTGAACTTAGGTACAGCCCCAGTTGGAGTTCTCCGGACTCTTAAGTAGCATTTTCTATTTTACTTATTCTGTGAATAAAAAGTTTGCAGACTTACTTGGGGAGATGCTCCTACCTTATTAAAGCCACCTTCTTAAATATATCCTCCCTCCCCTCCACAGCGCTGCTGTGGAAGGCTGGCTGTTCCGCACAAAGTCAGAGTACACCATTCATGCAGACTGTGGTGTGCATGTGCCTCTTGGAGTTGTGCACTACAGTGGCCTTCCTCCTAAAATTTTTGAGAGAAATACCTAGAAATTAGGAGTGGAGCAGTGAGTGAATGTGTTAGTTTGGGTGTGTGTGAGTCACAGAGGGGAGAATCGACAGTAGGAAAAAGATGTGAAGACACAGTTTGGAGTTACTCTGGTTCCGTTAGTCTGCAAGTATTTTATATTATCTGCAATTACGATATGGCATGTTCCTGAACCAAGGCTGCGGAAGGCCCAATAGCTGTAGTCATTTCCAATCAGGATGTTTTGAGAAGATCATCCATACATCCTGTGAAATCCCTAATTCAACCAATATTGTTCCCACTTTGCTAAATGCAATCCTTGATTTCCCAGGTAGACTCCTTTCCCCCCAACTCCTAAGATTCCCTTTGAGGTGATCAAGAGGTACCCCCCTTTGTTGAGCCAAAGATCCCTTAAGCCTCCCACTGTCTGTAACACCCCGTATGGCGGCGAGCACTACTGTTTCTTAAAGCACAGGCATTTCTGTGATATGATTTTATCCTTATACAATCTTGAGAGGAAAAAGACAGGCATTAGTTTGCTCATTCTGTAAATGAAAACTCTAAGGCTCAAAGATTAAATAATTTTTCCAGAGTCGGACTTCAGGTGTTTGGCTTCTGGCCCTTTTCCTCCCTCCTTTCATAAGACCAAGCGGCCACTTGTTGAAACAAGCCCCTCATCAGGGGACACAGGCAACTTGTAAGGGTCTGTGCTGAACTAATGGTCTCCAGTTGAGAAGGGATCCCAATGTAATGCTCTGCCTTTCTGAGGAAATTCCCCTATGTTGATCTGCAAAGCGACCCAAAACTATAGCCATATTTGTATCACTTAAAAGTTACAAAGATAGAATTCTTCAACAAGAATTCATTCCAAGCAAAGAGCAAATATGGTGTGAAAGTAAGCCCCCACTCCCAGAAATTTATCCTTCAGGAGAGAAAATAGAAAAAATGAGATATAATGAAATGGGATGGCTGAATAACCATTTAAGGAAAAAAATAAAGCTGACTTCTTATACAAAATAGATTTGAAAGGGAGCAAAGATTTACATTTGAAAAATAAAGCCATAAAATACTAGATTAAAATATAGGAGAATAATTTTATGGCTCTGGGTAGAGGACATTCTCTCTATGCATGACAAATAGCTCAGAAGGAAATACTAATAGAGTCAGATTCTTCATCAACCCAGTGTTTCTCTGATTCCCTGGTCCCCAAATAACCTGATCGTGATTCATCTTTCCACACGGCAATAGTAGTAAATACTCCACATTTACTTATCACAGTGATAAACATTTTGCATGAATTTCTTCATTTAATTCTCTCAATGGCCTCATGAGAAAACACTATCACTGTCCCAACTGCACCTCTTTGGACACTACAGCACAGAGAGTTTCACGGAGCAGGATCACACGGCCAGTGAATGGAAGGAAAGATGTGAAGGCTAGGTCTCCCTGAAGCCAGATTTCCTGCTCTTCTCCCCCAGGTGGACTTTCCTACAGGAGAAGGTGCTGAAGAGCCGCACTGAATTCCTGATCTGCGGTGACGTTAGGCTTCTCGTGGTAGTTAATAAACTGGCATTTCCTTTATCGTCTCTCCAGCTCAGTCAGCATGAGCTCAATCCCTAAGCCTGATCAACGCTGGGTGCACAGACTGAACTAAAGTCCCGAGGCACAGGACTCGGAATGGAGATACACGTTGAGGGAAAATGATTGTTTGGGCCAGAGTGGCTATCTGGCCTCCCCTGCCGATAACTTTATACCATCTTTTCTGTGATTTAACTGTAGATTGCCACTTCTAAAAGGGCAAAACACAGAGCAGAGAAAATATAACATAGATAGCAGAGGACTAGTCTGATATGTAACAGCTTTTAGTGGAGTAAATTTCTGGCTTCAGAGGAGACATAATATCAACTGAATGCTCCGCAGGTTTATTGTAACATGACATTATACAGAGCACATGCACAAAATTGGTTATTTATATAGAATACAATTAATGTGAGATTAAGCTTGAAGTCTGATGAGCCTCCAAAAAAATCCACTAAGAGGCCGATTTGGTGTGCCCTAAAACCACGGTGATTTTGGTGATTTCACAGTGTTGACCTAAGTCAATTGAGAGCTGTAGGTGATACACTATATTCTGACGATTTACTACACACAGCATCATGGTTGTTTGTCACAGCTTTCTGAAATCAATAAATATAGCACTGGCAAATTTTCCTGGCAGAGGAATTGTTTTCAGTAAATTCTAGAAGGGCAGCTGCTGAGTGGCAAGGAGGAAGCCAGAACCACAGTACTGCTGTTGACCTTAGAAAGGGTCAATGTTCAAGCCCTGATCCTGACCACAACAAATAATTGCCACACAAACAGGGAATTGATTAATTTGGTGGGAGAAAGGGTGATTTTGAAATATATAGCTAGGAAGGAAGTTCCTAAGATGTCTCAAAACAAAATATGGGTAACCTATTATTTTACTAAATAGGCAACAATCGGGATTCTTTGCTAGTGAGTGTGTTGGAAAGGTAGTTGGTGCTCCCGGTGGTTTTTCTGGACCATCTGGCTTTCTGAGAAGAAGTCTTCACGCTCTGTGTTCTTCAGGAGCCATTCACTTCCTGACGCTCACATCTGGCTTCTGCCCCACTGTTCCCCTCACCGGGTTCACTTGGTACCTTGCAACTGTCAGACTCGACATCTTTCTCCTGCGGTTGTCCCCGACCTCTCACAGCGTCTGATAGCATACCTCAGGGTTTCATGACGTGATACCCTCCTCTTTCCATCCCTCCTTGCACCTTAGTCTCCCTCACTAATTTCATATCCACCTCAGATCTCCTAAAAGTAGCTGTCCCCAAACAGGATCTATAGTTGATCCTCTCCCCATCTTTCTCTGTGTTCTGCCCCTTCAGTCTCATTTGTCTCTCCTGGCCGGACTGACCCACTAGTGAAGGGCTCCCTGGTCTGGGTCCCCAGCCTCCCAGACTCCTGCTGCCATCTCCAGGCCCAGCCACCCACAGGACACTTCATCTAGACTGTCCACCCTGTTCCGCTATTGGTTTCACACATTAGTTTCACTTCCTGCCTGACACGTGAAATGTCCTACTCGTTTACCAACACAACAGCATTTTTATCAACAGTTTTCTCCCCACTCATCTGCCCTATACCTGACTCCAGTGTCATGGCTAGTGGTACTGCTTAAGCAGCTGTGGCGCAGAATAAACCCGCCCCATTTGTCTTTTAAAATATCACGTGAGCAGATAACAGAGCCAAATATACATGAAAGTAGCTGTGGAAAACCTGGGGCTGTCAGTTTGCATCCTCTGGGAGAATTAGGGAGGCATGTTTGCTGTAATTTCATTCTAGTTTTGTTTTACTTTCCTATTTTATTTTATTATTTTATTTTATTGTGCGGGTGCCAGGTCAACCCTAATCTAATCTGGGGGCATGGCATCATCCTTTACAGTTTCCCCAACACCAGGGAAGATCTCAGAAGTTATGACTGATATACAAGATCCCCGGGCTTGGGTATTTTAAGGTATAGTCTTAATTTGAAGGCACCTTCACTAGGTCTTCCCATGCGTAGCTTGTCTGTCCATCCTTTTTCATTTTTACATTATTTGCTTTATTTCCAGTTAGCGAATATCTCTGGAAAGACTAATACAAAATATTGAGAAGAAGGCGGTTGGTTATTGATGGTAGATGACATGGCAAGAACAACTCATCTTTAGCCTGGAGTGAGACAAGCTTGGGCTACAGCAGGGGTGTGTCACTGCCCAGGACCTGGGGAATTTCCCAGGGGAAAATCCTGGGATAAGCAGAGGTTGGCCAGCTACAGACACAGCTGTAAAGTGGTGGTGATGCTGGTGGGGGATCTCTGCCTCATGTCTTTGGTGTATCTCAAAACTGCTCTGGGCATATTTATAAGAAAGGAAGCTTAGGGATACACGGGTATTTGCATTGGGTAAATTGCCACGAAAATACCATTTTCATTGAAACCGAGCAAAAAACGTGCTGCTAGTTAAACGAAGATATCTTACCAATTTTAGACACATACAAATTTCAGAGATGTTAAATTGTTAAAAAAAGTCAAGTCTAAGAAAAAGATATAGTGAAAGCATTCCATCATAAGAAAGAAAAAAAAAAAGCCAACGCTAAAGAGAAACTTCTTTTTAACTCCCTGCCACTTCAGGCGGGCAGCTAAGATGAAACAGTACAGTAGAAAGTCTACAATTCACGGAAGGCGACATTCTTTGTTTGACACTGTGAGTTAGTGGAATCCTTCCTTCACCTGTGATTTTTAGGCAACTTTTACTCTTAAAATATAAGAAAAATTGTTTTCTTCCTGGGGAGCACAAATGAAAAGCATCTGAATATAACTTCGCTGCTAGGTTTTTGAAGGAATTTATGTTGGTTAAATAATTCAGAGACACAGGAGACCTTTTCAGAAATGCCCTCCACATCCTACCGGCTGGCAGCATGTTCTCTCTCACCAGCTATGACTCGGTAAGGACCTGCTGTCAGTGGAGGAAGGGTGCTCTCTGTGCACCTCCTGACAAACCCTGATTCACACCAGATGGCGATTTCCGTGGCTTTGACTGATCTCGAGCCAAGGTGATAGTAATTTCCCAATGGGCCGGGTTAGAGTGAGCACTGCCACAGAACAGGCGAACACGCAAGCAGTCGATAGGCAAAGTCGGCTTCTAAATTAGAAACCGCCAAATGCGCAAGAGTTTTCAAAGCCGTTTTCCTGACTGATGTGTCTGCACCTGATTTTCATGGTCCTTGATTACAGCGATTCTCAGAAATTTCCTTCCAAATGCTTCTCATGCGAAGTTGCAAATTCTCTGCTTGGCCTCTGCTGTTGGTAGCCGGAGTTGAGGGTGAGAAGCAAGGAGGCCGAGGTTCACCTCAAGCTGGGCCACTGCAGGCCCAGCACAGCCCGGGAGTCTGAGTTTTGAATCGTTTCGGGAGTCATCACTGGATTCTATGAGAGAGAAATTTGGGGGATTTTTTTTTTTTTTTTTTTTTTAACATTTATTTATTTTTGAGACGGAGAGAGACAGAGAATGAACAGGGGAGGGGCAGAGAGAGAGGGAGACACAGAATCGGAAACAGGCTCCAGGCTCTGAGCTGTCAGCACAGAGCCCGACGCAGGGCTCGAACTCACGGACCGTGAGATCATGACCTGAGCCGAAGTCGGATGCTTAACCAACCAAGCCACCCAGGCGCCCCTGGGGGATTTTCTATCCAGAGAGTGGTGAGGAGATCTGTTACCGCTCCTCTCTTTCTTCTAATTGCCTTGGGTATAGATGCATCTTCCCCTATCCAACTTCTTACTTCCCAAGGCAGAGAAGGGCAGCGGGTTAGGGCAATGATTCTCTTTGTCAACATCAGAGTAAGTGAAAAAAAAAATTCTCTTTTTTCTCTAAGTGGCACACATCATAAAATTATAACCGTGTACCTCTTCTTGTTTTGATGCTATAAACCTGAGAGAGATGCTTTTATTGAAAAGGTAATATCTGAATACTTGATATCAGATTGAGATATTTTGTTTTATGACATTTTGCTGAGCTATGGCTTCCAGAGTCACTTAAGTATATTCCTCCCCCCCCCCAACCCCCCGCCAAATTCTGCTGGGTGAAAAAGAGGATTACAATGCAACATTCAATTCCATTTTCATACAAGTGTCCTTAATGTCCCTGATAGGTACCATAGCCATATTTATATATTTGGGGACTGAAAATATAAATGAAACTGAATTCTTAAGAAGGTGCTTTGATCAAATTTTCATACTCTAAACTAGTAGTGATAAAGCAATACAGAAATTGCAAGACTGTTTCAGGCTTCTCCTGTTTACTAATAAAAGCAGCATTTTTATGCAATCAAGCTTTTGTGTTCTGAGGTGAACATAATATAATGATTGCATTTGCATTTTCAAGTATTGATCATGGTAGCATCTTTCGCAGCACACCTGTGAAATTCTTACTTTGGAAAAATTGCTTTGCGACGTGAGGAGACTCCATTCCAGTTTAGTTGTCTGAGGGTGGCCTTATAGGGTAGTGGTTTAGAACACAGACAGACTTTGGGGTCAGGCAGAACCAGGCTTAAATCCCAGTTTTGTCACACCAGCTGTGTGAACCTGGATGCATAAATTAACCTTTCTTAACATCAGTTTTCTCATTGGTGAAATGGACTTGATGGTAATACCTACTTTCAGGACTGTTTCGTGATTAAATGAGGTAATGCATACAAAGCACTTAGCACTGAAACATGTGTTCAATAATGTTGCCATTGGTTTGTGATGTTGTGCGGCTGATGGAATTGTCATAACATGACTAGCGAAAATGTTAGACCTAGTTGTCTCTGACTTGTGGACAAAAGGGGATGATACCTAAGCCCATGAAGGGAAATGGTTGATAGTTTGGGAGAGAAGAGATAGCCCAGAGGAGGTTCTTTACATATGTAGACTTGGATTTATTTGTCCTGCACCATCAGAGCGGACATTTTTTCTTGTAAAGGAAGGAGGAAAGAAGAGACCGTCCCAGGATGCTTCAGTGCAAACGAAACTGAGGGTTCTAGGATTTTCAGTCTCAACGCCCATCTCAGGGCCCTGCACATGGAAGTTCCTAGGGACTTGGCGTTTATTTGGAAGACACCATATTTGACAATATTTTATTTTTTTCATAGGCAAAATTTTCCATTTTCTTATTTTCAAAAACTACCTAAATTGTTATTACTTCAGCAAACCTGGCCTCATTTGGGAGGACCAAATTCTCTGGTGATTTTGATTCACACTCTTTTTCCTTAAGTCTCAGAGGAGTCAGTCAAAGAAGCTCTTTATGCCAGGGATTCTTAATCTTGGGAGTGTCATAGATTACTTGGAAAATTTGATGAAGTTTAAGTACTCTTTCCCCAGAAAAAAATGCAAACATATAACCATAAACACAATTTTTTTTGTATAGTTATAAGGACTCCCATATTCTCCTAAAGCCCACCCATGGGACTTTGGATTAAGCACCTTTGATATTTTCTAACTTCAGGTATCAAGAAGGAAATAGTCCCTATAATCCATGACTTTGAGTCTGTTGACTTCCGAGAACCATCATAGCTTTCAAAGTAGAGTGGGCATCTTGGTTAAAAGTGGCACATCGGTGCCATGATTTTTGACTCTAGGACTGACACAAGACTGAAGGGGAGACAGATAGGAAGTAATAGCCTAGAAGACAGTAAGGTGAGCAAGGTAGAATGCTTGGCCCATGGACACAGACTAACAATAAGAAAAGAGAGACTGTATCTTCTTCAAAGAGTGGATGGCTGATGCTTGAATCCAAGATTGGGTACAATGTTTGTGTCTCAGTTGAGGAGCTAATTACACTTACGGTGGAGGACTCTGTGAAAGCATTGGTTGTTTTGCTAAGATATCTTATTGGGTTCATTGGTTTTTCACAAGAAAAAAAAACGACGAGAACTTTGTGAAAGAGATGGGAATTCTTCATAGAGAATCTTGGGAAATGAGCTCTGAGGGTGATTAAGCTGTATGTCTGAGGTTACAGAATGGAAGAGGCAAAACCAAGAGCAGAGTATTTTTATGTATTCTTTTGAATATGTATTCCACTAGCAGGGAGGGCAATTCTGATGGGTGGGATGACTTTTTTAAAGGTAGGTCTTTATTTCTTGAGAAAGAAGGGAAATTGTTCGAGGGACACCTCTGTAAGAGATGCAGAAAACAAGTCTGGAGTCTGCTGAGTAAGACGAATTCCATTTCCCTGTGAAACTAGATATTACCTCTTAATTTATATCTTCAAGTTTAAGAATTATTGCTTCTTAGTCTTTGTAAAATACTTCCCAGTAATTTCTCTTAGTGTCCTGTTTTAAATAGTATCACTTCAGATATTCAGGTGTGTGGAGTAAAAATATGTTATTGTGAATACATTTTTTTTTTTCCTGCCTAAAATTGGGCTCATGGGATTTTGCCAGGAAAGGTGAAAATAGAGTCAGGCCTGTGGTCCTGATGCATGCCTTGCTGTTTGTCCCCCTCACTTAGCTTGGGAGAGTCCTTAGACCACCACACAAGAGGTCTGTACCCTCAGGAATGGCGTCAGCCACTTACCGCTGGGCACCATGAGCCAGTTTTAGAAGACTGAGCTTTTTCTTCCTAGTTGGCACCCAAGTTCAAACATATGCAGATGGTCCATATGTAGATCTTTGTGGAATTTGTGTACACCCCCAAACACATCTACTTCTCTAAAACTCTTTTTTTCTAAACCGTATACCTAAATTCCACCTATAGCTCTTTCAGAGAGAGGAAAGCAGCCACTTGCAAAGACCCACTGTTTTTTTTTTTAATTTTTTTTTTGCATTTATTTATTTTTAAGAAACAGAGTGAGACAAAGCATGAGCAGGGGAGGGGCAGAGAGAGAAGGAGACACAGAATCTGAAGCAGGCTCCAGGCTCTGAGCAAGCAGTCAGCACAGAGCCTGATGCGGGGCTTGAACCCAGGAACCGTGAGATCATGACCTGAGCCGAAGTCGGACGCTCAACCGACGGAGCCACCCAGGCGCCCCAGACCCACTGTTTTTTTATGACAACGCTAAAGCTCCCAGAACAATACCTCATAGAATTTCTGCAGCAAACCTCCAGGTAGCACTTTAGAACACCCTTGGGTCCCCTATTTTAATTTTATCACAATGGACTTCTGAGAATTTATTTTATGTTTAGACCAAAGAGAGACACTCTGTGTTGTTTCTGGCCCATGCTGATGTAGCAGTTTTGAAAGCTTGAGGATCCAAATGCTATGGGAGGCCTGGGATTCATTTCTCCTCCGTAGGGAAAAGCTTCATCATTGCTCTTGCCCAGCATTGCACGCCCTGACCCTTTATAGCTACCAGAGCCACATCTCTTCATCATGTGTAGTCTGGAAGGGGGCAGGGGAAAGGAAGATGGTGAGATCACAATGCCAAGAGAGATGCAATATTTGGGACATGAAAAGATTTGTTTTATGTTGTTGTCTCCAGTGGAAAGCCATGTTATCCATAAGACAGAGAAATTATCAAAAGAAAGAGACTCTTTTAAGTAAAATGATTCCCCATATACCCCATGGGGTGACTACGCATGGATTTAAGAAAATTTTTGTTTTTAAAAATTGGTGTAAGGCATGGGGCGCCTGGGTGGCGCAGTCGGTTAAGCGTCCAACTTCAGCCAGGTCACGATCTCGCGGTCCGTGAGTTCGAGCCCCGCGTCGGGCTCTGGGCTGATGGCTCAGAGCCTGGAGCCTGTTTCCGATTCTGTGTCTCCCTCTCTCTCTGCCCCTCCCCCGTTCATGCTCTGTCTCTCTCTGTCCCAAAAATAAATAAACGTTGGAAAAAAAAATTTAAAAAAAATTGGTGTAAGGCATAGAGAAATCTAGAGATCAATTACACTAAATAACAGCCTATGGGTAGGAGTCTATGGGCTCTGTATCTTCCGGATTCTTTTTATTTTTCTCTGGCCAGTGGGCTAGGTAGAACTCTGTATGGAGTGGAGAGCACTGTGTTAGGCTCCAGTATTCACCACGTCTATTCTCTTGGCTTTATCTGTCGCTTAGTTGCTCCTACAGTGGCCTCTTCCTCCTCCTAGAGCTTCATACTTTAGGTCTGTGCCATCAGATCCTGCTTTGTAGGAGGCCGTGGCAGGGCCTCCATAGGATCCCACTTAGCACATGTGCATGTACAACCTGAAAATACCCTGTGGGTGAACCATTAACTAGGCCGAGGCAAAAATGCTGCCCTCTTTTCTCTCTGCACAGTTGCTTCTGAGACACATTGCATATGGTTCCTCAAACTCTCCCCAGGATCCAGCAACCAGGCACTTCGAGCAGGAGGCCAGCTCGAGAACATTTGCTCTCTCTCCTTCCCTGTTTTGTTCCACAGTCCCCCACTCTTGCTCCTTGGACCACACTCCCTAGTAAATAGGGTGATCCCAAGTCCTGGTTGTGCCTGGTGGCACCTGTTTAAATTGTTGTCACGATATAATTATTAACAACAATTTCTCCCAAGAATATGTATGAAAGGCCAACAGGTACATTAGAAGATGCTGAATATCACTAGTCTTTAGGGAAATGCAAATCAAAATCACAATGGGCTCTCACCTCGTGTCTGCTAGAATGGCCATCAACAAACAGACAAGAGATAGCAAATGCTTGCATGGATGTGGAGAAAAGGGAACCTTTGTGCACTGTTGGTGGGACTGTAAATTGCTATAGTCACCAGGAAAAACAATATGGAGAATCCTCGAAAAATTAAAAATAGAGCTACCATATGATCTAGCAATTGCACTTCTGGGAATATATCCAAAGGAAATGAAAACACTAACTTGAGAAGATATCTGCACCCCCATGTTCATAGCAGCATTATTTACAATAGCCAAGACGTGGAAACATCCTAAGTGTCCATTGATAAATGAATGGATAAAGAAGCTGTGATATCTATATCATCCATATCTATATCTCCCTATATCATCTATATCTATATTGTGATATAGATATATTGTGATATAGCTATATCACAACACATATATAATGGTATAGGTATATATGATATGTGGTATATATATGTTATATATAAATGTAAAATGAAATATTATTCAGCCATAAAAAACAAACAACGCCTACTATTTGTGAAAACATAGATGCACCTTGAAGGTGTTACACTAAGTGAAAGGCAAATATTACATTATCTCACTCACATGTGGAATGAAACCAAGAAAGTAAGCAAGAAAGAAAGAAGGAAAGAAATCAAACTCAGAGAAATAGAGATCAGACTTGTGGTTGTCAGAGGCAAGAGTGGGGGGCGGGAATTGGAGGAAGGTAGTCAAAAAGTGCAAACTTCCAATTATGGGATACGAAGGACTGTGGATATAATATACAGCATGATGACTATAGCTGTATGATATATAGGAAAGACGTTAGAGTAAATCATATGAATTCTCATCACAAAACAATTTTTCCTTTTTTTCCTTCTTTTCTTTTTATTGTATCTATATGAGAAGATGGATGTTAGCTGAGCCTACTGTGGTAATCATTTTACAATATATGTAAATCAAACCTTAAACTTGTACAATGATGTATATCAGTTGTTTCTCAATATACCTGAAAACATAGCTTCTCCTATTACTTTCACAATGGTCCCTCTTAGATGATCAGTTATGATATCTGATTATGATCATGACGATGTTATTATCTGCTCTATATTTGAACTTCATAAAATTTTAGGCAGGTAAAATCTACCCAGGTAAAATGGATCCAGATTGTGACTGATTACAAGATGTGCAATAAAGAGAAGGGGTTGAATGCTGACCAGGAGCCAGGCAGGCCCCATGGTAGGCACTCGGGGTGAACAAAACAAATATCCCTGCCGGGTGCTTACATGCCAGTAAGTGGAAATATGCAACAATAAATGTAATAAATGATTATACTATATAGAAGGTTTAAAAGATAGTATGGAGGGTGGGAACAGGAAAACAAAGAAATTTGGGGTGACAAAAGAGTTGGTTGCAATCTCTAATAGGATGGACAGAGTAGGTTTCATTGAGAAGGTGACATTTGAGCCAAGTCTTAAAGGAGATGAGGGAGGTAGCCTTACAGTGTGTGGGGGGATTCACTCCAAGTACAGAGAGCAGCTCCTACAAAGCCTCTCTGGCCTGTTCAAGAAACAAGGAGGTCAGAATGGCTGGACTTGAATGAGCAAGGAGGATGTAGTAATGAAGAGGTCCCAAAGATTAGGAAAGTCAATCCCTGAACAAGTCATTTCCTGCTATCAGACTAAGGCCTTGTGTGGATTGGCCCAAACCTGGATTTTTAAACCAGTTAATGACAAGAGAGATCAGAACATCATGATCCCACTTTAGGCTTATGTGTCTCAGAACCTGCCCTTGGATCTGAGTTGAGCCCCCAAACCACATTATTACTATTCACCTGGGAAAGGCAGAATGGATGCTGGAATTCAACCACAATTTCCTCTGCTGTTTAAAGGAAAGATTCCCAGGGCCCCTGGGTAGATCAGTCGGTTGAGCGTCCGACTCTTGGTTTAAGCTCAGCTCACGATCTCACGGTTCATGGATTCAAGCTCCACGTTGGGCTCTATGCTGCTGGTACAGAGCCTGCCTGGGATTCTCTCCCTCCCTCTCTCTCTGCCCCTCTCCCCTTCTCCCCCTCTCAAATAAATACGTAAATACATAAAAACTTTTTTTTTTTTTTTTTTTTTTTTTTTAAAGAAAGAGTCCCTGGATAGTCTCTAAAGTCTGAATCCTTTTTTTGGCCAAACACCTTCTCCGTGTTTTACTATTATACCACTGGTGGTCAGCAAAGAGTTTTTAAGCATAGAAACTGGAAGAAAAGGAAAAGGGCGCAGATGAGGTGTGTGGTTGGGAAGACAGACAAGGAAGAACTTCTCCTAGTAGAGAACTGTTTCTGAGAAGGCTGTTGACACCCTCGCCTGGGAGGAGGGTGTCTCTGCACACATGGCTTAGGTGAGACCCTGCAGGGGACGCCTGCGACCCAGCTCCATGAGCTCCCCAAGTTCTTCCCAGCATTTATCTTCTTGTTACCTGGGAACTAAGGGTGGTGGTTCAGAGGAATTACAGAATCCAGCTTTATGCCTCCTGGCCCCCTGTTGCCTCCAGGTTCACTGCTTTCCTTTAGATTTCAGCTGGAATGAATAGACTCATAAAATGTGAGAGTTTAAGAGATGGTCTAATGCTAATCCACCATCCAAAATTTCATATGGGAAATCTGAGGGAAGGGCAGTGACTTGCCCAAATGTACACTCTTGAGGACTCCTTTTCCACCCTCTCAATCCAGCATGGTGTCGACAGTAACACTAAACTAGCTGTTATTCAATTTCTTAAAAGTTGTCTATAACTCTAGATTTTCCGGACTCTGGTTATAAATGTCAAGAATAAAGTTATTTACACGATGACAGATGAGTCCTGTAGACAGAAGGAATCATCTAAGACTCAAGTCATCCAGGTTGATTAGGTGGTTATTGTCTACTTAGAAGTCAGACGGAGGACGTGAGAAAGTATAGTACATACACCACTATGAACACCTGCCCCCAGGAATGAAAATAAATAAAGGTGAAATTCTACCTTAAGTAACCTCATAACAGCAACGCACGCTAGATTTTGAGATGGAACATGGGTTTTAGGTGTCGCATCTGCTATTTCTGTGTGACCTTGAGCCAGGGTACTTCATCTCTCAACAACTGCAATGTACTCCTCTATGACTAGGGATAGCAGGAATAATCTCAGAGTTTTTGTGAAAATTAAGTAGATATGAAAGCACTTTGTCACCTTGAAAGCTCCTCAGAAATGAAAGATACTGTTGTTTCCAAGTGTAGACTGATAGCCCATTGCTCTGGTGGAGGTGGAAACATGATATGGTTCTCATTGACTTAGGCTGGAGAAAAATTATTGTAACTCGTTAATTATGGAAAACTTTGAGTCTGATAACATAATTTACAAAGTAATCCTTGTGGTTCAAAGCCTCTGGGGTGATAAGCTTCTCTGTAAGGCTTGCAACTCCCTCCCTGACAGGTGTCGTGATGTGGTCCCACCTTTCCTACCTCAAGATCCATTGGTAAAACCTGGGTGTAGACTCTGATTAAGGCTGGGTGGTGAAGAAGGAACAGAACTTTTGCCCATGAGACAGACACATACTGGATGTTGGGAGGTTGGAGGGTGGTCTGGTCAACAGCAAAGTTTCATTTGGTTGGGACAGAGAAACTGCTGGCTCACAACTAAAAGGCTTGGCCACCATTTCTATAGAAGCCTAGAAGCTGGTCTCTCGGAAAACTTTCTTTATTCTTGGAAGCGGTGTGCCTACGGCTTAAGAGTATAGCCTCTGGAATCGGATTACTTGGATTCTAATCCCAACCCTATACAGGGTGAGTGGTGTAACTTTGTATACGTTACTAAATACCTCCAATATTCAGTTTTCTCATCTGTAAAATGGGGATAATAATAGTCCTAAGGTGTATTTTGAGGATTAACTGAAATAATTCATTAAAGGGGCCTAGGCCAGTACCTGGCATGTAGCAGATAAACTGTCAATGTCCCTTTCAAACCCATTCAAGTAGGTTCCTTCTCTACCTAAACAATAGATATGAGTACAGATAATTTAAAACCATAAGTATTATTCCTTTTTTTTTTTTTTAATTTTTTTTTTCAACGTTTATTTATTTTTGGGACAGAGAGTGACAGAGCATGAATGGGGGAGGGGCAGAGAGAGAGGGAGACACAGAATCGGAAACAGGCTCCAGGCTCTGAGCCATCAGCCCAGAGCCCGACGTGGGGCTCGAACTCACGGACCACGAGATCGTGACCTGGCTGAAGTCGGACGCTTAACCGACTGCGCCACCCAGGCGCCCCTATTATTCCTTTTTGTATTTGAATACTTAGTGTTAAAATAAAGATTAACCCTAAAGCTAAATTTTTAAGTTTCTCCTTTAACAGCAAAAGAAAAATATTAAATAAGAAGACTACTTTTTAAAAAACAGATGAAGTTAGCTCAGCATGGCTTTTTTTCTAAGTCAACACTTGACTGAGTTATGAATACTGTCTTATGCCTCTGTTTTACCTTCTGTTAATCTTAGTTGTGAAGTCCCAGTTTGGAGAACATAGACCTGATTTTCTGAGAATTTTAGCTGAGCCACACCGTCTCTCCCACTAAACCTCCTGAGGGCCCCAATAGGCTGATCAGAGAGGAATCCAGACTAAGAGCCTTTCCAGAAGAGGGACATTGTGTGTCCTTCAAGAAAACCAACATCAGCCCTAATTAGAGGGGTTTACAACAAGAGCCAACCCCAGGGCTGAGGGCACTGTATCCTGGGATTTCGGTCCCTCCTTCTCCCAGAGCTAGGATTTCTGGAGGTTAAGACTCAAAATCTCTCCCTTTCATCCTAACAGGGCTCTCAGCCTGTGAACCACCTGTGTATATAATCTGCATACCTTCCCCACATACCATGGGATGCTCCTCTTGTGCTAGCACTTTCTATGTGAAGATAATGCGCCAAAAATGCCAGTGTGTCTTCATCCCTATTAGCATGTTGGTAGCGAGGAAACTGGGTTTGGGACTACACTAGGTAACTAGATATTATATTCAGAGCCTCATTTTCAAAGAGTGGGAGAATCTTACCAACATTCTCTAATCAACTCATGTGAATAAAAGAAGCAATAAAAGATGGTTTCTGTGTCTAAGTTGGCTAATCAAGATTGTTTTTTACTTCACAGGAAAAGACAGAATAGGAGAATGACAATAAGTTGAAGTTTTCATGAAAAAAAAGAAAGAAAAAAGAGGTGAACCTTCAGGAATCTTGGATGATAAGGGTAAAAGGGAAAACATTTGTACCCTGCGAGGATTTGTATCCCCATGAGAATCAGAGGACAGCGCATTAGCCTGGCACATTCCCAGAGGGCCACCATGTCCCCTTTTCCTGAACCATAGTAAGCTCTGCTCTGGGGAGTAATTCACATCGTTGCCCTTCCTTATGGAGCTAGTGACTCGGAGACGTTGCTTGCCAAGAGGAAGTATTAAACATAGCTCTGCTCAAATTCTGGGAAAGCAGAAGCAAAGTGAGACTTGAATGACACCAGCAGCCTTTTCCAGGGAGGAACGGTGACTAGGGCAATTTTCACCACCACCCCGCCCCCCCCCCCCCCGCCACCTGTGAGCCCCAGTGAGAAAGTATAGGGAGTCATCCTGCATATATTTTAACACACCACTTTGCCACATTTCTCTGTGATATGCAATGCTCTTAAGTATCTAAGGTTTCCATCATGAAGCCCAAACCGTCATCCCTTCTTTGGTTTTGTAACTCCTTAAACTAATGTTACAGAGAAGCTTCTAATGAATTCATGGATTTTTAAAAAATGTTTATTTATTTATTTTTGAGAGGTGAGGAGGGGCAGAGAGAGGGAGAGAGAGAATTCCAAGTAGGCTCTGTGCTGCCAGCATGGAGTCTGATGTGGGGCTCCAATCCGTGAAACATGAGATCATGACTTGAGCTGAAATCAAGAGTTGGGTGCTGAACTGACTGGGCCACCCAGGTGCTTCTAATGAATCATGATTAAGGTCTCTTTTCTTTGAGGGCAAAGTGGGTTTAATCTGGTGTTGCTTCTCTTTGAATTAATCATCTTCAAACACAGTTGGTCTCCCAGCTTCCATCCTTCTTTGGAATATTTATTGCCCAACCCACAGAAAACTAGTGATGAAGGAAGTTCCCCCACAGATGCTAGGAGCACAGAGCAATATTTGGAGGAATGAGACTTCCCAACTCCTACTTTAGCCAAGACCTACTCAAGCCTCCGTGTCATCACCCAACAAGATTTTTGTTGCAACAGATGGAAATGTAATCAGACCTAGCATTGGTCACACCATGGATCACTGGCCTTTTCCAGAGTTTTTGGTCATTCCCTTAAAATTAGAGTTGTGGAAATCACACCTTTGTTATCTCTGCCCAATGGTATGTTCTGAGTTGCAGTTTCTGCTGTGCCCTGTTCTAAGGAGAGCATGCACCAGCCACAAGGACAGGGGAGAAAGAGCTATTTGTTGAGTACATTATTGCTAGTATTATTACATCTCACTATATATAAAATGAACAGCTAACATCATTTTTGAAGTTTATTTGCCCTAGGCACTGTGCTAACGGCTTTTATTACACACTTGAACTTATTTAATCCTTGTAGAGGATTTTGATGAAACCCTGTAAGAAAGGCAGAGGTAATTTTATTATTCCTACTTTTTTAAACAAGGAAAATTATTTTTAAAGTATTTAAGAAACTTACACAAGCTCCCTCAGGTATTATGTGGTGGATCCAGTGTAACCCATGCTTTCTGTATCCAAGCTGATAATCACTATAAGTCTTGGTTCATTCAACCAAGCAGAAGCCACTCTAGGTCATTTGAGCAGGAAGAGATTTACTACAGGGAATTAGACACTTATAAAATTTGGAAACGAAAGGTCAGGAAGGCCACTCCTGATTTTCAGAAAATCTAGATGGGCCAGAATTGCAGGAATTGCTCATGATTTCAACTTCCTGTAGCACAAAATGGTTGATTCTTAGGAGGATGCCTGAAGCTGCCAGCCCAACTCTGGCACTGGCTAATGCCAGTGCACTAGCCATTGCCCGAGAATGTTTTCTCTTCTCTTTCACTCACTAAATCTCATAGGGTGACTCTCACCCACAGAATCTAATCTGGGACCCTGCAAAACAAAGAATTCTGAAGCCTATAGTTCCCAGCTTTCTCTCCTACGATGGTGGAGAGAGTGTAGAAGGAACTGGGGATGGTACTGGGTTGGCTACAATCTGTTCTTATCACTGCTTTCTACTGCCTTCCACTAAAATAAACTTTTCCATGGTTGTCAACATCCATTCCTCCACCCTTTCCTCTGGCAAATAGTCACTGGACATCTGCAGGTGGTAGACATAGGGATTCGAGGGTTTCAAGAGCTGAAGTTCCTGACCTCATGTGCTCATCGCACCACCCACTATTCTTATTTGGATGAGTGAAAGCTTTTTTTGCCGTCTCATCTTTCGTCATAGACCTCACTTTGTTTTGTCAAAGGCACCAATAGTAGATGAGTAAATACGGGTATTTCCCTTGTTAGGGTTTTTGGTGTTAGTGCCTGAGATTGTTCAGTGTTTTTTCTATTTACCATTAAATTAGAGGTTGTGACATCTACATTAGACTCCTCATCTGTCACATGCGTTATGCCCACAGGGCCTTCAAGGTCCCGAATTCTGGAAGACCAAACGGTCAAGCCGTAGATTTGGCTGGTGGACTAGAATGTGCGTAACAGAAGAAGGAACACTGTGGGAAAGGGTAGGGGATAAGATAAGTGAGAAGTAGAAGGAAAAGGAGAAGAGAGAAAGTTTAAAAGAGGACCATATGTCATGGGAAGTGGGTGCAGTAATGCCCCAAATGGCTTTAGGTTGACCATAAAAATGGAAGCAATAAATTCTATCCCCTTAATATGTTTCCACTCCGTCCCTTTCTCTTCCCCTGATACCACCATTCATTGTCTCCATCTCAGGTTATTCCAACAGCCTCCTTATTTGCTTCCATGTCTCCAACCTCACTCCCCCAGTACAGTCTCCTTTAAAGAATCTTACAAAAAAAGGAAATATCATTATTTTGCCCACTCTCCCTCTCCAAGCCTATTCACAATCTATTCATGTTGACAGAAGCTTTTATTTTATTTTATTTTTTTTAATTTTTTTTCAACGTTTTTATTTTTTTATTTTTGGGACAGAGAGAGACAGAGCATGAACGGGGGAGGGGCAGAGAGAGAGGGAGACACAGAATCGGAAACAGGCTCCAGGCTCTGAGCCATCAGCCCAGAGCCTGACGCGGGGCTCGAACTCACGGACCGCGAGATCGTGACCTGGCTGAAGTCGGACGCTTAACCGACTGCGCCACCCAGGCGCCCCGACAGAAGCTTTTAATGGGGGAAAGCTTATAAGTTTAACTTTTACATCGCATGTATAAAATTGTTTTTAAATGGATAAAATGGTGGCCCAGAGAAGTTTTATAATCTTTGTGAAGTTTCCCAGTAGGTACTACCTCCTGAGCATAATTTAGTACGGAGATACTAGTCCTCTGTTAATTCACCAATCCTTGCTACCTGTCAGGTAAAAGAATGGCAGCGTTCTCTAATCTGTGAGTCACATTGATTGGGTTAAAATTTATTGGAGGTACTTATTGTCCTGGCCAGTCTTTAAAATCCAGAAGATAAAAAAAAAAATCTGATCAATTAAAAGGATGCTTCCCTTCTACTGTGAGAAATTAGCATCTTTTCTTTGTTCCAATTTTCCAGGAAGTTTTACAATAGATTTCAGCCCTGGGCCAGTTTATGGCTCCCTTGGTACTTAATTGATTTTAACTGGAGATAGGTCATGCTCAGAAATTCTTCCTCTCTAGGCAAAGAGTTAATAAGGATCCATCCTTTCTGTCTCAACTCTGATACAATTCATTCCATATGTGGTAAAAATTAAAAGATACAGAAAAAAATAATACAATATTGTTCCTTACCAAATTACAGCACTAGATGGATGGATGGATAGATAGATATAGATAGATGATAGATAGACAGATAGATAGATAGATAGAAACCTTAATCCCCAAAGATCCCTATATTTTTCCCATTTTAATCTATTTTAGTATAAAATTGCTATCTAGTTAGTATATCCAGTCTAATTTTTTCCTTTCTGTATTCAATGACATCTCTTTTCTCCCCCAGTAGAAGTAACCAATATAAGAAATAGATTTTAAGGTGAATTTTTCAAATTTATTTTTATTTATTTGTTTGTTTATTTAAGAGAGAGAGAGAGAGAGAGAGAGAGAGAGAGAGAGAGAGAGAGAAAATCTTAAGTAGGCTACCTGCCCAGCATGGAGCCCAATGTGGGGCTGGATCCCATGACCTGAGCCAAAATCAAGAGTTGGACACTCAACCAACTGAGACACTCAGGCACACTTCAGGTGAATTTTTAAGGTGAATTTTACTCATCTTATTTTCCATCTGTAGTTGAATGTGAATGTAATATTTTATTTTATTTTATCTTATTTTTTATTAAACATTTTTTAATGTTTATTTTTGAGAGAGAGAAAGAGAGTGAGAAGAGAGACCGTGAACATGAGTGGGGGAAGGGCAGAGAGAGAGGGAGACACAGAATCTGAAGCAGGCTCCAGGGTCCCAGCGGTCAGCACAGAGACCAACATGGAGCTCGAACCCATGAACCACAAGATCATGAACTGAGCTGAAATCAGACGCTCACCTGACTGAGCCACCCAGACGCCCCATGAATGGATTATTTTAAATGAAGTTCCAAACTATTTCAAGGTGGATTACCGTCAAATGACTTGTTTTCACGCAGCAATCATAAGTTAGTGCCCCTTCCGTCTGAGCACTGTTGGGTACCTCTTTCTCCCTTTAGAAGTGATTGTTAATATATAACAACAGCCCCATCTACTATTCTGATGAAGCTGGCAGGCATTTCATCAGATGCTATGGGGGAAAGATAAAACCAAGGTTGAATTTGTCTGCCCAGCAGTAGAATGGGTTCCAGAAACAGATTTGACTGTAAATGCTTCATAGAATCATTGCATTACAGGGACACTACGAGTAAGAAATTTTTGTCAAATGAGTCTATACTATCAAAGCAATTTGTATCTTGAGGCCTTGCCCATTTGTGTTGCTATGCAAAGGGCTCCTGCACGACCTACTTGATATAAGGACGAATGAAAGAGCACTCCTGAAACTCTGACTATAGTCCAGATGTTTGAATTCCTGGGCTAACAGCAGGAGTGAAATACATCCCCAAATTCCTCAAGAAAATGTTTTGGATTTGTTTAATGTGCGTGTTAGCATTATCATTTAGGCTTTAAAAAGATATTCCTTCTCATCTCTAGTTTCTCTTCTATAGTGGTTCCTTTTACATCTCCATCATAGATTTGACAAAAATGCCATCGGGTTAGGAAAGAAATGAAGGCACCTGGGGGAGGTGGACAGGGAAAGGGTCGTGGAGTCAATGAGGGCAAGTCCCACTGGAAATACTATTGAAATCAGGGTACTGGAAGGAATAAGCAGGAAAGATAGGAATAGGAGCCTGGAAACTGAGATTTACAGAGAGGTGGCAGATACTGATAATGATAGACTGTGACCACGGAGCGAGTGACTGAGATGGGAGAGAGGTCAAAGTCATTGGAGAGAGAGGCCAGAATATCACTATTATCCCCCTGAATATAAAAACGTCCGAGAATTAAGACTGAGGCGGTGTGAGAGGTGACAACAAGATTGGGACTAACACCTCTGAGGAAAGAACGGGATGACCAAGGTGACTGCGGTGACAGGTGACTGCAACAAGTGAGGATTCTGGTCGGTGTGTCTGATGGCAAGAGCCTCAGAGGAGCTGAGGGCTTAAAGGCAGGTGAGAGGGTCAGGTGTTCGTAAGGAAATGAAGAGTGAGGAAATGAAGTGCCTCAGCTTTCGGTCCATTTGGAGGCAGAGTGTCAGAAAAAGACCTGCCACTTGTTATGGCTGCAGGGGAGGCAGTGCCTTCAGGGTATGGCCAGGTTTCAGTTAGAAGAAGAAAGTTAGAAGGACCAGTACGTGGAGAGGTTAAGGATAAAGGGGACTGGGGTGTGTTCCGGAGAATGCACTAGAAGGGTTTAGGAAGAGATGAGGGAGGGAGTCCAGTTAGGGGATATACGGAGGTAGAGAGCAGGAGGATGGTGTGCCTTCCTGTATGGTGCGCGGTGACGCTTGCCCACGTTAGCGCGACAGCAGAGCCGGGCCCACCGTTCAGGGCTGAGGGCCCGTGGCCTTGACATCTCACCTTCTGTGCACTCAGAAATCGTCGTGTAGCTCTGCTGGTTGCCCTGACACAGGATCTTTGGGTCCATCTAGAGCTGGGGGAGCAGAAGGGAGATAGGGGGACACAGAAGGGGGCTGGCCCAGGGCACTCCTGTCCCAGCAGGGTCACTACAGCCCCACCACTCATTTATTCACTCAGTAAACCCTCTTGACCCCTCACCGTGCTCCTGTATGATGTAGGTGTCAGATTGTGCCAGATCCCTGCCGTCAGGGTTCTCATGGTGAGACTTGCAAATACGTGATCTAATGCGATAGGGGAGAGGTAAAGAGTTTGGTTTAATTTAATAATTTAGTTTAGTGTTTGTGTGTGTGTTTTATGTACTAACAGAACATACACACAGAATTGTTTAAAAGGCAATTGGTATATGGATCTGGAGCTCAGTGGGAAACACAGGATAGAAATACAGGTCTGTAAGTTTGGAGGGCTTGTGGGAGGTGTCCAACAAGTGATAAATACCACCCTTCTTCTTCACTTGAGTTCCGAATCAACCAGAAAATAAAAGGGGAGAAAGGTAAAAATCAGAGTGGAGAATGTGGCTCACACCTGCAGAGGAGAAGCATCTACAATGCCGGATGCCGGAATTAGACAGTTCTCCACCCAGTGACAGGTGAACTCTCAGGGGCTACTACTGCTCGGCCAGGCCTTGGCCAGGAAGCTTATGTGCAGGGTGCAGTGATGGTACACAGTGCTGAGACAACAAGGGACGTGGTGAGCCAAGCATACTCAGCTCATTCTTCCCAAATTTATCGATTTAATAACTGTCTTGGCCTACCAAGGTTTCAAGGAAGTGAGAAGAGGGGAAGGGACCAGGAGGGATTCACTTGTGGGGACATTTCCACAGGGAAGGAGTTGTCAGGAGTGGGAAGAAGCATCTTCCCTTCCCCTCCTCCCTTAATGGAATCAGACAAATAGAGGGCACAGACTGTGAGGAGAAGGTGCCAGAGCAGGAACACAGGGGCACTAGAAACCAGGAAATGGTGAGTTGCGATGGCAAGAGACAGAAGTCTCTCATTTAAATGACTAAACCTGGCCCTGCCTGTCCTTTAATGTGATGATATTATGTTAATACAATTTTATTTTTTAATGCATGACTCTCAGTGTTTTCAAGTGTTTCCTATACATTTCCTTTTGATTAATACTCAGCACTTAGAAAACCAGAAGATAAGAAGTACTTCACTGCTGTCTTGTTGAGGAGGCCACTGGAATCCAGAGAACTCAAATAACTTAACCAAAATCACTCAGTCAGGAGAAAGCTCAGGCCTGAACCCTGGATTCTGACAACAGGCCCACAGACAGCACTCTCTCTAGGCACATAGCTGGAAAAAGACCTGTGGATAACCTCTTTTGAGTCTGTGGCTCTTTAAAAGCAGGATGGCTGCAACGATCATTGGTTATTAGCTAGGGTTCCTCAGATACTAATAGCACAATCAGAAAGAAAATGCAAGGTCTTCTATTCCTAAGAGTGAAATAATTGTAGTAAGTTATCTGTATGTTTGACATTAGGTACATATTCCTCTCACTGTGCCGTAATTGGGTTCTTTTGGGCTCTTTAGTACAGGGGGAGATTCAAAGCTGAGCCATGTGATATACAGTATCTGAGGAAACATGTATTTAGCATCAGGGCTAAGTTGCGATTTGTATGGCAATTTCACCTAACAATTTAAAAATAGCATTTCACCTAAAGAAGCTGAACCGTAAGGGTTTCCCCCCCGCAAAAGTGTACTTGTCCCTAGTCTGTAGCAGGACTCCCTCCAACATTCCCTAGGCCTTAATTAAATAAGAGCAGGAGAGAGCACTGGGCTTGGGTTCAGGATAAATATCCCCGGCTTGAACAGGAGATATTGCTTTAATGACTTGGAATACGTCCAGAAGGCTCAGACTGGCTAGCAGGGAAAGCTGACAGCTACTGGATCTCACAGCAATAACATTCTAACCAATTAAAAGCTGAGCTAGAAATAATGGTTTGTCACTGAGTGGTGTTTCGGAAACCAATTGGTCCAGATTAACCAGAGGATTAACTTTTCTAACTGAATTTAAAGGTCACGGGAAGCTGACTTTAATGAAAGAAAGAGAAAAAGCATTCAATTAGAAGGGGAAAACTTACATATAGAAATTAGGTTAACAGATCTTGCTGTATTATTTATAGACAACTAACCAAACTGCTGTCTTCTTTTATGGCAGGGGTTCGTGGTCAAGGATAAATATGTTCATTATAAAAAAGAAAGTTGAATGAGAAATCAAGTATTTCTAAAGGATTCCTCAATTGGAAAGGGCATACGTGGGCTTCCAGCCTCCACAAGTGTGTTCATTTTGTGAAAGGATTCTCGGTAGGTACATCCAATCTACTTGCGACTGATTCTGAACTCTGATGGGATCAAAGTTCAGTTAATGATTTGACCATCTGCCTTGTGAGGGCAGATCACCGGAGGGGGAACCTGAGATCAACTCGTCAGGCGGCACTTGCGTGGGGAGAACCACCACGCCAGTGGCCTATTTTAATCAGAGCTAGTCAGATGTGTGCAAGGCGAAGGCTCCAGTGCCACTTGCAAAGCTTTTCACCCACTGTAAGAGGGATGACTTTTCTCGTTCCTCTAAGATGCAGCTTCTCCCACAGTAACCTACCCCAACAGCATCCAACCCCTGTTGTGCCCATCAACCCTTTACATGTAACGTGGAAGAAGTTTGCTATGGGTAGAGGACTCTTGAGATAAACCATCCATGAATTACTAGTATGCAGTTCAGTGTTAAAATAATCTCCAGTTTAGGGCACCAGGGTGGTTCAGTCAATTAAGCATCCAACTTTGACTCAGGTCATGATCTTGCGGTTCGTGGGTTCAAGCCGCATGTTGGGCTCTGTGCTGACAGCTCAGCTTCAGATTCTGTGTCTTCCTCTCTCTGTGTCTTCCTTGCTGATGCTCTCTCTCAAAAATAAATAATAAATATTAAAAAACAAATTTAAAAACTTTGGGGGCACCTGGCTGGCTCAGTCAGTTCAATATCAGACTTTGGCTCAGGTCATCATCTCCCACTTTATGGGTTTGAGCCCCGTGCTGGGCTCTGTGCTGACCGTTAGGAGCCCAGAGCCTGCTTCAGATTCTGTCTCCCTCTCTCTCTGCCCTCCCCCACTCATGCTTGTTCTCTCCCTCTCTCTCTCTTTCTCAAAAAAAATCATTTAAAAATTTTTTTTGAATGGTCTCCAGTTTAACGTTATTTCCTGTACCTAGGACACAGTGGGTTTAACAGTTCCTTATTCAGGGAAGGTTGGGTGACAGGGAGTTGAAGGGAAAGAGAGGGAGAAAAGCTGATCTGAGGAAAGCAAGATGTTGCTGCTGACAGTAAGGGATCAGACAGGCCAAACAGCCCAGTTGGTTCGGTTCCGTCATCTGAGTAGAAGTTGAGTGAAGTGAACGGGATTTTGATGTGAAGGGTAACATTGTGTCTGAGTGTGTGAAGGACCTTACAGAAGTGCAACATCCCAACTGGTTAAAGGGAGTCTTTTGTCCCTTCTCTGTAATACGTGTCGACTGCTCTTAGAAGGTACTGGTCCCACCCAATCCAGGCAGGGAGTAGAATTTTAGGCAGGGTCTGAATTCTTACAGTGGATCTATTAACAGACGTATAAGACCCAGGCAACTTCCTGGACACTCTCCTCTAGTCAGTTGGTCCAATGTTCCATCCAGCTGGAATATTCTTCTGATCAGCATTGAGCAGTCATGAAAAGTTCCTCATGGGTAGAAACCGGATTTTATGCCTACATTCAGGGATAATTTTCCGTTGGTATGCTCGGGTTTGGCTGTACTGACTATTAAGGATTAAAATGTTTTTGTCCCGGTGGAAAATGGCTGCTGCCGTTAGCATTCCCCCATCCACCATTTCATACCCTGTGCTCCTCTCGTCTCTCCCTCATTATCCAGTGACCAAAGGCTTGACCCAGCAGGGACCTCCAGGACTCCAAATCGATGCTGCAAGTGGTGCCCACTCTTAAAGGTACAGGTAGAATGTTTGTTTGGATGTTACTCCTGTTCCATGCTATACTCTTAGCAGGTACTAATGTTTCTTAGGCGTGTCCCCCTCATTGTTTCCACTTAGAGAAGTCACCACATTGACTCTTCTTGACTCGGAAGCACATGAGGAAACTATCTGGAGCTGAGTCAGGGAAGCAGTTGGTCAACCTTCTTCACCTACATACACTAAGACTGGGCCTTATATCCCAAAGTGCAGGAGAGACGTTACTGCTGCCTGGCTTATTTTCATGCGAAGGCAGTCAAACTACAGTTTTCTTCACGTAAAACACACTTTGCTCACTGAATTAGAATGGACCAGTTAGGAGGCCTGAATTAACCATATAGTTGACAACCTCATTTCATTCTAGGTATCACCTTACTGTTAGCATTTCACAGCCAGAAACATGAACATTTCAATCATTCTTAGCCTTAGCAAAATTCCTCTGTTAATAGTTCATTTTTCTAAGCTATAAGTTTAAGTTTCCTTTCCTCTTAAATCAGCTTTACTCAAGTCGTAAGAAATAACTGCAACCAAATTGACAAGGGTCTGAATTTTACCCCTTGTAAGAAGTTCTTGTCTTTCTGGTAACATTCCATCTCAAACTAAAGTTGTACCTCCTGTATAGGGGCAGCATGCAGCTGAGCAGAGTGGTGTTTGTTCCACTTTTGAGACCCGGCTGAGCTGCAGTGGGTAGGTTTTGTGAAAAGTGCATTCAACAAATGCTGTTGGAATTCCTATTATGAGCCGCGTATTCTTCTGAGTTGTAGGGATCAGCAATGAGCAAAACCAAGTCCCTTCCCTGCTGGGCCTTAAAATAATCCTAAACCACAGTGCCGTCTGCTGCAAAAGAGTCAGAAATTCCCTAAATGTTTTGATGGTCTTAAAAAAAAAGATTCTGCTAAATTATTTTTTATTCATTCTAGCGACCATATTTTTCCATACTATAACCTGGATGGAGATGAGCAAACATAAGAAGAAGGAAAAAAACCTCGGAGACTTCTGGTTGTATTTATCAATCATTTATGCTACAAATGATTAGATGAACTCCAAATCAACTCCTTCCCCAAACATTTTTCCCAAAGGGAGTGCCTGTGGTAAAATGCACGGTGCATCGAAGGATGTCTCTATCCCGGGGTCCTCCCTGCACTGCACTGGGTCAGCCCTCATGCTGCTACCTCCGTGTGGAAAGCTCTTCCCTGCATATCCCCACCCGTGCAAGTTTAATCTGCCCAGTCATTCGCAGACTTGCTGCTTTGGTGTATACTTTTCCCTCTATCCGTGGTATATCCTTTAAAATTGAGGACGTTTCAGCCACGGGAAGACCAACCCTTCCTTCAAATCCTTGCTTTAACATCGCCCACTCCAGGAATCCCTCTCAGAGTCCCTGACATGGAGCTCGTCCCTCTTTCCTCTCTTCCACGGCTCATTCTTTAGTAACTTCCTGCAGGCTGTCTCGAATCAGGGCTCTTTGTGTGTGTGTCTGCCTCTTCTTCTAAAGCACGAGCTTCTAGAGGACTAAGGTCGTATTTTAATCATTTTTCTATTTCCCAGAGTACCTGTAGCACCGTGAGTTACACAGAGTAGTCACTTAATAAATGCTTACTGAATTGAATAGAATAAAATAATTTACTGTCAGTGTGATCCTTCATCACCATCTTGAAAAGATGGAGAGAGAAAAAATTGGGTTAAGCTGAACCATGCTCATTTTTGCAATATGCTATACCAGACATAAAGATTGTTCAATATATTTGTTTCAACTTTCTTATAGAATAGTCCTTCAATTCATAGATATACTGTATATTGGAATGCCGAAGTGAATTACACATGAGGCACCCTGTCTAAAGTACATGGAGTTAACGGAATTGCCCAGGCTTTCTGGGACCACCAAAATGAGGGAAATAAAGCCCATCAAACTTTTTTTGAAAGCCACTGGAGAGGAATAACATACAAAAAGGTAATCATGCGGTAGCAGCAGCAACCAGACTCCCTAAGTTGTGTCAAACTGCCTGACTAGTTAGAGCCATGTTCAGGGCGTCTCCCGCCTTTTGCTCTAACTCTCCATCCCTCTGCCGCCTTGGGAAACACGCTCTCATTAAAAGGGATGGGAAACTAGCCACATCATTACATTCACTTAAGGCAGAGTTTAGCTGGTCAGTCTCACCACTGTCAGCAATAGCTGCCACTTTGGGATTTTGAGCCCTTATTGGCCTCATGGTTTGGGTTGGGATTTTTATTTGTCTTACTTTGAAATTTACATGTCTTTAGAACAACTAAAATGCACAAGAACAAACTAATTAATGGATTCCATTTTTGACAGCTACAAGAAGACGGATGAGAAAGTAACATGCTTCTGGCAGCGTGTTATCAATTGGGAGGCAACAGTGCATTCCCTCTATGTGGAACAGTGAGCTGGAACCGACACTGACAGATGACACGGCCCTTTGACAGTGATGCCTGTACGAGCTGACAGCTCCACTCGCAGTCAGTCAAGTCCACACTTTGCAGTGGAATTTTAACGGGCTTGATTTGCAGAATATGCGTTGCCTACTCCTCAGCTTGTAGTGGAAGTGGATAAAAATTTCAAAGCATTCACATTAAATAGTGGATTCTAGGATCTCTTACCCAACTTTCCTTTCTCATCAAAACTAAGAGCAATAAAACATAGTCTTGAAGAAAACCTGTAGGATATCTAGGAAAGGAACAAGCCTGCCCTTAAAAATGAAGTTTTCTATAAATCAAAGGTGGTTCACATATTAGCCAAAATCTCTCAGGAAGGACAAGATGCCAAATTTCCCAGGGTAATTATAACTTTATCATAAAAATAAAAGTGTGTGTGCGCGCGCGCGCGTGTGTGTGTGTGTATGTTCATGTGTGCGTGTATGTGTTTATATCCAGATCATAGTGAAGGGACTGACTGATTTCATTATGTTTTTAAAACTTACTGAAGGTACTGAAAAACTGCTTCCAAATATTAGAAAATATTTTCCTTATGGGAATTAGTCAGACTCAGTCACTTCCAGGTTTTAGACCATGCTTTTTTATTATATCTTTTTTGCAATCTATTCTGTTTGAACAAGACATCTGCATGAAGCTGATTTTCCTGTGTGACTTTTACAAAAGTTACTCTTCTGTGTCTCAATTCCTTCACCAATAAAATGTAGCTAATCACCCTGTCACCACCAACATACCTCATAGGCTCAGAGCAAGAAATAAGGGCACTGGGGGTTGCAAACTAGTGACTGGAAGGCCAAATTGGACTGGCAGAGGTGTTGCAAATTTCTGCATTTGAATGCCTCTAGGCTGGGCGGGTACCCTCCAGTTTACATAGCCTCTGCTCCCTGTCTAACGCCGTGTCTCTCTGCACGTTTATGTAACTTGCCTGGGCTATGAAGGCAATTGAGTCTGTGACCTTAGTGTCATCAACCAACGTAACCTCACTCCTCCTCAGAGAAACACATAATAATTCTAACATTGTAGGTTCCAAAAGACTCACCATAAATGGAAGAAATAAATAGAATTTAATGGCGGAGACAGGCAGACGCAAATGAAATAAGCGTACGATAACAAAGAACAACGAAAGCGAAGGGTGATATTGGCATATGATGCAAACTCTGTTCCAAGGATGGTAACTAGCATCGAGGCACACACTCCTAACTAGTCCTTTTCTTCCATCCCTAGCCTCCTCTCCCAATAAACAAACACGTAGAGAGCTGAAACTAGCAATCTTTTCTCAGGTCAAAATAAGGGACTCATCTGTTACTTGGGTTATCTAGTCAGTTAAGATAACTGACCCAAGCTTCACATGTGTATAATTATAAATGATTAAAGAAGTCCTAGGGAAGGCATGTGTAGGAGAAATGAGTTTCTGAAATGTCTTGAAGAAGAAAAGGCTCATGGGTTGGTGGAAGAAATGGAGAAGTCATTTTAAGTAGGAAGAATGATTGGGGCGCCTGGGTGGCTCGTCGGTTAAGCCTCAGACTTCGGTTCAGGTCATGATCTCACGGTTCGTGGGTCCGAGCCCCACACCGGGCTCTGTGCTGACAGCTCAGAGTCTGGAGCCTGCTTTGGATTCTGTGTCTCCCTCTCTCTCTGCCCCTCCTCCACTCACACTCTGTCTCTCGCTCTCAAAAAATAAATTAAAAAAAAAAAACATTAAAAAAAACAGAAGAGAGAATGATTAATGCAAAGGTTCAGTGATGAGAGAGACTAAGTTATTGCCACTAGAATGGAGCCCATGTGGTTTGTAATGAGGAAGAGTTAAGGCTGGGCTCCCTGGATTGACTACAAACACAAAAGTATTACAGCGTGCCAATTTGTAAGGAAACACATTTCATAGACTGCATACAAAAGCCAAGTAAAATGTAATGACCTTCCATTTGTTTTATGGTAATTGGACATTTATTTCATAAAGTAAGTAGTGCTATTATACCATGACCCGTGATAAAAAGGAAAACTTTCCAGTTTACATTTCACCCATCATAACCTTGAATATTAAAATAAACTTACATGCTCCATTAACTAGAAAATAATTCCCTTCCATGCTTTGAATTTGCCTAGGGTGTGGTTCTCAGTGAGGACAAGTTCAATTGATATGCTTGAAGAATTCTAATTAAGAAACAAGGTAATTTCAAAGGTATGACATTTAATGCATTTCTAGCATCTTTTTTAATGCACGTTTTTAATCCATTCTTCAATTTCTTGAAACCCCATATTTTTTTGAAGTTTGACTTTGTGATTTCTATATCCATTAAAACTTATCAGCTAATTTCTTATCCCATAGATGAAAATTATCACAGGCTGATAAAGGATATTTGATTAATGCCTGGTATGCTTAGAATAATGTACCAATGAGTAATAGTTTGTTATTAATGTGGTAAGTGCTTTGGTAGTATTCAAAGAATTGTTGGACATAGTTTTTCCTCATCTAATGAAGCAGTTGATGATATAAAAAATAAATAATTGTAGATAACAGATATTCTCATTAAGTTAATGCTTTTTGCCAGGTTTCTCTTTTCTTGAATTTCTGGACCATCAATTCTTATTTGCAAAGCACTTGACCAAGCATATGATAGAAAACCCCAAAATGATTATAACATCAAGTATATTACATAAGAATTTTAAATAAAATGGTAGACTGTAAAAATTAGAAGAAAATTTCCCATTATAAGATGGAAAATGAGGGAACAAAATTCAAATAAACAACTCTAGTCAGGTAATAGGGAATCATCCCAGCAGGGCAGGACCCCCAAGTGCTTGGGGCATCCAGGACTGTTGTCTCCTTAATGGTAAGTGCACGATGCATCCACCCTGCATTCCCACAGTGGGACTGAAAGCCTCTTGGCAGGAGAGACCCAGTCCAACATTACTTTGCATTGGAGTGAGAAAATTAAGGCAGTCGAGAAACATACGATGATTCGGGTCACCTTCATAACTATGACTTGATTTCTCTCCCTGTTTTTTTTTTTTTTATTTTTTATTTTTCTTTAATGTTCACTTTTTAGAGTCAGAGTGTGAGCGGGGAAGGGGCAGAGAGAGAGAGGAAGACACAGAATCTGAAGCAGGCTTCAGGTTCTGAACTGTCAGCACAGAGCCCGACACGGGGCTTGAACTCACGAACCGCGAGATCATGACCTGAGCCGAAGCCAGATGCTTAATCAGCTGAGCCACCCAGGTGCCCCTCTCCCCCTCTTTTTTAACCAGGATAACAAAGGGTTTTTGTAGAGATATTACCTTAAGCATATACGCACTCAAAATAGGATTATAGGTGGCAAAAAACAAAGTAATAGCTCTTGGCTAGAATAACCTCCATGTTCAAAACACAAATCTTTTTAAAAGCAATTTTTTTAATGTTTTTTTATTTTTGAGAGAGACAGACAGACAGAATGTGAGTGGGGGAGGGGCAGAGAGAGTGGGAGACAGAATCTGAAGCAGGCTCCAGGCTCTGAGCTGTCAGCACAGAGGCCAACTCGGGTCTCAAGCTCATAAGCAGTGAGATCGTGACCTGAGTAGAAGTCGATCGCTTAACCGACTGAGCCACCTAGGCGTCAAACACAAATCTTAAAATTAAAAGCTTTCTTTTTGATTGCTTCTATATACTAAAATCAAACTATTTGTTTTATAAATTTTCTACAAAATGGTAGCATGGAATTATGTTGGTCGGCATATTGTTCTTTCCTCATAAGTCAGGATAAAACTTGAAAAATGAGATGAGAACTTCTGCCTGATGTTATGTGACAATTTTATTCGATAAGAACTGCTTCATAGGGGCGCCTGGGTGGCGCAGTCGGTTAAGCGTCCGACTTCAGCCAGGTCACGATCTCGCGGCCCGTGAGTTCGAGCCCCGCGTCGGGCTCTGTGCTGACAGCTCAGAGCCTGGAGCCTGTTTCAGATTCTGTGTCTCCCTCTCTCTCTGCCCCTCCCCCGTTCATGCTCTGTTTCTCTCTGTCCCAAAAATAAATAAACGTTGAAAAAAAAAAAATTAAAAAAAAAAAAAAAAGAACTGCTTCATAATATATATAGCTCGAAATGAGTGCGTTAACTGCAAATAGTCTTTGATTCTCAAAACCTGTTAGTCTTATCAGCAATAATTTACTCTTGCTTTCTTTTGTTTCCCACACATAATTCTGGGCTCAGGTGCATTAGGTTCACCTTCCCACATCTTCTGGGACCACCCCCAAATGGATCATACAGAGGCCAGGAAAACCAACCCTGACTCGGTGCGCCCACCATCTTTCTGCTGACATGGTCCCTTGCTCTTTGCTCAGCCTGCAGATTTCTTCTGTTCTCTTAGTTTCTTCGTTCATTCAATAAATATTTAAGGACTGTGTGTCAGGCTGTGCTCAATGCCGAAAAAACAATGAACAACGTAGCGCTGGGTCACTGCTCCCTGGAGGCTATGGTCTTCAGTCTTGGCAGAGGCAGTGATGCAAGCATTTATGGTGCAATTTAGGAGATGCTGGGACAGGGCGAGCCCAACCCAAAGGCCTGGAGAGACTTCCTGGAGGGATGACACTTAAGCAGACACCTAAAGGACAAAAGGGAATTGGCCAGTGAAGGGGCTGGAACATGTTCCTGGCAGTATAGCCAATTGCCCATACGTAAGAGAATGTGAAGGAAATTCAAGATGGCTGGAATATCGCCCACTTGGGAGGGGATGGTGGAGATGGGAGTGAAACTTCACACCTGGGCAGGGGCGAGGTCATGTGAGGCCTTATAAACCAGGCCAAGTTAAGACTTCAGCCTTAGAAGATGGAGAGGAGCATTGCAGGAGCTTCTACTTGAGGCACCTATATGTTGTGTGCACTCCCCTTGTTATCAAGGGCAACAAAGGAGAAGGGACATAATTGCTTTCCTTGAAAAATACCATATTGTCCTTTTGGTCTTATTATGCTCTTCCCTCTCCTCTCTCTGTCTCCTTCTCTCTCCTCTATCTCCCCCCCCTTTCTCTCTCCCCCTCTCTCTCTCTTCACTCTCCCTCCTTTCTCTCTCTCTCTCTCTCCCTCTCTTCTCTCTGTATGCACTGGAAGAAAAGAATTTTCCATCTTTTGGGGGATTCTCTCTCTTTGAAATGGCCTTCCAAAGGTCTCTTTGTCTTCTGAGGTCCTCCAACTGTCATTTCTGAAGTGTGTCTTCACTGATTAAAAAAATAATTTAAAGCACCTACTGTTGTCACTCATTGTGCTAACTAGGGAGGACATAATGATGAGCAAAAATAGACACACTGCCGGCTCCATTAGAATTTACATCTTTGTTACCGTTTCTTAAAGAAAATCCTAAACAGGTAAAAAAAAAAAAATAGATATTTTCCCAGTGATAACAGAATAAAAAGTTCAGAAGCACTGAGCAACTTTTTCCCTCAAGAACACTTCAGAGAATACAGATCTGGGTTGAAATGAATTATTGGCTCATGCTTAAGTGCTGTTGACATGATGACAAATATTTAGGCAAGTTATAAACTGATGTGTGAAGGCCACAGCAGTATCTTCACTTCCGCATCTCCTCTCCCCGCTTCACTCAGAAATGTTTTGTGAAAATGTTTCAAACTGCTGTAGTATACTGTCACACCAAAGGCAGGTTTCCAGAAAAAAAGAAAAAAAAAAAAAAAAAAAGAAAGAGAGAGAAAGTGGCAGCAGCTTCTCTGCCACCACAGAGATGAATGTTGGTCTGTTATTTATACCCTAGAGCACGTGACTCCATGGCGTGCCTGGAGGCGTGAGAGAGCAGGAAGGAAGAGGAGGGCGTGTGAGAGGGAATGAATACACATGGCTGGAGAAAGCAGACCTGCAGGTGGGAGAAATAAAATGTATGCAGTTTGTCATAGGACTTGGGGGGAAGGCATATTCATTGAATCAACTTTGTTGGCTAGATTCGCATCCCATAGGCGTTATGTATTAAGGGCTGCTATGATGGGAGGCTGGCTCGAAGATGACAATAATTAATTCACGAGCATTTACTGACTGCCTTTGTAATAGCACAGAAAGATGTAGAAGAGCAGAAATCCAATCAGGATGTAGGGTTTTTCTTTCACCTGTGCACCATGTGTTCCATCTCCGGGTGGGAGGAGCTGCTGTTCCCTGTGTTGGGGGCACTGGCATCTTGGAAAATGCTCAGGGTCAGTCCCATTCCCCATGGTTTCTCTCATGCCATTCTGAGACTTCCTTTCACTGACCAAACCTTTAGAGAGTTTAAACAGTCATTTTGGGAATCAGGCTGCAGATCCTGCAATGTGGACATTCTTTTTTTTTTTTTTTTTTAATGTTTATTTTTTTTTGAGAGAGAGAGAGAGACAGAGAGAGAGAGAGAGCATGAGCAAGGGGGGGGCAGGGGGGGGGGTGCACAGAGGATATGAAGCAGGCTCCAGGCTCTGAGCCATCAGCACAGAGCCCGATGTGGGGCTCGAACTCAGGAACCGTGAGATCATGACCTGAGTTGAAGTCAGATGCTTAACTGACTGAGCCACCCAGACACCCCAATATGGACATTCTTTAACCAGGAAACACTTGGGATCCAGTTCCCTTCTACTGGGGGCTCATCCTGCCAATGGAAGTACTGGGGAAAATTTGTATTGAATTCAAAGTGCATTTGAGGCAATGTTCTCCAACTTGGCTAGCCATCAGAATCCCTGCAAGAGCTTTTAAAAATATGTATTTGTGTTGGGGCGCCTGGGAGACTCAGTCAGTTGAGCGGCTGACTTCAGCTCAGGTCATGATCTCACACTCCATGAGTTCGAGCCCCGCGTCGGGCTCTGTGCCGACAGCTCAGAGCCTGGAGCCTGTTTTGGATTCTGTGTCTCCCTCTCTCTCTCTGCCCCACCCCTGCTCATGCTCTGTCTCTCTCTGTCTCAAAAGTAAGTAAAAACATTAAAAAAAATGCATTTGTGGCCTTATACCACACCTTCTGATGGAGTCAGAATTTTCAGAGTACCGGAATCCTAAATTTTCAAAAACTTTCAGGGTCAGTCCTATACAACCTGCCCTTGAATATGTTGGGGGAAAGCTAAATAGTGGCTCATACTAAGACTCTGTTGTTTGACTCCACGGTTGCCTCCTGAATTTTGATTCAATTCAACAACAATCATTTAAACATCTGCCAAGTGTTGTATGGGAGTCACTAATAGACATGACTGGAAATTGTTTTTCTAGATGTAGATGAACTCTGTTCAGCCCTTCACAACTACAGTAGTCCCATCTTATCCATGGTTTTAGTTACTTGAGATCAACAGCAGTCCAGAAGCAGGTGTTCCTTTTGAGGTATTGGCAGAAGTTCAAGAGTAGCCTAACCCTAAGTCACAGTGTCTATGTCTTCCACTTCATTTTATCTCATCATGGAGGCAGTGTATCGTCTCACATCATCACAAGAAGAAGAGGAGTATAGTACAATAAGATATTTTGAGAGAGAGAGAGACCACATACACATAACTCTTATTACAATATATTGTTGCAATTGTTCTATTCTTACTATTAGCTATTGTCGTCAATCTCATGCTGTGCCTAATTTATGAATTAAACTTTATCATAGATACGTATGTATAGCAAAAAGCAAACTATAGATAGGGTTCCACACTGCCTGAAGTTTGGGGCATCCACTGGGGGTCTTGGAACGTGTCCCTATGGATAAAGGGGGACTGCTGTGTTATCTTCTTTAATGATTACAACAGCCCTGAGAGGTAAATATTATCATCCCATTTTACAGATGGAAACACTAAGCGTTGTGGAGCATAAGTGTCTTGACTAAGTCATGTCAGGATTTGAATCCAGGTCAGTATAACCCAAGAGCCTGAGCTCCTAACTTCTAGGTTCCTGAATCTCTGTGCATTTAGCAAAGATGAGATTAGAGGGAAATACTGTGCACCTCTGTACAGCACATCATTTAAACAACTGGAAAAAAAATTATTAGCTTTCTGTGTAAGATGCTGTAAGTGAATAATGAACTACTTTCTTCAAGTTTTTATTTAAATTTTTTTTAATGTTTATTTATTTTTGAGAGAGAGAGAGACAGAGAGACAGAGCATGAGTAGGGGAGGGGCAGAGAGAGAGGGAGACATATGCAGGGCTCAAACTCACCAACTACAAGATCATGACCTGAGCTGGTCGGACGCTCAACCAACTGAGCCACTCAGGTGTCTCAAATTTTTATTTTTTAAGTTAAATTGGTCAGTGAGCAATGTGTAAGTTCCATTCAAAGGTAAGAATGTGAAGGTAAAATATTCTGAATTCCTTATTTATGAATATGAATAGAAAGTCACTTATTTACATAGGTAGATGTAAACATAGCCAAATATAGATGTCTGTGATTTTTTCCTCAATCAAACATTCCTAGAATTCCTACTTTGATATATTTTAAGTGATTTATATTTACACCAATGCCAGGGTGATTATGTACTTCAAGGTTCGCAGATTTTAAGGTATCTTCTAAATTTGCATGTGTCCAATAAAAGCAAATAACAAAATGACCTTGATGCAGATGACATATTTTATTGAGTTATGAGAAATAATATATATGACTACAGAGGAAGTTCCCTCGACTATTTGTGCTTTTAAAAATTACATGTTTTTAGTACATAGCTATAGAAAATCAACGTTTTCATATAAGATGGGGCTGTTTGCTACAAATTCTGTTTTTTGGCCAGAAAAGAGGGTGCCAAAGATAAAGAAGCATTACAACAAACCCGTTGGCAATCAATAATATATGTCATGATCGGGGATGCTCCTTAAACTGTTTTTACTACTTGCATCACAGTGCAACTCTGAGCAAGTTACTTAACCTCTTTGCACTTCAGCACCCTTATCAGTAAAATATGGTTGATGGTGGTACCCTGTTCTTGGGGGGGGGGTGAGGGATGGAAAGAAATAGTCAATGTAAAGCATTTCAACAGTACTTGGCATAGCGAGCACCCAATACCATTGGCTCTTGTTAATTCAAGTCAGCAAATACTGAATGCCGCTCAGAAAAGACAAAAGCTGTCCATTTTGTGGATAATAATTGTCTCACGTACTAAGTCACACACTTTATATGTATTGTCTCATTTAATCTTTACAATATGTTTTTTACCCCATTTTATAGATGAGGAGACTGAGGTGTAGAGAGGCGGGACAGGTAGAAGATGCTACCAGTGGTGTTCTAACCAGGGCTGGCTCTCCTGACCCACCAGGCTGCAACCTCATGCCAAGCATTGAGCTGAGCTAAAGTCCCACACTGAGCTAAAGTCCCAGGGACCCTTGCCCTTGGGAAGGCTGCAGTCTAGAAGAGAAGACAACCATTAATCAAGGCATTGCAAAGATAATCACGGTCTGACGCTTCTCTGAGGAGCTGATGTGATCGGAGAGTCTAGAGGAGGTAGCCTGATGAAGGAAGGGTGGTGGTCACTGGGAGAGCATTCCAGGCCAGAAGTTGTGCCAGGTTTTCTCCATGAGGGCTCTTGCCCTTAGGGAGGCCCTGCAGGGATGTCATACCTCTCTCTATGGCACAGTGCCCCGACTCACTCAGCTCAGTCCTTTCTTAACTCATCCACGTTCACCTCTAGCAATAGGCCCCACTACCTCTTGCTTCTGGTGTCCTTTCACTCTGGACTTCAGCTTAGCCACCTTCTGTTATATTTGTTTGATCCATGGGGAAGTCGGCCATTTTTGCCACACCACATGGGGAAAGTCCAGTCACACGTCTTTGGTGTTCTCTCCTCACTATGCCCCCTCACTTGGTACATCGGAGTATGACATTGCATAGTACGTATTCAACCAGAGAGTGAGCAGCGGCCTCTTCTTACAAACTTTATCTCTACAAGTAATTCTCTGAAAGCCTTCCTCCTGATTTGGCCCAGGGGTTGAAGACTGGTAGGGAGGATGAAAGCTAAAGAAAACCACATGCAGCACTCCCCACTGAGTTGATGACTTCTGATTCCAGTGTCCCCTTTGAATCCCCATCCCTGTAGTAGTAGAACCAATTGGGCCAAATCTTCATAAGCTCTGAAGATGGTGTTTGTTTCTAATTGTTTTCTGCTTTCCTTACAAAATATGGAATCAATGAGTCATCTTTATGTCCGTCTTGGGTCCTAGATGCCAATCCAGCAGAATAAAAAAAAAAATTGGAATCAGTATCTTGCTATAGCCTACACATTTCTTGCTCTTTGCAGGTTTATGCTACAACCTGATAATAAGGGAAGGGTGTATTTCCTCAAATCCTTGCTTCTGGAATACAGGCCTCCCTTGCAGTTCTGTAAGTCATCCATCATATACGTCTATATGTTCATTCTGTTGATATTTTTATGTGCTTACTAGTGTCATATGCTCTTTGGGGAGCAATTAACAAAATGGACAAATTGGCTGCCTCCTTGGAGCTTGCGCTCTAATGATGGGGCAAATATTCTACATACAGGTAAGTTATCACAGACAAGAACCTGAAAGGAGTTAGGGCTCACCAAGTGGTTTGGACTATTCCAGATTCTAATTCTTTTACAATGAGACTTCTGCCATTCTCTCTCTCTCTCTGTGTGTATGTCTGTCTGTCTGTCTTTCTCTCTCTCTCATTGACTAATCCTTATTTGTTGAAGCTGTATGCTTTTGGCCACCTATAAGATATCTCTCTTTCTAAAACTATTCATTGCCTTTTGACCCACTTCATGGAGTTTAATTTCTATCTCTTGTACCCTGATTCTAGAACCATTGGGCTCCTACTGGGTGATTCATACCTGTTCCTTATTTTTTTGGAGTATGTGTCTCCTGTCACTTTGCTCCCACAGCCCTTAGCTCTGCCTCCATTAGAGCATTTCCACACATGAGGGCAGTGACTAGGTCATTCCTCTTTGTAACTCTCTTCCCCTCACAGACACACACACCACCAACTCCACCACCACCGCCCATGCCACGGCTTCCAACACTACCATCTTTGTGCCTTGTACAAAGTAGGGATTCAACAGAAGTGGCTTGAGTTGCATTGTTTATCCATTAGCAATTAACCTTTTACAATGCCAGTGCAGTCTTTTAACAACTCTGGTCGGCAATATAAGAGTTCCTCCACTCCCAAGCTGGCAACAGGGACAATTCATCACAGATGATTCTACAGGAAGTGACTGACCCTTGCTGCCCAGCTGTCCATTAGCTGTGGCTATTGTAAGAATAACCAGAGGTCTTCGAATTCCATGTCCTCTCATGATCCATGAACTCCCAGAAAGATAGATACATAAAGGAGAGGTCTGTTTCCCAAAGCTCTGCAGTGTTAGCCAGCCTTTAAAACCTTATTTATTGTGTTCATAATACGTCAATTTAGGACCCATGTTTGGTCAACTCTGCTGAAAAATGTTAGAACTGCGATCTGAGCTTTCTTTGTTGGTTTGAATTTTCCATAAAAGAATTTCTCCTATAATGAAAATAACCAAAAGGGCTTTCATTCATGAAAATATTTGAGGCATCCGAAAGCCTAGTACATGTAGGAGTACTTTTGTACTGGTCTTTTTGAAGAAAATTGCTTTTAACTCTTTTTAAACTGAATCAAAAATGTGATGACAAATCTCTCAGCAATTGCCTCTTCACAGACGACTGTAAAATAGACATTAATTTTTACAAAAGATATTTTCACTGGGAGTGGACAAAAGTGGAGGGTACATCAAGGTTAGTCTCAGTAAAAGAAAATAAAGATCAAAAAGCCTCCTGGGGTAATGGGCTGAAAAAAAATAAACAATGAATTTTCCAAGGTCAGCTTAGGGCAAATTTTCTATGGCGATTTCTGATTAAACCAAAGAATAAGCAGGGAAATTTACATGTCATTTTTTTTCTCCATGTGACTTAGAGAAATTGTGAATCATGCTTTCCCTAATTTTTTTTTTAAAAATTTTTTTTTCAACGTTTATTTATTTTTGGGACAGAGAGAGACAGAGCATGAACGGGGGAGGGTCAGAGAGAGGGAGACACAGAATCGGAAACAGGCTCCAGGCTCTGAGCCATCAGCCCAGAGCCCGACGCGGGGCTCGAACTCACGGACCGCGAGATGGTGACCTGGCTGAAGTTGGACACTTAACCGACTGCGCCACCCAGGCGCCCCATGCTTTCCCTAATTTTATCCCGTGTTATTTTGAAATTCAGCGGAAGGCGTGGTCATGGAGTTAGAGCATTAGAAGCACATTTCCTTGACTCTTTAGCCACTCAGTAGTTTCTAGAAAGATGGTCTTTCAGGAGATCGTGGCAAGAAAAGAAGTAGAATTTATCATAACAGAGAAGAATGTAAAGGAGGATTGCATTGGGGATAGAAATAGGTTGATTATAATCATTAATTTAAAATGGTTTTGAATAGATATGATTTGTTTCGGTTTACAATGAGAACACAGTAGATGATTCGTCCATTATTCCATTCAATCATCTAGCAGATATTTATTTTGCATCTGCTATGTGCCATAATGAAGATTAAGAATGGATAATTAAGGCGTATGGAAACAAATATCCAGGTAGTAAAATTAAAATGACCTATTTTGAAAATTCTATTGCCGTATTACCAGCATATCATTTATGTTGAAGCATCCCATAGTCTTCTGTATTAAGGATTCCTAGAAGTTTTTCTAAGGCTAATTCAGACTTAAATTCCAACTTCCTTAACACCTATAAAAATTCCATGTTTCTGGGGTCTTCTAAGAATCATGAAAAATAAAGCAGTGAAATTGTGTTAGAAGCTGCAGGATTGGTGAATACATCAAGTGTTCTCTGCATGTGGTAAAGGGTATGTCATAAAACAAATGTCATATTGAAAAATTAAGATTTTAGTAATCAAGTGTTAATAATTATATGTTAAGATGGATATTCTTTCTTTTCTATCCTTAAAGAATAAATCCAAAAATAAACAGAATTCATTAATTTAGGAATTAAGAATACAAATTAAAATAACAATGAGATACCTCTTTGCCTTCAGATCAACAAATACCATTTTATTTTTTTAAATATTTTTTATAGTTTATTTATTTATCTTTCTGAGAGAGAGAGAGAGAGCGTGAGTGGGGAGGGGCATAGAGAGAGGCAGAGAGAGAATTCCAAGCAGGTTCCACGCTGTCAGGATGGAGCCTGATGTGGGGCTCGAACTCATGAACCATGAGATCACGACCTGAGCCGAAGTCAGACACTTAAGTGACTGAGCCACCCAGGGGCCCCAACAAGTACAATTTTACAATGATAGTGCCCACTGTTGGTGGGAGTTCTTGATAATAGGCAACCTCAGATAACTGTCAGTAGAAGTATAAATTGATACAGTCTTTCTGGAGGACATTTTAATGCATACATCAAAAACTTTTAAAATATTCATTCTTTTTGATCCAGCAGTTCTACTTTGAGGAATGAGAGCTATGTAAAAAGATAAATATCCAAGGGTATTCATTACAACATTATTTATAATAACCAAAAATTGAAGATCGTCAAAATGTCCAATAGGGATTATTAAAAATGTAGGTTGCACCCACGTTTTATCATATTTTAAAGCCATTAAAAATCACACTGTAGAATAGTAACGCACAGAGAAATGTTCATCATCTACTGCTAAATGAAAAACACAAATGATATAGCAGTGTATAATACACATGTTTTAGTCTGCTCAGGCTATTGTAACACAACACCATAGATGGGATGGTTCAACAGAAACTTATTTCCCACAGTTCTGGAGGCTGGAAGGCCAATTTGGTACCTGGTGAAAACCATTGCTTTCTTACTCTGTCCTCACAAGGTTGATGGGGGAGGGAGGAGAGAGATTCTCTGGTGCGTCTTTTTATAAGGATACTCATCCTGTTGGATTGGGGACCCACCTTTATGACACCATTTAAGTTTTGTTACTTCCTAGAGGCCCTATTGCCAACTACAGTCCCATTGGGAGTCAGGCTTCAACATAAGAGTGTAGAGAGGGGGAAAGTAACAAATATCTTCTCCATAACAACACGTATATTTCCAAATATACAACATGTATTATGTATACGTGGAAAGAGGCCTGAAGGCTGTATATGATATGTATCAAAACATTAACAATGCTTATATTTAGATAGTAAGATTGAAAGTAATTTATATTTTTTCTGTCAATTCAAAATGTTCTATTAAGAATGTGTAAATATCAGAATGCCTGAGTAACTCAGTTTGTTAAGCGTTTGACTGGATTTGGGGTCAGGTCCTGCTCTCACTTCCCTGGGATCAAGCCCTACGTCAGGGTGGAGGCTGCTTGGGATTCACTCTTTCCATCTCTCCCTCCCTGCCTCTTCCCTATGCAAGCTCTTTCCCAAAATAAATAAATAAATAAACTTAAAAAACAAAAAAGGGTATGTAAAAATCTTCTATTCAGGAGCTTGTCTTTCTGTTTTGTTGATGGTTTCTTTTGCTGTGCAAGAGCTTTTTATTTGGGGGCACCTGAGTGGCTCAGTTAACCATCTGACTTCAGTTCAGGTCATGATCTCGTGGTTCTTGGGTTTGAGCCCCACATCTGGCTCTGTGCTGACAGCTTAGAGCCTGGAGCCTGCTTTGGATTCTGTGTCTCCCTTTCTCTCTGCCCCTCCCCCACTTTTGCTCTATCTGTCTTTCTCTCAAATAATAAACATTAAAGAAAAATTTTTAAAGCTTTTTATTTTGATGTAATCCCAATAGTTTATTTTTGCTTTTGTGTCCTTTGCCTTAGGAGACTTATCTAGAAAAACACTGCTACAGGTGCTGTCAGAGAAATTACTGCCTATATTCTCTCGTAGGATTTTTATGGCTTTAGGCCTCACATTTAGGTCTTCAATCCATTTCGAGGGTTTTTTTCTGTGTGTATGGTATTAGAAGGTGGTTCAGTTTCATTCTTTTGCATGTCGCTGTCCAGTTTTCAGAACACCATTTGTTGAAGAGACTGTCTTTTCCCCATTGCATTTTCTTGCCTTGTAGATTAATTGGCCGTATAAGCGTGTGCTTATTTCTGGGCTCTCTATTCTCTTCTATTTATCTATGCGTCTATTTTTGTGCCAGTACCATACTGTTTTGATCACTACAACTTTGTGGTATATTTTGAAATCTGGGATGGTGCCATCTCCAGTTTTGTTCTTCTTTCTCAAGACTGGTGCTACTTGCCCAAGCACATTTCTTGCAGAACCCCTGGGATATGTTAAAGTTGCAGAAAAATAAATCAGTGGTAAAACTCCCAGTGCTATCTCAAAAGTAAATCGACCTTATATTCTTGATCCTGTTGCGGGACTGAGGACCGAACCCCCTCTGAGCCTTCGAAGACGGGACTAACTGGAGACAGAGAACTGTTGGTAATAACCCTTGTTGGCCCTCCAGAGACTTCAATCAATTAGGACCTGAACTCTGCCAACTTAGGATGACTTTTGCCCCAATCCTATACTGAACGGTCCTTTGCCAAGCCCCGTCATGAATGTGTGCATCCTTCGCTTAAGGCTTCCCCAATTTTGTTGTTCGAGGGGACATTGCCTTAGGCAAGTATCCCTAAATATCTGGTATCCTTAAATATTTTCCTTGCTGTTGCAAGTGAAACGCTTCCTTCCCCCCCCCCACCCCCCATGCCCACAATTACTTTTGTAATGAGAAAAACACAATAAATAGCGTATGTATTTTTCATGCCATCAGCACGGTGCCAATCCTCACCAGCTGACCGTGCGCATGCGCGGAGCGGGCTGCCCATTGTGGAATCGCTTTGGGCAATGTATGCACAGCACAGTAGGGAACAGCCAGACTTGCTGAACTTCCAAAGGAACCCGTAAGAGATAATACAAAGACAAAGCTTTCATGGGATTTCAAGAAACAGCTACTTCTCCAGGAGGGCCTTATTATAAATGGGGTTTCCGAAGAATATGAAAGCCAAATAAGAATAGCTAACGCTTGAGTGGCACTTTTAACTTTTCCAAAGCACTCTCCCATTTATTAATTCATTTGATCCTCATAACAACGATGCAGGCAGGGCAGCTATTAGTATTCCTATTTTAACAATGAAGACATAAAGGTAGAGAGCGATTAAGAGACAGACCCAAAGCACACAATTAGCAGAGAAGGCTTGCGCTTGGGACACAGGTCTCTGGCTTTCCCTCCAGAACCGGTGCACCCTCACTCACAGGGTTTTTTCCACCACAGAGCCTGGTGGAAACCCTAGGATCTTTTCAGCTCTTATTAAAAGAAAGAAGTCCCTTAGCTTTCTCTTGAAAAGAATGAAGCCAAGTAGGGCTGTAAAAAATAATATAATTCAAAAGGCAAAATACAGCCTGCTTTCACCAAGACTGAAGGCTCTGCACCTCTGGTGTAGTACATGGTTGTTCTGGGCTTAAGAAGGTGTCATGGATGTCCACTTTCCATGGATTATACACTGTTACTCATTTGCCCTGAGACCTAGAGGGGTAACAGCTCTTTTAAAGTTAAGTGTAGCAAATACTACCACGGTGAAGTGCTTAGGGACCATGCTTATTTAATCCTGGGTTGAGCGACTAGATGTGTAATATAAAATTACATGGGCCTAACCTCCATCTTAATTAAGAAAGGATTTCCTAACTAAGGACATTATTTTGTATACTAGACAACTTCACAGTTCTACCCAAATGCAGTGTAAGAATATGATTTAATCATTTTGTTTTAAACACTCAAATATGGCAGTTTGAGAGATAGTTTACAACTCTATTTTTAATGAACTGATTTAACTATAGATATTATAACTGCAAATAAAACACATTTACAAAAAGCTGTTGTCTTTAGAATTGTAAATCTGGCAAGGTTTTTAGCAGTAGAGACTCAGATAAATAAAAAGTTGCATCTTTTTAAGCGGCGGGTGTTAATTGGGCTTTTCTTATCATCAAGAGGAGTAAAAGCAGATGTTGATCTGAAACAACCACTTATCATGTGTAGTGGTCCTAAGAGATGCCATTTTCTTTGATGCCCTTATTTGTTCTGATTTATTATCAGCCAGATTTACCTGCTGGTCACATACTTACTCTGACTTGGAAATACCGTCCCACGATAAGTAATTCAGGAGATAGCTATTACTAGAAAGGAAGTATCCAACAAGAATGTCACAAACGTGTTTTGTCAGTGGACTGTAGCTGTGTCAAGGTGAGATAAACTAATCGTTTCACCTTGACGTGCTAAATTAAGTAGTGTAAAGAAATCAGAAGACAATGGCGAATAAAATGAGCTGAGTGAATAACTTGCTATTTCCTTGCATAAATAAATTTTTTGTGATGATTAAAGCTTAGTGAATAAGTTCAGGGGTGGGGGTGGGAAAGGCAATTATTCCACGTAACAGGAGAAAGCATCTATAATTATTTCATGATAACTATTTAGAGTCAAATGGGAAAAGTTACTGGAACGGTTGTGGTGGTACATTTATCTACTAAGTTAGGAAGGACAGAATCTGTCATTCCAACTCTGAAAACTTGGGGGGGTGCCATGGAGACAGTCCCTGCTCTCAGGGAGCTTCAGGGTAGGGAGCTAGTTGCAGTAGGTGAATTTCTTGATCTAGTTAAGTGCCACCCAATCAGAAGACTTTCCACATGAGATCAGATATGAAAAGCTGTCTCAAAGCAGCTAACAAATGTTGAACAGGAAAAATACACCTTATTTTAATGAGTGACAGCGCCCTTCTGGGACTGTCCAGTTTACTTCTGCCTTAAATGCATGGGCGCGTGTATGTGTGCAGGTGTGTAGGTGGGAGCATGTGAGTGTGCCTATGTGTGTGTGTAGTAGACCAGCAGTCAGCACGGTGTGGCATTTTGCAAGTCTTAGGGCCTAAGTCCAGGACTTTAACAATCCCACTTTTACACCACTATTTATTCTAATTCTCAAGTTGGTAATTTTCCATTGCATATGCGTTCTAACAACAGAACTTCCCCACATTTCTCTCTAACTTATATTGTTCCCACTTACGGGGTGACAGATGTCTTGCTTTACAAAACCCTTTGGTTGCAACTTTTCTTGCCCACCCTAACTCTTTTTGCTTTATACTTTTTTGACCAGTCTTTTTTAAATTTTTTTTTTTCAACGTTTATTTATTTTTGGGACAGAGAGAGACACAGCATGAACGGGGGAGGGGCAGAGAGAGAGAGAGAGAGACACAACTGGAAGCAGGCTCCAGGCTCTGAGCCATCAGCCCAGAGCCCGACGCGGGGCTCGAACTCACGGACCGCGAGATCGTGACCTGGCTGAAGTCGGACGCTTAACCGACTGCGCCACCCAGGCGCCCCTGACCAGTCTTAATTAAGAAAATGTTTCACCAAAGCTGGTAGAGGGCACATGTACCTGGAACTTTCTTGCTTTCCTTACAGAGATGCAAGTCAACCATGCCACTAAGATTTGTAACATAATGCACTTTTTCATTAAAATTGAGCAAGGGAAGGTCCTTGGCTGTTACTTACAAGAGTTAACTCAGGTTTACTGCTTAGGGCCAGGTGACAAGTGTTGGGATAGCTACTGAGCCCAAAGGAGGAGCCCTGGACCAGGGCAGCACAGTGAAGGAAGTCTTCCTGGAGGAGGTGTCACCTAAGCCAAGGACTGAAGGATGAGTAAGGGTTTGGCAGGCAGAAGATGGGGAGGAAATTCGGCTCAGGTGGAGTGCTCCATAAGGGCTATTTTATTTTTTTATTTTATTTTATTTATTTTTTTATTTTTTTTTCAACGTTTATTTATTTTTGGGACAGAGAGAGACAGACCATGAACGGGGGAGGGGCAGAGAGAGAGGGAGACACAGAATCAGAAACAGGCTCCAGGCTCTGAGCCATCAGCCCAGAGCCCGACGCGGGGCTCGAATTCACGGACCGCGAGATCGTGACCTGGCTGAAGTCGGACGCTTAACCGACTGCGCCACCCAGGCGCCCCCATAAGGGCTATTTTAGAGATAAGAGAAAGTTATACATTCAAAGAGCTGGTGTTCATTTGTTAGAGCTGCCATACCAAAATATCAAAGACCGGGTGGCTTAAACAACAGAAGCCTATCTTCTCACAGTTCTGGAGGCTGGTAGTCCAAGATCAAGGTGCTGGCAGGGCTGGTTCCCTCTGAAGCCTCTCTGTTTGACTTGCAGACGGCTGTTGCTCCCTCTTCGAGTGGTCTTTTCTCTGTGTGAGTGCACCTCTGGTCTATTTTCATGTCCAAATTTCCTCTTCTTATAAAGACACCCGTCAGATTAGATTAGGGTCCATCCTAACCACCTCATTTTAACTTAATCACCTCTTTAAAGATCCTATGTCCAAATACGATCATATTCTGAGATACTGGGTATTAGCTTCAATGTATGCATTTTGGGGGGGACACAATTCAGCCTGTAACAGAGCTTAGAGGAAAAGTTAATATTATCAGTGCATTGATGAAGGAGAGAACACTTGCATAAATTCTACAACCAAACCACAATGTCAAGTACATCAGTAATTTGGGACAATCCAAGAGACTGCATTAATTGTTTCAAAAGGAATCATGGGGACTTCTCTTCTCCCCTCCAAACGGAGCTGAAAACAGTACTCTTCCCATGTGAGTTGAAGATCTGGGCTCAAATTTCTCAAAGACGTGATAGCAGCAGCCCCTGGAATATTTTCTTAAACAAACAAACAAGCAAACAAAAATCCCTGCCTTTAAAAAGAACATAGTCCCTTACTCTAATGGCACAATACCAGACAACTTTCTTTCAGATCACTGGGGAAGAAATGACAAACATCACCACAAATGATTCTCGTCCCCGCGACTAGAGCAACATCATCACGAAAAGACACCTTGACCAAGAGTAGCACTATGTGGAATCGTTTTTATTAACATGAAAGAAACCTCATGTGTGTATAAGGCATGTGACTGTGTCAGCTTGTAATGAGAGAGGTCCTCACAAGTAAGGTTTGAGCCTCAGGGGCTTATCACTATGGCCTAACTCCGAGAATGACCTCCGCCTTCGCTGTCAAGAGACCTGGATTCAAGTACAAGTTCTGCAGTTTACTGTGATCTTGATGTCGCTCCTGGCGCTAACGTTCTGTGAGTCTATATCCCTCGTATATCAAGTCATGCCTCATATATCATGTCATGTCACAGCTAAAGAGTTAAAACGCTGCACTTCTTTGTTGCCCACATCTCCAATCACAAACAATGAGTCGATGTCAGAGAGCTGTCCTCACATGCCCTCAGCCCTAAGATCATGAGGATGGCACTATTAATGGTAGGATGCCCGCTTTTCTTTTCTGGGCTTCTGGGCACCAGGCAGTTGAAACCATCTAAAACTTGGAAGGCTCTTGCCTGCATGATTTATGGCTATAGCCGGTTCTTTATTCCCTCACTTTCATAAGCACCAAATTCCGTTAGAAAACTTAGGGGAAAATCTGCCAATCCTGGGCTATTTTGGGGTTTCTTCATCATCTCTTGACCTTTGATTTGACAAGCCAAATAACAAAATGAAAAATGGGCCCCGTGGTCTTGACCGTGATTACCAACTAGGGCAGGCAGCAAGAGGAATGGGAAACAAAAAAGCCACACCATTCCGCGTCGAAGGTTCTGAGCTAGCGGCAAAGGAGAAACTTGAGGATTTGGACACAAAGTCCCGATAAAGTAAAGTAAATTATTTTAAGTATGACAAATTATGTTTCTAGTTTGCATCTATCTTTGTGGGATAGAAATGGAAGCTTAAGGAATTGTATGCCATTTTAAGTGGCCGCCTATATCAAGCACATCTTCAGGGGTAATTCTGATATCTTTGACTTCTAGGAGATAGTGGCTTATAGAGTCTATAAAATCTACTTGCTATTATTAATATCCTTAAGCTATTCCTCAAAGTTAACACTTAAAAATTTTGCGTACCAATGATCACGATCTTCTTGCATCGTGTTGTAATTTTGTAGGAACATCAAGGTATTTCAGTATTGTTGACGGTTTTCCATTCTTGCTATATATAACATGTCTAAATTTGAAAGTGAAAGCAAAGTAATGAGGAAATTTGCAAAGCACAGAAATATATTCCATTCGTTCCCTCCCTGCATTTTTTCCTTGCAGGTAAGGAAGAAGGTGCAATGTGCAAGTTAATCTATTTAAATGAAACCATAGCTTTTTAAGCTTTGAGGGAAAATATTTTTCAGACATTTACATGCATAAACAATTGCACTATGAAAGCTAAACTTAGTCATACAATCTACCTAGATCTTTAGAACATGCGCATACATTAAACCAGCTCAAAATTAATAAAACTCTCTAAATTATGCATGGCGCAGAGGGTGAAAAAAGTTGATAACAGGAACTGTTGCCTGGCCTGGTGCTATGAATTTGGTAATGCAACCCTATGGCTATGCACTAGAGAAGATCGTAATAAGGTATAATTGTTGCTTGCTCATTTGTTTGAACTCCAAAACTATATCAAATAACACTTAATTATACACATAGAATACCATTACAGCGAAGAACTCGCACTTGAATAGCTTAGTATAAGTGAGGACATTTAATATTATTTGGCTCCAATAGGTGCAAAAAGATACAGAGTAGCAGCTGCTAATTAATCTGGAGTTCTAGGTTTGCAACCTCAAAAGAAAATCTAAAGAATATTTCCTGGAGTTTGAATATGTAAAGTTTTAACAGCTCCATCTGGTACATGCCCTCTGATTACCCAGAATGTTGGCTGGCAGTTTGAGGGACGCATTTGATAGCTCGCCAAGTTTAAAGGTCTATTGGAGGTAAAACAATGCCCACCCTTTAACAAGAGAGCCATTGTTCCTTAACAATGAAGCTCTCTGGCTTATTTGAATGTCAACAATTCAGAAAAGTTGATGTTTGGAGCCATCAAATAAAATGTTTTTGTGAAACAGTTTATTATTTCAGTGGTAATTATTTGAATCATTCATGGTAAAGGATGTTTGCTAATGAGAGCTTGGCTGCTGTAAATTCCAGGGAGACTGAATGCTCTTTGTGCTGACAAAAAGACCCAAATCACTGGAGAGCGACTGACTGGACAAATCATTCATCTATGCAAATGCCAGCCGAAATGGTCAGATGCATTTATTACCCTCCTCATTATAGTAAACAAGGCAGGAATCGTGACTGGCAGTTATCAACTTGCCCCGAAGTCTGATTTGGTCTCCTACCACTATTTAAATGAGAGGAAAAAAGGCATGCCGCTAGGGACTTTGTTGGTTTATAAAAGAGTAAATGTCACATAGCCCGGTGCTTAAAGACTTTTGATTGACAAATGTTTTATTTGACATATCAAACAATGATGGTTTTCATATCAAATAGTCCCTATTTGTTAGCAAAAATCTTAACCCCTTGAAGTTTGGCCAATGCTTTTAGCTCACTTCTGCCAATGCTGAGAAACTAGAACACAGATGGCAAGTTACATTAAAGGCAATACCAAATATCTCTACACATAATGTGCAAAGACCTAAAAATACTCTGCATTGGGTGACAGAAATGACACAGTGTTTTATCACAACACATATAGTGTAAAATGTTCTTCTGAACTGATAATGCAAATTAAAGTGATGTTGACCTACTTGCACTTACTAAGTATTCTTCTGCTGTTTAGTGCAAGATAAGCTAAACATTAAAGAATTTATACAGCATATGTCACAGTGAAATCTAAATTGTCTGGTGTAACTCTTCTTAAATGTCACAACAGTGTCACAACACGCTCAGGGTTTCAGGGCTCACAGTTAAAGCCACAGTACCCTCATATAACCTCTTGTTCTCATGTGCTCAAAACTTTTCCAGTCTTATTTCCTGGAGCTTAAGTTTTGTAGACTTCATTTCTGCCAGATTGCCATCTACAAGTGTACCTCCAAATACAGAAGTGTGCCAGGCAGATACGTGAGCTTATGGAATTTGTAATCAAGGTATGACTTGCTAAATGTCACACAACAACTTGCCTTGGAGACGCTTAGGATGATGGGTTCCCACACGTGCTTTCCTTTTCCTATATTTTGGGCTGTCGGCACTGCTGCACTTTCAAGCCTCTTCTTTCTTAGGACCAAGGTGGAACTGTTCGTTTGGAAAAACTGGAAAAGTAATCGCTGGAAAAGGTTCTAAACAAACCCAAAGCTGTGGTATGTTTTCCTGGCACAGACTACAATGTGGAATTTTCATAATCCTCAACTAAGGGTTATCAGTCAATTGTGTTTCGTTCAGTTCAGCTGTCATACTTTTAGGCATGTATACTGTTGCCCTCAACATAAAAATAAATGTAGTCAGGGCTGCTGGGTGGCTCAGTCGGTTAAGCATCTGACTCTTGGTCGGGGCTCAGGTCATGAGCTCACGGCTCATGAGATCGAGCCCTTCCTCGGGCTCTGCACTGACAGCACGGAGCCTGCTTGGGATTCTCTCTCTCTCCTTCTCTCTGCTCCTTCCCTGCTCATGCTCTCTCAAAATAGATAAATAAACTTAAAAAAAATAAATGTAGTCATTTTTTTTATAGAATTTGAGCATCTGGAAGAGTGTTTTTATCAGAAGAAATAGTAGTATTCCTCCTTGAAGTGCATGATTATGAAAGTGGTGGTTCTCAAGTAAAATCATATCATCTCGGATCTCAGCTTTCTCCACAGAAACATTTTCATTTTCACAAGCTGAAGTCACTGGAGAGAATGTGAGATTAGAGAACACTGATGCCAGTACTGCTGTTTCATTCTATGTGGAGGGTCATCCGTTAGGGAGCTCTTAGCCTCTGTCACTCAGTGGCTTCTTTGGCCGGTGCGCTTGAGAAAAGGCTGAGCCCTTTCCTCTGCCTGTCACTTAGAGATGTGTCTTCCTGACTGCCTGGAGTAAGTGTGGACTCAGATCTGTCCCTGGAGTGGGAAGGTTAGATCTCCAGCGCCACCCCCCCCCCCACCGCCCCAAGACTGAATGAGTAAATCTGCCTAACTCTGGGTACAGCATTAGAGAGCCCGTTGTTACACACGAATGTCATAGTATGATAGGAGAAGATAGGATTCAGTAAGCAGAGAGGGAAAGATTAGGGCCTGAGATCTCCCGGGTGGGGAAAACACCTCATTTTGCATCTACCTATTCATCCTTCAAAGCGGCAAGCACATGAATCGCGGATATTGCGGTAAAAAATCCTGCAATGATAGTCTTCATAGGTTTTTCAGAAGTTTGATCACTTTCCTCTTGACTCCTTTATTTGTCAGTTGGTTCAAAACTTGGGTGAGCAGGAGAAGTATATTAATATTAACATACAGTGAAATTTGTTTCATGGATAAGATTTTGGGAATACATTTCTTCTGAACAAAATAGCACAAACACGTTAAGAAAGCCTGGACTCTGACCTCAGCCGCAGCAATTTCTTACTTGACACATCCCCAAAGGCAAGGGAATTAAAAGCAAAAATGAACTATTGGGACCTCATGAAGATAAAAAGCTTCTGCCCGGCAAAGGAAACAATCAACAAAACTAAAAGGCAACCAACGGAATGGGAAAAGATATTTGCAAATGACATATCAGACAAAGGGCTAGTATCCAAAATCTATAAAGAACTCACCAAATTTCTCTAAAGACACTTCTCTATAGACACTTCTCTAAAGAAGACATCCGGATGGCCAACAGGCACATGAAAAGGTACTCAACGTCGCTCCTCGTCAGGGAAATACAAATCAAAAACACACTCAGATATCACCTCACACCAGTCAGAGTGGCAAAAATGAACAAATCAGGAGACTATAGATGCTGGAGAGGATGTGGAGAAACGGGAACCCTCTTGCACTGTTGGTCGGAATGCAAATTGGTGCAGCCACTCTGGAAAACAGTGTGGAGGTTCCTCAGAAAATTAAAAATAGACCTACCCTATGACCCAGCAATAGCACTGCTAGGAATTTACCCAAGGGATACAGGAGTGCTGATGCATAAGGGCACTTGTACCCCAATGTTTATAGCAGCACGCTCAACAATAGCCAAATTATGGAAAGAGCCTAAATGTCCATCAACTGATGAATGGATAAAGAAATTGTGGTTTATATACACAATGGAGTACTATGTGGCAATGAGAAAGAATGAAATATGGCCTTTTGTAGCCACGTGGATGGAACTGGAGAGTGTGATGCTAAGTGAAATAAGTCATAGAGAGAAAGATACCATATGTTTTCACTCTTATGTGGATCCTGAGAAACTTAACGGGAGACCATGGGGGAGGGGAAGGGGAAAGAAAAAGTTACAGAGAGGGAAGGAAGCAAACCATAAGAGACTCTTAAAAACTGAGAATAAACTAAGGGTTGATCGGGGGTGAGAGGGAGGGGAAAGTGGGTGATGGGCATTGAGGAGGGCACCTGTTGGGAAGAGCACTGGGTGTTGTATGGAAACCAATTTGACAATAAATTTCATATTAAAAGAAAAAAAAAAAAGAAAAAGGAAAGCCTGGACTCGGGGAAAAAAAAGCAAAATTTAAAGAGGTGCCTGGGTCGTGCAGTTGGTCAAGTGCAGCGCCCGACTTTGGCTCAGGTCATGATCTCACTGTTAGTGGGTTCAAGCCACATGTCAAGGTCTGTGCTGACAGCTCGGAGCCTGGAGCCTATTTCGGATTCTGTGTCTCCCTCTCTCCCTGCCCCTCCCCTGCTCATGCTCTGTCTGTCTCTCAAAAATAAATAAATGTTAAAAAAATAAAAATAAAAAAAAAAAGACAGCCTGGACTGAGCTGGCCCTGGTAAGTACAGAGATGCCAAGGTTTAACAAAGCAGAGACAGGACCACAGTAACATACAACAAGCTTTACTGGGGAGTGCTTGGATAGGGCTGCGGGATAGGGTAAGCCTTTCCCAGCAACAGACCTTCCAGAAACAGCAGCAGGAGGCCACCACCCAGGAGGGGAATAGGGCAGATGAAATCCTAGAGAAATAGGGGGAAATCAGAGTGAGGGCGATGTGCTTAGGTGACGTGGCTCAGCAGTAAGGTGGGGAGTTTCTGGGTCAGAGAGCTCTGAAGGGCAACAGGGGTTTGGCTTCGTTTATAGCTACAGGCTTTGTCTTATCTATGGTGAGCAGATATTGGGTGGCTTTCACGGGGTATGTAAAGTAGTTAGGCTCCAAATAGGCTAAAAATATGTTTATTTGGAGTCTATTTAAAGCAATTGGATGTGTGAAAATTTGAGTTTGGTGCTGACAGGCTTTGGGCTAAAGGTCTTAGCCTGCTGTGAAGAAGTAAATAGCATGGGGGCCATTTTAGGCTACCAGGGGCTGTCTCTGGCTCATTTACATAACTCTAGCTCTGTTGAATTTTGTTTCTTTTAGATGTAAAAAATGTCTCTTTAGGACTAATGCACCAAGGTTTGTTCTCTTCCAGCACAGAAAAGTCTCTGGGAGTAGAAGTTTTGCCTTGAGGAGTATGGCCTATAAAAGGCCTGCAGTGAAGGCACTTCTCTGATCAAATGAAGAGTTCGTTCTGAAATCACTCTAAGCACATGGCTGCTCATTTCACTTCCCACAGGGGCTCTAAAGCCCCTTTTTTGATGGAAAGCTTCCTGAGGGCAGAGAAGCCTTAGGGACGTCTGGAACGGGTCTTTCCCCTTCAAAGCAATGACTTTTGCCTCTGCTTCAGCTTGTGGCATGGCAGTTTTTCTTTGGCGCTGAGATTATATGTGTGAATTTGTCTAGTCAAACCTGGGGTGGACCAGCCGTGTTTCTAACGCTGTCTGTGGCCAAACCCTGCCTGTTGGTCTGCGGCCATAGCTGCTCCTTGCAAGAAATAACCGTCTTTGTCCTGGGGCTTTTGCTGAAAAAATTGTTCCTTCTTGCATGACAATTGCAGTCTACTACTGACAATAAATATATGTTGCTGTTGCAGGATTTTTTACCTCAATACCCAGGGTTCGTTGTCTCGCTGCTTCGAAGAATGAAGAGGTGGACACAAAATGAGCAGCAGGCAAAAGTTTATTTAAAATTTTTTTTTTCAACGTTTATTTATTTTTGGGACAGAGAGAGACAGAGCATGAACGGGGGAGGGGCAGAGAGAGAGGGAGACACAGAATCGGAAACAGGCTCCAGGCTCTGAGCCATCAGCCCAGAGCCTGACGCGGGGCTCGAACTCCCAGACCGCGAGATCGTGACCTGGCTGAAGCCGGACGCTTAACTGACTGCACCACCCAGGAGCCCCAAACGTATAAGATGGGAAAGGAAGAATAGTATGAAAGCTCTCTTTACAGAGAGGGGACATTAGAAAGTGAATGCCCTCACTATAGGCAAAGGGCTTTGTTTTATAAGGTTCTGGTCAGCATGCTCTTCCCTTCTCTTTAAGGGGTAGGACCCCTTAAAGGCTTGATAGCTCTAGGTGCTGGGTGGTCCATTCCTGATTGGCTTGCTTCCGTTGTATGAGGGGTAGCCTATGGCCATGTCATTCCTTGTGAGTCATACCTTTTATGATCCAATACTTATCTTTAGTCAGTCTTTTGTCAAATTCCTGAGGGAAACCTGAGGGGGAGTGGGTGGTGTCTGTTACATTCTTAAGAGGAACCTTACACCTGAGGGGCTTTGCTGTGGTCAGACACTGCCAGCATTGTTCCAAAATATGTGTCCCCCCCCCCCCCCCCCGCCCCAGGTCATGAGATCAAGACCTGAGCCTAAGTCAGACACTTAACGGACTGAGCCACCCAGGCACCCTTAGGGTTACTTACTTCTTTAGCTTGTTTATGTTATCTTTTTGCTCTCCTTGTTTATTTTAAAATTAGGAAAAGATTTTAAAGTTATAATTAGGAAAATAGATTCAAACAGTATCATCAGTTGCTCTCTGGTTTCTCTCTCTTTACTGCTTTGGGGTAATAGAAATAGATATATTGGTCTCTGCTTCTGGTTCCTGACACAGAGCCCTTAAAACTCTTATAAATTCCTAAGTGGTAAGAGCACTAAGAACATCTTTTCTCCTATTGAGATCACTGTGGGTGGGCTTCTGGATGAGGACAGGTTACTGGAAAGACAAAACCTTGATTAGAAGTTGGGAAAAGTAGAGATTTTCATCCTTGCTCCTCATTCCCTAGAGAGAAGAGAGAGTCAATGATTGATCATACCCACATGAGAAGCTTCCACAAATCCCAGTGGTAGTCGGTTCGAGAACTTCCAGGCTGGCAAACACACTCATATCCGAGAAGGTGATGCACCCCCATCTCCACAGGGATAGAAGCTCCTGTACTCAGGAGCCTCCCAGACCTGACCTCACTCTATGTATATCTCCATCTGGCTGTTTATTTGTATCCTCTATCATTATCTTTCAATAAACTGGTAGATGTAAGTAAGTGCTTCGCTGAGATTTGTGAACTGCTCTAGCAAGTTAATTGCCCCCAAGGAGAGGGTTGTTGGAATCTGCAATCTGTTACCAGTTGGTCAGAAGCACAGGTGACATATGGACTTGCAATCAGTGTGTGAAGTTGGGGCAGGGAGGGAAGAGACTACAGTGTTGTGGGACTAAACTTTAACCTGTGGGATCTGGGATCTGATACTATCTCCAGGTAGATAGTGTTAGCACTGAGAAAAGTTGTAGGATACCCTGCTGGTGTCACGAAGAATTCCTTGCTGTTGTGGGGAAAAACCTCTACACCTTTGATGACCAGAAGTGTCAGACGTGTTCTGTGTGAGTAGAAAAGGAGACTCACTAGGGAAGAAACTAGTAGTAGGGAGGAAGTAGATTTTTCCCCTACTTAAGGAGATGGAAACTGAGTTTTTCCTGTGCACTGCTGGACTGTGCTTTTTAACTCTGTTGATCTTATTCTTAGACTTGAACTCTTCTTGTGGTTGCGAGATGGCTGCCATTTGTCCTTGGGAAATAGCCTTCGTGGCTTATGCCCACCAGGGAAGTATGAGAATATTTTTTTTCCAGTATTCTCATGAAAAGTCCTGACATTTAGTCTGATTGGACCAGGTGAAGTCATGAGCCCATCTTGGAACCAATCACTACAGTCATGAAATTTAACATATTGATTAGTGTAGGTCTGGGTTTACCCCCTTGGGCTAGCAGAGGTCTCATCTGACCTCTGATAATGAGAACTACTAGTGGAGGAGAGATGCATCACTAATCAAAAATTATCCAAGCAGTGTACAAATGTCTACTCTTTCTGGCTATCTTCATTTGAAATGACCAAGAGAATATACACCAAAGCCACAATGTTGATAGTCTTATGACTCTTGCAACATATGCCTGAATTACCTTTCCTGTGTTGGCCACGATTTTTGCCATGGAGAGTTTAAAATGTGATTTTATTTTCTAGAAATGTCATATTGCTTAGTGTGCAGCATCTCGAGTCCCAGTTGTTGTGTTTTTTTCTTTTTTTTTTTTTTAATTTTTTTTTCAACGTTTATTTATTTTTGGGACAGAGAGAGACAGAGCATGAACGGGGGAGGGGCAGAGAGAGAGGGAGACACAGAATCGGAAACAGGCTCCAGGCTCTGAGCCATCAGCCCAGAGCCCGACGCGGGGCTCGAACTCACGGACCGCGAGATCGTGACCTGGCTGAAGTCGGACGCTTAACCGACCGCGCCACCCAGGCGCCCCGTGTTGTGTTTTTTTCTTAATTTTTTCCCCTAAAAGCCTGTGAAGAGTATGAATATGTGTATGGTCAATCTAACTTTTTTTTGGAGGGCTAATTAACAATGGTAATCAATGATGATAATAAACTCTTTACAATACAACTCATTACTTTTCTATCCTACATATATCTTCTAATAAATCATGATGGAAATGTGGTCACATCTAGAATATTTAGATAAAAATTTTGACAAAAGAAGAAAATGACCAAATTATTAATATATCAAATTTAATGAGGTTAATGCTTAGGAAAGTTAGCACATGTCCTCTAGATGCTTCTAGAACTGCGTTTTAAAAAACAGCCACTCAGGGTACCTAGGTGACTCAGTCAGTTAAGCGTCTGACTCTTGGTTTCAATTCAGGTCATGATCTCATGGTTCATGAGATCGAGCTCTGCGTCAGGCTCTGCACTGACAGCACAGAGCCTGCTTGGATTCTCTCTCTCCTTCTCTCTGTTCCTCCACTGCTCTCACGCATGCTCTCTCTCTCTCTCTAAAAAATATAAACGATATTAAATATAAACACATTAAAACAATATAAACACATTAAAAAATATAAACAATAAAAAAACAGCAATTCATTAAAGTGCACATAGAGTGCTGTAAAACATACAGGTCTGCTAACTCAACTTTCGATAGATCTACAGTGAGGGACTGAATGTGCAAACAGACAATGGCCAAGCCATAGATAAAAATAGAACTCTGATATGAATGCTAGAACGCTAGAAAATAGAACGCTAGAACTGTATATGCTCATAACTTTATATCTCCACTCAGGTATAAGCTTTATGAGTGAAACATCTTAGTTTTATTCACTGATGTATCCCAAATACCTGCGTATGTAGCCATCAGCCCAGGAAACAATACATTACCTACAGTAACTAGCCTAGGAAACCAAACTGCTATAAGTCAGACTTGTGGAAAGTCCGATCACTATCTCTAGCAACTAATCCCGGAAGCCAAACAATAACATCTGTAACAAAATGGTCAGGACCTGATTGATAACTGACAGCTTCCCTAATTCTTGTCTCTGCTCCCAACTAAGGACCAACCAGAGAAAACCAAATATACACCCTTAACCCCTCACTTAGGATGCCCCACTTCTCTCTAGTCTGTTGACAGCTTCCCCATGCCAACAGCCTCCAATCAGAGCACCCCTAAAAGGTCTCCTTTTTCTACTATAAAATTTTCCCACTCCTCTGCTTGCCTTTGGTCTCTGCTACAATGCAAGTGATGGTGGCTGACTCCCTTGCTACAGCAAGTTCTGAATAAATAGCCTCTGTTTGTTCTCATTTAGACTGTCGGCATTTTTTCCCACAACAGTTACTTGAGAAGTCACCTAATTGTCTAGTGCATGTATTCTCTGATGTTTTCTATGCATGCGATGAAAACTGCAATTTTGTTCACTTAGCTGGTATTTTCAGTTGCGTAATATCAGATGTTCTTAAAATATTAATTAACTCTGCCAGGGTCCTCATGTTGGTATCTCCATTTTATAAATGGAGCGACCTGAAACCACTAAATTGAATAACCTGTAATAAATGAAAGGCAGAGTTAGAATTCAAACTTGACATTTTCGTTTCACAACTGATCTTTAAACAAACATATAATAGGAATTGTAAGAGAAAAATATAGCTAGAACTGGATTTCATGTTTTCTTTAAATCAAAGTCTGAGGAGAGACAAGATTGAAGTTTATAAAATAAAGAAAAGTATGTTTACCATGGGCATCCTCTGATATTTGAAAGGCAACATAAGGGCAAATGAAAGAAATCACTATTTTATTTGACTGATTTAAAACATATTTCTTAGTTGCTGTGTTCTTTGGACTGGTAAACGATAATAGGCAAGTGGAAAAATTGTGTAGTTCAATGAAAATCAAAGGCCTAAATCCTGCCCCAGGACTGATCATACCTACCTGAGTAACCATGGTCAAGAAGCTCCACCTCTCTGGAGCTCAGTTTCCTCATCTCCTAAAGTGAAGTTTATAACCTCTATCTGCCGGACTCTTGTAGGAATTAAACGAGATAACGTGTAGCATCTAATACATATTGGTTCTTCTTTTCTTTCTGTTTAGAGTGCTGTCATTCTCAGAATCCTAGCTGTGTATCCATCCTGGAGTATCACTGTTATTGATTTGCCAGTCATTTTCTCTCCAGGTTGAACTCCTCCAGGATAGGGAGAGAGTCTTATTTATCTCTGTATAACCAGTTATATGTAACTGTGAAGGCTAGTTAAATATAGATGAAGCAATTTCGGACTTTAGGAAGCATAAGCTCTATAAGAAAAGAATTACATGTGTGATGTAATAAAGGAATGATACAAGACAGCAAATATTTGAGGGATAAAATGTGTGGCACTGTGTGAACAACAACAAAAAAAAAAAATGGGTCAATACATTTAAGGAAAACATCACCAAGGATGGATGAACCATGAGGCAGACCTTAGCAAAGGAGAAGATTTTGCTACCAAGATAAAGTTACAAAATATGGTGCCATGAGGAATGTACAAAGGCATAGAGGTAGAAGTAGACGTGAATGGCTTGGAAGGGTGGTGAATACATGAGCTTAACAAGCAGAAAATTTGTTTGGGGAATGGAAGAGTGAAGAAAAGGTTGCATAGTTATGGACAGATAAAAAGCCAGTTATGGCCTTGAGGTTGTCAACAGGCATGTCAGAGCACCTGTCCATGCTTATGCTTATGTCTATGCCATGCCTATGTCCTCTGCGACCCCCCCCCACCCCCCCACCAAACCTCCCTACTTGCTGCTTCTGGAACATTCTATCTTTCTACTTCTGTCTCACCTCCTCCACAAGGTCTACCTTGATCTCTATATTTAATATAGCAGTTTCTCCACCCCACCTCCTCTCCTAATTCCTCCCTAGCCTACTCTACAGTTTTCCTGTTCTCAGAGAACTAATCACCTCCTCATATACCACAGATAAACTTATTTATTATGCTCATAACTTTATATCTCCACTCAGGTATAAGCTTTATGAGTGAAACATCTTAGTTTTATTCACTGATGTATCCCAAATACCTGGTACACAGTATGCCTAAAAAGGAGTTATTGAATGAATAAATGGAAAAGAGGAAAATATTTGAAAACGAGACTGAGGTGTCAAATTTAAGTAAACCCTCTGCCAGCCGGTATTAGGATTATTGACATTTAAGACTCTGACCATTTTGGCAATACCTGCTAAAACCTAAACACAATCTGGACTTGTATTTATTCACCTGAAAGTCAGTTGAACTTTATAGAGGTCAGAGGAAAAAAGAGAAAGTAATGGATAAAGAGCGACAGATTTCACACTGACATTGGGTGAGGCTGAGGAGACAAATGGAGAACAGAAAGCTCTCAATCAATGAGTTTAGTTTCAAATGTGTATTAAGAAAGCCTGAAGTCTTAATTCCTCTTCTCAGAAATGTAGAAAGGTCAGGAACCTTTGTGACAGAATTGTGTTTGATCTCCCAGCTGAAGTTTCCAAATGTTTTGCAGATATTTAAATGTGGATAAAAGGTCAAACATCTCCAACCAGAAGTTACAATCAGGCTTTAAAATTTGGTGCATTAAATGGTTACACAAACTAAATCTCCATTCATCAGGGAGCAAGAGTAACTTAGAAACAAAAGCAAATGGCACTTAAACATCATCGGCACAAACAGGAATTTGGCAATCAGCTTAATTCTGGGCAAGAAAACTTCTTTCCCAATGGGGATAATGGTTGTAAGTATAATGAGACTTTTGTGCCAAATGGAGAGAAATAATTTAGCCATACAGTCAAATTCAGATTGAAGTTTCTTATTAGAATGAATTAATATTTATCCATGGGACTCCAGTCATGTGACTTTGGTATTTAGCCAGGAATTAAAAGTTGGAAGTTTGACTCATTTTTCCCCCTTTCATACATTGTATTCTGTCAATCAATCATCAGAATCTACGGACTTTCCTTTTGAAAGTTCACGAGTGCTTAGGCCTTTCCTATTCTGTCACATCCTACTTAGAGTACGTTGGGTTTTGGTTTCCCCTCTATCCAGGGCCTGTGACTTATTGCTTCCAGAATAATTTGCCTAAAATTCCTCCTCCAACATTCAACTTAATAAAGATTTATTAACCCCTCCTATGTGTAGTCTACCATGCACGTGTTAGGTCTTCCTATGCATTCCCTACTGGAAACCCGGGACTGATGCATTCTCTGCCTTTGTCTCATCTAACCCAGAATGTGGCCATCATGCCAGATCCTTTCCAGCATGTCAGTTTTACTCTCTGAATATCTCTTATCCAAATTCCTCTCCACTCCTACGGTTACTGTCTTTGTTCAGTAGTTAGTTTTTGCCTTAATTAATGCAGCAACCTCCCAAATTGGCATCCATTCTTGTTTCCCTCAGTCCTCATTGTGTTCAGAGCAATATTTTAAAAATATAAACCTTAGTCTGCAGTGGCCCATGTAAATTCCTTCAATAACTTCTCATTAACTCCAGGATAAATCCAACTTCTTTAAAATGGCATGCACTATTTTTCTTGGTCTGGCCTTGTCTAACCTGAAATGTTGAGAGTGGGCCTTTTGGTGTCATTAAGATCGGCATCATTTTCATCTCCACCCTTCGTGTCCCCAGACCAAAAATTCTGGTTATGAGGGAGATAGGGCATTGTCAATCCAGAGTACATGCTTTGTTTTGTAGGGTCAAAGCCCAGGCTTGCAAAAGATTATGTCTTAAAGTAGTCTAGTTAAAGGGGCACCTGGGTGGCTCAGTCTGTCCAGTGTCTGAGTCTTTTTTTTTTTTAATTTTTTTTTAACGTTTATTTATTTTTGAGACAGGGAGAGACAGCATGAACGGGGGAGGGTCAGAGAGAGAGGGAGACACAGAATCTGAAACAGGCCCCAAGTTCTGAGCCGTCAGCACAGAGCCTGACGCGGGTCTCGAACTCACAGACCGCGAGATCATGACCTGAGCCGAAGTAGGATGCTTAACCGACTGGGCCACCCAGGTGCCCCCCAGTGTCTGAGTCTTGATCTCAGCTCAGGACATGATCTCAAGGGTCGTGGGATGAAGCCCTGTGTTGGGCTCTGTGCTCCCAGCTCAACGGGATTCTCTCCCTCTCTGCTCCTTCCCTTTGCACTCTTTCTCTCTCTCTCTTTCACTCTCTCAAAATAAATTAATAAACTAAAAAATACTACCGTAGTCTAGTTAAAGATTAATTTCTGCTTAGTGCCAAGAAGAAATTGAAAGCAGTTTCTTTTTTTCTAACCAAATGGATCTTTTCACGAGAAATCCAACTCACCAATTCCAAACCAAACCCAGGCAAGCTTCTTTCTAGCTTCCCCAGACCCTGTGAATGAGGAGGAGGGGCTGCGTTTCTAGCCCGGAGTACAGTAGAGGGCTTCACTTCTTATCTTTTTAGGCAGGCTACTTTGCGAGCTAGAAGTAATGGTGACAAGCGGGAGTCAGAGTGGCATCACCCCAGGAATGATGAAAATACCTAATCTGAGCAGAGAAGGGTCAGCCACTGGGTGTTTCCTGTTACTTCAGACTTCCTGGGAGAAAGTCATGGTGCTCTTCCTCTTCTCATACTAACTGGGTGTAGACCAGGTACTTACTGATTGCAGCTGGGTTCTCAAGACTTGGGCTATAGGGGCTGAAAAGGGTTAACTCAGCAGACCACCATAGCTCCAACTCAGTACATTCCAAAGACTTGTCTTCAGCCTGGCCCTTAGCTAACTGCTAGGAGAGAACTTCTGAAGCCTTGGAATATTCTGCCTAATCAGTGTTTTTGTGTGCCCTCAGGCCTCGGGCCATGCCACACCTGTTTGACCAAGTAAGCTTGCTCTAAAGGTGTGATTTGTAGGTGGAGGTACAGGAACTCTCATTCATTGCTGGTGGGAATACAAAATAAAACAGCCATTTTGGAAGACAGGCAGTTTCTTATAAAACTAAACGTATTCTTACTGTGTTCTTACCAGCAACTGGGCTCCTTGGTATTTACGCAAAGGAGTGAAACACATTTCCACAGAAAAACCTATATGTGGCTGTTTATAATTGCTTTATTCATTATTGACAAAACTTTGATAGTTTTTTTAATGTTTATTTATTTGGGGGTGGGGAGGGGCAGAGAGAGGGAGAGAGAGAATCCGAAGCAGGCTCTGTGCTGTCAGCACAGAGCCCAATGTGGGGCTTGAACTCACAAACCATGAGATCATGACCTAAGCTGAAACCAAGAGTCGGATGCTTAACTAACTGAGCCACCCTGGCGCCCCTATTGACAAAACTTTAAATTCACCAAGGTGTCCTTCCGTAAGTGAATGGATAAAATACTGTGGTAATCCAGACAATGGAATACTACTCAGTGCTAAAAGAGAAATGAACAAGCCATGAAAAGGTATAAAGGAAAGTTAAATGCCTATTACCAAGTGAAAGAAACCTATCTGGAAAGGATACATCCAAATGATTCCAACTATATGACATTCTGAAAAAGGCAGAACTATGGAGATGGTACAAAGATCAGTGACTTCCAGGGGTTAGAGAGACAAAGGGATGAATAGGCTGGGCACAGAAAGTATTTAAGGCAATGAAATTATTCTGTATGATGCTATAATGGTGAACATTCGTTATTACAAATTTGTTCAAACCCATAGAATGGGGGCGCCTGGGTGGCGCAGTCGGTTAAACGTCCGACTTCAGCCAGGTCACGATCTCGCGGTCCGTGAGTTCGAGCCCCGCGTCAGGCTCTGGGCTGATGGCTCAGAGCCTGGAGCCTGTTTCCGATTCTGTGTCTCCCTCTCTCTCTGCCCCTCCCCCGTTCATGCTCTGTCTCTCTCTGTCCCCAAAATAAATAAACGTTGAAAAAAAAAAATTAAAAAACAACAACAACAACAACAACAAAAAAAACCATAGAATGTACAACACCAAGAATGCACCCTGATGTAAACTATGGACTTCTGGTGATAATGATGTGTCGACGTAGATTCATCAGTTGTTAACAAATGTACCACTCTGGTAAGGGATACTGTGAATGTGTGGGGCAGGAAGTAGATGGGAAATATTTGTACCTTCTATTCAGTATTTCTGTGATTCTAAAATAGCTCAAAAAAAAAGCCTATTTAAAAAAAATAAACTGTGATTTGGAATACCTGGTTTTAGTCTGGGCAGGTAGTGGGTACTGAGTAGCTGTGATTGTGCAGCCGTGCACGTCTACATGACTGACCTCCACTAAAAATCCCTGGACACCAAAACTCGGTTGAGCTGTTTATTTGGGAACACTTTATATGTGCTGTCAAACATTGGTGCTGGGAGGAGCGTCTGGGTGGCTCAGTCTGTTAAGCATCCGACTTTGGCTTAGGTTGTGAGCTCACAGTTTGTGGGCTTGAGCCCCGCATTGGGCTCCGTGCTGATAGCTCAGAGCCTGGAGCCTGCTTCAGGTTCTGTGTCTCCCTCTCTCTCTCTCTCTGCCCCTCCCCTGATTGTGCTGTCTCTCTCTCTCTCTCTCTCTCAAAAATAAATAATAAACACTTAAAAAGTTAAACAAGGGGCGCCTGGGTGGCGCAGTCGGTTAAGCGTCCGACTTCAGCCAGGTCACGATCTCGCGGTCCGTGAGTTCGAGCCCCGCGTCAGGCTCTGGGCTGATGGCTCAGAGCCTGGAGCCTGTTTCCGATTCTGTGTCTCCCTCTCTCTCTGCCCCTCCCCCGTTCATGCTCTGTCTCTCTCTGTCCCCAAAATAAATAAACGTTGAAAAAAAAAAATTAAAAAACAACAACAACAACAACAACAAAAAAAACCATAGAATGTACAACACCAAGAATGCACCCTGATGTAAACTATGGACTTCTGGTGATAATGATGTGTCGACGTAGATTCATCAGTTGTTAACAAATGTACCACTCTGGTAAGGGATACTGTGAATGTGTGGGGCAGGAAGTAGATGGGAAATATTTGTACCTTCTATTCAGTATTTCTGTGATTCTAAAATAGCTCAAAAAAAAAGCCTATTTAAAAAAAATAAACTGTGATTTGGAATACCTGGTTTTAGTCTGGGCAGGTAGTGGGTACTGAGTAGCTGTGATTGTGCAGCCGTGCACGTCTACATGACTGACCTCCACTAAAAATCCCTGGACACCAAAACTCGGTTGAGCTGTTTATTTGGGAACACTTTATATGTGCTGTCAAACATTGGTGCTGGGAGGAGCGTCTGGGTGGCTCAGTCTGTTAAGCATCCGACTTTGGCTTAGGTTGTGAGCTCACAGTTTGTGGGCTTGAGCCCCGCATTGGGCTCCGTGCTGATAGCTCAGAGCCTGGAGCCTGCTTCAGGTTCTGTGTCTCCCTCTCTCTCTCTCTCTGCCCCTCCCCTGATTGTGCTGTCTCTCTCTCTCTCTCTCTCTCAAAAATAAATAATAAACACTTAAAAAGTTAAACAAGGGGCGCCTGGGTGGCGCAGTCGGTTAAGCGTCCGACTTCAGCCAGGTCACGATCTCGCGGTCCGTGAGTTCGAGCCCCGCGTCAGGCTCTGGGCTGATGGCTCAGAGCCTGGAGCCTGTTTCCGATTCTGTGTCTCCCTCTCTCTCTGCCCCTCCCCCGTTCATGCTCTGTCTCTCTCTGTCCCAAAAATAAATAAATGTTGAAAAAAAAAAAATTAAAAAAAAAAAAAAAAAAGTTAAACAAAACAAAACAAAACATTGTTGCTGAGAGTATGAAGTGCGTCCCTGTGCAGTCCCACTGGAAGGGGAGACTGGAAGCTTGTGCCTGGTATTTCTTGAACTTCACCCTGCATACCTTTACCCTTTGCTAATCTTCATCTGTATCTTCTCACTACAATAAATCACTACAATAAGTCCTGTGGGTCCTTTCAACAAATCATTCAGCTTGACAGTGGTCTTGGGACTCTTGAAACAGCTGTCTGTACACATAAACCACCTAAGTATATTTTTATGCTTAGACTTCAAACGTCATGTTTTCACTTAAATTTAAATTTTTTTAAGTTTATTTATTTCTTTTGGGGAGGGGAGGGGAGGGGCAGAGAGAGGCAAGAGAATCCCAAGCAGGCTCCGCACTGCCAGCGCAGAGCCCGATTCGGGGCTCGAACCTACGAATTGTGAGATCATGACCTGAGCCCAAATCCAGAGTCAGCCTCTTAACTGACGGAGCCACCTAGGCGCCCCTTAAATGTAAATTTATCGCATCATAAACAATTGTCATCATCTACTATTAGTTTAATGCCTACAGGCTCCACTATAAGGCTGCTGTCGCTTCACATACCAATCTCTTCCCCAGTCAGCAGTGGTTAGAGCAGCCCGTGGTTTTCACCTGAAGCTGGGGACACATCTCATCCCAGCTTTTGAAGAAAGAAAAAACAAAACCAAAGAAAGCAGTTCAGGAGACTCCCCTTAGAAAGTGGCGGGCCCTTAGGTCTTCATGGTGTTGTGCCACATGATCAGGACCTCCCTCTCTCTCTACCTTACACCTTGTATGATGAACTTAATTATAAATAAATATCAAAAACTATAGCACATACCCAGGATGGTTCCAGGTGTAGCTAAGGTAATGGTTTTTGTCCTGCCCTTGTTTGGATGCTTTTCTCGTATTGTGCTGGATCACTGGCTTTTTTCCGTTGCCCACTGTTTGGGTCCTCTATCACCTAAGTTAAAGCATCACCAGAGCTGTAGGGTCAGTTCCAGACAACGAACAGCGTTTGCAACGGCATTCGTTCCGTTAGTGGTATTTCTCCCTGACAACATGCTCATTACAATGCCTGCCATGGCTTTCTGCTTTCCTAGGCGTGGAGTTTTTATCCGTGGGCCACGTTCTCTGCTCCCTGCATTGTCTCCCTGACTCTATCTATGCCCACTCTGCCCCAGGGCAGTGATATGGGTGGTGCTTTGCATTTCAGTCTCCATTTCTGGGAGGAGGGAGAGATAGAATTGGGCTGAAGCAGGCTGGTCCACTTTCAGAGTATCTGGAGTTTATGATACCTTGTGACATCTTGGGGTGTACTGTCTAACTATTTCATACCCATTTTAAGAGCAAGTTATAGTTATACCAACCATGGAGTGTCTGTGCATCTTCCTAGTTCAAGTTTATAAAAATAAAGGCCTTCGGGGGCGCCTGGGTGGCTCAGTCAGTTAAGCATCCAACTTTGGCTCAGGTCATGATCTCAGGGTTCATGAATTTGAGCCCCATGTCTGTCCTGACAGCCCAGAGTCTGGAGCCTGCTTCTGATTCTATGTCTTTCTCTCTCTCTCCCCCTCTCCTGCTTGCACTTGGTTTCTCTCTCTCTCTCAAAAATAAATAAACATTAAAAAATTAAAAAAAAAATGAAGGCCCTTTTTTTTCTTTGCAGGACAGGATAATAATATAATTTCCCTTTTTATCTCTTAATACGTTTTACACTATTGAACTATCCTTGCATTTTTGAAATTACCTTTGCTGGGTCATTCTTTAACATTTAAAAGTATTCAAAGTAAATGGGTTGATCTTTTCCTTGGGAGTTTTGTGTCAGTTCTTTCAAGGGTGATTGGTCTGAAGTTTGCACTCTTCTTGTTAAATGGATGCTAACTTCGTATAAGGAAGAGAAACAGTTTCTTTCTTTATCTGTGTTCTGGACCAGTTTATATAACATAGAAACAATTTGTTCCTGGAAAGTTTGAAATAATTCATCTGTAAAACCATCTGGGTCCTGCACATTTTTAAGTAGTAGTTCTGTGACAACTTTATTTTTTCCATGAAAATTGATTTATTTAGATTTACTACCTCTTCAAGGGCCAATTTTGGAAATTTATATTTTCTTAGACTACTGTTCATTTCTTTAGATTTTATTATTATAGAGCTGTGCAAAGTATTTTCTTGGTGTTCTTTTAATATCCTCTTTGTTCTCTTTTTCATTTCTAACTTTGTGTATAGGGCACTTCTGACAGCATAATTGGTTCTTAAAGGATTGTTAGAAGTCGAGTCATTCTTAGACAAATTCTTTTCATCTTATAGATATAGTGTTATAAATCAGAGTTCTGGTCCTATTCATACTATAAAAATAGTAATGTTAATCATTGAAGTAAATGCCAGGAAAATACAAAATATTATTGTTAGCTAGAAGCGAATATTTATACACTTATGAAACAAATATTTAGAATAAAATATAGATTGCAAACACCTTTTTTGAGGATTCCGCCCCCCGCCCCGGGAATTATACTAGATAAACTTTCTTAAAAAGAATTCAGAAAGTTTTGATTAGGATAGTCTTTTTCTATTCCTTGAAGCTGATAGAAATGGTCTTCGTTGATCACTTAAAATCTTCTGCCTTAAAAATTCCATTGTGCCAAGTTTTCGAATGGAAAGTTCTGCAAGGTGGGATTCTTTTTCATGATAAATCCATATGGCTGATCAGAGGGTCCAAGGGGTAGAGATGAATCTGGAGAAAGACGTAGAGAGGAGATTACAATATGTCTCATATGCTAGGTACCATCTGCAGAATTTTGGGCTAGGTCCTACAGACCATGAAGAGCCACTGAAGATTCTTAACTATTCGTGCGGTAAATATAACTCTGGTAGCAATGGGTCAGAAGGGAGAAAGCATGAAGGCAGAGATACCAGTTACAAAGGCAGGGAAATGAGTTAGGGGGCAGGAGGACTGATTCAAATAATATTTACAGGGTAAAAATTCCTAGAAACCGATTAAATGTAAGGGGTAAGGGGAGACATTTAGATTGCTTTCCAAATTACCCATGGCCTGAATGATTGGGTACGTGATGATATCATTAGTTAAGGCAATTTGGAAAAGGAACAGGTGACAGTGGGAAGATGACAAATTGCTTGGCACACATTGAGTGTTCAATGAACGTTCTGTGGAACATTCAAGCTGTATCTGGGATCCAGCTGTGTGTCCTGAAGTTCAGCAGAGAGGTTTGAGCTGGATTGTGAATTTCGGCACGATTAGAAAATGCTAACCAAAGCCATGAGATGAGTTTACACAGAGTGGGGGAAGAAATGTAGAGGGCCCAGGACCAAATCCTGGCAAGTAGCAACATTTCAAAACAATTATATTTAAATAAAGCATTGTCATTATTCCCTTCCCAAATTGAATACTTTCTTCTGACTTTTTTTTCAAGTACTCAGGCTCAAAGTTGGGAGTTGGAGTCCTTGCTCTCCTTTTGTGTGCAATTTTCAGGTACCACGGAGTCTCCTTCTATCATGCCTCCCACTGCCCCTTACTTTCCATTCCTCCTGCCTCGCCGTAGACCCCTAGCATCACCCACCTGGCAAGAGCCCTCCAGACAGTGAAGAAGCTCTTGTCTCTGATCATTGGGACCAATGGCTTGTCAGTGTTGTTTACAAGTATGTTTCAGCAAGGGATTATAAAAACAATACCTTGTGAACATATGAATGTTTCTTCACGCTCTTACGTTTTAGTGTAGCCATAGCTTCTTCCCTTTATTGGTGTTCTGCATTGTCCTTCTTTTAAAAGCTATATCTACAGTGCATAATAATGATTAATAATAATAATAGTAATAATAGCCTTCTTTAATACTGTCTAGCAGGTACTCTTTTATGCACTTTATTAATTTTAACTCTCTTAATCCTCACACAAACTGTGAGGTAGGCACTATTAGTAACTTTTTTATAAATAAGGAAACTGAGGCACATAAAGGTTAAGTAAATTACCCCAAGTCACATAGGTAGCAAATGGTAGAATTGGAACCAGTTTCATTAAATTTAGCTCTATGGGCTCTTAACCACTGTGCAACACCATAATGTCTCTACTGAAAGTGCAAAACAAAAATCTTTCCAGATTTTCATTCCCCCGCCCCACTCCAATCTTTTACTTTTGCTCCACTCACCCTTAATCCTCCAGCAATTATTAAACCCCTTTTCAGTCTTTCCCAAGACAGGTAGTTTGATTTTCACAGAAACAACAACCCTCTTTCCTTTTACATCATCATTACTTTTGTCTTGAAATATTTAATTAAATTATGTAGTTGCCACTATGGCTCATAAACAGATTTGGGAACAAACATCCTGACTCTCCGTGAGCAAGCAACTCGTCTGGAAGGAATAGGAAGGAATACAAGGGAGTATTAGGGTGCACCTCACTGGTCTCAACATCCAGGGTGTTCTGCACATCAGTCCATGAATTTTGGAGACAACATTGAGAGCTGGGATTAATGAGGCGTTTCTGTTCAAAGAATTTCTAGTGTAGTCCCCACAGTTTAATTTTGCTTTTGTTTCCCTTGCCAGAGGAGATATATCCAGAAAAGCGTTTCTATGGCCAATGTCAAACAAATAATTGCTTATGGTTTCTTCTAGGAATTTCATGGTTTCAGGCCTCACATTTAGGTCTTTAGTCCATTTTGAGGTATTTTTTGTGTATGGTGTAAGAAAGTGGTCCAATTTCATTCTTCTGCATGTAGCTGTCCAATTTTTCTAATGAAGACATACAGATACCCAAAGACACGTGAAAAGATGCTCAATATCACTCATCATCAGGGAAATGCAAATCAAAACTGCAATGAAATATCACTTCACATCTCTCAGAATGGCTAAAATCAAATGCACAAGAAACAACAGGTGTTGGCAAGGAGAAAAAGGAACCCTCACACACTGTTGGTAGGAATGCAAACTGGTGCAGCCACTGTGGAACAGTATGGACTTTCCTCAAAAAATTAAAAACGGGATTACCATATGTTCTAGTAATTCTACTGCTGGGTATTTATCCAAAGGAAATGAAACACTAATTTGAAAAGATCTATGCACCCCACCCACCCTGTGTTTACCACAACACTATTTACAATAGTCAAGATATGGAAGCAAACCAGTGTCCATCCATAGATGAAGGGATAAAAAAGATTTGGTGTGTGTAAAATGGAATATTGTCCAGCCATGAAAAAGAATGAAATCTTACCATTTGCAACAACGTGGATGGATCTAGAGAGCATAATACTAAGGGAAATAAGACAGAGAAAGACAACACTGAAAGATTTCATTCATATGTGGAATTTAAGAAATAAAATAAACAAAGAAAAAAAGAGACAAACAAAACACCAGACTCTTAAGTATAAAGAACAAACTACTGTTTGTCAGAGGGGAGGTGGGTGGAGGGATTAGTGAAATTGGTGAAGGGGATTAAGAGTACACTTATCATGATGAACACTGAGTAATGTATAGAATTGTTGAATCACTACCTTGTACACCTGAAATGAATATAGCATTAATTATATTAACACATTAGTACATTAATTATACTTGAATTAAAAAGGAGAGAACTTCTGTTTTTCTCTCAGTTACCAATTTCTTGCCATCTGGCCCAGGGCTTTAGGAACGTGTCATTTTCTGGGGTGCCTCCACGGCTCAGTTGGTTGAACATCCAACTCTGGTTCAGGCCATGATGTCACCATTCATGAGTTCGAGTCCTGCATCAGGCTCACTGCTGTCAGCATCGAGCTCCACTTCGGATCCTCTGTCTTCCTCTCTCTCTGCTCCTCCCCTGCTTCTGCTCTCTCTCTCTCAATAATAAATAAAACATTAAAAAAAAAAAAGAATGTGTCACTTTCCAAAATGATTATGTCAGCCACCTGATTAAAACTGTGCAGCCATTTGTCCATTGCCACAAAACAAAGTCCCAAGTCCAGCATAAAACCTAAATTCTCAGCATGGCATTTAAAGTCCTCAATGATTTATCCCATGCTACCTCTTCAAATACTTTTATCCTTCCCACGCTCTAGGAATATGAATCTATATTGAGTTTGAATTTTGAAAACCCATAATAAGCTTTATTAATAATTCCCCTAAGCAGAGTCCAGGCTTCTTGTTAATCCTCTGTCTCTCTCTTCATTTAAGAAACCACAACAGTTACAAAAGGTACAGGAGAGGGAGGGAAAGGGGCAGTAAGAGTTTGTTCTACGAACTCTTTTGGGCCCTCTGGCAGACCTTATTTTCCAAATATGGTTATAGCAATAATTCTGGTTCAGCCTGCCCTTCAGAACCTTGCCAATCCTCCTCCCAAGTGGTGGTGTCTCTGTTTTCTCACCTTCAATTTGGGCAGGAGCTTTAACCCCTTCCATAGGCAATATATGACAGAACTGATGCCGTCTGACTTCCAAAGCTAGGGCACAGAAAGGACATGTGGCCACATGTGGCTCTATCCCTTTGCACTCCACCGCCATATTGTGATGAGGTCAGACAAGCTTTTTTTGCAGAGACACCACATGGAGAGGCCCGGGTGGAGAGGAACTCTGCAGCCAACAGCCAGGGTTAACTACAAGATACGTGAGAGAATGAACCTTCAGATGATCCAGTCCCCACTTTCAAGTCTTCAGGTGAGGCCCAGGCAGCCTAGAACAGACACCAGCTGATGCCACTGTGACGTCAAAAACTTGGCCCACAGAATCTATGAGTGTGATAGTTATTTTTCTCGATGAGGTTGGAGAGTAATTTGTTAGGCAGTCACAGAAAATGGAACAGGCCCTTTGGGCAAATGAGTAAATAAATGGTATATCTGGGGGGTTCCCTTCCCAGAATTTTGAGTTAGAAATGGTGGAAGAAACCCGTCCATTTCAGGATTACTCGCTCGATGCCATCCCAAACTCCCAGTGTCCTTCACCATGGGGTTGTAACTGTAATACGAAATGATACTTGGTGCCCGGACTCACAGCCTCAGCTGACAGACTCTCACCCCTGGGCCTCTTATGCTTTGCCGGCCATCTTCTCTGTGCACTGGGCCTAATCAGATGATTTTTTTTTTTTTCCCTTTGGGTACTCCCTAGCCCTCCGTGAACGTTCACGGTGTTAGTTAAAGCATCCTCAGTTGTCTTTGGCAGTTCACAGCAGTGAAATTACGGTGTAGGCTCTCCTTAGGAAATCACTCTCTGCTTTAGAATTTCTTCACATATCAATCTGTATTCAAAAACAATTTTTCACAGCACTGATGAGAAGGAGGTAAGATTATCACAAAGTGCTGAGGGTAGGAAAGAAGTAGGACATACTTTGCCAATCTTTGCAACTCTCTCTCATTACTGATCCCAAAACACTTTCTGCCTCTTTTTCCACCCCCCTGCAGGCTTTTTATCATGTTGTTGCCTTTGCCTGGAAATCCCTGAAATTGTTATCGTTTCAGCTCAGTTAAACATGCCAACTCCTTTAAGCGGCCATGCTTAGTGACAAGTTTGTCTAACTTTATGCTCACACAGAATTTTGTTGAGAATGCTTTTAAACCCTCCTCTTGTGATTAAGATATTTGTACACATGGATATTCGTAGGCCTAGATGGTGAAGTCCTTGTTAGACCTTATTTCCTCTGCAACATTTAGCAGAGTGCCTTTCACATAATAGACCCTCAATATAAGATTGTGGAGTTAAATTTCTAAATGAAAGGGATGGTGAAATATTAGAATAAAGTTATATTATAATAAGGCATATATGTAGTGAAATGCTTTAGAAACTTAAAATTGATTAAAGGCTTCAACTTGAGTCAGGGGTGTGTGTGTGTGTGTGTGTGTGTGTGTACATTTATACATGTCTCTATATATATGATGGAAATTGTGATATAAACTGGTATCTCATTTCCTTCAGCATTTCTATAAATTATTGTTGCCACTATGGGCTTACCTTTGTATATAAACCCAGAAAAGGCTCTGAGAGACCTACCTGAAGGAAGTCAGTTATGGCAAGTTATCACACATACCTAGTATTTTATCTGTATAGTTAGTGAAAATCCAGTTCTGATTAAGAGTTAATAAACCCTACAGTGACTATGAACATTTAGAGATTGAAATTAACAGAAAATATAAGAAAGGAGCAAGGAAGAAATTTCAGTGTTTCAACATAGCTTTTACTTTAAGTTAAAAATGTGTTAGCGTATTTCCATTTCAAAATATTTCCTAAATGCATTGAATAGCTTGTACTTTAGAAGTAAGATAAACCACATAAAATAATTGTTTAGAACAAGTACACATGAATGGATTATTTCTTACTAACAATATGATATACATCTTCCATTCAAAGGTATTAATATCAATCCTTTCATTATGCAAGACTTTTTTCCAGCTGCAGCATTCCAATTAACATACCCATCTATTTCCATATGAACAGGGATCTGTGCTAATTTTACACTAATTCCTAAGATGAATAATTGAGATATTGGACGCAACACCTCAAAAAACAAAGTCTTGTTTGGTATTTGAAGTGACAAGTCTTGAGCCATGAGTTAATCAAGAAAACTATACATAGGTCTTCATTAACATACTAAGAATCAGCCTACCAATAAAGAAATCACTGAACATGCACATTTAACGGTGTAAAATTCAATCGCACTTAACTCAGCCTGAAAATATCAGTATCTTAATAATTCTTTGTATTTATGTAGACCAGAACCTTTCCTGTGGAGAGAGCAAAGTTCTTTTGCATATCTTCTTTGATTAAGCACATTTAAGAGGAGATGCCATTATCCACACTTGACAAACTATCAAAAAGGTGAAGTAGCTCAGCCAAGGTCACACTGCCAGAGAGAAATCTAACTCAGCTCTAGACGTCTTGGTTGCAATTAGCACTCTCCTGAATCCAGAAATAAACAGGACAAGATCTATTTCTATACTTGGACACTTCCAAGATATTATAAGATCTCAAATACTCTCACCAACCTCTGCCTGCCTCCCAGTGCTGGATGCAATGCATGAGGAAGTGTGAAGAGAGATAAAGGAAGCACCTGACAGCAGTTACTGATTCTGGAAAAGGAATTAAATGGAAACCAGAGATATATCGATGTGTCCAACTGTTGTGAGCTGTGGCTTGGTTATAAACATTTTATAGTGTGGTTCAAGGGTTACTGTAATATGACCATACAGGCACAAAGCACTCACAGTAATATGGACCCCTGTGGAAATGCTAGAGCACAAAGACCGTCATGGAAGTGGTTCTGGGGAGCCCCAGGTGCCGGTCAGTGATGGAATAAGTAGGAGAAGTTTGAAGGGGAGGTTAAACGGATAGGGTTGTCCTATGCGCTTGGTATGACCCTAATCCTTCCTGAGATGTAATTTTGAGGTCAGGTTGGTACTTGTATTTAGCTAGGGAGTTGTATTTTAGGTGGAGAGAAGAAAGAAAGATAGAAAAGAAAAAGGAAACAAAGAACAAGAGAAGGAAAGCATGGACTAGAAGTTAGGTTTGATACTAGACCTGGATTAGAAAATGAAAGGTACACCTGCCCTCATCCCTCCATCCTGTGGCACTAGACATGAAATTCATTTGTCATCCTGGACAAGATGCTCTTTAGAAATGCTTCTAGTTATATCATTATCTTACCTTGCTTAAGTAAAGAGCTTTTACAAATTATAGACCAATACAATTTATTCCCCATATGCCCTCCCTGCATGCACAGAAGTGTGTTTTTTTTTTTTTTCCTTAAGAGATAGCTTAGGGCAAGTAAAGTACTACAAAGTCATCTCAACAGCAACAGGTAAAAGGGCAAGATGTCCTCTATTTAGATATGTCAACAGCAAAGCTCACAGAGAACGTGAACTGACTGATTCAACACGTTTCCAGAAGATGAAGGTATATTAGAATCCCGAAGAAAACAAGGCTAAGAAAACTTTGCCCATAAATCAGCAATTACTGGTAGTTAGTCAATATCACAGGTTTGATAAAGTGCCAGAGCCCACTAATGGTATGAGAACATTAAGTCTTTGGTCACAAAGTCACAGCAAGACCTTGCTCAGATTTACTTTGGAGCTGTCTGCGCCTGGAGCTGTTGCTGTGAATAACAAACCTGATGTTTTTCTTATGCCTTCGTTTCCTTGCTGCACTTGCGCTGGGTGAAAACAAAGGCGGGACGCAGCAGAACGGCGGCTGGAGATGTGACATTACTGGTGGAGAACTTTGACATATAGAAAGTTAAATTGGTCAAGCCCATGCGGTGTTGGCATAGGCCAGAATTTTATCCCCAGACTGTTCTAATATTGGCTGCCGGCTTTCTCGATTACCTTGCAAGATGGGCCTGCCACAGTCTTCTGAGACTAAAGCGATGACCATTTGTGCCATCGCTGCACAGATTTTTCTCTTGTGCCTGCTTTTTCAGTGAAACAGGAAGAGACTATGGATTACCCGTCCCTATTCCCAAGGAAATCTAAAACTATTGAAAGGAGTCAATACAAATGTTTGACGAGACTCTATGCATTTACTTTATTCGAGTCTCCACTTGAAGTTGAGGTGTTGCTTTGTAATATTAGTACCTGTTCACTGTAAGTCTTCACAATTCAGACATAATACTCTGCTGGTGAAATGGCCTAAAGCTTTCCACTGAAAGTGTAGTTCAGAGGTCAGTAGCACCTGGATCATCTGGGAGCTTGTTATAAGTTCAGAACTCAGGCTTTACCCGCAATCAGAATCGTATTCTAACATGATTCCCAGGAGGTTCATATACACATTAAAGGTTTTTTTTTTCTTTAATTGGGTAAATTGGATATGTGACATTGTGTGAGTTTAAAGTGCACAATGTATTGCCTTGACACATTCATATATTGTTTTTTAAAAAATGCTTATTTATTTATTTTGAGAGAAAGAGAGGGAAAGTGTGAGTGGGGAAGGGGCAGAGAGAGAGAGAGAGAGAATCCTATGCAGGCTCCATGCTGTTGGTGTAGAGTATGATGCGGGCTTGATCTCGTGAACTGTGAGATTATGACCTGAGTCAAAATCAAGTCGGACACTTGGCTGATTGAGCACCCAGGTGTCCCCTTTTTGGGGACACACATATATATATATATATTACATATAACATATAATATTACATATTGTAATAGGATTGCCAATGTAGCAATATTTATCACATTACATAATTATGCTACAACATTATCAATCTGTATTCATGATACTGTGCATTAGATCTCTATGGTTTATTTACTACTTGTTATAAGTTTGTACCCTTAAACACCAGCATTTTAATCCTTCCCGCCCAAACCCCTAGTAACCATCATTTTATTCTTTTTTTGTTTGTTTGTTTTAACTTTTTAAAATTCCACATAAGTGAGGTCTGCCTTATCTCACTTAGCATAATGTGCCCAGGGTCCTTTCATGTTGTCACAAATGAAAGAATATCTTCCTTTCTCATGGCTGAATAATATTCCATTGCACATTGAAGTTTTAGAAGTATTGGCCTATAGGACTTTTACTATCTTTACCTAAATTGTATCCATCAATCATTGCATGTAAAAGAATGCCTGCTTAGATTCTTGTCTGTAGTTGGAAGCACAGACAAAATTGGAATAGAAAAGACATCAAACACAATTTGTATGTGAACTCTTTTAGTCTAAATGAACATGAATTATTATTAGTGGAAGAATAAAATACTAATATTGTCCCTTAGAAATATTATGGTGGCTCCTCCTATCCTCAATATGACCTTCAAAGAAAGTAGCTCAAAGACCCACTCTTCTGAATTTCAAATACTTGCATTGCTTCTCTAAAGAGGTACTTTTGACTGATTGCATTAAGCTTGTTTTCCAGCTGCACTAAAGGCTATGGAAAAATATTCATTATTAGGGAAATAGGGCATACAAATATGAAATTAGCCCAAGACATCTTATCCTATAAAATAGTCCAACACTATATGAATAGCAATCTACTTAGTAAATAGTAAAGAAAGTGCCCGGTTCCATAACAGATCGATCCCAAGTGCCCATCGTTAAATCTTGTCTGGCCCGTCTCCAAGTTGTTTGTGCCGTCCTGGCAGCCACAGGCGTTCTCAGAGGGCAGGGGGCCAGGAGGCGGGCGGAAGGGGGAACGCAGCCAGCAGGCCATCCTGGCTTCTCACCCTCTTCTCTTACTGACTTGCTTTATGAGTCATTTGATTTGGAGGAAAAGACCCCTACTCGAAAGCACTCAAATCTCTCACCATTAAAGGCTGAAATGATACACAAAACAAAAGAATAGCTATAGAACAGTATATAATAGGGAGCTTTGTCTTCAATAATGTTCTGAGGAACCTATTAAAGAAAAGCCAATTTCTCCTCAAAATTCTGGAACTTCTACCAACTTAAAACCAGGAGGGAAGAAAAGCAAGCCTATTTATAAATTTGTTTTCTGTCTTTTCTCTTTAAATGACTTTGAAATAGAGGAATTTTTCCCAATAAGGCATTGAGGAATCTAACCAAGAAACTCCAAACAGTTGGAGCATCTCAAAGATTGATATTTAAAAATGCACTTTTAGGGAGCTTTTGGTCAGATTACCACTGTCCTTTCACACACTATCGACGAGAGAGGCAGGGCTGCTGGATGAAAGAAACGCACTGGCAAAGAGTACTGGGTTTGAGGGAAGATTTATAATAAGAGTTCAACAATTGTGGTAAAGATTTCATTTTAAATTATGCTTAATAAATTATTCTTGAGTCATTTGTATTTACTATATACATTTTATTACTCATATTAACCAGATGGGGAAAATATTTATGGCTCAATAACGCAAATAGGATACACTCGTTTATTTTCCAAAGGATTTAGGTTACCCAGAAAATCATATTTTCAACGTTTATTTATTTTTGGGACAGAGAGAGACAGAGCATGAACGGGGGAGGGGCAGAGAGAGAGGGAGACACAGAAGCAGAAGCAGGCTCCAGGCTCTGAGCCATCAGCCCAGAGCCCGACGCGGGGCTCGAACCCACGGACCGCGAGATTGTGACCTGAGCTGAAGTCGGACGCTTAACCGACTGAGTCACCCAGGCGCCCCTCAATTTTTTTGTTTTAAATACACAGATTATATTACAGTGGGGAAGGGACAGTCACAGTTGTGCAAGGGCACAAATAAATAGGTGAATGATGAGTGTTTATCTGGGTAATCCAGTCCTCTCGAATCTTCCATTGAGGACAAAATAATACTGAGGGATTGCAGATTGAATTATGTGGAACATTAATATTGAAACCCTCACGTATTTATTTTACCTGTATGGACAGAAAAACTTTGCTTTTTTCTATTGATTACCATATCACTCTATGAATAGACCACAGGGATCTTCCTCATGCAAACACACAGGAACTCTTTCAAAAACATATTCACTTAAAAAAAGAAAAAGGAGAAAGAAGAGGGATTGTAGCCTCACTTGGCCTTAGCTGATGCCCTGGCCATGAGCATCAGTTTCATGGGTGTGTTTTCCATCCTCACAGAACCCTCGGCAGGAAGTTACCTCAGGAAGAGATCCACTTCCGGTGTTTTGTCCACTGTTTCCAGGTGGTATTTCTCCTACGTTATTCTCAACCATTGACAATGTTTTATTTTTAAGTTTTTAAGTAAATGATCCAAGCTATAGGAAAAGGAATAATGCGAGTCAAAACAGCGCAAACAGTATGAGTTAGATACGTTTTTATTTTTTAAATATATTTTTTAAATACTTGTAAAGGCATTTCAAGATATCCCTTCTAAACTTGTATAAATTCAGTTTAAAGTTTAATCAGATTTGGGGCACCTGGATGGCTCATTCAGTTGAGTGTCTGACTTTGGCTCAGGTCATGATCTCTCAGTTTGTGAGTTTGAGCCTTGCATCCGGCTTGCTGCTGTCCGCACAGAGCCCGCTTCAGATCCTCTGTCCTCCTCTCTCTTTGCCCCTCCTCTGCTTGCACACACACACACACACACACACACACACACACACATACACACAGTCTCTCTCTCTCTCTCTCTCTCTCAAAAATAAACATTTAAAGTTTTATCAGATCATTTTAAACCATCTTACTGGTTTGTAGTTAGTGTTCACTTATCAAACATATTAGAAGTTCATTGAAGTTGCAAGTTAGGAGACTTAATTCAAGTCGTGGCTTGCCAGCAACTTGCTATAAGTCTTTGGATAATTTATCCTGTCTTTTGAGGCTTTTCTCTCCTCTGGTGACAATTCAAAGGATTAGAGGAGAATGAACATGAAGGTTCTATTCTGACATTTTGTGCTGGAAAGATTCAACTTCTTATCTTCAACATGTTTTAATAAATATTAATAATATTCATACATTTGCATACTACTTCATAGCTTGCAAAGTGCTTTCACATATATGATCTCTTTAAATCTTTCCAGTGTGTGTTAGTTAGGCACATTTCATAGAAGTGAGAGCAAGCTCAGAGAAGTTGTAACTTATCCAAGATCACAGAGTTCTTATACAGCAGAGCTGGATAGACAGGTCTTCCTACTCCCAAGTTCAATTTTCTTCTACTGTATTCAGGGTACTTGAAGGTGATGGTAATATGGATAGTTAAGTTTCCGTTAAATCATAAAGTAATGTGGTACTATTTTACAGAGGGTATTCTACCCTCTGGATGTAGAGTCAGAGAACTAGGTTTCTTTGACAGACAGTATGATTTGGGGAAGTCAACCTCTCTGAGCTTCAGTTTCCTCATTTGTAATAAAGGGATTTGGACTACGTGACTTTTGGGCTTACTTCTTGCTTAAAATTCTTTTTTCCTAAGGCTGTCACTATGCCTAGATTAAAATCGTGGTAGACTAACATTAAAATAAAACTTTTTATAGACTGTAAGAGGTTGAAAAAAGTTCACCACAAGATCATTCCTACTGGCTATTATTCATGCTCTCTGGCCATTGGCCTATTAAAAACCTTGGACTGACTGATATTACTGACCAAATAATAGTTTTCAGTAGACTAGTTAACTGAAGATTTCATAAAGAGGTAAATTATTCTGCCTGAGTTACATACTCCAATGCATGGAGTTGCATTTTCAGAGAGATCTTGACTTGACAGAAGACCTTACTTGGTAACCAGTGATAGAAAACCTCAGGGAGTACACTGTGAAGACATTTTTGGCCCTCCCTGCAGTGTGCTGAATATATGCTATCTCTGCCTCTCTGATACACTGTCTTGTTGTCATGCATACGCCTCACCCTGAAAGGTTATAGTTGGTAGGCATTTCGTTTTAAGACACAGACGAATCACTTGAAAACAGTCGAGGGTATGATGGTGCGTGTTTTAAGAGTTAGAGACAAAGAAGAGTTTTGAACCTGCTGCTTCTTTGCCCGCCTCCCCATCTGAGTCGAACATTGTAACTTTTGAAGCTAACATAGAATGGATCATAACTAGCTTGCTGAGCTGGTTCTTTACGCACAATTAAGCTTTGTTGGGACTTTCTTTATTTGTAATAGTGCTGTTACGGCGTGGGATGCTATTCAGCTCCAAACAACATTCCATTTAATAACTAGGCATTAGTTCACCCATTAAATCAGCGCCATCACTAACTGATAAGTATCGCCCTTTTCCTTGGCCCCACTTGGCTCTTCCGCTTAGAGAATGAAGCATGGCAATGTTATGGCACTTGAGAGGAGAAGGTTGGAGGGAGGACAGACTGAGCCATGATGACCCAAATTCCTCTAGTCACAGAAATGGAACTTTGCCCCAGTCTTTCCCTTTCCTTAAACATAAACTTACATACTTCCCAAGCAGCACTCTAAGTGCCTCTAAAAACAAAACTAAACCAAAGCACGAAGCAAAACAAATAATAGCACCAACTACTATACCTCTTATACACCAAAGAGACAAAACTGTATTGGGGGGTGTGCAAAAGATTTGCAACAAAGGATGTGAATAAAAATGTTCATAACAGCATCGTTTGAACATTGTTTGTCAAACCCAAAAAATAGCTCGGTGTCCGTTATGGTATATTTAAATTTTTTTTTTCAACGTTTATTTATTTTTGGGACAGAGAGAGACAGAGCATGAACAGGGGAGGGGCAGAGAAAGAGGGAGACACAGAATCGGAAACAGGCTCCAGGCTCTGAGCCATCAGCCCAGAGCCTGACGCGGGGCTCGAACTCACGGGCCGCGAGATCGTGACCTGGCTGAAGTCGGACGCTTAACCGACTGCGCCACCCAGGTGCCCCCGTTATGGTATATTTATACAGTGGAAACTCAAAAAACTACCACTATACTCAACATATTAAAAAACATGAATAGCTCTCACAAACCTAATGTTGAGAGAAAGAAGCCACACTGAAAAGAGTGTATAATGTATGAATCCAACTACATAAAGGCAAGAACCACTCTGGTATTAGAAGGCAGGAAAATGGCTACCTTTGGGGGGGAGTGAAGGATAGAGATTTAAGAAAACAAGGGGGTCTTCTGAATGCTAGTAAAAAAAATCTATTTTTTTTTTATCTGAGTGAATACATGAGTGTGTTCATTTTTCATGAAACTTTCCATTGGTATTTTGTGTCCTTTTCTGAATATATATTTTATATCTCGATGAAAAATTGATTTCAAAATAATGTTAGAAATGAGAAACTGTTTTAGTTAGACTGGGGCTGAGTGCCCTAAAGGTATCAACTCAGTGAAGTCTCACAGGCAATCATAAAAGGCAGGTTTTATTTACTCATTAGTGAGTTTATTTGCACTCCACTTTTGACGTTAGAATGGACTTGAGATTTGCAGAAAAGTTGCAAAGTTGCAATGGTGGTACAGAAGATTCTGCATACCATTCATATATTTCCCCCTTATTTATTAACATCATGTGTTATAATAGTACATTTGTTACGACTAAGAAACCAACATTGGTACATAACTGTTAACTAAATTCCATCACTATTTTGCTAGTTTTCCCACTAACATCCTTTGCATGTTCTAGGATCCCATTCAAAATACCATGTTATGTGTAGTCAACCAAGTGTCCATCTGGTCTGTGACAACTTCTCAGTTTTTCCTTGTTATGTTTTTTCCCATTAACTTGACAGTTTGTTCAGGTGTTTTGTAGGTTTTCCTGGTTTTTCTGATGTTTCAAGGTCAGACTGGGTTTATGACTTTTGAGGAAGAATATCATGGAGATGAAGTACCCCTTTCTCATCACAGCATTATCAGGGTGCATGCTATAACTTGATTTATCACTGATGCTTATTTTCATCTGGCCAAGATAGTGTTTACCAGGTTTCTCCACAATAAAGCTTTTTTCTCCCTTCCATATTCTTTGGAAGCAAGTCACTAAGCTGCCCACACTCAAAAGAGACTGAAAATTAAACTTCAATTCTTTTTTAAAATGTCCAGTTTTGCATACAATTTTTACCACATATGTCAGCTCAGTTCATATACTTTATAAATAAATACCTTTATTTTTCCTCTTTAGGAGCAATTAAATAGTAACGAGTAAGCATCTCTTCATTATTCAAGGTTTTTCCATCTTAATAAAACCTTGTAACGAGATCAATATAATGCAAACTTTAAAATAGTGGTATTCTATCTACTGAAAATAAAAGTAACCGAGTAAGGGAGATGTGAGAGCATCTCGTTCATGAGACGTAATGGTCACAGTTTCCAAATGTTGTGAGGGAAATGAGTTTGCAGGACGGATTTGTATCTGGGGCAGAAGAGGTTTGCAGATTTGGTGAATTATGCCTCTAGAGCGCCTGTAATTTATTTTCCGCTTTTGCTCTGAGGACCTTACCACCCCTAGGCATCACCTGACCCACCAACTCTGGACTGCAAAAGCCCTAGCAGGAGTACACTACAGATGGCAGGCTGGCGCGAGGAAGGGATTACTCCTGCAGCGAATTTAAACCACTGCCTGCTAGGGAGTAACTGGGCGATTTATAGGGCAAGACTGAGTCTGGGAAGTCTGTAGGAAGCTCCTCCTCTCAGCCTAGGACAGGGCGGTCCAGACTCAGCGCAGCGTCTCAGGCCAGAGCGGCGCCCCACCTCTCCCCTAGCTCCGCCCCTTCCCCGTCTCGGCCCCGCCCCTCCTCGTGGCCTTCGCGTCTTCCTTCCGGGTCGCGCTGGGCCGCGCTCGCCGCCGCCGCGCCGCAGCGCGGGACTCTGGGAGCCGCCCCCGCGCCGGTGTCTCCCGGTGCCGCCTGGGTCGCTGGTGAAGCCCACGGCGCGCACCTCTCCCGGACCCTACAGGGTACGGCCCTTCCTTTACTTCTTCCTCCTGCGGGTCTCCGTCTTCCTCCTTTGGCGCTGGGGCGGGGCCGGGCCAGGGCGGAGCGCCGCGCTTCGGGGAGCCTGGGCGCAGGGCAGAGGTCCCCACCGATCGCCCCTCCCCCGAAGCCCGCGTCGCGCTGCGGAGCTTGCTGGGCACCTGTGAATGGCTTACGTGCCTTGGGTGCTGCTTCTCTGTCCCGCTCTGTCTGCAAGGCGTGAGGCGTGCCGGCGTTCACCCTGCCTAGGGTTGTTTACACCGCGGTGTCCCTGGGCCGTGCTGACCCAGCAGCCACCCCGTCGGCCACCTGCCCGGCTGTGTACTTGTTGCTCTTGTGCGTGTTGCCTTGATTTCCCTCTGGCATCGATGGTTTTTGACTAATCAGGCCCATGTCTTCAGGGCTGCCACAAGATACCGGCAGTTTCTATGTTTAGGGGTGTCCTTAGAGTGTCGTGTTGACTTTAACCATTCACTGGGCTTCCTTGTCAACCTGTTTACAATGGGAGTGATTTTGGATTGCCTTGATGGTTCCCAAATGCTTATTGTCACATAGCCTCAAGAGGCCATCACTGATTGAAATATATACGGATAAATAGAAAGTTAAGGTGATATAAACCTGTGGTCAGGTAGTGGCGTTGACAGGATACCGTGTTTGGCGTTATGCCGTGGAGCACTGACTCTACGCCAGGGGCTGTGATCTTGCTTGTTCCAATTTGGTCGAGGACACAAGCTGCCTTTACTGCTGCCTGGCCTGTACTCCTCGGTATCAGGCACATTTTATCCTTAAAAAGCTCATTTAATGGGTCTGTAGATCTATACTGCATATTGTAGCTGTTGGTTAAGTAAAGGGACATTTTCCTAATACATCATCAACTATCCTATAGTCCTTTATTAGATACTAAGTTATTGGGAGAAAGAGACGGTGTACTGGTCTTCCTAGTGGCAGTGTGCATCACCCTATGGTAGGAACTCTCTAATTTCTCATTGAATTGGATTCTTCTTTTCATGCTTCTTTTCTGAGTACCAACTTCTTACACTGTCTCAAATATTGGCTTTTCTGAACCTTCAATTTCCTGCGCTTCTCTTCTGTTACTGACTTGAAAAGCAGAGAGGTCAACTCAATGTAAAATGGTTAATTTCTTCTCTATAATGCTGTGATCTAGTGATGCAATTATAGTACTCTGTACATGGCATCTTAAAATATTGCTAACTGCTTATCTTTTACTTTGAACATGGTCAGTTAGCAAAAACTGCCCCTTTGTTCTTTGCTCTCTTAGTCTCTGCCTTAATTTTCCTAGGATCAACATTCTGTCTTAAGGAGCTAACTTTGCTGTCCTCTTAGACCTTTTGCCACATGAGGGGTGTGTGTGTGTGTGTGTGTGTGTGTGTGTGTGTGTGTATTCACCTCTGTTTTTTTCTAGTACTTTTTTAATGTTTGTTTATTTTTGAGAGAGCACCTACAGGTTCTTGTGTAGGAGGGATAGAGAGAGTGAGAGAGAATCCCAAGCAGGCTCCTGTGTTATCGGCGCAGAGCCAAAGGCCAGGCTTTATCTTACAAATTGTGAGATCACAACCTGAGCTGAAATGAGCAGGCGCTTGACTGAGCCAAGCAGGTGCCCCTCTTTAAGTACCTTTAATGATCTTATTCTTCCCATCTATAAATCTTTAACCTACCTCAAGAATATTTTCACGTGAGAAAGGAAGTAGGGCGCTTCCCCCCACCCAAAATTGTTAGGCAGTGATCCCATCTTTATTTGTTGGATTCTGTTTTTTCCTACTGATAACAAATACTCCATTTATCCAAGGCCTTAATTCTTGTGTATTCTTAGGATGTTTTCTGAACTGTTGTTCAGTGATCTCTGGCTTCTTGTGCTGATACCGTGCTGCTTTTCTTATTCTAGCTTTATAATGTGTTTAATATCTAGTGATTAAAATAGTGTCTGGTATGTTGTAGGCCACTAAATATTTTTGGAATGATGACACTTGGTAGGGGTAACTTGATTTCCTTGTTACTCCTCCCCGCCCCCCCCCCCCCCCCCCCCCTTAAAGTCTCTTGTCTATTCTTGAAATTATTTTTTAACTGGACTTTTTCATGGTGAGTTGAATCATTAACCATTGTTAGATAATAAATCCCTTTTCTTGGTACCTCAGAACTCGCCATGTAGAGTTGCTCCTCAGAGTTGTAGGTAGAAAAGCAGCTGTTCAAAATCCTCCTGTCTCTAGACTTTGCATTATGTTATTTACCAGTAAGTGTAGTGTGTCTCGTCAGCTATGACTCAGGACTTTCTCTACCTGGTTTCAGCAGCTCTGAGGGATAAGTGCCGATAAAAGTGATACCCAGGACAGCCCCATGTCCATTTGTATTTTACCATCCCAACTGGACATCTTAAATGTAATGAATTTTCAAGTGCTGCTGTAATAGATCCTTAGAAACTTTATTAGATTATAAAATAAATATATACATTCTTCAAAAAAAGTCAAGTGATACAGAAGTAGCCAGAGGAGAAAGTGAAAGTGTTGTGTGCCCACCTGCCCCATAACTCCATTTCCCAGAGATCATCATTATTTAATCATTTGTTCTCTCTCCTTCCAGACGTTAAAAATACATATGTATAAGTCTACATTTATTTCATAAATGGCACTGTACTATATATATAGTATATATATATATAATTTATTTCATAAATGGCACTGTACTATATATATATATACACATATATATATTATATATATATATATATAATTTTCTATAATTTCCAGCTAGTAATAATTGATGAGCATCTTTCTATGTCACTGCATTTAACATTATCTTTTTAAAGTCTTTTTGGTATTTCAGTGTAGGAATAACCTAAAATTTATTTAACTGATCCCCCTGTTGATATTTAAGCTATTGCAAATTTATTTCTATCAGAGACAAACTGCAGGGATCATTTTTGTATGTATATATTTATTTGCACTTTTGTTTATTTCCTTCGTGTAAATGCTTAGATAAGCAACTGCTGGGTCAAAGGCTGTATACATTTTAAATTATGATAGATTGTCATATTGCTCTTCAAAAGGTATTGGAAGAGTAAATTTATATACTTTATAAGAATGCTGCTGCTACCATATCATTGCCAAGATTTGTCACAGATCTGAGATTTTACCCTACTTGCAAGCCAACAGTTTCATGGATACTGGCAGAAGACATGAGACTCCTGGGCCAGACACAAAGCACAGCAACAGCAGTAACCAGAGTATCATCGTTTTCTTGTGCTTCTTCCTTGAACCCCAGTTTCTGTGGGGTGATGTGATAAGGACTAGGTGACTCTAGCACACACAGTAGATTGCATTATAGGACAGGAAGCCTGAGTGTAGGAAACCTGAATCTTTCATTATGGGCTGCAAGTAAAACTTGCTTAACCTTTGCCCTACAGAGAGGCATTATATTTATTTTGCTGGTTAATAAACAAACCTGCCCTCTGCTCCAAAGGGAAACCTCTCTTTACCATGGACGTTTGCTATGTAGACATCCTTGAAAAAATAATCTGGAACAGAGGCCATCAGTGCCTCTGCTTATAAGGCCTACAGAAACGTGAGAGACCTGTGAAGAATTAATTGTCTCAAAACATAGGTGCTAAGATGATACCATCATTTTTACTTTTTTTTTACATTTTAGTAATTTTATGGATGAAAAATGCTATTTTTTTCCTCTTAATTTTTATATTTCTTTGCTTATTGGTGGAGTTAAATGTCTATAAATGTTTACTGGTCATTTGTATTCTTTTGTAACTTACATGTTCTTCCTCTTTGCTTAGTTTTCTGTTGAAGTATTTCTGTTTTTCTTAGTGGTTTGTAATAGCTCTTTACATGTTGTGGCTCTTAGTGAGTTGGTATACCATTTGATAATATTTTTTTTCATAGTCTATATTCTTTTAATGTTTCTGGTAACTTTTGCTATATATACATTTTTATAGTATTTATGTTGTCAGTTCTATTATTCTCTTCATGACCTCTGAATTTCTACCCCAAGATTATTAAGATACTTTGTACATATTCTCTTAATTGGATATTTTGTATCATAAATTTAGATTAAGAAATAGTTGCTATGTTAATATCCTAAATTTACTTTTCTAAATATCTGGATATTTTTCTAAAACATTTATTTTCATAAGCCATCCTTTCCCTGTTGTTTTCATTTGACACATTTATTATGCTATGTTATTTTTTCTTCAAAATTGACAAATTAGTAAGTAAAATATGTTGGTTTCCTACTGTGACTACGAATGTGGTTGAATTCATCCTATGTGTAATCGCTTGGATTTTAATCTTACAAAATACAAAATATCCTTTTTTCCTTGTTTAATGATTTTTTTTGCCTTGAAGTCTATACTGTCTGATATTACTGTTGGCATCTCTGTCCGTTTTGTGTGTGTCAGATCTATATTGCCCATGTTTAATTTTAATCAGCCTTACATCATTTTGCTTTACTTGCCTCTCTTGTAAACCTCAGACATCATATAGCTGGACGTTTCTTTCTCCAGTCTTTCCCCTGTCTTAAACTGAAAGTCTGCAAAAGAATAATTATAGATTCACATGCAATGACAAGAAACAATATAGAGAAATGCCTATGTACACTTCACCTAGTTTCCTCCTGTGGTGCATCTTGCATAACTAAAGTATAATATTACACCTAGGAAATTGACATTGGTACAATCTACAGACCTCATCTAGATTTCATAACTTTCACGTGCTCTCTTGGGTGTGTTTGCATTTAATTCTCTGTAGTTTCATATAGATCTTGTGACCACCACCATAGTCAAAATACAGAACAGTTCCATTACAGAGATTCCTTGTGCAAAAGGCTTTATCTTTTCATAGGAAAATTTAACCTATTCATATTTATCTTTTTTCTTCTCCCTTGCAAGTTTGGAAATTATAAAATCATCTATATAATTGTTTCCCTTATACTTCCTTTTAATAATATGAGACTGTGACTCCTTGCCTTCACTACATTCTTAGTTTTATTGACTTGATTTCTTTTTTGTATTACTTGTTTTTCCCCAACCATCCTTTTCACCTTCACCAGTACTGTATCTGTAATGATTCAGATTTGACTATAAAGTCACTAGTGACTTGAATATTATGTCTTTCCCTTTTAAAAATATTTATTTTGGGGCGCCTGGGTGGCTTAGTCGGTTAAGCGTCCAACTTTGGCTCAGGTCCTGATCTCACAGTCTGTGAGTTCGCGCCCCGCGTCGGGCTCTGTGGTGACAGCTCAGAGCCTGGAGCCTGCTTCACATTCTGTGTCTCCCTCTCTCTCTGCCCCTTCCCTGCTCATGCTGTGTCTCTCTCTGTCTCAAAAATAAATAAACATTAAAAAAAAATAAAAATATTTATTTTAACTCTTTTGTTTTTTGATTGGAATACTTTTTAAAGACTGTTTTTAAGGAGAGTTATGGGAAGTATGTTTGCATGTCAAGATGTTTGTTTCATTTTGTTGTTTGTTTTTCTGTGTGAATAAGAGTTTAAGTACATTTTTTCTTCTGTAGAATTTCTGAAATATTACATTATATTCTAGCATGTACTTGAATTTTCATCAGCTTCCGTCTCTTGAATCCATTTTATATAGGCATTAGGTTTCTTGCATTTGTATTCCACGTCACTTATCATTTTTTCATTTAAATTTTTAACTTTAGCCACCGTGTTTTTAATTTCAAAGACCTTAACATTTAAAAAAAATTAGTTCTACTTGTTTTATGAATCCCATACTCTATTAATCCACACGAAAGATAACTGTTATTTGACAGTGCTCTTCTATCATTTATTAACTTTTTATTGGAGACCATTTGTTCTAATTGCCCAACTTGTTTCCTGGTCTTTAAGATGGCTAATTCTACTCATATCTATAAATGCAGATCTATGTTGACTGATTTGTACCTGGTTGGGAATCTCTGTGGTCATGAAGGTCACTGTTCACTCTTCTGGACAGGTAGTTTCCTAAAGCCAGGTGAGTGGTAGGGGCTCTGTGATGCCGCTTTGTGCTAGACATAATGAATGGGCAGGACATGCCAACTGATAGGTATCTTTCAGGGTATGCTGGTCAAGAAGAGGCCAATAAAGTAGGGCTCCCATAAACAAGCCGGTATGGGGATATTAAATCTCCAGTTTGACTTTGTTTTGGTCCAAAACAAAGACTGAAATCGAAAGCACACAGAACAGTTCCATTACCCTACGAATTCCTTTGTGAGGGCCGTTTGTAATCATTGGAGTCAACCCCTGTCTTTTCCCCTAACTCTCTGGCAACCACTGACCTGTTTGTCTTCCCTATGGTTTTGCTTTTTCCTAGAGTCTTATAAATGAGGTTATACAATATGTAGCCTTTCAGTGTGGCTTCTTTCACTTACAAAATCATTTTAAGATTCATCTGTGCTATTGGCTGAATCAATGGTTCATTCCTTTTTATTACTGAGTAATATTTCATTGTATGGATAGTTGTTTAATCTTTCATCTGTTGAGGGATATCTTGGAGTGATTATGAATAAATATATAAACATATGTGTACAGATTTTTGTCTGAAAATACGTTTTAATACACTTGAATAAATAAAGTAGGAGTGAGATTGCTAGATGTTTTGGTGAGGGTATGTTGAACTGTGTTATAAACTGCCAAAGTTTTCCAAAGTGGCTATACCACTTTGCATTCCCACCGGCAATGTTTGCAGCATCCAATTTGGTTTCATCTTAAAATTTCATTAATCTATAATTAACTGTTCCCAGGTTTAAGATATTAAATACTATCTGTCCCAGGGTTTACCTTTTTGAAATTATGCTTGACATTGCTCTTAAGTAAAATGTTTGCTAGGATACACAAAAATATGCAATAAAAGAAGAAAATGATAAATTGGACTTAATAAAAATGGAAAACTTTTCTCTTTAAAAGATATTATCAAGTAGATGAAAAGCCAGGCACAGACTGGGAGAAAGTGTTTGCAAAACATATCTGATAAAAAAAACTTGTATCTAGAATGTATAAAGAACTCTTACAACTCAATAATATGAAACCAAGAAAACCTGATTTTAAAAATGGACAGATTAGACATCTCACTAAAGAAGATACAAATGGCAAATAAAGATATAAAAAAATGTTCCACGTCATTAAAACAAGATGTTTCCACCCACCCACTGGAATGGCTACAGACTGACAGCATTAACTACTGATGAAGGTGTGGAACAACTAGAATTGTCACACACTGCTGGTGGAAATGTAAACTGCTGCAGCCATTTTAGAAACATTCTGGCACAACAAAACGAAATGTTTATCAGCAGGTGACAGGATATGTCCACATAATGGGTATGATTCAGCAATAAAAGGGAACAAACTGTTGATACACATAATAACAGGGATAAATCTTAAAGATAGGCTGTGCAAGATAAACTAAACAGAATACAGATATATCATTTCACTTATGTAATTCTAGAATAAAGGACAATCTGACTTACAGTGATAGGAAGCAGATTATTTTTTATCTGGTGCAGGAAGTGGATGGGATGGGACACCTGAGTGGCTCACTGAGTTAAGCATCCGACTCTTGATTTTGGCTCAGGTCATGATCTCGCGGTTTGTTAGTTCAAGCCCTGCATCGGGCTCTGTGCTGACAGTGCACAGCCTGCTTGGGATTCTCTCTCCCTCTCTCTCTGCCCCTCTCCTACTCGTGTGCGTGTACATGTACTTGCACCCTCTCGCACTCTCTCTCAAATAAGTAAACTTAAAAAAAAAAAAAAAAAAAAAAAGGAAGTGGATGGATGATTGGAAGGGGGCACCAAGGAAACTTTTGTGCTGAATGGAAACATTCTATATTTCAGTTCTGCAAATGATTACATTGGTATGTGTCTTTGTCAAAACTCATTAAACTATACTCTGAGCCTGGGTGGCTCAGTTGGTTAAGCGTCCGACTTCGGCTCAGGTCATTTTCTCAAAGTTCGTGAGTTCGAGCCCTGCATTGGGCTCTGTGCTGACAGCTCAGAACCTGGAGCCTGCTTGGGATTCTGGGTCTCCCTCTCTCTCTGCCCCTCCCCCATTCGTGCTCTGTCTCTGTGTCTCTCTCTCTCCCTCTCTCAAAAATAAATAAACATTAAAAAAATTAAAAACAAAAACTATACACTTAAAGTGGAGTACTTTTTTTGGAATGTAAATTGCACACCAAAGTTAATTTAACAGTACTATACCATTTTAGTTAGTTGCTCTTTTAGCAAGAATGGCTAGAAGTGACATATCTATGATCTTGTAGTCGGATTTTTGTTAGGGAGGCTAAGTATAAATGTAATATATTTCTGTTAGGTAAAATGCTCTTTGTTTTACTGTACAAAAATGTACAGTTAGTATTTGGCTAAAGTAAATTCAATATAAAGTATGGTTTTAAGAGCTAGAAAGATTTTTTCTGGCTTCAGTGAGTCTATTAAAATTGCCCTTAACCAGATATTCCTAATATTTTAGACTTTAGTTAAATGTACATTGTGTATCTGCCAAAGGTTTAGGGTTATTTTCCCACTCAGATGGCTTATTCTTACCCATTATTAACAATGAAGAAAACGGTAAAATATAGATAATATAGCATGGTGGTATCTGTACCTAAGGTACTTTATATATCGTATCTGTGTTTTTAGGAACATGCCCTTCCTTGTCACTTTTTTTTTTTTTTAACTTTAACTCAGTTTATTGACACAGTAACACAGCACACTTGCCTCCCTGACACCCCCACTCCCCTCACCCAATCTAGAGCTTTCCCCCTTCCTCCCCTGTTGGAATGAACTGTTCAGTGAAGACAGAAAAGGGCAGGCCACTTCTGCACCCCCAGTCCCACCTTTAAGCCCTACGGGGCAGGGTTTCAGGCACTACTTACTCAGAATCTGTTGAGAGCGAGGAGGGGCAGTCAGCCCCTAAGAGCAGATTCCCACACAACCCCCAGGTTCCTCTTCCTCTCTGCTCTTTGTGACCCTAGGAAGGGGACATGTTGGGGCCTGGGCCTGCAGCCGGGAGCAAGAACTCCTGACTCTGATTTGCAAATTGGGAGTTTGGCTAATGTTTTAAGGCCTAGGGCCCTGGCACCCTAAAGAAAGCCCTGGTGGTGGGAGTGAACTTCAGTGCCCCTGTTTAAAATGTATTGATAACGTTAAACAGATTAAGCTGGCTTAACCAAATGCCAGAATAACCCTATACTGTAAAGAAGGAGGGGATCAGACCTGGTTTCTCCAGGCCAGACACAAAACCTTTGTTTTGTTTGCTTTTTTTTTTTTTTAAACAAAACAAAACAAAACAATACAAAGCATTGACTCCTTAATTCCTTTCTCTTGCTACTAAAGAATGGTCATGAAGTATTTCATAAATTGAGATTTGGTTGTTAAAGTATAGGAAAGAAAGAGAGAGAAAACATTCTGCAAAACTAACCATGATCACTTTCTAGTTCAAATTGATTCTACATCTTATCCCTTGTTTTCTGACAAGGTTATTTGTAATTTGACTTCCTCTGTCCTTCTTGCTTCGTCCTCACCGATCATTCATCACCTCAGCAGAAGTTTTGAGATGCTACTTTTTGTAGTTTTGAGATGCTACTTTTTGTAGTTTTGAGATGCTACTTTTTGTAGTTTTGAGATGCTACTTTTTGTAGTTTTGAGATGCTACTTTTTGTAGTTTTGAGATGCTACTTTTTGTAGTTTTGAGTGCTACTTTGATTCCCAGAAGAGAAAGAAGTACTGTTTGTCTTTGGTTTTCAGGATTTTTCCTCCACCTTTAGATTTTTCTTTCTCAGTGGTTCCCCTGCCTTCTTTTGCTCTAGATTTTCAAGAATCTTTGAAGCTGGATAGGAGGCTCTATTTTCCCAGTTCCTACGCTTGGTTCCGTTAAGAACTCTACCCATTTATTCTATATTGGGGCCTTGTTGGATAAAAACTAACCAGAGTAAAAGTGTGTTAACTGGAGGAAGATTTACTTAGAGGAAGAGAGAGGCACATCGAGTAGTAATATTCCGCCTCCGGTAGTCTCCTTACTGACAGTGTTACATTCTTTTAATATAGTACATTGTAATGTAAATAATTATGGTGAAGACAGAGGGCTACTTTGCCTCGGTCTTTGCTCCTTCGTAGCTCATCTAATACCAGAACTGTATCAACTTGTCTTTTTACCCTTGTTCTTTTTTACTATTGCCTTTCTCAGCTTGTCTGTGCCCTCTTGCTCCTAGGTTATCACTTTTTCTAAGAATTTACTTTTCATTCATAGTTTTTCCAGTTCTTAATCATCCTCCGGTCTTTAACATAGATTTGGAGTGCTAAAAAAAAAAAAAAAAAAGAAACTTCATTGTATTTGAGAAAATAGTTTCCTTTTACCTTTCCAATCATCTCTTTCATGAATCTTTCTTTAATTTCAATCAGTTTCTTTGTAGCCAAGGTCAAGTCTCTTTTATGGGTTCTGGGGCTGCTTTTGTACTAACAGAGGTTACTACTTTTTTACATTCTCTTTGAAAAGTAAAATTTCAATATGTATACTATTCCTTATTGGATGGCTTCAAAGAAGGTCCTACATTTGATTCTTACCTATTGTGTTTCAGTTTTTATTATCCATTTTTTCCCCTCTTTTGTTCTGTATCAAGGTATGGAGCTCCTTTTGCTTCATTTTTCCATCTACGTGTTCTTACCTTGAAGAGTCTCTGGCTTCATTTCTGTGTTTATTTTAATTCCGTCCAGCCATCTCCTCTGCCGGTCTTCAAAAAACAAAACAAGTGCTTCTTGAGCATATATTGGCATGTGCTAGGCCCTAACAGTGTAGTTACCATTCAGTGACATCTCAGAACTTGAGGAATTCATTGTCTGGGAGGGCAGAAAAAATGTCTCACCATGTAAGAAATGACCCAGAAAATGTAAGAGCAGAGAAACAGTGAGTGAGCTGACGGACCCTAGCAGATGAATAAGGGGGTGCCAAGTGGGGGAAGAACAGGGGCATTCCAGAGCAGCCCAGCCTCAGTGGAAGACTTGAAGACGCTGAGGTGTGCAAGCCGAGGTGTGGTGAGGGCCAGGCAGATGTTCTACGGCAAGAGTGGTGAGTGTGTAGAAGCGGAAGGGAGGGGGAGAAGACTGGTGCCCAGGTAGGTGGAGCATTCTGGAGTATTTTATCAGAAAGTCAGCCTTCGTTCAGTGGTACCTCTGTGTATTTGAGGATGAAGAGGAAGAAGCCCCGGGGAGAAGTGCTCCAACAAGAGGAGGAGATACAAGAGCATGTGAAGGCAGAGAAGCCTGGAGGGGGCAGGCCAGGAAAGAGGGCTGCTTCGGAGGGGCAGCTGCTGCCCTGAATTCAAATCTGATTCCATCCACTCTTCTTGACCGATGTGTTCCTGCTTGCGCCCGTGTCTTGATTGCAAGACACCTCTCCTCAAAAGCGTGTCTCTTGGTCCGTTTCAGCAGGATTCAGAAATGATACCATTTCACGTTTGGCCTTTCTTCTTGATACCTTACCACATTATGCACTCTTACATTTTGGTATGATGCTGGGGAGCGGCCCTGACCCTCGTTTTCCCCCAGCTCTTCTTGGGCACGTCTCCGCTGGCCGCTCTGCGGAGGTACCGTGATGGGAATTGCCTTCAGTATCTGGCCGTGCCTTGTTGCCCGTCCTCTTTCCTTTTCCCGGATCTTTGCACTTGATGCGGAGAATCCTCCTTGAGTTTTCAACTTGTCTCTAGCTTCCTGCCTCCCACTGTGAACCTAGCCTTGGTGTGGTCCTGGCTGCGGTTCCTTCTGATTGCCTCCTTTTGTTTATTGTATGAAAAGCCCTTTGCATCCCTCCTCTTCCCCGTGCCGGAGCTCTAGCCGCCTTCTCTGCAGCGCCTGCCATCCTGCTTCTCTCCGCCTCATCGACTCCCCATCTCACTTCAAATCTCAGTAGAAAACATATGTTCTCCCTTGTCTACACCTCTTAATTTCTCTTCTCCACTGTTACTGCTTTCTCTGCAATTGTATTATTTAACTTTGTTAAGCATTTTAGAATATGAAAGATGTAGTTGAAAATAAAGTTGTATTATAATAAAATCATGTCGTGTAAAGCACGTTGTTTCCCAAGGAGTATGAGAGTCTCAGGATAGAAGTTCAAATGGCTGTCGTTCTGTATTCCTTGATTGTGCTAGTAGAAAAGTTCCATGTGTTGTGGAGAATTTCTCACCTCCTAGCCATTGTTGGCGAGTAATTGGATTAAATGGCTAATGAGATAACAATCACCCTATTTCTAATTCTGACTTAAGTGGAAAATAATATTTGTATATGTTGTAAGAGTTTTCAAAATTAAAGGTGCATTTTGAATGAACCGGAAAAGAAAATGCCTCTCCAAAGGTATATTTTATAATCATCCTTTTGGACCAGTTTAGTGTAATAGACTAATATTTATTTATTTGAACCAGGTAGGAAAAGTCATTTTGCCTTTGAATCCCATTCTCCCCATAAAATAGAGTTATTGTATCTTTTACATTTGGTTCATTGCCCATTGGGATATTCATTGGTTATCACAAATTGCCTCCATGCCTTGGCTAAAGTCCAGACAGTACGTAGACGATTTGGACTTAAGCATTGGCCATTGCCGCCCACATGAGTCCTGAGACTATGGCTCCAATCCCCTTTTCAGCTTCATTTGCCAGGGAAAAGTAGAGTGAGCTAGCCTTTCTTCTCCATATGTTCTTCCCCAGCCGCCCCAAACATTTTGATGTGTCATCTGAGTGATTGGAAAGGAGTTTAGAATCAATGAAGGGTGTTAACAATGGGTTTGCACATTTCCTTTTTTATTTCTATGCCTTGTTTATTTTCAAAAAGCAGGTTTTAACTTTATTACATTTTTCTGAATAGTACTGCTGGAAAAGAATAAATATATTTGCTTTTTCAGTGTACTATACACTGCTTTTCCTTCTTTCAAAAATTTCTTTTGTCATTTTTAGCTTTATCTTAAAAAATAACAATTATTGTTATTCGTGGTTGGAAAAAATAAAGCATCCATTTACATTTCTCTTCTACTCTGCAGAAGTTTGAATACATAATACATATATTTACAGTTTATAACTCACTTTTACATATGTTGCTTCAATGTAAAATTCTACTGTAACACAGCTTTAAAATGATATTGCTCATATGGCACTCTTGCTGCTTTTGATATTATCCCATATTCTGTAGTAGTAAAAGCTAGCTGGGAAACAGAAAGTTTGTGGCTTAGTATGTCAAATAGAATTTGGCTATCCCAATTTGTCTCCATCTTTTTGCCCAGAATGATTGTGAAAGTTCACATGAATGATGATATCTTATTTTGCAGATGTATCTTTGGTTTTATGAAATTTTTACTTTCTGATAAATGCAGTTTTATAAAGAAAGTGAAAGAAGCTTATTCGAAGCAGTTTACAGACTGTGGAGTGAGAAGTGATGTCCAAAGATTATAAAGCCAGACCCATCCGTCCACCTTGCAGGTGGCCTACCTGTCACGCTCATGAAGATTTCCAGGAATAAAACTTGCAGTCTTCCAGTTGTCTGTCACTTGAGTTGGATACTTATAAATTGTTCTTTATTTCCTAAATTTCATTCTGCAGTTTATTTTATTCTTTTTCTTTTAAGAGACAGAAGGACCAAATAAATTCTTTGGGAAATTACCCCTGTTGATTTACCTGGGAGCCTATTTTGGAATGAAGTGTGTATGATCAAAGAGCTGTATCATTTTAAATTTTGGCATTAAATGTTTGAGATTTGTGCATTTGTAAATTTTTTCTTTGCAACAGATTTATACTTGTGGTAGGTGAAATATTTGAATAAAGAAGTGCATACTAGATAATTATTTTTTCCCACACTGATAACATGACCTATACTTTAGCACTTGGTGTTACATTTTCTGAGGTGAATCCAAATTGTCGATTCCTGGTACGTCAATTCTAGGAACATGTGCTGCAGACCCACCTTATTTATTTTAATACATGTTTCGTTACTCTTCTCCAGAAATTGTCTTATTCAGATTGTTCTATTATTTCTTGTTCTTGGAGTGCAAGTTCCTCCACTTAGTGAGTCTGCCTACTGACTGTCCTTCATCGTGGTTCATTTTCTCTTGTAGTCTGTGAGTTTTTACTGTGCCGTATCTTTTGCAAGGGTTTAGTCTGTCCTGTGTCGTGGAAGCATCCCCGCAGAGAGGTTTCCCATCTACCCCTATCAGCTTCTAAAGTTTTACCAGCTCAGGACTACTTTTTTTTTTTTTTTTTTGGGGGGGGGGGGCTTAGGGATGGGGTAGTGTGAATTTAGGCCCATGCTCTTTATGAGGCATGATATATGCCTAATAGGGTCTGATTTCCCTCTAGCAACTTTTCCCCATTGCCTAAATCGGTGTCCTATCTTCTTAAGCTTCTTGGCCATTGAGCTAAGTTTTTATATACCTGGTTTCACAGATAGGATGATCTTTCCTAATGTTTGGCTTTATGAAGATCTTCCAGAGGTCACCTCTGGCTTGAAATAACCTTTCTGCATGGGTGTTAGAAAGTCCCCTAATAACCATTAAGGCCTGTGACTGGTTCCAAGAGTTGTATTAGCTTCAGCTCCTGCTCTGTGCTGTTTGTTTCTCACAGCTGTGGATTTTCCTCACTTGTTTCAAGCTCAGTTCTTTCATTACTGTTTTACTGGTTATATTTCAATGTGTTTGCATCTGGCTGGGATTAAGAGGCACAAGAATGCTGTTATATAATTTTAAATTATTTTAGACTTTTATGGCGTTTTTTGTTTGCCCATCACCTTTCTGTCAACATGACAATATTTTGTACCTACCATGTTCTTCGTACTTTGAGAAATGAAGACCTTTGGCTGGATTCCCTCCTTTGAGAAACTTAGTTTTAGTGTAAACCCTTGTGGAGCTAAGGTGTATATCTGATACAAAGGTGGTGTCAGAGACTAAACATAGTGAGTAAAGTGGCTGGAAAAGGAATGATAGAGGCAGACAGACCTAGAGTAATACAGTGTTTAGAGGTTGACTGAATTTACTGGGTTAGACAAATAGATGCGGGTCTAGCTTGAGGAGAACCTTGGAAGGTCAAACTAAAGAACTTAGATTATGTCTTATAGGTAAGAAAAAAATTATTGAAGGCTTTTGAGTGGCAGGGACATTTAATGTATTAGTCTTAGTGTTAAAGTTTTGAAAGGCTCACCCATCACTCTACTAAAGAAAAGTTATATTTTCTTAGGAGAAGTTAAACTTCTGTTAAACTTCTAAACCTTAGGTACAGGCATGAGTATATTTGAATTCCTTGTTTGTGTAGACCAGAGGTACCTACTCAACATGGACAGAGGTTAAGCCTGTGTTACAAACTAATGAAGTTGGCTGGGAATAATGGCAGCTGCCTGGAAAGTATAGAGCTCTTCTAACAGGGGGTCCTCTTGATTTTTTAAGGGTTGCAACCTAGTCAGACTTTTAAAAAGTACTATTTGAGTATGGTATTGGCACAAATATAGACATATAGATCAATGGAAACAGAAAAGAGATCCCAGAATAGACAGCCCATGCTAATATGATCAATTAATCTATGACAAAAGAGACAAGACTCTACAATGGGGAGTAAACAGTCTCTTCAATAAATGCTGCTGGGAAAACTGGACATCTACATGTAAAGGAATGAAACTGGACCACTTTCTAACAGCATACACAAAATGGATTAAAGACCTAAATGTGAGACCTGAAACCATAAAAATCCTAGAAGTGAACCTAGATAGTAGTTTCTTTGATATTGGTTAGAGCAACATTTTTCTACATGTGTCTCCAAAAGCAAAAATAAACCATTGGAGCTACATCAAAATAAAAAGCTTTTGCACAGCAAAGGAAATAGTTGACAAGACAAAAAGGCATCCTACTGAATGGAAGAAAATATTTCAAATCATATATCCAGTAAGGGGTTAATATCCAAAACATATAAAGAACTCATGCAACTCAATACCAAAAAAAAAAAAAAAAAAAACAAAAAAAAAAAAAAAAAAACCAGTCTGATTAAAAAATGGGCAGAGGACCTGAATAGTCATTTTTTCAAAGAAGACATACAGATGGCCAACAGACATGTGAAAAGATGCTCAGCATCACTAATCATGAGGGAAATGCAAATCAAAACCACAATGAGATATCACCTTACACCTGTCAGAATGGCTAAAATCAAAAAGACAAGAAATAACAAGTGTTGGTGAGGATAGGAGAAAAAGGAACCCTCATGCACTGTTGGTGGGAATCTAATTGGTATAGCCGCTGTGGAAAACAGTATGGAGTTTCCTCATAAAATAAAAAATAGAAATACTGTATGATCCAATAATTCTACTACTGGCTATTTACCTAATGAAAACAAAAACACTAACACAAAAAGATACATTCACCTCTGTGTTCTTTGCAGCATTATTTATAATAGCCAAGATATGGAAGCAACTTAAGTGTCCATTGATAGATGAATAGATAAAGAAGATGTGGTGTGTGTGTGTGTATATGTGTGTGTGTGTGTGTGTGTGTGTGTGTGTATATGTATGCACACACACAGGAATATTATATGGCCATAAAAAACGATGAGATCTTGTCACATGTGACAACACAGATGGACCTAGATGGTATTACACTAATTGAAATAAGTGAGACAGAGAAAGACAAATACCATGGGACTTCACTTATATGTGGAACCTAAAAACACAAATGAATAAACAGCATCAGACCTATAAATACAGAGAACACTGTAAGTTGCCAGAGGGAAGGGGGTTGATGGATGGGCTAAATGGGTGAAGGGGAGTGGGAGATACAAGCTTGGAGTTATGGTATGAATAAGTGATGGGAATAAAAGGCACAGCATAGGGAATATAGTCAGTGATATTGTTATAGCATTATATGGTGACAGATGGTAGCTACACTTGGGGTGAGCACAGTATAAGTGTATATAGTATAGTGTAGAGATACTGAATCACTATGTTTTACATATGAGCCTAATGTAACATTGTGTATCAATTATAATCAGAATTTTTAAAAAAACAAAAATAAACAATGAGATAAAAAGTACTGTTTGGTCCCCATAACACATGTCTGCCCACATACTTTGACCCGTAAGCTATAGGTTTGTAGCGTTTATATAGAAAGGGGTCATTATATTTTTACTACATTCTGTCATGAAATTTTGTTTTTTCATTAAAAATTTTTTTAATGTTTATTTTTGAGAGGCAGAGCATGAGCAGGGAAGACTAGAGAGAGGGAAACCAAGAATTCGAAGCAGGCTTCAGGCTCTGAACTGTCAGCACAGAGCCTGTCTTGGGGCTCAAACCCATGAACCACAAGATCATGACCTGAACCGAAGTCGGACACCTAACCGACTGAGCCACCCAGGTGCTCTTGTCATGAAATTTTAAATAAATTATTCAGAATTGTCCACAGGATTCAGAAACATGTAACCTGTTCAGTTAGAAAGTTCTATATCAGATAAATAGCTGTTTATGTTTATCTGTCTAAAAGATGATCTATAATCTTTTTGGGTTATTTGACTTCCTAAATTGGAAATAAAAGTATCTTCTAAAACTCTTATCTTATAGGTAAAAGAATGTGACATTTCAACATTTGAACCTGAAATCAGCATGCAATTTTCAAGGCACGTGGATGAATGCCAACTTTTACATTTCCTGTGTGTATCCTGTGACCATTCTCTCTGGGGTGAGTGATTTCTAAGAGTATCTGGCAGCTAACCAGATGCCAGCCAGCCATGGACTGCCCTAACAAATACTGCTAAGAGTTATAAATTAAACACTGTCTGGTGATCTGTGATGTGTAAGGCAGTTAATTTAGTTGGTCTGGATTAACTGTCAGCTCCAGAAAACTATATTCTCATAATGTGAAATCTGTACTTAGCATGTTTGGAGGTTAAGTAATAATTAACAATAGGGAATCATTTGTTAAAATGTAAAATTAAAAAAAGCCTTAAGGTTCTTTCAGATTCACAGCAGTGTTTTAGTGGTTCACCATATATTTTAAATAATTTTAATTTTAAAAGTTCAAGGATTTTAGTATTTTTTGAAAGATAGAACTTTGTATGAAATGGAGTTTTTTGGATCATATATACCTTCCATTGCCTTATAATATCAGTTTTGCTCCCCACATAGCATAGAATTATATACATTTTCAATATTTAGGTTTCTTAAAAATATATTTGATAAGTTATGCCAGAGATTTCACATTTACAGTGAGTTTGCTTTTTCAGTTTCATTCTGGGAAATTATATTGGGGGGAAAACCTAATTATTACCTTACCCATGCATTTTTCTGCTTATTTAAATTATTTTACTTTACCAAGCCATTCATTTTTTTTAGAACATCCTTCAAAGAGTTCATGCGTCTTACCGAGGACACCTGACCTTTTGAAGCTTCATAATTCACACCTAGATGTCACCAGTCTTTCCCATGTTAACCGTTCTGACTATGTTTTATTATATATGCCTTCGGCGCCGAGCCAGGACAGCTATAAGAGAAGAAATGATGAACAGCCATAGAACTATAGAATCAAACAGCCGGACTTCCCCTCTCCACGCAGAGGTGGTCCAGTATGCCAAAGAAGTAGTGGATTTCAGTTCCCATTATGGAAGTGAGAACAGTATGTCCTATACCATGTGGAATTTGGCAGGTGTACCAAATGTATTTCCAAGTTCTGGTGACTTCACTCAGACAGCCGTATTTCGAACTTACGGAACATGGTGGGATCAGTGTCCTAGTGCTTCCTTGCCATTCAAGAGGACGCCACCTAATTTTCAAAGCCAAGACTATGTGGAACTTACTTTTGAACAACAGGTGTATCCTACAGCCGTTCATGTTCTGGAAACCTATCATCCTGGAGCAGTCATTAGAATTCTGGCTTGTTCTGCAAATCCCTATTCCCCAATTCCACCGGCTGAAGTAAGGTAAGACTCAGTTTTTAATGACCAGATTTTATGGCTGGAAGGTTTTGGATGTTTTAATATCGGAGGTCTTTTTTTATTCTCAACTAATTTAGACAAATTGGATTAAAAAAATTTTTTTTAATGTTTATTTATTTTTGAGAGAGAGAGAGAGAGAGAGAGAGAGAGAGAGAGAGAGAGACAGAGCTTGAGAGGGGAAGGGCCAGAGAGAGAGGGAGACACAGAATCTGAAGCAGGTTCCAGGCTCCGAGCTTTCAGCACAAAGCCCGATGCGGGGCTCGAACTCACGAACCACGAGATCATGACCTGAGCCGAAATCTGACGCTTAACAGACTGAGCCACCCAGGAGCCCCTAAACAAATTGGATTTTTAAAATTTTCCTTAGTTTTCTAAAAGGGAAAGAAAGATCACACATTTTAAGATATGATGAATTCTTTGTACCTATAACACCTTACACTATAGCATTCATATGTCATGAGATTTGTGTGTCAATTTACTATAAACAAAAAAAGCATGATTTGAACTAGTTGGGATGTGGGCCAATCTGAGAAGTTAGTAAGATATATGACCTGTAACATATTTAAGAAAAGTATCATATGATTGCTTTTACATACAGTGAGTAACTCAAAGTAGGCCTATAGAGTAATACTTAAGGTGGGGTATTTGGGGGATTAGCTTTAATATTAGGGGGTTGTTTTTGTAACAAGCATATTCATTAAAAATATGTTGCTTTGAGAAATTCATGCATTCTTTTTAAAAGCCTGTTTATATCAATTTGCATACCAGTGCCTCTCTTTTGTAGTTCAGCCTCCTGTGTTCTAAAAATACAATTATTTGGGGCGCCTGGGTGGCTCAGTCTGTTAAGCATCCGACTTCAGCTCAGGTCATGATCTCATGGATCATGAGTTCCAGCCCTGCATCAGGCTCTGCACTGATAGCTGGGGGCCTGGAGCCTGGTTTGGATTCTGTGTCTTCCTCTGTCTCTCTTCTCTTCCTCAGCTTGCACTCTATCTCTCTCTCTCCCCTCTCTCTTACTCTCTCAAAAATAAACATTAAAATTTTTTTAAATAAAAAATAAAATAAAAATATAATTATTTGACTAGGTAATATATTCGTATGGTTCAAGAATCTAAAAAGTACATAATGCAGTCTTGCATATATCCTGTTCTCCATGTGCCTAAGAGCCATCCCTCCTCAAAGAAACCACTTTTATCCACTTATGTGGATATAAGCAAAAACAAATATTTTACTTTCTTTATACATAAAATAAGCATACTATTCACATTGTCCTATACCATGTTTCATTTAATACTACATATTGTGTCTTTTCATATAAGCACGAAGAGAGAGAGGTTCCTTATTCTTTTCTATAGTTGCAAGTAATGCACAGTGTATATGTATCCCAACTTATTAACCAAACGCCTATTGATGGGAACTTAATTTTTCCATGCTTTTGCTATTTTGAGAATTAATGCAATGAATAACCTTGTCATGAATCACCTCATGTGTGCAAGTATGTCTGTGGGTTAAGTTCCCAAAAGAATTGCTGAGCCAAAGGTCTGTGTATTTGTAATTTTGCTATATAGTGCCAAAATCTCTTCAAAGAGTCTGTTTATTTATATTCGTATTAGCAGTGTATGTGCATACATGTTTTGCCAAAGCCTCACCTACAGAGTATGTTAATTTTAATATTTTTGCTAGTTTAGTAGGTGAAAATGTTATATAAACCTTAAGTTGGAATACTTTTATTATCTTCAAGCTTGAATATGTTTTCATGTTTAAAAGCCATTTAAATTTCCTTCTCCTTGAACCGTCTGATCATCTTATTTGCTCATTTTCTATTACTTGTTGTTATCAGTTTTAAGATCTTTATATCACTTTATTAATTTGTTCATTAAACATTTGTGTGTGTCTACCATGTGCTAAGCATTGTTTTGGGTATCGGGGATACCTCAGTGGACAATGAGCAAAATAGACAAAAAGCCCTGCCCTTTTGAGTGTATTCTAACTCCAGAGCAGTTTGTGGGCACCTGTTAAACAGTAAGACTCTAGCGGCCAGTGGAGGAGGAGAGGGGACAAGGATCAGTTACCACGTGCCACATTGCTTCCTTGAAGACCCTTGTCCCCTCAACTCTAAGGGAGTACTTCCCCAGTGTCAGGAAATAAATACAGCTCGAGCTGGAAACTGCTGGAATAATCTCTATTTGTTCTTTTCAGAATGACCTCGAAAATTCATTGTGAATAATACTACTGATGAATCTATTTTTTTTTTTTTAAACACAAAACCAGCATCGTTTAATATACAGGTTTGATTTTTTTTCCCCCTGAGGGAGAAAGAAGTCCTTTGGGAAGGATCCTTTCTTACATGAGAATTGTTTAATTGGACTCTATCATTCTTTGTCTTTTTCCTACAAAGTTATCCCCTTTTTTCCTGAAAAGCTAAACAAATTTGGGAATGAGATCTATGAAACATGCAGTATCTTTAATCTAAAACATAATGTCTGCATAACTGATTTTGAGTGTAAATCATGCTCTTGGATTCCTAGCTGAGAGTTGGAGTGTGTGGTTGAGATTAAAGTGACGACTTTATTTATAGATATATCTCTAATTTGTTTAACTGAATTTTATCTTTATTCCACAGACAATACCCTTACATTTTAAGAGAAAAATAATTTAGCCAGTATATATTATTGCAGAATAAAAAAGGACCTTTAAAATTTTACTGATTACGAAATCAATAGGTGTTTCATTGTTTAAAAAAACTTGTTATAAAATATCAAGAAAGAAAACATACAGGAAACAAGACCTCCACAATTCTTCCCAGACTCAGTAACTGTTAACATTTTGGTGAATTTCTTTAAACAGTCAGAAACATTGAACACCTTCTCTGCCAGTTCGCTGCTGCAAACAAAACAAAGAACCAGACAAACATGGCTCTTGTTCTTTGAGTTGTTGTAGGTCAGTCTGGAAGAAGGCCGTAAGATCACAGGGAGCGTGTGTTGGTGGTGGGAAGACCTAAGCTGTGGGGCTCAGAGAAGTCTTCCCTGGGGAAGTAACTTAACCGAGAGCCGAAGGGTGAGTGAGGCTTTAGTTTGGATGGGAGAGGTACAGAGAGAACCACACATGCAAAGGCGAAATCATGACATGAGATCTGGGTGTTTGAAGAACTTTCTGAAAAAGGTTCAAGAGTGCGGAGAATAAGCTAGTGAGAGGCCACAAGCGTGTAAGTGCCATTCTTAAGATCTAGCCTAGTGGTTTCCACACTTTGGGAATCGCAGGGCTCTTGGATCCAGTTTTCCAGAAGCAGACCTTCAAGACTGCTGTTATGCAAATGATTTGCTCTGGAAATGCTCCTGGAGAAGCCAGGAGAGCTAGGGAGAGGAAGAAGTCAGGCAAGGAGGCACTTTCACGTGAAGTCCCAGTCTGCCTGGAGGAAAAGTTATTAGGGAGGTGGGCTCTTATACTCCCGCACGTGTCTTGGGCTGTGGCCAGGGGAGTGGGAAGGGGAATGGAAGTCTCTTAGGCACATGCTACCCTCTGGATGGAGAGACTGTACTTTGAAGAAGGATGCGGGTGGAGGCCCTTAGGAGCAAAGCAAGGAGATGTGGAAGGTGGGCACACAGATCTGACCAGGAGGTCTAAGTGGAATACAGGGAGAGAAAGCTGGCGGTCTTAAACTAGTAAACATAATAAAAATGATCATAAAAACTGATACGGGTTGTCACATTATTTACTTTGCTAAGTAAGTATGCGTTAAAAACACAAACAAATGGAATACATCATTTGTCATCACCATCATGTCATAAAAGAAACCTCAGTTTATACTGAGAAATTAGCATGATCAGAATCTTAAAGAATGGTTAGCATTTTACATGTATATTTGTGCATATTTTTTAAATATGAAATTTATTGTCAAATTGGTTTTCATACAACACCCAGTGCTCATCCCAACAGGTGCCCTCCTCAATGCCCGTCACCCACTTACCCCTCCCTCCCACCCCCCATCAACCCTCAGTTTGTTCTCAGTTTTTAAGAGTCTCTTATGGTTTGCCTCCTTCTCTGTCTAACTTTTTACCAATACATTCCTTATTTTTCACATTTATTCATGGAAATCTCCATCGGGCACTGTTATTTGGGAACCGCTGGACTCTACTACCTAATATTTTAATTGAGTACATGGTTTTATGCCTATCTTAAGAGTTAGCAAACAAGGGAGTGTGTTGGAGTCGTTCAGGAATTTGTTTGCAGGAAACGGACTTGTAGTCCCGGAACATTCAAAATTCAAAGCAGTCTTTCCCCATTTCGTCTGGTTGATTTCTTTGTTCAGTGAATGAAGTAGATAAGTTACAGGTAGTTCTGTAAGATCTCAGAGTCTTCTGACTTCTTGCCTACTGCCCTATTAAGAGAAAAGAAAATAGGTACTACACAGTGTCCTGGTCCTGGGGATAAGATCTTACTGGATGCTTGTGTAAGAGTCAGGAAAAGGCTAGTACAGGGTTACACATTGGAAGAGAGAGACAGAAAAAGAGGAGAAAGAAAATGACAAATTGAGGTCCTGTTAAAGAAACTGACTGGAATAAAGTTATTTGGGGATAAAATTTAGTGGTGTGGATTTTTTTTTTTTTTTTGAGCGTTAAGAGAAAGCATTTAATTATATAATACTGAAGTTAAGAAAGGAGAGGAAAAGAAGTGGCTGTCACATAGAGAATTTGCTGCCAAAGGAAGTTGCTTAAGTAACGGTTTCCCAAATTGGTCATAGTCTAGTCCTGATTTTGTAGGCCAAGAAGCATGATTTTGTCATGGAAGTCACCAGGCCCTAAAGTGGTTGGTTCTTTTTTTTTTTTTTTTTTTTTTTTCAACGTTTATTTATTTTTGGGACAGAGAGAGACAGAGCATGAACGGGGGAGGGGCAGAGAGAGAGGGAGACACAGAATCGGAAACAGGCTCCAGGCTCTGAGCCATCAGCCCAGAACCCGACGCGGGGCTCGAACTCACGGACCGCGAGATCGTGACCTGGCTGAAGTCGGACGCTTAACCGACTGCGCCACCCAGGCGCCCCTAAAGTGGTTGGTTCTTAAAGCAGATGCTAGTTAGTTCCAATTAGAGATAGGCTGGGAGGCAGGGAATGAGTAGGTATACTATCAGAATCCTTTTCTTTTATTCTTGTTGGTTTTCGTCTTCTATCCATTTACTTTCAGCTGGTGAAATGGAGCAGTGTTGCCAAGAGAACTGTCTTTGTGCTGACTACTACATATGATTACTAACCAGGAGAAATTTTGGTTATAGGAAAGCTTTTTGCATCGGTGTGCTTGACTTCCAACCTAAATATGTTGGAAAACTTGCTTTCTCTGGTTTCCATTGGTGAACATCTCTCTCTCTCTCTTTTGGTTTACCTGTTGCTTCCTGGGAGCCTTGGAGAGCCTTTCTCAATGGGGAAACGACATCAACAGTATAGAAGGAGTGGTTTGTTTCTTTGTTTCTAAGAACTGGACACATAGTAGGCGTTCAGTACCATCAACAGAAAGGGAAATGAGTGGGCTGGTGAAGTGAATGTTATTGGTTACCATCCCAGAATTAAGTGTTCTAAAGTGCAGCCAGAATGGGATTCAGAGCTGAATCCTGCATACGCGACAGTGTAGATTTAAAATACTTACATAGGGCATTTAGAGTTGGTCAGACTTGTCTGGTAGATATATACAGTGTGTGAGCATATATAGTAAACACTTAAATGTGTGGACTATGGAGCACAATTTAAAGCAGTTTAATCTTGTTAATGCTGTCCTAAGTCTAGAGGATTAAAGGAGTTGGGGCTATCTCACAGAATAGTGTGTGTGTGTGTGTGTGTGTGTGTGTGTGTGTGTGTGTGTGTATGTGTGTGTGTGTGTGTGTGTACGTACAGCCACACGTGTGCACATGTACATTTGTTTGTATTTGCTTGTTTTCATGGACTAGGTTTTAAGATTCTGGTTTTAGTTTTCCAGAATAAAATAATACTGGCATATTTTCTTGTTGGATAAAATAGATACCTTTCTCTTGCTAACTTTGAAATAATACATTCTAGTTCTATTAAGAAATTTTAAATAAAAACTCACTTTAATGCACACACCTCAGGATCAATTTGATTGTTCTCATAGTTAATGTTAACTTAATTCAGATGGCCACAGACCTATAAAATAATTTTTCTTTTCATAATTTTTTGTTACTTTTTAGGTTATCAAGACAAAAGTGAAATATAAATAATTTAGATACTTGGAAGTTTTTATGTTTAGGCATATTTTTAAATATTTCTAAACACTGATAAGATGATGATGATGTTCTCCTTTAAGTATACTGTCACATTTACAACTTAAGTTATATGTATAGGTAAATATATAATATTCATGCTATATAGAAAAGCAAAAGTGATGCTAAAATAGCATTAATCCTGATATACCACAAAAGTTAAGGAAGTCAATTTGAAGCATCATCTAGCCTTGTCCATTCTGCAGAGTAGGTAAGGAAGACTTTAGTAGATTAATACCTTATTTTTTTTTTTTTTTTTATTTTTTTTTTTTTATTTTTTTTTTTTAAATTTTTTTTTTCAACGTTCATTTATTCTTGGGACAGAGAGAGACAGAGCATGAACGGGGGAGGGGGGGGCAGAGAGAGAGGGAGACACAGAATCGGAAACAGGCTCCAGGCTCTGAGCCATCAGCCCAGAGCCCGACGCGGGGCTCGAACTCACGGACCGCGAGATCGTGACCTGGCCGAAGTCGGACGCTCAACCGACTGCGCCACCCAGGCGCCCCGATTAATACCTTATTAACATAGAATATTGCTGCTCTAGTCAATGGTTTTCTTTAAGCTTATATTTGTACATTTATAATGTAATTTACATCATAGCGCAGTTCAAACTGCACATGAAGAGCATGTATTAGCTGTATTTATTTATTGCAAAGGATCTGGCACAGATGATTTCTATGTCACATTTTCAGTGTTTCCTGTTAGGCTTCATAAAAACTCCTCATTGAAGCTAAATAATAAACAGACTGGGTTTAAGATCACATGTGTTGTGAACCAGTACAGGCAGTTATTTCAAAGGGTCCTGACTGGTCCTTCTTTCCTAGACATGAGACATTTCTCTAACATCATCTGATGTCATTTTGCCATAGCAACAAAAGAATGAATAAAACCGTTTACCTCCTGATTCATGGAAATATACTGTTCAAAATTAGGAATGCATTTTCCTACCAGTATGGTTTTAAATGGTTCATACGTCAGTTCCTTTACATGCATTTATGTAAATGCATAAGTTTATGTGAGATTGTTCAAATCAGAACTGTTAGGAACCCTCAAGAGTTCTGCGATTAATCTGTAGGGGTGCCCAGGTCTAGGCTGGCATTCCAAGTGTGCTTGACTGCCATGTCACAGGAAGAGGAAGATGCCCAGCCTGCTTTCCTTTCCTTCTTATACCCGCCACAACCTGCTCTACTCCTTAGAATAGAACTCTTCCCCAGTTTGTCAAGGTGGGTCATAGAGTGGGACCTGTCTCTCCACTCTTAACTCTCATGTTGTCTCCAGATACGGGAATCACAGGCTCTTTGTGTTTGATGAGTTTTATTTCTAATTTTCAGGAAAGAACCAGCAAAAGTAGCAACTATGAGGTGATTATAAAGCTTCTAGTAAGTGCGAAAGTTCCTACTATAGTGGGTAGTGATCCGTTTACTATGATCCCTGTGAGTTTCTGCTGTGTGCTTTTATTCCCACAGGTAGATATGATCATGCTTCCTTTCTCCATTCCCTGTATGCCCTTCTTGCTGCCATCTTGGCTTAAAGACCATGAGGGTACCTACATGTTGATGACTCACACTTTTTTGTCTATTTCAGTTTCCTAAATGTCTTACCGTAATCAGTTTCTACTTAAATCTTTTTTTTTTTTTTTTTTTTGATTCACAATGGTTTTATTTTTATTTTTTTTTTTTTCTCAATGAAGATTTTATTTTGTTTGTTTAACAACTATATTGGATTCTTACAATGTACGAAGGTTTTGGGGCTTATATTTTCTTTTTTTTTTTTTATTTTTTTTTTTATTTTTTATAATATATGAAATTTATTGTCCAAATTGGTTTCCATAAAACACCCAGTGCTCATCCCAAAAGGTGCCCTCCTCAATACCCATCACCCACCCTCTCCTCCCTCCCACCCCCCATCAACCCTCAGTTTGTTCTCAGTTTTTAACAGTCTCTTATGCTTTGGCTCTCTCCCACTCTAACCTCTTTTTTTTTTTTTTTCCTTTTTTCCTCCCCCTCCCCCACGGGTTCCTGTTACGTTTCTCAGGGTCCACATAAGAGTGAAACCATATGGTATCTGTCTTTCTCTGTATGGCTTATTTCACTTAGCATCACATTCTCCAGTTCCATCCACGTTGCTACAAAAGGCCATATTTCATTTTTTCTCATTGCCACGTAGTATTCCATTGTGTATATAAACCACAATTTCTTTATCCATTCATCAGTTGATGGACATTTAGGCTCTTTCCATAATTTGGCTATTGTTGAGAGTGCTGCTATGAACATTGGGGTACAAGTGCCCCTATGCATCAGTACTCCTGTATCCCTTGGGTAAATTCCCAGCAGTGCTATTGCTGGGTCATAGGGTAGGTCTATTTTTAATTTTCTGAGGAACCTCCACACTGTTTTCCAGAGCGGCTGCACCAATTTGCATTCCCACCAACAGTGCAAGAGGGTTCCCGTTTCTCCACATCCTCTCCAGCATCTATAGTCTCCTGATTTGTTCATTTTGGCCACTCTGACTGGCGTGAGGTGATACCTGAGTGTGGTTTTGATTTGTATTTCCCTGATAAGGAGCGACGCTGAACATCTTTTCATGTGCCTGTTGGCCATCCGGATGTCTTCTTTAGAGAAGTGTCTATTCATGTTTTCTGCCCATTTCTTCACTGGGTTATTTGTTTTTCGGGTGTGGAGTTTGGTGAGCTCTTTATAGATTCTGGATACTAGCCCTTTGTCCGATATGTCATTTGCAAATATCTTTTCCCATTCCGTTGGTTGCCTTTTAGTTTTGTTGGCTGTTTCCTTTGCTGTGCAGAAGCTTTTTATCTTCATAAGGTCCCAGTAATTCACTTTTGCTTTTAATTCCCTTGCCTTTGGGGATGTGTCGAGTAAGAGATTGCTACGGCTGAGGTCAGAGAGGTCTTTTCCTGCTTTCTCCTCTAAGGTTTTGATGGTTTCCTGTCTCACATTCAGGTCCTTTATCCATTTCGAGTTTATTTTTGTGAATGGTGTGAGGAAGTGGTCTAGTTTCAACCTTCTGCATGTTGCTGTCCAGTTCTCCCAGCACCATTTGTTAAAGAGGCTGTCTTTTTTCCATTGGATGTTCTTTCCTGCTTTGTCAAAGATGAGTTGGCCATACGTTTGTGGGTCTAGTTCTGGGGTTTCTATTCTATTCCATTGGTCTATGTGTCTGTTTTTGTGCCAATACCATGCTGTCTTGATGATGACAGCTTTGTAGTAGAGGCTAAAGTCTGGGATTGTGATGCCTCCTGCTTTGGTCTTCTTCTTCAAAATTCCTTTGGCTATTCGGGGCCTTTTGTGGTTCCATATGAATTTTAGGATTGCTTGTTCTAGTTTCGAGAAGAATGCTGGTGAGTTTCTACTTAAATCTTAATAGGTCACTGGGCCAAGGAAATGAACTGTTAATATATTAGAGGAAGAAAACCCTCATATGATTAATAAGTTTATGAAAATATTTTAAATATTGTTAGGAATCAGGGAATTATAAATTGTCATGTGGAGATATGGCTTACCATGAAATTAGAGATTGTTTTTAAAAATAAATAATACTGGGCGCCTGGGTGGCTCAGTCGGTTAAGCGGCCAACTTCAGCTCGGGTCATGATCTCGCGGTCCGTGAGTTCGAGCCCCGCATCGGGCTCTGTGCTGACAGCTCAGAGCCTGGAGCCTGTTTCGGATTCTGTGTCTCCCTCTCTCTGACCCTCCCCTGTTCATGCTGTGTCTCTCCCTGTCTCAAAAATAAATAAAACATTTAAAAAAAAAAAAAAAGAGAAAAAAAATAATACTTTCAGTAGTCATTCTTGTATACTATTAGCATAAGCTTCTTTGAAAGCAGTTTGTAGTATGTATTCAGATTTAAAAATATTCTTAGTCTTGACATAAAATCTGTATTAAAAAAATTCTGTGGGGGCGCCTGGGTGGCTCAGTCGGTTGAGTGTCCGACTTTGGCTCAGGTCATGATCTCACGGTCCGTGAGTTCAAGCCCCACGTCGGGCTCTGTGCTGACAGCTCAGAGCCTGGAGCCTGTTTCAGATTCTGTGTCTCCCTCTCTCTCTCTGACCCTCCCGCGTTCATGCTCTGTCTCTCTATGTCTCAAAAAAAAAAAAATTTATTAAAAAAAAAAATTCTGTAGCTAAAGTCAGTAATTAGAAATGGAAAGATTTTTATTGAAGTATTTTTTTATCTGTGTTTCTAATTGTTTTCTGATGTATTTGGAAAGAGTATTAGAGAAATGGTTACTTGTGACACATGTGGAAGAATATTACATATCTGATGATCCTAGGTTATGAAGAATCTTTACATAATTTGGGAGATTAGTTTTATTAGGAGACTTCTATGAAGAGATGGAATCTGAGTTGGGCCTTGAGGAAGAGATGGGCAGATAATTGCAAACTGGGCATTTCTTTGTGGGGAGACAACATGAGCAAAGACACAAAAGCAGAAATAAGTTTATTATCTGGAAGGTAATGATTAATCTGGCTGGAAAGTAGAGTTCGTTTTGGAGGAGTAGAGAAGATATTATTTATCTGTTATGTGTTAGGTACTTGCCAGATAGAGACCACACTCAGATGACTAAAAGAGGAGAACAATGAGAATTTAGAAGAAGAGCATGGAGAAAGGATGATTTCATGAAAAATTTGACAAAACTTAATGACTCGATAAGAGAAAATCAAAGATAATGGAAGTGTTGAGTTTGTGTGACGCCAGTAACAGAAATGGAGAAGCTGGAAAAGGAGAGCTTGGGGTGACAAGATGATCATGTTGGTTTCCACTGTTGGCTTTAGGACATGTACACAACAGAGCTTAATTCCTCCTGTGTACCTCATTCTGACTTCAGGTTTCCTTTTCCTTTAAAACTGAGTGGTGTTCTTCATGTAATGCTAGCTCTTCCAGTTTCTGACTGACTGATATGGAATTTGCAAAAAAGTACTTTCTAGGACGTTAGGAAAATAATTCAAGTAGTACAGATATTTCAAGGTCTGTGACATTTAGTTTATAAATTTGTTTACATCCGGGAAACAACACTTGTGTTTGATTCTGTTCACCTTATTTAATACCTTTGTGTGTCACACTATAACGTTTTGGACGTGGGGCCATAACCTTAAGGTAACAGTAAATCTCATTCTAAAGTGTATTATAGGTAAGTTTCTTTCTTTGGCAGATGGGAGATTCTTTGGTCAGAGAGACCGACGAAGGTGAATGCTTCCCAGGCTCGCCAATTTAAACCTTGTATTAAGCAGATAAATTTTCCCACAAACCTTATACGGCTGGAAGTAAATAGTTCTCTTCTGGATTATTACACCGAATTAGATGCAGTCGTGTTACATGGTACGAAGGACAAGCCAGTGCTTTCTCTCAAGACTTCACTTATTGACATGAATGATCTAGAAGATGATGACTATGAAGAGAAGGACGGTTGTGGAATGGACAGTCTTAACAAAAAGTTTAGCAGTACTGCCCTCAGGGAAGGGCCAAATAATGGATATTTTGATAAACTGCCTTATGAGGTAAGCCAAAGATAATCAGTAGCAATATTGGACATAACACTATAATTTTTAAATGTTTAGGTATTAATGTTTATTTTGCTAGATATCGGAGAAATAGAAACAGTGGTATGGTGTACATAATCTCATGTATCATATACAGTCAACCTGTGAACAACACAGGTTTGGACTATGTGGGTACACTTAGATATAGAGTTTTTTATAGTATAGTATGATACATGTGTTTTTCTCAGGATTTTCTTAACAATTTCTTTTCTCTAGCTTACGTCACTTTAAGAATATAGTACATACTATGTTTAACATACAGAATGTGTTGCTTGACTGTTTATGTTATCTGTAAGGCTTCAAGTCAACGGTAGGCTATTAGTAGTTGACTTTTGGGGAAGTCAGAAGTATATATGGATTTTCGACTGGTGGAGGGGAGGTTGACACTCTTAACCCTTGCTGTAGTTCAAGGGTCACCTGTATTTTGACTTTGAAAAAGCTGGACAAAATTGTGTTAAGTAATTTTGCCGCTTTTGTTTTGCATTAGAGTATTAAGACCATGAGAAGGATGCCTGTTCTCTTTGATAGTCCACAGTTTCTCCAAGTCTCCTTTATGCTTCTATACCAATTCTCTTTTATATCCTTCTGGCTAGCTGAAATTTTTGGTCTAGGCAGGTGCAGAGTGCCTTTACTTAAAGTCTTATTTTCAGTGTGTCTTTGCAGGCACCTTTCTGCAGTATGTTTAGCGTCCCTGGCCCGAGGCATCGTATGCCAGAAGCACACCCCCTGGTGGTGGGGGATCCTGCCAGGCATTTCTATCCCCTGCTGACAAACTGCTGTGTGTGGCTAAAAATAATGTAACCAAAACTTTTTAAGAAAAATGGTGTTTTTTGTGTTTATTGTGTTTATAACGCAAATTTTAGCCAATTTAAACTGGCCGCCTTCCAAATTGGTGGGTATTTCAGCTTTCACTGTAGTAACACAAGTAGCTTAACTTGCATAGAACAGCAAGATAGTCTCTTGAAAGCCTAATGGTTACTACAATGCCTGTGCACCATTCTGCGGTTAAAATGCTGTCGTGTCCTGCGAAGTAGCTAGAGTTGCCACATAAAGATGAAGCGAAGGATCCAAGGTAATTGAGTCAGTAAGCCACGAACAGGACCCCACCCAGGCCGTCTAGGTCAAGTCTCGTGTTACAGAAAGAAAGCTTCACGGATCGGACAAGACCCTCTGGCCCTTAATGGGAGGACTGGGGAAAGGTGAAGGAAGAGTTGAGCTGGGGAAAGAGAGGAGGGTAGGGTGCTGACAGTGTTGTTCCCCAGGGCTTCAAGGAGCAGCTGTCCTCACAGCAGTGGGAACAGTTCATCAGGAAGAAACAAAAGCACTTATTTGATTCTCACCCGTTTCCTAAAACGACAAAATAGAAACTTAAATTTGGCCAATACATTTGAACGGTGTTTGTTTGAATTTTATCCAGACCTGATAAAATGCTGACACGTAGCATTCAAATGAACACCTGAGGGGAACTTCCAGCAGAGGGAAGAGAATGTACAGAGGGGAGAGGAAGTATAACTTTGTAACCCGTTTGGGAACAAGATGGCTGCAGAGGATGAAATTGGATGGAGGCTTAGGACTGCCTCGGTGCCTGACTCCCCAGGACACCATTCGTGTAGATGACAGTGATTGGGACAGTCTAGCATTGGCAGTATGCGGCCTGCATCACTGCTGCATCAGTTTACTTTTGATGAAAAATTAGAGCAGATCCAGATTATACCTGTAATAGTTTCACACTCACTTTCTTGTGTTGTCTTGTATTCACAATGCTTTTCTGAATGGGAGAGAATGGTGTGGAATAACTAACATTCCAGGAATCATCCACAATATGTAGGCATTTTTGCACACTTCTTGGCCCACAATTAGAGTAATTGCCCAGGTGTTTGGCCTTCGTGTAAATTTCGTCTTTCATATGTGTCATGGTATAAACAAGAGAGTGAACCTTTTCTGTGGTCATTAGGGAAACATTGAAGGTTTTATTTTATTTATTTTAAAAATGAGAATAACAAAATGAGATTTCTATCTTAGATACCTGTGTTGGTAAATGAAGAATAGGGCAAGAGGAGGTCAGGGTGGGGAAGCAGGGACACCAGTTAGGAAACTACTGCTGTAATTTTGGCAAAAAATGATGAAGCCTGGATATTGGAAGATTTGGAAGGGAGATGAGTAGGAGAAATATTCCGGAGATTAGGAGGTAGGAATTGAAAGTAGTAAACGTTTATCTACAGACGAAGCAGAACATCAGAGACCCTTTTAGGTTTCTGGTTGAAATGACTAAGTGGATGGACATGCCATTAATCATAAAACAGTGGGTGAAGGTGGGAAGGATATACTGACTTTGAGGTGCCTGTGATTCATCAAAGCATCTCCGCTGTCTGGTTGAGGACAGTAGGCAGTTAGTGTTTCAGTTTGAAATGCAGGAGGGAGGGAGGTCTGAGTTTACATTTGAGTGAGTCCACTTGAAAGAGGAGAGGGGCATCATGGTAGATAAAATTAACTGGTGACACTCTGTAGAGTGGGAATAAAGGGCCAAGGACAGAATTCTGGGAATACTAACATCTAAGAGTCTCATAGAGAAGACCTGTCAGAAAAGGCACTTGGGATAACAATGAGAAAGTCTTAAAAGCAAAGCAAGAGGAGGCCTAGAAAACACAAAAAGGACCTAGTCAGCCACATGGCTGCAGAGAGCTAAGTTACAAGTGCCCACAGGTTTTGGTTATTGGGACATCTTTGATAATCCTTTACTGTTATCGGTTCAGTGGAGCCATGAACATAAGGTGAGGGATGAGAAAACCTTGCCATATTTGGTTAAGGCACGAAGGAGGGAGAAAGAAGCAGAGACAAAAACTGTTTACTTTGAGTGTAAGCAGAAAAATACTTCTGTTAATATACTCTGGGGGCTGTAACATGGATAAGACTGTCCGCCAATAATGAATAATATTGTCATCTTGACTAACACTCCACCCCTTTGTATGGCACTCAAAAAAGGCATATCAAAATGAAGGAAAGTATGAATTAGAGGTATTATCTGTTCTAACTTGCCTTCTAAAAGGAGAAAAGACAAATGGTGGAGGAAGCAGCAGATTAGGAAGTTTTCTGTTTGTGATGCAGTTTGGGAGAGGTTTCAGCATGTTTTCTGGGCTGAAGGGAAGGAGGCAGTAGAGAGGGAAAGCTTCCAATACAGGCAAGGGGTTTGGTCAATACAACAAGGGCACGTGGGAGAAGGTGAGGGACAGAATCTGTAGTCCTGAGAACATTAACCAGCCATGATGAAAGCAGAGTACATTGCATAGAGAGTTAATGCTGCAGAACACTGAATGATCTCACGGTGACTAAAAGGAGAAATTAAAAAAAAAAATTACCCAAATTATTTTTAAGATAATCTAAATTATTTAAAGTGAAAAAAACCCCAACATTTAAATATATCAAGTGAGTGTTTCCACAGTTGAAAATAAGGGAACAATTGAGCCCTTGCCAACATCACATCCTGCACTCACTGTGGTAGCAAATGGTACTTCATGCTGGGATACCCCTGTATGAAAACATGTTTTTATAGACACTAGACAAATAATGATTAATGGGTATTCTCCTGTAGGCCTGAAACCAGTTATCTCTCATTTAATCAAAATCCCAAAGTGCATTTTCACATGTCAGTGTCATGGTCTCAGTGACTTTTCATTATTCTTTTTCTATTTGGATATTTGCTTAAAGTGTAATATTAAGTTACCATAGAATGTTTTCACACAAAATATACATCTTTTCATATTGGTGACTTTTGTTTGGAACAATGCCAGAAATTGCTGGGTATTATTTAAATTACAAATCATCTGGAAAAAGTAAATTATTGATCCTCTGATACAGAGATATACTTAATTTTTAATGCCTTTTTGCACTAACTGCCTTTACAAATTCTCTTGAAATAACTTTTAATATTATAGTTAAACCAATGGATTTTTAATTCATTCTACAAATATTTGAGGTCCTACTATTGCCAAGTCCAGGTGGCTCATAGGTTCTTCCAAACATTTAAGAAACAGATAAATCCTATATTATTTAAATTATTTCATGGCATAAAGAAAAAGAAAAGTTTTCAACTTTTTAATGAAGCCAGTATAACATATAGTACCTAAAAATACCACAGACCAATTATACTTCAGCAAACAAATAAAATAAATAGACTTATTTTGAAAGATAATACAATAAAATCATTCAGCATGTATTCCTGGAATTCAAGAGTGTTTTGGTATCAGAGAATTATATAATAATACCATAGTACTAGGTCAAAGGAGAAAAATCCTATGTCATCTTAGTGGATATACGAAATTTGTTGACAAATGACAGCTGGACAGATATCCAAATTTTTAATCCATCTCTGTTAAAAAAATAAATACCTTGTTAAGCTATATGATAGTAATTGTCTACTACCAAATATCATTAACCAAAAGCTAACATATTTAATTATCAAACACTAGAAATGCATTATCCAATATGGTAGCCACTAGCCACATGTACTGTTGAGCACTTGAAATATGGCTGGTCTGAATTGAGATGTGCTGAAAATGTAAAATACAAGATTTCAAAGACTTCATACAAAAAAAAAAAGAATAAAATATCTCAGTAATTTTATATTGATTTACATGTTGAAATGATCATTTTTAATATGTTATTAAATATATTTAATATTACCTGTTCCTTTGCCTTTATTCTTAACTTCATTAAGGAATAATTGGCAAATATAATTGTATATATGTAAAGTGTACAACATGATGATTTCATATACATATACATTGTAGAACGATTACCAAGATCGAGATAAGTAATACATATATCACCTCACATGGTTATTTCTCGTTTTTTGTTTGTGTTGAAAATGCTTAAGATCTACTCTCAGCAACCCTCAAGTATAGAGTATTATTAACTATAGTCTTTTGACTTAAAAAAAATATTTACTAAAAATTTGAAATTATATATGTGTATCACATTTGTGGCTCACATTTAAATTAAAGCCAGGAACAAGACAATAATGTTACTTAACATTGTTCTGGAAGTACTAGCCAATGCTGGAAGATGTGAGAAAGAAAAGGCATAATTTTTGGAAAGGAGGCTGTAAAATCATCATCATTTTTTAGATGATAGGATTCTGTACTAGAATACTTCGGAGACTAGACTAAAAACTATTAAGAACAATAAGTAAAGTTGGCAGGTTACAAAGTTAATAGACAAAAGCCAATAGCTTTAGAAACTCAAGGAGCATAAAAGATCATTAAATGATAAATTATCCCATGCCCTTGAATAAGAAGATACAATGAAGTAAAGATGTCAGTTTTCCTTCATGTATTCAATGAAGTCCCAATTAAAATACAAACAGAATTTTTGTTCTTTAATTGAAAAGTTCACCTGAAAAAAACATGAAAATACTCAGGAAAATTCTGGAAGAGAAGAGTGCTAGAGGGGGGCACTAGTCCCACCAGATAACAGAGCATATTATGAAGCTATAGGACTGATATTTGTGGGTCAACAAAGAAGAAGATACGGTCTCATTTGCAACCAAACAATCCAATGCACTCCCACAGATAAACTTTTAAAAAATTAGAACAAAACTCATTTGACTCACAGGGCTATTGATAAGAGAGAAATAACGAATAAATAAATGGAACAATAGAATCCCGAAACAGATCAGAAGAAAAGAAAGAAACTTTGGCAACTCCCTTGGCAAAGGGTTACATTTCTGTAGTAAAAACAAAAAAAGAACAGCAATAAAAAACAACAGTGTCACACTGTTTTGTTCTCGTTTCTTCCTTTTTTGCTTTCAGAATGGAATGATTTAAAGCATTGATACCAGTACTGTCTAGGACATCCGTGAATGGGTACTTTTTTACACTGTTTGTAGTAAATTGATGCTCTGAAGGGCAATTACCCTGAGGTATATTTGCAAATTTTGCCAAATATGCACACACACAATGATATTGCAGTATCATTTGCGATGGGGAAAAACCCAGGAACTCCGTAAGTGAGAAATTAGTTGAATAGTATGCCACATCTTTAAAAAGGAATGGGGTGGATTTCTATGTGCAGATAAAAAGATGCCTACAAGATAAATTATTAAATGAAAAAAGCAAGGTATAGCTTTTAGTGCAAATCCAAAATAGGATTTCATACATATTTTATACATATTCATACATAGGATTTTATACATATTCATGCATATTTGTCTGGAAGAGATCAGAAAAATGAACAGTGCTTACCAATGGGGAGAGGGTTTGTTAGATTTGAGGATAGATAGGGAGAAACTTCTCATATACTACCCTTCTTCAGTGTTTGGTTTTTCTAATGTTTTACCCAAATTTTCTTTTTGTTTGTATAATATTTTACATGTCAGCAGTTTACCTGTTATCGGGGTGATGAGATTTTAGACTAATTTTTAATTTCCTTATATTTCCCTGTTTTTTTTTTTTATAACACATACTCTTAATATTTTTAAAATCTAGTTCAGTCTTAAAAATAAATAGTAAAAGCCCTCCAAGCCTCACGGAGCACAATATTTATGTTAGTTAACAGTGCTCATACTTTATGCACTCTTTATGCTTATTTTTTTTTTAATTTTTTTTTTCAACGTTTATTTATTTTTGGGACAGAGAGAGACAGAGCATGAACGGGGGAGGGGCAGAGAGAGAGGGAGACACAGAATCGGAAACAGGCTCCAGGCTCTGAGTCATCAGCCCAGAGCCCGACGCGGGGCTCGAACTCACGGACCGCGAGATTGTGACCTGGCTGAAGTCGGACGCTCAACCGACTGCGCCACCCAGGCGCCCCTCTTTATGCTTATTTTAAATATCATGTTGTCACTATTTTGTAATCTTTTGGCCTAAAACAGTGAAATTATGACCTGAAACTAGTATTGGGTTTACGTAGTCAAATAAATAGAAGAACATCATTTGGGTTAAGGGGCATATTTGCAAAACAAAAATGTAGCTAGATAAACATACTGCGTTAAGCAAGAAACTCAATATTCTCTCTCATCTAAAGATTTTTACCATTTAGCAAATATTTGGTCTTTTTTTTCTTTGTGTTTCTTGGTTCAGAATAGGCTATTCAACAGTATTAGTTTAGAAACCCCAAATTGTGCACCGTCAAGAAAAAACAAATCTTGAACTAGTTCGAGGAAAACGATTTTAATTAGAGGTAAAAATCCCTTGGATTTCTCCCCTTTAATACTTTTTGTATTCGTGTGCTACTCCATCAGCACTGCTAGCAGGCCCGTGGTTTCTCTTTCCTCTGGGAATTCTGTAATCGCTCCTTGACCGGTTTCTCTGCCTCCCTGCCTCCATGCCTCCCTGCCTCCAGTAGTACCCTCTGCAGTGGGCTTTCCAAACACAAATCTGACCCTGTCACTCTGCAGTTTATATCCCTTCAAGACTCCTTCTTGCTTTCAGAATAAATTCAAGTTCTTAGTAACCCAGACCCTACCACTAACTAGTCTCTCACCTCGTTTGCCTCTCGCCCTTTAAAGCTGAGCCTTCCTCATGCAAATACACTCTTCCTTCGAGGTTAGGCCTTCTCTACCATAGCAGCCTATGCTCCTCTTTTTCGAAGCTATTAAAACATCTTATTGCACTAACCAGTTCCCACTGGGCCCTGCAAAACTCTGGAAGTCGGAGCTCTCTTCCGTAACCATGCTTGCTGGGCTGTAGATGTTCAGTAAATGTTGAGTCCATGAAAAATTGATTACCAAATTGTTTATACTGGAAAAAAATGAGTAGTCAATCTGAACTTGAAGTACCTTGTAAACAATTTTGAAATGTAATATAGTCTTATGCATGAATGCTTTCTTCTAATTTGGATAATTCGGATGAATCTTGGTTTATCTAGTATGTGAAGACACTGTCATCAAATTTGATACGATTGTTCTTTATTAGACCATGTGATGTACTTACGTGATACTGTTTCTCCGTCCTGATGGTCTTGGTTTCTCTGTTTGATGTAGCTCATTCAACTGATTCTGAACCATCTTACACTGCCAGACCTGTGTAGACTAGCACAGACTTGCAAACTACTGAACCAGCACTGCTGTGATCCTCTACAGTACATCCACCTCAATCTGCAGCCGTACTGGGCAAAACTAAATGACACCTCTCTGGAATTTCTGCAGGCTCGCTGCACCCTTGTTCAGTGGCTCAACTTGTCTTGGACTGGGAACAGGGGCTTCATCTCTGTTGCAGGATTCAGCAGGTTAGTGCCAAGCCTTGTTGCGGTCGTTACTACATGGTCTTTTCCGTAACCAAAGTCCGGAAGTATCTACCGTATACCATACGGAAATAAAAAGGAGATCCATTCTGTGTATCGTCGTGTTCGGCTTATAAACCTAAGTTTCTTCATCCCCTTCAGTGAAACTTTATAATGAGATAAAAGGAAAGTCTTCCCTTTACCTCATATGTTTTAAATCCCAAGTAACTTTGAACGGAGCCCCCCCTTTTTTTTCTTTCTCATATTTTCAGCATAGATGATTAACACATTTTAAAAACTATTTCCAAATCAAAATCCACCTCTCTAATGTGATTTGTCAGAAATGGAAAACAATTTATTATAGAACATTTTTAATTAAATCTTAATTACATGTGCAATACATCACCCAAATTTAGAAGCTCATTTAAACTAATTATGTTGAAAATGCAATTGCATGCTAAGTAGGCGACCACACTTGCAGACCTGCCCAGGTGTTTCTGCTCCTTTCTATTGAAGCATTTCGTTTCCTTACTATTAAATGTCACCTGTTAAACATTTGAAAGCTTGCACAAGTGCATATTCATTTAGTAATGCCATATTAATTTTTCTTATGATACAAACAGGTGTTTTTCTCTTAACCTTGCTGAGAGTCATTCTCATTGTATGTTACACTCTAATCCCATCATTTCATTAAGTTAAATAATGAAGGAGTAGAAACTTTGGGGAAATTACCTGTGATTTTTGATTAATGAATAATTTTCTGTCCCGTTTTTAGAATTTAAAAATGAACAACAGCTCTCCCTTCACGCATCCTCAGTGGATACATTCTTAAACAGAGGTTTATGAATTAGAAATTTGTATATTGAGCCTTGTTTTCCCTTGACTAGACTATAAAAATAAAGATGCAGTTCCAAAAATAAATATTTGATAGCATAAGATTCAGATGAGATAACTAATGTCACAATGTGTTCAAAGTGCTAATATTGATAGTTTATGCATCAAAGTAAAAAATAAACACAAGCAGTGATGGCTTATGGCACATGTTGAAACCATGGATGCACCGAGTTCCTTTCTTTTCCTCCAAAAATAGAGCCAGGGAAAGGAGTTCTTCGATAAAACATTATGGTGTGGTGGGTCAGAGGGTATAACGATTTTATAACATGCTATGTATACAAAATGGTTTCCATTATGTGAATTTTCTTAAGAGGAGATGTCTATGGTAGAAAAATGGGCATTTCTTTTTTGGCAGTGTGATTCTGGTGAATTTTTGTAGAATCCACATTTTAAAAATTGCTAGACATTTGACAGCAATCCAGTGGAACACAGCTTAATCCTTTCTACTTCCCCTTGGCCCAGATACATACGCTTCTTTTGAAAATTGTGCTCTCTGCTAATAGGACCAAGAAGAACTGAGCTTAATGATAACTGTGGGTATTTAGAGCAGGCCCTAAGGTCAGAAATCAAGGCTAACTGACTCTTAGAATAACTGTGTCAGTAAGCATTATTTTACATTCTTAGGACCTTTCAGGTATTTTCATTCCTCTTGTAGCTATTTCCTTAATGTTTCCCACTACTGGGAATTTATTGTTTGTTTTCACCCTTTGTGTATAAGGAATTATAGTGAGTGTTGTTGGCCACATCAAGAGATGTTGAACACAGTCCTACATCAGGCTACAGAAATGATAAAGATATAAAGATAAACATGTAAACATCCTATATTTTTATTAATAAAATTAATAAAATAACAGTATGACAACTAATGAGTGTAGACATTAAAGAAAACATTGATGGCGAACAGCTGAAGCCCAGCTTCTTTGGGAAAATGTTGCATATGACCATGATATACTGAGTACAATGTAACAGTAATATTAAATCATTGTTTTAAAACTCCCTTTATGTAGCTCATTCTGATGCATGAGCAGAGACGTAAGTTGTAAGAAGAAAGTTTAGTAATGCTACTTTTTAATTTTAGACTCATAAGGGATAAAGATCTGCAAGACTAAATCTCCAATCTACTCTCTCTCTAGCAATTTCTCTTCCATTTTCAATTCAGCCATGTTAGTTGCTGTGGGGCTGTTTAAATAATCACGAAGGTATATACATACATTTAAGTTTTCCATATTTTACTGTAGTATTTCAGATAGTAAAACTATAAATCTTGATAGCATTCCTTTAAGCATAGTCCTTGTTCCCATTAAGAAAGTAAAAAGTTTAAATACCAGGGAGAGAAGAGAGAATTCTTTTTCTGGGTGGGAGATATTGGAGTTTTGCCTACTGATTGCTGTTGGCCCCCTTGACTTGACTGCCGAATTGATAGTCATTATGCCTTGTAGGCAGCATTCCCAGAATAAACAATAAATATTCATGGCTTGATTATTAATGAATAATCTATGAATAAGTACGGTCTATTTATGCTCATTACAGTGAAGAAGACTTATTTATAATACTTTAAAGAAAAAAAGTACATTTTTAAACCAGAGACCAGTGATGATGAGTAAGTCTTTGGGAAAAGTTTGATACCATTTATTTTTGTGGCCAAAAAACCTTATCCTCACAAGTTGGAACTGTTTAACTGGATTTCAAAGAACTTTTTAGGAATTTATATTATTCAGAAGAGCAGGAAAATAGGTTGAATCGGAATAACAAGAACTTAAAAGTTTTAATCAGTTATTAAAATCCTATTCTATCCCCAGATTTGTGATTTGCAACTTCAAGTACTGCTCATGCATATCATTACTCATTAAAATCACATCTTTTATAATTCCACTTTTCTTTTATAATACAGTTCCCTAAAGTCTTGGATATTTCTTTGCCCCCCTGCCTGTTTGTGCTCTGAGGCTTAATCATATCACTCTGATGCTCAAAAAGCCTTAGGTTTATTTTTCCACTACTGTTTTTCTTCGGATAGTTGCCCAAATTAATCACCTTGATCTCCACCTCAGCTATGCAGAGATTTTTACCCCTGACTCCTCTCATTGTTTCCTTTAGAAAACATTCTTGGATACTTTTTAGTTTCTAGAACTTTATTAGATGTTTTGACACAGAGCTACAATTTTATGGGATAAAGAGCTCATTGTCTGTTTATTTGTTTACTCAGTTGCCTACCTATGCTTTATACAGTTGTCTTTTAGAATGTCCAATTCCCAGAGATTGGAGACAACTTTAAGACTTTTTTCCCCTGCCAACAAGTTTTGTTTTTAACGGCTTTATTTTGGATCAGATGTATTAAATAATGTTCCAAATTACATGGGATTAAAGATTATCTTAAATATGCTATTTTATAAAACTCAGTGAGAGTCAGCTAACAAAATGTACAATTAGGAATCAGAAGCCATAGATATTTGTGTTTAATTCTCCCCTTACCTTTGTACATCAGGCAAGTGTGAGGATTAGTGTCTTTTATTTTGATGAGTAAACTCAAATCATTCATTCATATGATTTTATTATTTTAGGCTGCAAGTTACCATTTAGTAAGTTACTTCTTATGTACTTACATTACTCTGGACAAATTAATTCACCACATAAGGATAAGCCATTTGTTTCTTTTCTTATAGCAGGAGACCTAGTTTGGGATTGTTCGTGTGAAATTAAGTCTTCTCATAATACCCCCAATATCAAGAAATACTTTATGAGAATTCACACCGTGGAATGAATAGGCTGTAGGAAATAAAGAAGCTTAGTTCTCATTTTGAGTGACCAGTGTCACGATTGAGATGAATGAATACATGACCAAGACAAAAACATACATGTAATTATGCATTAAAATAAAATTTAAATGAGGAGCATTAAGGAAAGAAATGAGAGTTGTGTTCAGCTAATTAATTGACTCTGCTGCTACTTCTCCCTTCTTGAATTGGAGAGATCATGAAAAATTAGGTAGTGTAGATCCTGTAAGTTCAGGAAAACAGAGTATAGGGATATTGACTAATCTGCTCACACTGAAAATATGCAATATAAAAGAGAGAGGGAAAGTCAGAAAGGTAGTACAGGCATGATCATTATCTTCATTGTGCTTTCAAATTCTACCATTCATTAAATCAATTTGGGAAGTTTTCTAGTCTGTTAACCGGTTGGTTTTCTGCTGATTGGCCTGTAAATTCTTTAGAGGAGAAAAGTTCAATAATGGGAGTAAGGAGAAAAGGGATGTCCAACTATTCCAAGTCCAATTTGGGAAAGAATTATAGAACAAAGTACTTTGCCAAATAATGAAGACCTTCAAGAGATAAGATGCCAAAAGATTTTGAGTTAATATGCTCATTTAACTTTTATAATCTTCAAATATTTGTAGAAGTATCAAATCAAAATAGGTTCTCTGAAACCCTACATCCATTTCTAGGTTGCTAGTTTATAAAAATACGAAGAACCACCTATAACTGTTATTTATACCCAAAGCTAGGTAAAACTGTTAATTTTGTCCCATTTCTTAGGAATAGTTTAACCTACAGGAAAAATACCCTGACTCCATAGAATTTAGTCTGTTTAAGAATAGAGGAAACATAAATTCTTCAAGTAAATTTTCATAAGTGGAATTTGAAGCAGCTTATAAAGCTCAATATAAATAAGTTAGTAAGGGAGGAAATTGTGGTTAAGAGAAAAAAAAAAGGGGGCGCCTGGGTGGCTCAGTCGGTTGAGCATCTGACTTCGGCTCAGGTCATGATCTCACGGTTTGAGGGTTCGAGCCCCACATCGGGCTCTGTGCTGACAGCTCGGAGCCTGGAGCCTGCTTCGGATTTTGTGTCTCCCTCTCTCTCTGTTCCTTCCCTGCTCACATTCTGTCTCTCTCTCAAAAATAAATAAAGATTAAAAAAAAAAAAAAAAAGAGTGAGAGAGGAAAAAAAAGTAGTAGTTGAGGAATAGATGACCCTGAGTTCAATTCAGTGTATAGAGGTATGTCATTATTTATTTATTTCAAAAATTGTTTTAATGTTTATTCGTTTTTGAGGGAGAGAAAGAGAGTGAGAGAGAGGGGTAGGGGAGGGAGGGGCAGAGAGCGAGGGAGACACAGAATCCGAAGCAGGCTCCAGGCTCCGAGCTGTCAGCACAGAGCCCGACGTGAGGCTGCAACTCACAAGCCGTGAGATCATGACCTGAGCCGAAGTCAGATACTTAACCTCCTGAGCGACCCAGGCACCCCTGTCATAATTAGTATACATTGCCTACCTTTGAGGTAAATCCAGAACCTGAATATTGAGCACCACATTCACTGCTACCACCTGGATCTCGTGCACCATCTTCTCTTTCCTGAATATTGTGACCTGACTGCCCCCGTTTTCACTCCTCTTCCCCTTGAGTCTCTCCTCTACCTAGAAGCGAGAGTGATCCTGCTAAAACACAAGGAGTTTGTGTCACTCCTCTGCTCAAGACCCTCTGATGATTGAGAAGGCCTTCCCCCTCAAAGTAAAACGTAGACACTGTATGAACTGCTTCTTATCTCTCTGACCTGCGCCTCATCTCCCCCTCACTTTGTACCTCCCGCATTAGTCTCTTCACATTTCCTCAGTCTGTGTGGTATCCTGCCCCCGAGCCATTGTGCTTGCCTTTCCCTCAGCCTGGAAAGTTCTTTCCCAGATACCTGCTTTGCTTATACTGCTACTTCCTTTGGGTCTTGATTCATCTCAGTGAGGTGTCTCCGACCACCCTATCTACCCTTGATACTTCCTGTTGCCCTTCCTTCCTTTTATTTCCTCTTTGACATTTTTCATTTTTTTTTTTTTAAAGTTTATTTACTTATTTTGAGAGAGAGAGGGAGAGAGAGAATCCCAAGCACTGTCAGTGCAGAGCCCAGTGCGGGGCTCGAACTCACGAACCGTGAGATCATGACCTGAGCTGAAGTTGGATGCTTAACCTACTGAGCCGCCTAGGCGCCCCGACACTTTTCACTTATTATTTGTTTTACTCATTTACTTGTTTATAGCCTGCCTCCTACCAAAATGTAGTAAGCCGCCCGAGAGCAGGGACTTTGTTTTGTCCACTGCTAACTCCCCAGTGCCCAGAGAAGTGCCTAGATCATACTAGGAGCTCAATAAATATTTGTTTAATGAATTAATGAACATGATTGATGCAAATTGCATTACCTAATTCAACTTAGCAAAGGTAACAGTAGTGGGATGGGTTTGAAGAAACCTGGGAGAGGGAGTAGCTTGAGGAGTGTCAGGGAATCTTAAGGAAGGGATGGGCAGTTGTGCAAAATGCCACAATAAGTCAAGTAATTCAAGCACTGAAAAGAAAGGGCACTGAATTTGGCATTTAAAAGGAAAGGGCGAATTTAGGGAGAACAGAACATATATTGCATTGGATTGAGAATAAGTGGCGTTCAGGTGTAAATAAGATATGTGGGCAATAGTTAGTTTCAACATTTAAAATAAATTGGTAGCAACTGAATTTTTTTATTGTTGTTTGAATGTGAGTTGGCCACGATTTAACTTTTATTTTAATGTTTGTGGGGTGCTTTGACCTTTACCAACTGCTTTCACATATTGTTTGATGTTCAAAACCATGAGGCAGTGTGGTGAGTGCTGTTATGTAATTCTCGTCTGCCTTTTACAGCTGAGAAAATGCTAAGACTTGGGTAAATGCCTTTTCCAAGGTCACATGCTTGGAAGTAGTGGAACAGGGCCAAAAATTAATCTTTTAGTGTTATTTCTTTTATTTTCGTGATTGATTTAGTCAGTTTTATTTTATATGTGTATTTGAAAGCTAATGAGGAAAAAAGATGTGGCATAAATAAACTAACAGTATGTCACTGATGTGACATTGTCATAGGCAAGAAAATGTCGAGAGACCTGGACAGGGATGATTTGGTACACTTAAGGGTTCAATTTGCTTAGGTGATAAAGTTTCATAGATTCAGATACTCTTAGACTCACATCTCCTTTTATATTATTTTCAGATGATGATTATGGACAGGACTGTTCCGCCCCCCCATCTGTAATGCAACTAAAATAAATATTGTTATTACCAGTCTGATACGGAATTTTATGTCCACCGTGTTGAATAATTTCTGTGTACTTTACGCGAAGCTGCAATTGAATATCTTGTAATAATTTCAGCATCAGTATGGTAAATAGTAACAAACATAAGGAACATTACAATAGTATGGTTAAACCAATTCCACATTTCCTTAGTTAAGAGGAGGTTAGTCTGATGTATTTTGAAGTCATTTAATTAAAGCTTTCACTTTGTGTGTCATATTCAAAGTAAATTATCCAGCACTGAATGGATATTGTTTAGGGGGAAATATCTTCTAAGAGTTTTGTTATGTTTTTGGATTTTGGCTCTACAAACTCAGGTGTGAATTTTAGATAGATAGGAGAAATGCATTCTTTGTTTCTTAATTTTTCACTTAGCATTGGCTGACTTTTTCTATGATGTGAATACATCTTATATCAGGTTGATTTATTTTAGCCTCATCATGCCTATTTCGGTAAGCAGTAAATGAGAATTTAAGTGAAACGAGCTTTACATTTTTCCTAGTAGAAATCCATTCTTCTGAAGGTGCCTATTAAGAGTTGAGGTAATTCCAGTGTACTTGTAAAAGTATCATTTAGTTTTACAAAATTCACACGGAACATTGTTTTTACAGGTTTCTAAAGGTTTGTGGATCTGAATTAGTGCGCCTGGAATTATCCTGTAGCCACTTTCTTAATGAAACTTGCTTGGAGATTATTTCCGAGATGTGTCCAAATTTACAGGACTTAAATCTCTCATCCTGTGATAAATTACCACCTCAAGCTTTCAACCACATTGCCAAATTATGCGGTCTTAGACGACTTGTTCTCTATAGAACAAAAATAGAGGTAAGAATAACCATCCTTTATGTCTTTGCTACTGTGATAGCCAACCGAATACTTAGTTGCCTGTAATTGCTCATGATAATGTGCTTTCTGATTTTTAAATAGATTATGGTGCCACCTGACTATTCTAAAATCAATAGAACTGATTCAGTCATTTCAAAATTATTTCAAGTGTATTGTGTTGTTTTTATAATTATAGGAAGAGGTTCTTCTCTGTGTTCTTAAAATTTTTGTGATACTGTTCATGTAATAAGCAATGGGCTGAGATGAGCTGAAATGCTGGCAGGGAATGAATTAGAAAAAGAGGCAGAATGATAGTATGCAGGAGGGCTAAGAAGCAAAGTGGCATGTATCCAGGGCCAGACTTAGGAGTTAAAATTCTTGATACCATATTTTAGGAGGCTCATTAATGAAAAATGGAATCTTGTCATGTATATTGACCTACTTTCTTTTTTCATGTAACATCTCTAGGACTTTTTTCCAGATCTCTACATATACCACCTGACACTTTCCACTAACTGTGTAGTGTAGGTTATACCATAATCTATCTATTCAGCCATTTCCCAAGTGATCAACATTCAGGTTTTTCCAGTTGTTTTCCTTTTATAAACTATCTAGCAATAACATTGTTTTGTGCAGAAATTTGCATATACATGCTGTTATTGCTGTAGGATAGAATCCTGTAAGTGGTATTACTGGATCAAAGAGTATGTGGCTGGGACCTACTAGGGGCCACTTACTGTCATATACTTGTTTACTTTTCTTCAGTCATGTTGGCCTTCTTTCTGTTACTTGAACATTCTGATCTGGTCCCAGCCCTTCTGCCTGTCTAGAATGTTTTCTAGCTTATTACATGGCTGCCCTTTTCTTAGCTCAGTGTTCAACTCAAGTATTTTTTTTTTTTTTTTTCAGAGATCACTTCTTGGACATTGATAAAAAGGTAGCCCCTTTCTGGCTCATTCCTTTCATTTTATCCAGTAGTATTTCCTTTCTAGCATCTGTATCACTCTGAAATGATTTTGTTTTCTTGCTATTATCTGTCTCCTTACACTGGAATATAAATTTTACGAAAGTAGGAGCCTTGTCTGTCTTTTTCATTGCCGTGTTTCCAACATCTAGAATAGTACTTGGTAAAGACTGGCTCTTTGTTAGATATTTATTGAATGAATGAATACAATAACCAAATTACTTTTCCAAAATGGGATACCGGTAGTTTTCCCACGATAGCGAACTCTTGCCTGTCTTGAGTGTTACCTTGGTCAGCCTCTGGTATTTAACCTCTGGTATTTCCGTTTTCTTTTCTCTAAAATGGAGAGACTAAAAATACAGATATTAGGGTCATTGTGAGAATTAAATTACGTGTAAAGCGCTTAAAGGGTGCCTAGAACATAGTAAACTCTCAATAAACATTAGCTGCACGTAACAGTAGTAGTGATAATAGTACCATCATGGTAGTTTTGTAGCGTGTTTTACTCTATGGTGGGGGAAGTCTTATTTCTAAGCTTTTAAACCTTTTTTTTTAATCCTTGTATATTCTTCTGCCACTTACAGCTTTTGGCAAGGGATTTTATCAGAAGTGTATTCGTTTTATTTCATTTTGCTTTTTAATAAGGCTTCCTGTCTGTCACGTAAGCCTTGCTTTATGTCCGAGAAAGCGTATTACTGTTTTCTTCACTTAGGTTTTGTATCTTTCTAGTTAAAAGGTTTATCTTTTGCATTTTGTAGTCTCAGGTACTGTCTTCTATTTAATTTTAATAGGTTATTGTTAAAGTTCATTGTTTTTGTATCATTATCTTGTATCTGCTCACTTTCCTGAATGCTTATAATTGTTCTAATTTTTATTTATGTCTTGGATTTTCTAATGATATGATTACATAATCTCAAAATTACTATACCTTGTCTTTTTTAATATTTAAACTGTTGCTCTATTAGATAGAAAGTAATAAATAATGTGCAGCAATAGAGTCATAACAGGTGTACCGGTATTATTTTTAATGTGGTGAGAATGTCATTAATGTTTCATTTTAAAAACATCTATACAACAAACGTTTGACTAGTATGTGCTAGGTACTGTTTTAGGCACTGGAACTTTAGTATCGAACTAAATAGACAATTCCTCATGCAGCTTACTGAGTTTATATGTTGTTTGATATTGCTTTCTGATAAATAGTCTTTATAATTTTTGTTTGCTTAAGAATATTTTATCAAAAGTGTATATTAAGCCTCCATTGATACATTCATCTTTTTTCTTTCATCTCAATATAATGACTTATGTCGAATAGTCCTTGCCTCCCTACATGTTTTTAATTTAATACAAAGCTGGGTTAATTTCCTAATATTTTGGAGCCAAATTAACCTGAATTTGAATTCTAGCTTTATCACTTACGAATTGTTACCTTGAGGAAGTTTCTTGACCTCCTGTACTTCAGCTTTCCCTTCTGTAAAATGGAGATAATAATAGTATGCACCACATTTTGTGAGGATTAAATGATTTACTATACATGAAGTTCTATAGCAGGGCCTGGTTCAAAGTTAGTATCTTTTAAGGATTTATACTTATAAATAATTTTTACATCTGCTTTATTAAGTGAGATTGAGCCGTAGTTCTCCTTTTCCTGCTGTTTTATCAGGTTTGAGGCTAGGATTATGACAACGCAGCAAAATGATATGGGAAACTCCCATTTTTTTCTTTGATCTGGAATAGCTTCGATAGATGGGAATTATCTCTTCTAGAATTGACCTATACAACCATCTGGGTATATAGCCTTTTTTATTGGTAGATCAGAGTATATGCCCTTGTATAGACATGGCATTTTTTCTAATCTATGGAAGCCTGAAAGTATGTGAGTATAAGAGCATCTGTTTAATACGGTATTTTCAGTTTGGGGCACAATGTTTAGCCAGAGTTTAACCGATAACCTGGTATAGTGGAAAGAAGACTTATTCTGGTTCTGGCCCAGTGACAAGCTTCATGATCTAGGTTGAGTCACACAGTCTCTCATATTCCCAGATTCTTCTTTTGTGAAATAAAAGGACCGTTATCCCTGAATGCGTGTTTAAGTATAGTGTTAGCCCATGTTTTAATTGGTCTGTCGTGAAATGACTTACCACTTGTGAGTGTAAAATTGTCAGCTATCTTTTCTTGGGTAGGTCTGTCCATTCTTAAATTATGCCATACCTTATTTTTACTGATATGTTAACTCTTTTATTGGCCTATGTACTATAAAGTCTGAGGTCCTCTGAGCAAGATAATGCCTCATTTAAAAATTTTCCGGTGAAATTTAAATTTAAGAAGAAATATAGCACAGTTAATTATTCAGTGAATCTTCAGGAAGAAAAATAGGATAAAAACAAGAAATTATACTAACTTGCTAGGCACCTTACATCTATGGTGATTTTTAAGAATCGCTGGGTTCTACTCCTGAAGCCAAGACTACACTGTGTTGTTAACTAACTTGAGAATAAAAATTAATTAATCGCTTAATTTAAAAAATAAATTAGATACCTTAAAAAATGTATAGCCTGTGGGATGCTTTTGAAATGTTCTATATCAACAACATCTAAGTGTCAGGAAATCATGAAGTAATCCAGTTTTCTTTAATTTACCTCAAGAAACTGATAGAATATGACTATATATTGTTAAAATCATTTTCTTTTCTTAGTTTCAGGGATACAATATAATGATTCAACAATTCTATACATTAGTGCTCATTGTGTTAAGTGTACTTTTGATCCCCTTTTTCTATTTTACCCATCCTCCCGTCTACCGTTCCTCTGGCAACCACCAGTTTGTTCTTTGTATTTAAGAGTGTGTTTTTTTTGTTTGTCTCTTTTTTCTTTTGTTCCTTTGTTTCATTTCTTAAATTCCACATACGAGTATATTTTTTAAGAAGTGTAATTTGTAAAAGCCTGAGAAGATTTCCTATCTCCAGAGTGGAGATCTATACATATCTAACTCTAGATGGCAAGCATCATCTCCAGCTTCCCTCGGTTACTTAAACACAGATGTAAAATCATTGTAGGAATGGATTAAATAAAATTTGTGTTGTAGTTCCATCTGCTAAAATATTATAAAAATAATTTATACATTTATTTTGTACAATTTATACAATTTCTCAATTACATTGAGTGTATAAAAAATTTCTAAAGTTACATTTTAATGATTTACAATTAACTTACAGTAAAATAAAAATAATGCCATTTGAGTGCTGTAAATGGGAAAATTCAAAATTGGGAAAAATTTACCCAGGCAGTGTTTACTTTTATTGCTTCTCGAGTCTATAGTCAGTGCTCTCGACCTATACTTAGTATTCACTTCTAGTGTCTTCTCATCCTTGGGATCTGTATCAGATGCTGACGTGGGCACTCAGTAGGTCACAGGAATAAAGGGAGATGGCAGCACAGTCCTCTGGTCTCTTAAAACAAGCAGAAGCTACGACACTGGCATTCATATCAATCTGCAAACACCTCCCTTGTCACTTAGGCACGGCATTATGTCACCCCCTTCTTTCTTCCATGAATGTACACTTCTGTCCTACACTCAGTGATGTTGGTGGATGGAGGACAAACAGGGAATAAGACAAGATTTAGGGGCTTGGCTTCTCTCTGAACCTCCCGTGTAATCATTGGCAGTACATTCAGATGTTATGAACTGTTTGGAAAAAAGGAACAGCAATTAATTTTAAATGCCTCTGTCTGCTCCGAGGAAATATATGAGAAGAAAAAAAAAATAAAACAAATTTGAACTTCCTGGGAGAGTTTTTTTTTTTTTTCTTAACAAGCAATACAAATTATCCAGTGCCACTTTTGCCCGTTTTTCTAAATTCTACAAATTTTTTAAATAAGCAAAAATTAGTATTATTGAATGTTGAGTCTGTTATAGCATTTAACTTCAGAGAGATCAGATTGATAGTGTCGTAGAGTTATACTTTACAGGCCTATATATAATTTACACTAATAAACATAATACATCTGTGCCATTTTATAAGACTTAAGTCTGTGTGCCTAGTGAGCAAAGCTTTAGAGGATGTTGGAGACCTGGGTTTTAGCCCCAATGTTTGGGAAAGCTTACTGAATGTATTCTGTTTGCTGTCCTAGACATTTTGCATATTATTTAATTCTTTGCACTAGTCCGGTGAAAGTAGGTGTCATTCTCATCTTACAGATGATCAAATGAAGGTTCCAAAAGATTAGTAACCTTCCCAGTGACACAGAGCAATATGTTAGAGTCAGGATTTGAACCCAAGTTTGGTGGTCTCAGTGTCATAGTTAAAAGTGTATGCTATGTAAAAACACAGAATGGTGGTTATTCTAAGAACTTGACTGCCTCTATTTAAACTAGAGATTTTTCCTTACTACCTATTAGAAAAGATTTGCAATTGGTAAGGAAATATAACATTGTAACTAACATACACAACATCGTGATCCAGTGTAAAATGCAAACTAGTAAGTTATATTCTATAAATATTTTGTAGTTGAAACTTCTACAAGGAAGTGGAATTCTTGTCTTTTATTTTTATTATAAACAAACTTACTTTGAAGTCTTAATTGCTCTGCATTTATAAATAACAATTATTTAAATTACATTTAGAAAATTTAAGTAATCGTTTGTGGGATCAATACATAATAATGCTTTAAGCAAATGGGTTACATAGGCCACTTCTCAATGTTATACCCTAGTGGACAGTAGCATTGGGACACATAATCCCCCAAATAATTTTAGCAGGTAAAACTATGTGTTGTTGATGTCTAGGTGGTATGTTCCTAAGTTGTTAGGTTAGGCATAGCCAGGCATGTTGCAGTTCTGATTACTCAGTAAGACTGAGAACCCAGGAGAATGACAGTATAATCGGGTCAGAATTGCCTAATATGCCAGTGGATAGATCCTGACATGCTGACGTGGCCCCTTGTGAGCCAGTGGTGAAACAGGTCGTGAGCCCAGGGTAGTGGGCTTCTCTCTCCCCGACAGATTTCACCATCAAGGCTGCTTGAGCCTCATGAACCTCATGGGTAACTTTGTCAGGAGCTGGGGTTGTATTGTGGTTCATATCCTTCATATTGCTTGATTGCTGCTTTGGTAGTAAACTGAGAGCAACCTTAAAATAAGTCCCAGTGCCATTGTCACCAATTTTTGAGCCCAACCTTTACCTGGCCTAGTTCATTAAAAAAGTCAAACCCATAAATAGATGAAACAGAATAAAATGGTAGTTACCAGGGGATAGAGGGTGGGGGGAGGGTAAGATTGATGGTGTTTAAGAGATCTAATGCACAGTATAATGAGTATAGACAATAATACTGTAATGATACAATACAAATATTGTTTCAATTGTAATTGTATTTCAATATATAAAAGTATTAAAGTAACTCACTGTACATCTTAGATTTACAAATTACAATGAATCAAGTTTATCAAATTAAAAAAAAAAAAAAAAAGATTTTCTTCCCAGTTCCACTGCTTTGGCTGACTATGGCCAGTACCCTGCAGTGAGAGAAAGCAGCAGTAGGATCTTGTTGAGACTTTAGCTATGATTAAAACTTTTGCTTAGCAGTAGGATTCAAGTATCTGATTCACACACTATTTGATAATTTAAAAACTGAAAAGATATTTGTTATTTAGTCTGTATCATAGACCCAAGTCATACAACTCAGTCCTTATCTTGGCTTTTCCACTTAAAAGATTTATGTGTTTGGGTAAGCCACTTGTACTAAGCTAAAAGTTTATTTATCTATTAAAAAAAAGCCAAACTTACCCTATCACATAAACTATTGAAAAGACCAAATTAGGTCATACGTATTTAAAAAAAAAAACAAACCCACACTTTATAAGTTAGATGGACCTGTATAGTTGTGGAAATGATAGTATAGATTTACCCAGCATAGTCCTACACAAATATCCCCACCTTCGTCAAGTATTCTTGTATATCTTCCTAAATAGAAGTATCTTTTCCATCATGTGTGAAGGGAGATTGAGGCTGAATTATCTGTTTTACCCTTTTGATTTATTTCTGGTGAAAGGAATGTTCATTCCTAAATTAAAAACTCCTTGACGGGAAGGACCATGTTTTTGACTGTTTACTTTTTTTCACGACTAGTGCATAGAACAGCATTCATTATAGTGAATGTACATAGTAGGTATTTAGTAAACTTCTGTTGAATGAATGAGTGATAGCTATCTCTTATCAATTCATTTTTTCATTAGTAGATAAGCATATCTATTGAACAGATGGACAGTTAGATCTGCAACTTGAAAAACGTAGAAGAAAATATTTGAACAGATCTGTATTTGTTCAGAAGTTTTAGCCCTAAAAGATAATGCAGTATAGTTCAACCTGTTTTGTTCATTTGTTTCATGAGATCTTTTTCATTTTTTAGATGTGTTTAGGGTTGAGATGGGAACTGGTTTCATCGGAGAAATAACAAATGTCTTCTTAAAACATCAACCAAAAAACATCACTAAATAAGCTATTTGCAGAGTCAGTGGTATACACTTGTTGGAATTCAGTAGATGCAAAGAGCAGTAAACATATGCCTAGTAAAGAACAAGCTAATACTACGATAAAGAGAGACAAAGCAGGCTGGTGTGCAGTAAGCCCACATGCATCCAAGAACGTCACAGGGGTGTGCTTGGTTGGAGAATGGTCTGTTGTGCAACCTTATTGGGAGAAATGACCCTCCAGCCAAGACTTAGGCCTTGTTTACTGTATGATCCCAGAATGACTAGTGAAGGGGGTTGATAAATAGGGTAATTTTCTTTGTAATGAATTTGGTGGATCTTTTAGGTGGATCTTTTAGACAAAAGGTGGGAACTTAGAACAGACAGGAAGGAAGCTTTGTTGTACTTAGGATCTTCTGCTATCCATGACGAAAGGGTAGCTATAATGTATAATGATGTATTTACTATAGCTAGATTATAGTATATATTTAGTATATTATATACAGTAAAGCTATAGATGTATAAAGATGGGATGTACTTTGTTTCAGTCCCTTTGGTCCTTTTCTTCTCTGTTCACTAGATTCTTTTTATGTTTGATAAACACTGATTGCAAGCATTTCTCCTGCCATATACGATGATGTCTTTTCGTGAGAGGAGGGCTGTAAAAATTTAACTCATTAAATAGAACTTGGAATACTTAAAAGGAAACCTTTAATTTCAAACTAATTTTAGACTTAAAGAAATGTAACATTAAAAGTAGATTCCCTTACCATATGCATAATTTTTTTCCTGAACCATTTGAAAATAAATTAGAAGATACAATTCTTTACTTCTAAAGGGACATGTATCTGTAACCTACTGTTAAATACTTGTGTTATGAGCTGAATTGTATCTCCCTAAAATTCATATGTTGCAGTCCTACTCCCAGTACCTCATAATGTGAGTGTGTTTGGAGCAAGGGTTTTTCAAGAGGTAATTAAGGTTATATGAAGTCATCAGGGTGGGGCCTAATCCAATATGACAGGTGTCCTTATAAGAAGAGGAGATTAGGATACAAAGAAGCACAGAGGGAAGAGCATGTGAAAACAAGGGAAGAATATGGCCAGTTTCAAGCCAAGAAGAGAGGCTTGAGAAGAAGCTAACCCTTCTGACACCTCAATGTCAGACTTCTAGCCTTCGGAATTGTGCAAAAATAAATTTCTGTTGTTAAAACTACCTAGTGCATGGTACGTTGTTGTAGCAGCCTTAATAAACTAATGCAGTTTGTAAAGGATGGCATAACAACAACTTTTTCACATATTGCATAAAAAGTGTCTTGGAGAGAGGTCATGTGCATTCACTAAAACAATGTGGATTAGCGGTGGAAGTTTGGACCTGTTTACCTTTTCTTTGTTTGTAGAAAAAAAAAAAATATCTGGAATGGGTGTGAGATGGGGCATGATAGTAGCTCAGTAAGAATGTCATTCTGTTGCTTAGCAGCAGACAAGAAAACCAAGTGTGTTTTTTAAAAGTTGGAGTTATAAATGGAACACCTGCATCCAGTTTTGATTGCCTCACTTCAAGAATGATAGAGCATAAATTGAAAGAATCTGAAGAAGTGAAAAAACTGATTATAGGTATTGTGGGGGACTAGTGTATGACAGTAATCCCCAAGTATGGTTCAGCAACTGTTTACTTGGCCTACTAGGCAGGGACGACAGTTTCAAGGAGCCCACTGGCTTCATCTTCATCAACTAGAAGACGACAAAAGTAGTTGATCTTTACTTCTCTTGGATATCAGCACTCTCCTTGTATTTTCTGCTTTCTGTACCAGTTCATTTGGCAGAGTAGATATGTAGGTAAAAATGCATCTGACCCCGTCTATTGATGAAAGCGCCTGGGCTTTCCCACTAAAGATGTATAAACTGTCTTTTGAAAACAGTTTGGCTTGATTTAATGACATGAATTTGCTTCTTGACACAGAGATAATGGTGGCCTCCTTACTGCATTCTTACTTGACTTAAAGAGCACATTTTTTATACTGGTAAGTAGAAGCAGGGATGGCCTTTCCTTTAATGGAACCAGTGCAGCTAATAAACTCAAATGAAAGGGATGGCCTTTCACTTAACAGAGTCAGTGTAGACAGCCAAGACCAAGAGGAGAAACTGAAATAGAAAAAAACCTATGCTGGTCATGTAAATTGACTAATGCAGGGCACCATTAGCTAACTGCCACCTAAAATGCAGTCCACTTCAGACAGATTAATTTGGCTAGATAACACATAAAACAAAAAGATTAATAATTACTTTGTTCTTAAATAGCTTAAAAGTTAAGATTTTTAATAACTTCTATATAACTTAACTATCATATACTAAAGTTAACAATTTTTAAAGCCTTTAATATATGTCTCCAGGCAAGAATATATCTATACTTTTCTTTATCCTGATAGGCTTTATAGAAGTTCCAGGGGGAATATGAGGCTTTTGGTGGGGTTGAGTATATGTGGCCTGAGAGAATAGGCTGCGGTTCATTCAGGGTCAAGAAGCCTAACTTGTCCGTGCAGTGAGGTGGGATATAGAGAGAGTGTCCTCTCTTGGGGGTCAGACTTGTTATCATCCACCAGTAAATCAGGTAGAAGAAATCTACCTGGAAAGGACATCATTCATTAGAGATAGCTGATCAGCATATTCTCTCACTGTTGGCATGCCACTAGGGAAACTATAGTTACAAGACTTACTTGGTGAGTTTAGAATGAGAACACTGAGAATTAGTTATGTGACTTAAATGATTAAAGGCATCAGCACAGAACAGGTTGACACTTTCAACAGGAAGGAAAGAAGATAAATAAAGTCTTTGCACTAGTACACTCTCTTTAGACGAACAGTGTCAACCAGCATATGCCTCAGACTCCTCTTACGTGCTTCTTTGACGGTCCAGCCCTTCTACCCCTCTGATTGAAACATTCTTTTTTTATATACTCAGTAAGGTTACTGTCAAGTCCAGCTGGTGTGGAAACTGCCCTGACTTTGTGACTGTAGATATCTGCCATCACCCATTATGGATTGATATCTGTGAGCAAAGATGCATTCAACTGTATGATTATAGGAGAGATCCACTACAATAGTAAAATGGTTCTGAAATGAGACTACAGAGCAAGGCAAACGTGTGTGGTTTAGTCTTAGATTTTGTTCTGTCACACAGATGGGCTTTTGGAATTTAAATTATTTGAACCTTACTTTGAAACTTGTACCATATAGCCAAATTTCTGAGTCTTTGGTCTAGGGTAGCTTTAACTCTAGTTAGTTTTAGAAAGCTTTCCTTTTTTTCCTCGAAGGTAGGTGTAGGAGCTTTATTAATTTATGTCATTTATGGTCTTTAACTTTTCTTTTTAGAAATCAATGAGAAGTCTAACTTTCCACCACAATGTTGATCTTAAAGTTTAAGGTATAAAAGACAAAATTATTTTCAAGTTGTGATTATGTACCATTGTATAACCTATACTGTATTGTATATTTGGACTGTATAAAAGAGAACAATTTGCAGTAGATGGTTTATAGCAAATCTCTATAAAGTAATTGAACTGAAATATTCTGGAATGATGATTGTTTCTACATGCAGTTAGTTTCAAGTGCTTTAAATAGTTCTCACAATGCTTCAACTTTGATTCCATATTCCCCTTCCTCAAATTTATTGAGATTGGGATACTGGGGCAAAAAAAAAATTTAAATTGAAGAAAGATTCGTATATACAGTGTATACTTTTTTTTTAAGGTAACATCCATGCCCAATGTGGGGCTTGAACTTATGACCCAGAGTTCAAGGGTCACATGCTCTACTGAGTCAACCAGTCAGTCACCCATACATACATGTGTATTTTAAATTCTACTAATTGATTGTGTTCTTTGGATTTCTTTGGTGATATTTGTTATGCAAATTTATGGATACTCATGCAGGGAATATACTTGTATAAAATCCCATCTCGTTACTCTGTTGTGTTTGAAATATATTACGGTGAGTGAATGTACATTTGTTTGTGATCAGGTGATGTCACTAGTCTCTATATTTTAGCTAATATATATCTGTAATACATAAACTTATTTTAATGTTGCTTCAATTTTTTTTTAATGTTCATTCACTTTTGAGATAGAGCACGAGTAGGGGAGAGGCAGAGAGGGAGACGGAGACACAGAATCCGAAGCAGGCTCCAGGCTCTGAGCTGTCAGCACAGAGCCCGATGCAGGGCTTGATCCCACAGACCACAAGATCATGTCCTGAGAGGAAGTCAGATGCTTAATCGACTGAGCCACCCAAGTGCCCCTATAATGTTCCTTTAGAATGCTTTCTAGGAGTCATTTTCTTAGAGAATACTGATTTGGAATCCTATCTTCCTATAGTAAGAGTGTTATAATTAAGGGTTAAATTCTTTACTGAAGATAAGCAACAGTTAATTTTAACTGAGCAACAAAGGTCATAAACTAGTTATAACAACTATAAACCTGTATTAATGTAAAATGGTGAACACAGTACTGCAAACATTGATTAACCAATGTCTCACTGTATTATGAAATGTACACGGTATGCATAAGTAGAACTCTACTAAGCCATAAACCTGGACTGTCTAAAACTTATATGTGAGTATAATAAACATCAGTTACCATCTTACTAAGTATTTTTGCTTAGTACTTTCAAAGTCTGGAGGATAGAAGGTTATGGAGTGTATGGGTAGCATTTCTTAAAAAAATGTGAATGAAAATTTGAATTTCCTTCTTTTACCTCTTACTAAATTTCCTTATAGCAAGGAGAGGCATTAATAATAATTCTCTGTGACTGATAGTTATCTGTTGGATTTTGGAGCTTTTGAACAGGGTTAGTAGGTAGATTATAGGTGGAATGCAAAGGGATTCTTTTTTTAGGAACATATATTCTACTACTAGATGCCAGCATTCACTTAGGGTATGTTTTGATAATTCTGTAGGAGGAATTAACATGGATCCAGTCACTCCTTAGTGGATTCCTTTCCATGGCAATTTAAATAAGGTTGGCCTTTGTTTAAAAATGACAAACTCATTTGAAAACGCATCTCCTGCCTTGCATTATTAAAGCTGATAACTATTTAAATAAATTGTATTTTGATTTTATAGAGCTACTCTTGTGTTCCTATTGAATTTTACTGAACTAACCAGCAGAATTTGTGGACTTTAGGACCTAGTAGATATCTTAAGTCTTAAATCAGAGGTTCATACGATTTTTTCACTTTTTTATTTCTGAATGCTTTTTTCACGGCATACTTGCTAATGTAGCCTTAATCCATCCACTTGTGTGTTCTAGAAGCGCAAGTACTCAGTGTGATAGAATTGTTCTCTTAAGTAGGGGTGGGCAAACTTTTTCTGTGAAGGCCCAGATAGTAAATGTGTTAGGCCTTGCAGGTCATATGTGTAAGTGTCGATGCATTCAACCTGCTGTTGTAGTGTAAAAATAGCCATAGACAATACATAAATGATAGGGTGTGTCATTGTTCCAGTAAAACTTTATTTACAGAAGCAGGCAGTGGGCTGGATTTGGTGTTGGGGCAGTAGTTTGTCAACTCCTGCTCTAAGTCATTGAGTTTGTGGTCTCTCCCGAATCAGGCCCTTTTATATTTGGAAACAAAGAATTTCTTCTCTTTGCTTCATCATCAATAGCAGAACTTTAATTCTGAATACTAACAGCATAGAGAGAGAAGATCCTAAACATTTTCTAGGAGGAAATTGGTTAAATGGATTTAGAGAGACTGCAAACTATTGTTGTGTTTTCTAAACCTGGGTACTCCCACAGTCTCGGGCTTCTCATGAGCTCTGCTGGAGAAAGTCATGGAACTGTAAACTTGTGCTTGTTCACCTCAGTGCTTCCTGTCGGCCCTTTTATTGATCTCTGTTGACTCCTTGTTATATTCCTCACAGCATCTCTTCCTAGGCCATCCTTGTTCCCCCTAGCCATCACCTCCATCCTCGTGTGGTGGTCTCAGCATGTCTCACAGCTCTTACTTAGCAAAGATGTGTGATGTCATTCAACATGAATCTTTTATCCTGTATTAGCTCCTTCTTTAAGGTGGGAATGAAAATAATAGTTCTGTCTACCATTAAATGAATTTTTAATTCCCAATTTAATGTGCAGACTGTAAGTTATTGTACAATATTTGCATGAGTAAGTATAGTATGCCATGAATTCCTCTTCCACGGCTTGTAATTCCTCTAGAATGCATCTACCTTTACACAAGATGTTTCATAGTTACGTAATTATGAGAATTTGAATTCAGAAGTGTATTGTCTGTGCCTCAAAATTATAATTGGTAAGCTAGGCAGTAAGGAATACGCGTGGCTCCTCAAAGGAATAGTCAAGACAGATTAATACGGCGTTCTTGGCAATACATTTTTTTGTCTTACTCTTACCTTTAATTAGAAGAACTGATTTAACAGGAGTTCATCTCTTGATAAAAGAGAATCTTACTGTCCCAACACGGGGGTAGTCAGAGTCAGGGGACTGTGTTACGTGACTGTCCAAGCCACCCCAGGGGTTGGATGGAAATCTTAGAGAAAGGAGGGATTTGGGCCTGGGCACATACAACAAAAAGTATATAGTGACCTGGCATTGGCTGTACCTCATTGTCAGAACTGAGCGAAGCCTCTCCTGGTTCTGCAGTATCTCCGGTACCACTGCAGAGCAGGACCACTGCACTTTCAGTAGAAGTCCTGGTCCTGGGGACACCTGGGTGGCTCAGTGGGATGAGTATCTGACTCTTGATTTCAGCTCAGGTCATGATCCCAGGGTCATGGGATCGAGCCCTGCATCAGGCTCTGCTCTGAGCATGGAGCAGCCCCTCTCTCCTGCTCATGCTCACTCACTGTCTCTCTCTCCCTCTAAAAAACGAAAAAAAAAAGGAAAAGTCCTGGTTCCAGATGGAGGCAGTCTGCAAAACCATTAGACAGGGAAGAATACAAAGAGTGAAGTCAGGGGATGGGAGTTCAAAGAAGTAAATGAAAGCATCCTTTAAAATGGAGCAAGAAATTATGGAACATAGAGTGAAACAGCAAGAGCAAGTAGTTGTGGTAAAGAGCTAGTTAGAAATCTAGGAAATAAATGATAGTCATTATAATAAAAAATTGATTAAGTTCTAAATTGGACACAAAGATATTGCTAAATTAGAAAGGTTTGAGGAATGCACTTAAACTTGTAAAAGCTTTGGATGTCAGCACTATTATATGTAGTTTGTATGCATTAAATATATATATGTATATACACACACACACGCATATACACACACATACACATACATACGTACATGCACACATACACCTCACTTAATCCTCATAGTAATCCTGTTCATTGCCGTAATAAATATATACTGTGTCTACTCTATGTGCTAGTCACTGTATTATTTATTTATTGTTATCTATAGGCTACCCCAAAACTGAGTGGCTTGGAAAGGCTGACATTCATCATCTAACAAAACTTCTCAGGAATCTGGGAGCTGTTTGGCTGGATAGTTTGGGCTCAGGGTGTGCAACAAGGTTGCACTCATCTCAGAGCTTAACTGCAGCTGAAAGACCAGCTTCCAAACTCACACCCATGGCTATTAGCAGACTTCCTCTTTAGCTGTTGGCCAGAGACCTCTGTTTCTCTCTACACGAGCCTCTCCACAGGCCTCATGAGTGTCCTTCTGACATGGCAGCTGGCTTTTCCTGACTGAGAGATGGGAACCAAGAGGAGCAATAGCCTTTTATAACAGTATTAGTCAGGGTTCTCCAAAGACATAGAAATAAGAGGGTGTGTGTGTGTGTGTGTGTGTGTGTGTGTGTGTGTGTAGAGCTTTATTCTAAGGAACTGGCCTACATGATTATGGAGGCTGGCAAGTCAAAAAGCCCACAGGATAAGTCAGCAAGCTGGAGACTCAGAGAGCCAATGGTGTAGTTCAGTCCAAGTTCAATAGCCTGAAAACCAGGAGAGCCAGTGTTTCTGGTCTGAAGGCTGGCAGACTTGAGACCCAGGAAGAGTCGATGTTTCAGTTTCAGTCTGAAGTCAGGAATAAGCTGATGCCCCAGGTTGAAGGATATCAGGCAGGAAGAATTCTCTCAACTTGGGGGAGAGTCAGCTTTTTGTTCTATTCTGATCTTTGATGGTTAGAGAGTAATCTGCTTTCAGTCTGCTGATTTATCTGTAGATGAATGTTCCATCTCATTCAAAAACTCCCTCTCAGAAACACCCAGAATAATGTTTGACCAAATATCTGGGCACCCTGTGGCCCAGGCACATTGACACATAAATTAATCATCACAATAACCTAACATACCATCACTCTGCTATGTTCTTTTTGTTAGAAACAAATCACTAGATCCAGCCCCCACTCAAAGGGAGAGGAACTAAGTAAGCTCCATCTCTGAAAGGAAGGAGTATAGAATAAACTGTGAACATACTTTTTTTTTTTTTTTTAATTATTTTTTTTGGGACAGAGAGAGACAGAGCATGAACGGGGGAGGGGCAGAGAGAGAGGGAGACACAGAATCGGAAACAGGCTCCAGGCTCTGAGCCATCAGCCCAGAGCCTGACGCGGGGCTCGAACTCACGGACCGTGAGATCGTGACCTGGCTGAAGTCGGACGCTTAACCGACTGCGCCACCCAGGCGCCCCTAAACTGTGAACATACTTTTTAAGCTACTCTGGGCACTGGTTCTTGGGAGACTCCAATGTTTATGTAATAGGAGTTCCAGAAGAAAAGAAACCGGACCAAATGATAGAGAAGCAATATTTGAAAAAAAGGATTGTTAAGAATCTTCATCTTTCTTTCTTTCTTTCTTTCTTTCTAATATTTATTTATTTTTGAGAGAGCATGAGCGGGGGAGGGGCAGAGAGAGAGAAGGAGACAAAGAATCTGAAGCAGGCTGCACTGCAGTCTCTGAGCAAGCTGTCAGCACAGAGCCTGATGCGGGGCTCAAACCCACAAACTGTGAGATCATGACCTGAGCCAAAGTCGGATGCTCAACCGACTGAGCTACCCAAGCGCCCCAAGAATCTTCATCTTTCATGATGACAGTTGGAGGTCTTCCAGTCAAATGTTCACTCAGGATACCAAACAGAATAAATGAAAATAAATCTTTGGACACATTGTGATGAAATTGCAGAATATGAGATAAATGGATAAGAGCCCCCAGAAAGAAAAAATATATTACTTACAGAGGAAGACAATTAGACGGCCTAAAATTTTAAGCCTGGCTAAATTTTCACTCAGGACGGAGCGAAAATTAAAGACTAACTATGGTATTTAACTTTCTGTGACTCAGATTCCTAATTTATAAATGAGAATAACAGTATCTACCTTATAGGTTATTATCTGGTGTGTTTACTGATATATCCCAAGTGTAAACAGTGCCTAACACAGAGTAGACATTCAATAAATATTTATTAAACAAGTGTGTAGGGTTGTTGTGAGGACTAAACTATGTATATAATTTACAGCAGTACCTGACATGTTGGTAACTACTCTATAAATATGTGTTGTTAAGGTTTTACCACTCACAGACACTCACTGAAAGAACTCTTAAAAATATTCTTCAACAAGAAGAAAAATTCAGTGAGAAGGTATCAGATATAATAGACAGTTAATGACACAAATTGATAAAATGCCAGTAAAGTAAATACAGTTGACCCTTGAAGAACTTGGGTTTAAACTGCATGGGTCTACTTATGTGCAGATTTTTTTTTTCCAATAAATGTAGTTCAGTACCGTACATGTATTTTCTCGTCCTTATGACTTTCTTAAATTTTTTTTAATGTTCATTTTTGAGAGAGAGACAGAGCTTGAGCGGGGGAGGGGCAGAGAGAGAGGGAGACACAGAATCTGAAGCAGGCTCCAGGCTGAGCTGATCCCAACACATCGCTGATCCCAACACATCACAGATCCCAACACGGGGCTCGTGAGATCATGATCTGAGCCGAAGTCGGATGCCCAACTGACTGAGCCACCCAGGCGCCCCGACATCCTTATGATTTTCTTAATGACACTTTACTATCTCTAGCTTTACTGTAAAAATACAGTATATAATACGCACAGCATACAAAATATGTGTTAATTAACTATTTATGTTATTGGTAAGGCTTCCCGTCAACAGTAGGCTAGTAGTAGTTAGGATGTAGGGGGTCAAAAATTATACCTGCAGAGTTTTCACTGTGCAGAGGTCAGCATCCCTAACCCTGATGTTGTTGAGGGACCAACTGTATTGACCATGGGGTAAGAAAGAAAGAAAAACTAATCTTTTTGTATTACTTTTAAAAAGGTAAACTAAAATCCTCAAGGTGTTTCTAAAATTCATATCAAAGAGCAAAGGATCAAGAACAGCTAAGAGTTTTCAAGAATGAGGAAAAGGTGTTTGCCTTACCACATATATAGACTCATTCCAGATTATAATAGGGAAGACTGAAGTGTTGGTACAGAGGAAGGGCAAATATACAAATGAAACAAAATACCCAGAAACAGACTCATACACATATGGAAACTTGAAATATAACAGAAGACACCGCAAATAAGTGGATAAGGTAGAATCTTCAATAAATTGAGTCAGGACAACTGGTTATTCTTAAGGAAAAAATGAAATTTGATATGCTCCCATGTATGAAAATCAGTTACCACCGGGTTAAAAACCAGTGTAAAAAAGAAAAACTTTAATGGTGTCATTTAAAAAAAAAGAGAAAAAAAAAAGAATATTCTCCCTTGGGTAAAGAGGGACCTTTTGGAGAAGACAACAGAATACAAACATAAAGGAAAAAGATTGATGTGACTATATTAAAATTTGAAGTTTCATGTTGCAGAAGATTCTATAAATAAAGCAAAAGACAAGTGTTAGATTTAGAGAAGATATTTGTAATGGATAAAACTGACAATGATTGGTATCCAGCATGGAAAAGAATTCCTACAAGTCAGGAAGGAAGAAACAATCTAATGGAAATAATCAGTAAAGGATATGATTAAGCAGTGTATGGAGCAGGAGATATGAGTGGCCCATAAACATATGAGAAGATCTTCAATCTCACTAGTAATCATACTAATAAATATTCTAACATTCCATGCTCATCAGATAGGCAGACATTAAAAAGGATGAAAAGATTATATGTTGGCAAAGATGTGGGGACCCAGCGCTCTTGCATTGCTGGTGGGCACGTCAATTGACGCAGGCACTCAGGAGAGCTGTTTTGCAAAATCTGATAAAGTTTAAGCATACCTAAACACCTAGAAATTCTTCCTCTGGCATGTGCTCTAGAGCAATACTCTTCTATAAAATGCACAAGGAAGCACATATAAGAATGGTTATTTTAACATTCTTTGTTATGGTAAAAGTTATAAACAAACTGAATATTCACCAAATGGGAATATATGTTGCATAATGTAATAGTATATACAACAGTTAACAGGTCAGTGAGCTAAAGCTGTGAGTGTCAACACGGACAAATTTCTCACAAACATTGTCAAGGAAGATGCAAAAGTATGTGCACATTTATATAAAACCCCTGTTTTTATATAAAACCTCCCTGCAGAGGGAAAGAGAGACAGACAGACAGACAGACAGACAGAGAATCTTAAGCAAGCTCAGTGCCCAGAGCAGAGCCTGACATGGGGCTCAGTCTCATGACCATGAGATCATGACCTGAGCCGAAAGCAAGAGTCAAACCCTCAACCAACTGAGCCACCCAAGTGCCCCAAATTATATAATTTTCAAGCATATTTTTAAGCACTGAGTGATGATAAAGGTTACCTCTAAGGAAATATATAAATGGATGGAGGGATTCACAAATAAATAAGGATAAGCAAAGCAGTATGCTAAGATTTGATAAATCTGAGTTGCAGCTACCTGGGTATTCATTTCATTGGATTCTGTACTTGTTTGTATACCTGAGGTTTGCCATTGGAAATAGTTTAAAAATAAATTATCAGCAAGTTCTTGAATGGAGTGTGCGTATAGGGGCGGGGGAAGGGGAGCCATTTATAATTTTGAATTGACAAGAATATATGGAATTCTCTATAAAAGTTCTCTAATATGTCCTGGATCTTGCTCATGGGAAAGTCTTATCAAGCAACCTTGTCATAAGGATCTGGTATTTTAATAAAAACAAACCTGATGTCATTTTCCTATCTGTTAGTAAGTTAAAATAGCTAAGTATTATGGAGAAGCAGAAAATTAATTTATCTTGATAGATCTCTTCTAATGTCAACATTCTGAGAGCTAGATGGGATTGTCTTATAAATGTGATAAGTTGTGTTGAAGCTTAGGTATAAAGTCATAAAATGAATATAAACTTTTTTTTTTAATTTTGCTTAAAGAAATGCCCAACAGTGAAACAATTAGTCTTAAGTCTAGTTTTGTTCTAGGACTTCTTGTAACTATTATTTTATATTTGCCGTAACTAAGTTTATTTTATCTGATATAGTTCATTATTTTCTCTGGGAAAATCTTACCTGGGTTCGAACTAATGTTTTGTATCGTCATCGACACATTCTTTGTCCTTTCTCCAGCTAATACTGTTCAGGTTTTGAACACTTGGAGCAGATTAAACAGAGGTTGTACAGTGTCATCGTCATTTTTTTTCAGATACGATTTAGTTGAAATGTTTAGAAAGAAATTTTGCCATGTTAGTTCGAGTAGTTTTTTGTCCTAATAGAAAAAAGAAAACTAGAAATGTGAATGTTTTGCTGCTTTTTTTTTTTTTTTGGTAATTTTTCATGGCAGGCATTTTATCAAATGAAGTTATGACTAGAGATATTTTAGGTACCATGATTATGTAGCAGTCTAGCATATCTTTGGGTTTCTTCAGTGGTGAGACCGTTTTCATTGCACAGAGTAGATGGGCTTAAATGGCAGGAACATGACTAGAAAGTGCACGTTATATATGTTTCAGTCAGCATGTTGCTAGTGACAGGTGCTCAATGGTTGTTGGTATCCTTGTCAGCAAAGAGAATCCTTTGACATTAACGTCACCAGCTCAATCCTGATTTGGGGTGACTCTATTGGCAGCTCCATCAGGCGGCAGCTGATCAGTGAATGTCAGAGCTGCCGCTGTTCTTCAGAGTGTCACCAGGCCACTCCGGGTTTTTGTTTTCTTACTTTTTTTTTTTTTTTCTTTTTTTGGGGGGAGGGGTTGTTAAGCTTGTCTTGCTGTTCAGTCTTAACCAGACTTTCAAATTGCTTACCTTTGGGAGATGAGCTGAGAGGTCACAGGGAATATAGGTGTCTGTGGGGCCCACGAAACCATCTACGAAGTGGCGACTTACATGGAAACTAGTAATGATTACCTTGACTTCAAGCCAATCAATGGTGGGAGCACCTGGGGACTCATTAAATGGCATTTGTGGTGTCTGTAACCTCGGGTTTGAGCTCTATTTCAAGAAAAGCGGTGACAGCCTTTAATGTCTAATTGACCTCTCCTCTTTGTTTCACTTTCTTTTGCTTTCCATATTTGCCGCCAATGTGGTCCCCGATGGCAGCAAACAGCACTACTCAGCATTTTGAACTTCTGTTCAGAGCTTCAGCACCTTAGTTTGGGCAGTTGTGTAATGGTAAGTATTTGAAAATTCTTTACCTATACTCCATCGCTTGTTCTCTTTTTCTTCCCATGGGTGAATTTTATCCTGACCCAGCCACTCCACACTCACCCATGGCTTTTCAGATTTACGGCGAACTACCATGTACCCTACTTTCAAACATTTTTCTTAAATTTGAGAGGATGTCTTTGAAACATCAACATGATTTATCCATGAGAGCAAGGAAAGTAATGTGTTGTGGTAAAAAGAGTTTGGTTCTGCCTTGAGCCAGACAAGCTTCAGACAAGCTATGTACCTCTCTGGACTTTTTTTTTTTTTTTTTTTTTTTTACAAAATAAGATATCATTCATACCCAAATGCTGGTAGTTCAGTACGTTTGTCACAAAGCTAATTTTAGTTTTTAAGTTCTGAAATTATTTCCTAGAAATGTTGCTGATAGTAGGTAGGTTTATCTTTGTTTGTTTGTTTTGCTGTTGTTGTTGTTTTTGGTGTGTGTTTGCTTTACTGTCCTTACTGGTTAAGGTAAATGGACACCCTATGTTAGAACTCAAATTTTTTTGAAATGTTACTGGTCCATTAAATCCAAATGCCTAGGGACTGTTGAACTAGATAATCTTTAAAGTCCTTCCAGATTTAAAATTTTAGCTTTATGGTGCCATTGAAAGAGTTCATGGGATGAGTTAAATTCTTTTCATCTAAATTATGTGGCTTATAAGTAATACTGAGACTCCAGGGACAGGAGAACTCTTGGTATTTGTATGTGCCTGTGTGTGTGCATACATGTACGCACACTCAGAGGAAATGCATCTCCCAATATAACTGACTGTAGGGCAATCCATCCCTCTTTTCTTTCTTACCTTCCCCTCGCAAAACAGATTCAGGAGATCCCAAACCATTCCGATTTTGTTTTGTTTTGTTTTTAATTTTTTTTAATGTTTATTTATTTTTGAGGGTGAGACAGACAGAGCACGAGCGGGGGAGGAGCAGAGAGAGGGAGACACAGAATTCAAAACAGGCTCCAGGCTCTGAGCTGTCAGCACAGAGCCTGACGTGGGGCTTGAAATCACAAACCATGAGATCATGACCTGAGCCGAAGCTGGACGCTTAACCAACTGAGCCACCCGGGTGCCCCCCCAAACCATTCCAATGTTGTATCCACTTACTAGGAAGACCTGAATAAGCAGGATGGTTGCAAGATCAGAGAAGTTCTCCTGGCGTCCTAAGCTTGGATTCAACCTAAAAGAAATTCCATGTGAACACCTTTTAGAGTTCAATGATGGCTTCTGAGATGCTCCAAGATTTGGCAATGTAGGCTAGAGAGACCTGTTACGACCACTTGTTTATCTCCATATCCCCATATAAAAACCATCCTGGTGGTTAGGCCTGATTAAACCACCAGGTGTGGGCTCAGACCAACCCCGGTCTTTAGAAACAATCTTGGGAGCCCATTAACTCAGCATTAGACTTTCCTTACTTTTGATCAAATTCTTATCTTCGTAAGCCATTTCATGGGCTTCTGTTGGGTCCCTCTGATGACTTTTCTGGATGGGCCCAGTTATATTTGATGGGACTTTCTGTGATGACAGACCAGCCAGTTACTGCCGCTTGGTAATTGCTAGCTCGCCCTCTTTAGATTGGTAAGGCCGCTGTTTAACCTTGGCCAGAGGTACCTTTTTTCTGCCTGTTACTTACCTCCCTTTAAACTGGAACAACATCTTCTAGAAAAGCAGGACTCTGGTCACACTTACTTGAGATTTGGAATCACATATATGTTTGTAGTTGGAATTAGTATGTTTTAAATCAACATTTTCAAGTTGACTTATGCAACATTAGTCCTAAAAGATATTCAATTAAGAAAAGATGTGCATTGGGGGGCAGTGAGGTAGGGATTCCTGATTAAGATTAGGAAATAATGCTACCCTGCCTTCCTCCTAGAGTTTTCAATGGTATATCCTACAACAAAGAAACTGTGTGCCTTTGTGTATGCCAGTGTTTTGCAGCTTTACCTGACTCCTGAACCCATTTTCTCCTTGTACTTCTGTTAATATATGATATACTGTAAGAAATGCTACTTAAGATAAGTAGGGTATTTTTAAATTAAAGTGTGTAGTTGCCAGTAAAATATTGTTGCTTTTGGTATTTGTTTGTCAGGAAATTAAGTTTTAAGGACCTAACATTGAAGTTCAGAAATATTCATGATATTGCTGGTACTATTATTTACGTGGTGGAAACGTTCCACGCTTGTCATAGAAATACTGTTCCCATTTCACAGCAGGTCCAGGGTTCACCAGAACAGTAACACAGACAGATGTTTGTTGATATTTTAATACCATGTTTATTTCAGCTTCTTTTCTATCAGTTGACCAAAAGGCAGGATGATTCGTTTGATTTTATTTTTGACTATCAAAACAAGAGCAAGTAAGCATCAGGAGTGTTGGAAAGCTTGACAGTTCTTTGTAAAGGAGTTGATTGGCTGCACTGATTTTCATAGTTAAAGTGCATTTGGGTACACTCACTTAAGTAGTTGTATTCCCCTCAAATCGTTTCTCATGGTCTTCTGCTTGATTCTACCATAACAGTTCCTGAAGACCATAGAAATCCCCATGACTTCATCTAAGCCATCAGCCCTTAGTTCTGACTCAAAATATAGCTCTATAGCTCCAAATGTGTCCATTTCTCGTTTCACTGCTTGCAAACTCATTGCAAGCCCCTGCCTCTCTCCACTAAGCTAATGCAGGCCTCTTTGCTGGGCTTCCTCCCTCCAGTCTTACCGACTATAGACCATCCTCCACACAGAAACCAGAGGGTGGTTTTGTTTTTGTTTTAGTGTAAGTTGTATTTGTTTCAAACCCTCCATTGATTTCCTTGGTACTTAAAATAAAAATCCAAACTCTTTCATGGCATAACAGCCTGGTCCCTGCATATCTCTCTGACCTCATGGCCTCTCTCCTCACTCCCCTTGGGCCATACCTGATCCTGTTTCTGTTCCCTGAATACACCAGGTTCATTCCTGGAAATCCCAACAATCACCCCTCTCTCCCCTGCTCCCTTCCTCCACCACATGTGACCCTCTGCACACCTGGCAGTCTAATCACCCTATTTCATTATTCTAACACCACTTACCACTCACTGGATTTATTTTGCTCGTTTGTTTGTCTTTCCCAAAAATGTGAACAAAGTCTTTGTTTTGGGGTTCACTGTTGTTCCTGGCCTCTGGAGCGGTCCTGGCACATGGTAGTTGAAGATATGAATAAACAAATGAACACAAGGAAATGATACCTGGAAGTGTTAGCTATTTTGTTTCCTTTTGACTTCTGGTGATAATTTTGATACCTGATTAAAAAATAATCAAATCAAACTCTAAAGAAACCAGTTCAGAAAAACATTATTAAAGCATATAAAGCCCACGAACTGAAATGTTTAATCCCTGTTTAGTAGAGAATTATCTTGTGATCATGAAGTAAATCGTCGGACACTTCCAGTAACTGAGACAACATATCACAATCTAAATTATTTTTGCGTTGTATGTTCAGTCCCTAAAGGCCTCATTTAACCCCAAACTTGTATCATTATTAGGACTCTCAACATATTCACATACCATTTTAGAGTGTGGTGAAGTGCCCACCTCTATCAGGGGGCTCTTACATACCTACCACAGTTGATGAATTATATATAAAATAGAAGAAACGAGGCCCCGTGAACCGAACGAGTAGCAGCAGCAAGGTCAAAATGGAAGGCGTGCAAGAATAACACAAAATCCTCAAATTCTTTGTGAGGGACTGAAGATTTCATACTGCTCTGGGTTTTAATTCATGAAGCCCTCTGTCTAGAGTTCTGTTAGGTGGATTTTTAAGTAAGCGATTATTCTTGCTGTTTTAGGAAACAGTGGCAGATCTGTGAGATGAGTGGGTAGATCTATATTAACAAGAATGTGGGTCTGTTTACATGGAAGCAAACAATAGGAGATGATTATGAATGTTTTAACTTGCTGTATGCAGTCTGTATTTCTGAGCATAATATGTAAGAGACTGGAATGATTTGATTTCCAGATTGAAGACTATGATGTGATAGCCAGCATGATAGGAGCCAAGTGTAAAAAACTCCGAACTCTGGATCTGTGGAGGTGTAAGAATATTACTGAGAACGGGATAGCAGAACTGGCTTCTGGGTGTCCGCTTCTGGAGGAACTTGACCTTGGCTGGTGCCCTACACTGCAGAGCAGCACCGGGTGTTTCGCCAGACTGGCACGCCAGCTCCCAAACTTGCAAAAACTCTTTCTTACAGCTAACAGATCTGTGTGTGACACAGACATTGAAGAACTGGCATGTAACTGTACCCGATTACGGCAACTGGACATACTAGGTAAGGATACAGTATATATATTTGTTTTATTTTTTATTTTTGCTTTTTTTTTTTTAAGATTTTTTTTTTTTTTTAATTTCTGGGAGAGCGAAAGTGGGGGAGGGGCAAAGAGAGGGAGACAGAGGATCCAAACCAGGTTCTGTGCTGACAGGCTGACCGCAGTAAGCCCGATGCAGGGCTCAAACTCATGAACCGCAATATCATGACTTGAGCCGAAGTTGGATGCTCAACTGCCAGAGCCACCAAGGTGCCCCATGTATAAACTCATTTTAAAGCCTTGATGTGAAAGCCAATCTCAGACTTTTTGCAAGGGGGGGAAAAACTTAGGTACAATAAAATTTTGTCCTGATAAGCCTGCTTGGTTTGAAGAAGTACAAGATAGGCCAGTTGATACAGAGAGTAATTATATCTGTATTTAAGTAAAAGAGTGAGGACAATAACAGAATTTTATAGTTGAGCCTATCAGAAAGCTCTAAATAAACATTAATTCTTGGTCTAGTAAGAAGAGTGAGAATTTATATAAGCTGTGTTCTCCATTTTAAAGACAGAGAAGAAATTAATCCATTTGTATAATGAGTTATACATATGTGTGTGTATGTATATGTGTGTGTGTGTGTGTGTGTGTGTGTGTGTGTGTGTGTGTGTGTATGAATGCTTCTTGATGTTAAACTCGTGATTAAGGAATATTGTCAAATCTTCATTTCCAATAATTCTAGATTTTAGGAGTAGTTCTACCCCAGGGCAGATCTATTGAAAATCCTTTCCAGTTCTGGCATTCCTTGTGTCCTTCTTGCAGTTTATCAGCTGGGAGCCCTGTGAGGCTTCGTTACTTCTTACTTTAGCCGGAAGTGCTGGCAGCACCATAGTTAAAATTGCCCACACAGTTGGTACTTTGTGAATTCATATAGCACTTGTACTGTGTTCTCTGGTAATCTGTTAGTGTTGATAGGTTAGTCCATGGAGTGGACTCTATCCTTTCCTGTCTATTAAACATTCAACCACAGGGAAATGTGAAGATTTTCAGCATCTGAATTTGTGGTTTCCTTGAAAATCTCTGCACAGTCCAGGTTTATGATACATTTGTGGATGTTGCTCATATGGTTGCATATTACTTATTCAAGCTACTTTTATCAGAAACTCTTGCCTAAACATTTAGGGAGAAATTCTTGCCTGTTACAGGTACGCTTTTGGCTAGATACCTCGTCTGTGTTATATTTTCTTTATTCTTCATAGCTCAGGGAATTGGATATCATTGTGTTGTCATAGAAGTGGGACTAGAGCCCAGCAACTAATATATGGCAGAGCCAAGGGTTCAAATGCAAGGTTTTGGGCCCCAACATAGTCAGTACTGATTTTTTATAACACCACGACTGCTTTCCTTGCTTATTTCTTTTCCTTTCTGCCTACCTACCACTTTGAATTAGTGTAGACCTTTTACAGGAGAAATATTTTGGAAAGTTTAAGAAAATGAGAGAGAATGAGGAAAGGTAGCTGAGGCCTTTAAAATTGAATCACTGATTACATTAGGCTTCACTTTAGAGGATAGGGGCTGGCGTTGGTTAATATCTGTTTTACAGTCACCGCCCCGCCCCCACCCCCCACCCCCCGCCCGAACCTCATACAGTAGAGATGAGGAGTAGCCAGTGTCTGAAACAGATGCTACAGAACTACAAAGAAGTTGGTAACGCTGATTCTCAGACAAAAGCACACTTGTGAGCACTGGGGTTGGTTTTCAGGTGGCCTAACAGCCTACAAACATATGAATTACTTGACAGAGACATGAAAGATAAATAGGTAAGAAGTATAATGGCTTCTTTTTGAAAACATTTGTAACTTTTCCAAGCAAGAGCAAGGAAATATGGAGAGTTCCAGTCCGACATGGCAACATAGGAAGACTCTGAACTCAGCTCCACGGAACACAGCAGTTTATACCTGCTTATAGAGCAGTTCCTCCTGAAAGAACTGAGGGCTGACTAAACAGCTTCTGCAAAACCATAGAATGGCAAGAGAACAGCAAGAAAAACTGAGACACAGTAACAAAGGGAACCTCCACCTCTGACAAGGCCAACAGCAGTTGGGGGGGGGGGCGAGGGGGGGATAGTACTGAGGGACCAGGAACAGATCTCTGCCCTTGGGCACAGGATAAAAGCCTCAGTGGAGAAGAGCAACTAACACATAAAAGAGACAACAGTAGAACTCTACCAAATTGCAGAGGGACTGTGGGTTCACTCTCCAGGTCAAAGAGACTGGAGGACAACACAGTTTGTGTTCCCACCCCACCTTAAAAGCCTAGACCCCACAAGGATCTAGACACCAGCAGGTCTGGTCATCAGAGTGCACCTATAACCTCAGCAAGATCAGAGTCCACAGCCCATGCCAGCTTTGGGGGCAGTGGCACTGGGGCATAGAAAATAAACTGGGTTTTTTTGTGCGTGTGGTTTTGGTTTTGTCTTGTTTCGTTTTTGTTTTCCTTTTTTTCCCTTTTTATCCCTTTTTTTCTTTTATTTTTCTATCATCATCATCATCATCATCATCATCATCGTCGTCACCTTTCTCTAAAAGCCATGGTTTAAAAGAGCAACTAGCATATAAAAGAGTCAACTCTAGAACTCCACCAAACAGTGGGGAGAGCTGCTAGAATGCTCTCTGGGTGGGAGGAGCTTATGTACATGGTCTGCACTCTCCCTCCACCTTGAAAGCACAGACCAGTGCACAGTCTGGCACCCTAACTGGCCTCCTGCCTCAGTGAACCCTGAGCCCTTAGCCCACACCAGCCCCAGCTGTCCTACCTAGGCAGCCACAAACTCATACACACCAGGACACCCCTGGTTAGTGCTCACTCCAGCCCCAGTCTTCACATCAAGGTGACACAGGTGCAGACATCCCAGAACACTCCAGGCGCACACCACTTGTGCTTCCAGTGACTTGCTAGGGCACCCACAGTGCAGAGTGCTTCACCATCTTTGGCTGACATCTGCTTCAGCTCCAGCCATCCTGCCAAGGCACACCTGTGTGGAGCACCCCAGAACACTTCCACCCATGCCAACCTCAGCTCCAGCCACCCAGCCAGGGCGCCTCCATTGGACAACCTGACCTGCTCCCAATTCAGTTTCAGCTGTCCTACCAGGGCATGTTGTGTGTGGAGAGCCCAGGGACCAGATCTTTGCTTTAGTTGTCCTGCCAAGACGACCCCCTGCATGGAACACCCCAGGACCTCCCAACCTATACCCCACACCAACTACAGCCATTATTCAGGGCACCCTCTGTGTGGAAATTCCAGAAACGCCCAAGTTTATATCCATTTCTGCTTCAGCTGTCTTTCCAAGGTGCCTCTGTGTGGAGAGCCCCTTGTCCCCCCAGCTTGGACCCACTTTAGTTTCAAGTCTCCTGCTAGGGTACCTTCTGCCTAGAGAACTCAGGGATCTCCTGGCCTGCACACCGCATCAGCTCCAGCCATTCCGCCAAGGTACCCCCTGCACAGAGCACCCTGGGACACTCTGACTTGTACCCATTTCAGCTTCAGCTGTACTGCTAGTGTGCTCTCCACGCATAGAACCCTGGGACATCCTGACCTGAATCTGCTTCAGTTTTAGTTGTCCTGACAAGGGACTCACTATGTGGAAAGTACCAGGTTCCCCTAACCCATGCCAGCCACAGGTCCAGCTTGCCAGCCAGCAAAAGTCACCAAGCATATAGTCTACATAGGGGATGACCAAACACAAGACCATTCCTTCAAGTTCAGGAGAATTAGCTGCACCTCCTAATCCATAGAAATAAACACAGAAAGTCAAGCAAAATGAGGAGACAGAGGAATATGCTCCAAAAGGAAGAACAAGAGAAGGACCAAGTGAAATAAAAATAAACAGCATGCCTGAGAAGGAATCTAAAGTAGTGATCATTAAAATACCAAGCTGGAGAGAACAGTGGAAGAACCCAGTGACACCTTCAGTAAAGAGATAGAAAATATAAGCAAGAACCAATCAGAGTTGAAGAATAAAATAACTGAAGTAAAAAACACACTAGAGGGAATCAACAGATTAGCAGATGCAGAAGAGATCTGGAAGACAGGGTAATGGAAAGCACCCAAGATGAACATCAAAAAGAGAAAAGACTTTTTAAAAATGAAGATAGATTAAGAGAACCCTTGGACAACATCAAGCAAACAAACATTCACATTCGGGAGTCCCATAAGAAGAAGAGAGAGAAAGGGGTGAAAAACTTATTTAAAGAAACAGTAGCTGAAAACTTCCCTAATGTAGGGAAAGAATCAGACATCTACATCAAAGAAGAGAGTTCCAAACAAGATGAACCCAAGGAGGTCCACACTACAACATGTAATAAGTAAAGTTTTAAAGGTTAAAGATGGAATCTGAAAAGCAAGAGAGAAACAAAAAGTTACCTACAAGGAAAAACCTATAAGATTATCAGCTGATTCTTTAGCAGAAACTTTGCAGGCCAGAAGGGAATGACACGATACATTCAAAATGCTGCAAGGAAAACACCTACAACCAAGGATAATCTACTCATCAAGGGTGTCATTCAGATTTGAAGGAGAGAGAGTTTCCCAAACAAAAAATAAAGGAGTTTATCACCACTAAGCCAGACTTAGAAGAAATGTTAAAGGGACTTCTGTAAGTCCTAAAAGAAATGACCATAATTAGACATAAAAAAATTATAAGTAAAAAGATGTAAAATAGGACCACATATTCATAAAACATGAAGGGGAAAAAGAAAAAGAAGGTTTTATTTTTTTCTTTTTTGTTCTTAGAATGCCTTTGAACTTAAAGTTCACCAAATTAATATAGACTGCTGTATACTTAGGATACTATATTTGAACCTCATGAAATACACAAAAAATAAGGAGAAAGAAAGCCAAACATAACACTATAGAAACTCATCACTCATAAGGAAAGAGAGCAAGAGGAGGAAGGAAGGAACAGGAGAGAACTACAAAAACAACTAGAAAACAAATAATAAAATGGCAGTAAGTACATACCTATCAACAATTACTTAAATGTAAATGGCCAAAATGCTCCAATCAAAAGACATAGGGTGGCAGAATGGATTAAAAAAAAAAAAAAAAAAAAGCAAGACTCATCTTTATACTGACTATAGGAGACTCACCTCAGACCTAAAGATATATACACTGAAAGTGAATGGATGGAGAAATATTCACCGTGCAAATGGAAGTGGAAAAACAAGAAAACAAAAACAAAGTAGCAATACTTATATCAGACAAAATAGATTTTAAAACAAAGACTATAACAAGAGACAAAGCATTGCATAATGATAAAGGGATCAATCCAATAAGAGGGTGTAACAGTTGTAAATATCTGTGCACCCAGCACTGGAGCACATACCTACAAAGAGCAAATATTAATGGACATAAAGAGAAATTGATGATAATACAGTAATACTAGTGGACTTTAACATTTTACTTAACACCAGTGGATAGATCATCCAGGTAGAAAATCAACAAGGAAATAATGTCTTTGAATGACATATTGGACTAGAGGGAAATAACAGATATATAGAGAACATTCCATCTGAAAACAACAAAATACACATTCTTTTTTATTGTGCATGGAACATTCTCCCGAATAGATCATGTATTAGGCCACAAAACAAACCTCAATAAATTTGAGAAGATTGAAGTCATACCATGTGTCTTTTCTGATTACAACAGTATGAAACTAGAAATAAATCACAAGAAAAAAATAGAAAAGACACAAAAACCTGGACATTAAACAACATGATACTGAACAAGCAATGAAGGGGTCAATGAAGAAATCAAACAAATGAACAAAATTAATGGAGACAAATGGAAATGAAAACATAATGGTCCAAAATCTTTGGGACACGGCAAAAGCAGTTCTAAGGGAAATATGCAGTGATATAGGTCTACATCAAGAAACAATAAAAAGCTCAAATAAACAGTCTACACCTAAAGGAACTAGAAAAAGAACAAACAAAATCCAAGGTGAATAGAAAAAAGGAAATAATAAAGATCAGAGCAGAAATAAATGATATAGAGACTAAAGCAAAAAGCAATAGAAAAAAAAAAATCAATGAAACTGAAAGCTGATTCTTTGAAAAGATAAATAAATCAATAAACCCATAGCTGGAGTCATCAAAAATAAAAGAGAAAGGACTCAAATCAGAAATAAGAGAGAAGTAACAAACTGACACAACAGAATACAAAGAATTATAAGAGAATAATGTGAAAATTTACATGCCAACAAACTGGACAACCTAGGAGAAGTGGATAAATTACTAGAAACATTCAATCTTCCAAAACTGACCTAGGAAAAAATAGAAAATCTGAATATGCTGATTACAAATAATGAAATTGAATTGGTAATCAAAAAAGTACCAAAAATGAAAGTTCAGAACCAGATGATTTACAGCTGAATACTACAAACATTTAAAGAAGAGAACACTGGTTTACCTGGGTGGCTCAGTTGGTTAAGCATCCAACTTTAGCTCAGGTCATGATCTTGCGGTTTGTGAGTTCAAGCCCCACATCAGGCTCTGTGCTGACAGCTCAGAGCCTGGAGCCGGCTTCAGATTCTGTGTCTCCCTCTCTTTCTCTGCCCCTCCCCTGCTCATGTGCTGTCTCTCTCTTTCTCAAAAATAAATGTTAAATAAATAAATAAAATAAATAAATAAATAAATAAATAAATAAATAAATAGAGTTAGTACCTATTCACCTTTATCTGTTCCAAAAATAGAGGAGGTAGGAAGGTTTCCAAATATATTCTATGAGGCCAGCATTACCCTGATACCAAAACCAGACAAACAGACCACAAAAAATGAAAACTATGGACCAAAATATTACAAACCTCATACAACAATACATTAAAAAGATCATTCACCATGACCAAGTGGAATTTATTCCGGGGGTGCAAGGATGGTTCAGTATTTGCAAATCAATCAGTGTGATACACCACATCAACAAAATGAAGAATAAAAATCATATGATCATCTCAGTAGATGCAGAAAAAGCATTTGATAAAATTCAGCATCCATTCATGATAAAGAAAAAACTCAACAAAGTAGAATGAACTTACCTCAATGTAATAGTAATAATAAAGTGGACAACACACCTCAATGTAATAAAGGCCATATATGAACAACCCACAGTTAACATCACACTCAGCGATGAAAAACTGAGAGCTTTTCCTCTAAGATTGGGAATAAGACAAGGGTGTCCACTCTCACTGTGTTTATTCAAGATAGTACTGGAAGTCCTAGGCATAGCAGTCAGACAAGAAAAAGAAATAACAGTCATCCATATTGATAAAGAAGTCAAACTCTCACTATTTGCAGATGACTGGTTACGATACATGGAAAGTTCTAAAGATTCCACAAAAACTGCTAGAAGACATGAATTCAGTAAAGCTACAGGATATAAGATTAGTATCCAGAAATCAGTAGCATTTCTATACACCAATAATGAAGTAGCAAAAAGAAAAAAAGAGAAAACACCATTTACAGTTGCACGAAAAAGAATAAAACACCTATGAATAAACTGAACCAAAATGGGGAAAGAACTGCTCTTGGAAACTATAAAGCACTGATGAAAGAAATTGAAGATGATTCAAACAAATGGAAAGATATTCCATGCTCATGAATTGGAAGAATTAGGATTGTTAAAATGTCCCAAATATTTCCCCAATCTTCAGATTCAGTGCAATGCCTATCAAAATACAAACAGCATTTTTCACAAAACTAGAACCAATAGTACTAAAATTTTTATGGAATCACAAAAAACCTCAAATAGCTAAAGCAGTCTTGAGAAAGAACAAAGTCTTGAGGTATCACAATCCCAGATTTCAAGATATACTACAAAGCTGTAGTAATCAAAATAATATGGTACTGGTATAAAAATAGACACATAGATCGATGGATCAGAATAGAGAGCCCAGAAATAAAGGAGGCAAGATTATATAATGGGGAAAAGACAATCTCTTCAGTAGATGGTGCTAGGAAAACTGGGTAGCTATGTGTAGAAGAATAAAACTGGACTACCTTTTAACACCCTACCGCAAAGTAAACTTAAATGGATTAAACACCTAAATGTGAAACCTGAAATCACAAAAATTTTAGAAGAGACCACAGGCAGTAATTACTCTAACATCAGCTGTAGCAACATTTTTCTAGATATGTCTCCTAAGGCAAGGGAAACAAAAGCAAAAAGAAACTACTGGGACTACATCAAAATAAAAAAAAAAAAATGCACCATGAACAAAGCAAAAACACAACCTACTGAAGGGGAGAAGATATTTGCAAATGATATATCTGATAAGGGGTTAATATCCTAAATATATAAAGAACTTAAAAACTCAATATGAAAAAACAATGTGATAAAAGAATGGGTAGAGGATCTGAATAGATATTTCTCCAGAGATGACACACAGATGGTGAACAGACACATGAAAAGATGTTCAGCATCACTATTCGTCAGGGAACTGCAAATCAAAACCACAGTGAGATATCACCCTTACACTTATTAGAATGGCTAAAATCAAAAACACAAGAAATAAATGTTGGTGAGGATGTGGAGATAAAGGAACCCTTGTGCACTGTAGATGGGCATGTAAACCGGTACAGCCACTATGAAGAACAGAATGGAAGTACCTCAAAAAATTAAAAATAGAATTACCGTATGTTCTAGTAATTCCACTATTGGGTATTTACTCAAAACAAACAATACAAATTCAAAAAGGTATATGCACCCTTATGTTTGTTGGAGTATTATTTACAGTAGCCAAGATATGAAGTCAGCCTAAGTGTCTATCAATAAAAAATGGATAAGGAAAATGTGGTATATAGGTATGCAGTGAAATATTACATGGCCATAAAAAAGGATGAGATTGTGATAACATGGAGGGTATTTTGTTAAGTGAAATAAGTCACACTGAGAAAGATAAATAATACATGATTTCACTTGTAAGTGGAATCTTTAGGAAAAAAAGCAACAAATGAATAAACAAAAAGAATCAAATCTATAAATATAGAGAACAAACTGATGGTTGCCAGAGGAAAGGGGGGTGGAGGGATGGGCAAGATGTGTGAGGAGGAGTGGGAGATACAGGCTTCCAGTTATGGAATGAATAAGTCCTGGGAAAAGAAGACACAGCAGATGGAATATAGCCAGTGATATTGTAGTAGCATTGCATGGTAACAGATGGTAGCTACACTTGTGAACATAGCATAATGTATAAACCTGTTGAATCACTACCTTGTATATCTAAAACTAATATAACATTGTGTGTCAACTATACTAAAAAAAAAAGTAGAAGAGAGAGCAAGGAAGTATTATTATGGCAAAATAAATTATAGGAAGAGGACCGTCATGCAAATATATTAGAACATCTTATTTCAAATATAAAGAACAAAGTAAAATAATGTTAACAGCAATGGGACTGTATGCTTTATATTGTTCCGAGCATATACTAACCGATTTAACCCTCACAGTGTTTGAGATAGCTGTTATTATAGCCACAGAAGTGGAAACAGGCTGAAAGAAGTTATGTGATTTGCCAGAGTCTCATGTCTAATGAGGAATCTGAATTTTTTTTTTACAATTTTTTTGAAGTTTATTTGTTTATTTGAAAGAGAGTCAGCGTGAATGGGGGAGGGGCAGAGAGAGAAGGAGAAAGAGAGAATCCCAAGCAAGCTCGTGCTGGCAGCACAGAGCCCAATGTGGGGCTCGAACTCATGAAACCACAAGACCATGACCTGAGCCGAAACCAAGAGGTGGATGCTTAACCAACTGAGCCACCCAGGTGCCACAGGAATCTGAATTTGAATCAGAATCTATGCTCCTAAACCACTATGCTAAATTTTCATTTTTATTGTTGTTTATGGTTTCCTTAAGTGTTTGAATCCATTTTGAAAAAAAGATTCTTAGTTAAACCAAGCTTATTGTCATTATTTTGTCATTTTGTGATTGGTTAATCACAAATTAATGAAATGTTAATTGGTCTGGCAAATGTTAAGTGGCATACCTTCTTCATACTGAAAATGCTTACTGACCAGTACAAAGCTGAGTAACATATAGTCCCTACCTTCAGAGAGTTTATGACCTGGCCCCCCTCCCCAAAAAAAAAACCCAGTAAAACAATTATAAGTAACTTTAATGCAAGCCAGAAGCAAGTTCATTTGGGGGCTCAAAGAAAAGAGAGTATATATGATTAAAGAAATATGAAAAAGTTTACTTGAAAAGGTTAATAGGGGGCACCTGGGTGGCTCAGTCAGTTGAGCGTCTGGCTCTTGATTTCAGTTCAGGTCATGATCCCAGGGTGGTGGGATTGAGCCCTGTGTTTGTGTCTGTGCTGAGCCTGAAGCCTGCTTAGGATTCTCTCTCTCTGTGTCTCTCTCTCCCTCTGCCCCTCTCCCCTGCTCATGCATGCTCTCTCTCTAAAATTAAAAAAAAATTTTTTTAAGGTTAATAGGTATTTGAAAGGTATCCTTGAAAAGGGAATAGAAAATAGGAGGAGGAGAGCATTTTAAGTAGAATGAAGAGCATGAAACATGGCATAGGAGTTAAAAATACAGAATACCTTCAGAGAATTGGCAATCTAATTTGACTTAGAACGTTAGTATAATGCAGGCTTTCGTGGAGAGTTTTGAACACAAGGATGAGGAATATACGCAAAATTAAACAAGGAAGAGCTATTATTGGGTTTTAATTTGGAGCATGAGTGATATATTTAGAGCTGTGTTAGGGATATTAATCTAGAAACAAGTGGTAGGTGAATTGGGAGAGCGAGGAAATCAAAATCGGGAGATTAGCCATGGTAATCCATCTAATACGGGTCCAAACCAGGGTAATGGTATTGTGAAATTAAACACCATCCCTTCATTCTTTCATTTATTACACACTTACTGAGCATACACTGTGTCAGGCATTGTTTCCAACACTGGAGATAGGTCAGATAGACAGACGTGGCCCCTGCCCTGAGGGAGCAAACTGACTGAGAACATAGTTGTGTTCTAGGTGGGTAAGAAAACAAAAGCACACAGTCCTCTGGAAGCATAAGACAGGACACCTTAGCCTTGTTAAATTTTCAGTCTTCCAACTTCCTTCCCTGACATTCTATTCTCTTAGGCTTTTAGGAATTTCTAACTTACTAGGAAACTCAGATGCTAATGACCAAGTCTGGCAAAGAGAAAACAGTCACAACCCTAGGTGAAGAACACCGACCACATAGCCAAGTGTCCCAGCTGAGGTTCTCTGATCTTGTACAACAGAAGCCCGCTCACACTAACTTCCACATAAGAGAAGGAACATTATTGTGAAGGTACAGGTGTCTCTCTGGGATCCATAGGTAGGAGTTATGGTCAGACCTCAGCAGAGACTGGAAAACTATCAAAAGGCAAGAACGTTGTTTTCTCTTTTTTCTGCCTTTTCCTGTCCTTCATGCTCAGGCGCCTGCCCCACCTCCACTGCCCTTGTGCACTCACCAATAACTTTTACATCTGCTTTTCCCTTTGTTTTTGCCTTACTCTTTTCTTGTCATGCTGGCTATCTCTGTCTTCCTATGTACATGTGGCTATATGATACAACAGTCCCAACCCAGTTTTTCGTGTCTTTAGTTCAAGGGATCTATGGACACTGAAGGCTTTAGTGAGTTTCAGTTCTCCTGATTCCCAGGAGAATCTGTATGGGTTTGGCACGGGGCTAGCCGCAGTCAAGGTAGCAGTATACTGCTTCTGGAGCCCATGGCCAGGAGGGGAGCAGAAGGGATTTCTCAGGGGAAAAGGCATAGGTTAACGTCTCAGAAACTCCAGTTTCATCACATTAGCTGTGTTTATGTGATATGATAGTGATTTTTTTTCCTCCCTAGAAAACTCACAGTTAAAGCATGCATGCGTGTTTTACAATAGATGATATCTTCAAGCCTAATGATATTTGTTATTTATTGAGTGCTGACTTTAAGCAGGTGCTTTTCATAACGTATATAATGTGGCTTCCATCTGAATAGCCAGTAGTCTCTTCAGATCTAACGTGGGCTAAATGGAGTACTGCTCAGCGATTATCTGACTTCCGATAATGCCATTTTATACCCACCACTTATCGAGTTGTATTGTAACTATTTGTTTTCAACTCTGGTCAAGGAGTTCCTTAAGGCAGACACATGTCTTATTCATCTTTGTATCTCCAGTGCCTGAAACAGAAGTTTCTGCAGTGGTAGTTGCTCAGTAATTGCACTGCATGGAATATGAGGTTGAATCACTGTAAGCATTGCTGTATGATTTGACCCATGGGTTGAGGAAAACGAGATGTGTAGACAGTTTTGAACTTGGGTGACAGAAATAGGAAAAGTCTGGAGGAGCTGATTGGAATGGCCAGGAGGTAGGAATGAAGATAGTGAATAGACTATTGACAGAATCCAGGTCCTAGATGCCAAATTGGATGGAACAATTCAGTTTGTATTTTTTTTTACAAGACTATTTCAATATGTCTTTTGTGTAAAGAAATGCTTTTAATTTTTAAAAGGCAGTTTATCTTAAATGCATTTTAAATAATAAATAATAAAGGGGTTCTTTATCCGGACATTATATAAATATGATACTTAAGGTGTTTTGTTTTATTTTAACAGGAACAAGAATGGTAAGTCCAGCATCTTTAAGAAAACTTCTGGAATCTTGTAAAGATCTTTGCTTGCTTGATGTGTCCTTCTGTTCACAGATTGATAACAGAGCTGTGCTGGAACTCAATGTGAGCTTTCCAAATGTATTCATAAAAAAGAGCTTTACGCAGTGACTTCGTATATGTTCTATAATAAAATCCATGTGCTTTCGTAGGGTTTTATTTTGGCGTTGGTTTTGTTTAGTTTTATAATGGTGGGAATGTCTTACTGCTCCATTAAGGCATTTGTAGATTGTAAAGAAAGATATGAAATTCTCCATTAAATCAAGTAAAAATGTAAAGAAGTGTTTTCATAAAATATTGTAAGCGCTTTTCTTCAAGAATATGTGAGTGGGTCACATTATTTTTACCTTATGTTCATCAGTAATATTATTCTTTAGTCAATAATTACATGTGTACATAAAAGAGTAATATGGAAACCTTTTAACTTATTTTTAAAGGAACACGTTGAGCCAGAAAGTATCATGATGTTTAAAAATAAAATTAATTTTCACACCCTCATGTAAAGATGTCTTATTATAATAAGCCTTATGACCTGGCCAGTGTTTTGTTTGATGTATACAGAATTTTCAGAGTTAGTTGGAGGAAGAGTCTTATTTTTTCATGTTGTAATTATTTTTTAAGCTGATACATTAACTCTTCAATTTGACGGTTTTAGTTTTTCCATTTTTCTTCTGACTTATTTATTTTACTACTGGATAATACCAGTGTAGAAATGTGGGCGTAATCAAGAACAAGAGGTAAACTACTAAACAAAATAACTTTCCAACTATTAGCAGATGCCTTAAAAATTTGCCTGAGGGAGAGGCTTAAGACTTCTGAAATATACGTGGATTATATCTATTTTTTTCTGTGTCCCAGCACCTTAAATCATTAGAAATCAGTTACAGTGGAGGAAAAACAAACACTGTTTTGTTAAAATAGTGAATTGATTTAGTTCTCTTGCTGAGAAAGTAAACAAAATATTTTGTGGCATGAAAAGACAGGGCTGTTTTGAGTAGCAAACTAATATTAAGTGTATAGTATAACCAAATTTACTTTCCCACATAGGACAAACTGCTAAATTCCAACATCTGCACATCCCAGAATAATCCGGTAGAACTCTACTGTCCTATCTGGCAGCCACTAGCCATATATGGCTGTTTTATTTAATTGTAGTTAAGTGTAATTAAAAATTCCATACCTCAGTTGTGCTAGCCACATTTCAGGTGTTCAGTAGTCACCTGAGGCTAGTGGTTATCATATTGGACATCATTACTCTAGAATTTCTTGTAGCCATTTAGGAAGAAGCACATTTAGTTAAAAAATTAGCATGCTTAATATATATCTCTGGGCAGTTTTTGAGGGCATTCTCAAAAGTACATATATGAAAGCATTTTTCCCCCAAAGTGCATAAGCTAGTGAATTTATGTATATGACAAATATTAGGCAGTCAATAAATATTTATTGAATGAGTAAGAATATATTATTGAGCTAAGCCATATAATATGTCAAACCTTAAAAACGTAAAGGCTATAGGGGCTCCTGGGTGGCTCAGTCAGTTGAGCATCAGACTTTGGCTCAGGTCATGATCTGGTGGTTTGTGAGTTCGAGCCCCACATCGAGCTCGCTGCTGTCAGCATGGAGTCTGCTTTGGACCCTCTATTCCCTCTCTCTTTGTCCCATCCCCCACTTAGGCCCCCAAAAAATAAACAAAACATTAAAAACAATTTATAATGTAAATGTTATAAATTAGTACTATGCTTATTCTTCTCTAGAATATAAAGAATGCAATACTGTGACATTTGAAATATTAAAATAGCAGTACAGTCTCTTCCATATAAGAAACCATCTATATGAAGATTGCTGTCATGGGGCAGGACTCACCCTGTCTTCTGTTTTCATGGCAGAAGCAAGGGCCAGTTGGGAGAGGGCTGGGTTATCCTACACGTTACCTTCATGCACTTGTATTTTCTTTCCACTCACAAATGTATATAAACATTTTAGATGTTTTATCTGGTGGAACTTTTAGGAGGATGAGATTTATAATTTGACTACCAACTGGGTGAAGTGGTACTTTTATCATAAATTAGCAACCGACATTGAGTTGATGCCTACTTTGGCCAGACCCTCTTTGGTAGGCTTTGTATTCCCTGAGTCACTTAATCTTCACAACAACCCTGTAAGATAGACACTATTGCTTGCTTCCGGTTACAGTTGAGGAAACTGAGGCAAAGAAAGATTGAAGAACTTCCTCCTGTCCACATACCTGCTGGTGGCAGAGCCATTTTACACACCTTGGACATCTGGCTTTTACACACCTAGGCAGTGCGTTTAACCTGTGTTTTAAGTGTGCAGGGTGACTTCTGATTCCGGAGCAGAGGTCAGCAAACATTTTCTGTAATGGACTAAGAGGCAAAATTGAGATTATTATGTAGGTATTATATAATGAGAGAGAGAATGAATTTCCACAAAATTTTTATTGACAGAATTCAAAACATAGTAATGGAAAACAATTTTTTTGTGATACGGTTCTACTAAAGAAGAATGGAATACTCGTGGGGAGGATAATATTTCACTCAATTGGGATTCAAAGTTACTATTTCCTATCATCAGAATTGATTGTAAGTATTCATCTGTTAATGTTGATCTCTAGTAAGATTTTACATATTTTGTCTTTGAAAATATCTTTTCAGACAGATAAGAATTGCCAAGTACATATGTTAATCCATGAGAGTATTTTCCGGAGCATATTTATCACTTGGAAGGCATTGGTAGAATTCTATTAGATTCTTTCTTTCCTTGGTCTTTTCCTTTTAGCCTGCTAGAGCCTTGCAGATTAATCCCTTCCAATTGAGGGTTACGTGGAAGCTCCTGAATTGTACAATTGAATGGATTTTGAAAAATGGAAATTTCCTTTACATTTGCATCAGGGTCCGAAAAACACTGCCGGACCTGTGGTTTGAGCAGAAAATATATCTGCTGCAGATTTGTGCGACAATGGAAATACTGCTTCTTGTCTTCCCTCTTGAGAGCACAGGAATATATAAAGCTCCTGGGTGTTACTTTGTGATTCAAATCATGTTAGTTGTCATCAAAATTACTCTAGTGTATGTTTCTTGCGTGAACATTGTTTTGCTGTCTCCACCTCCAGAGCTTCTGATTCAGTAGAATTTGCATTTTAATGAGTAATCAGTCGATGCTGATGCTGCTGGTCTGAGGGCACTCTTTGAAAGGCACTACTCTAGAACACTCTGAATCTGGAGGAGCCTTTTCCTGAATCCTACAGACAGTGGGGATAACTGTTCCCATTGTTTTGCACTGTCTCAATTTTTGGTTGAATTCATTACAAAACATCATCAAGTCTGCAACCAAAGCTAGATTCCAAAGCCATTCAGTGTTCTGTAACAGTAGTTGAGGGTATTTTCTTCTGGTCCAGAAAAATTGCAGTGTCAGTTCTGAACTCAAAAACTCACAATAAAACTACTGCTGCTAAGCCAACTGGTAGGACAAATCGGGATGTCACCTTCCATAGCTGACAAAAGATAACAACTGATGCCGGTTACATGAAGTTCAATGTTGAGAGCACTAGTTCATTAACACAAGATGAAAGTCGACCATATTCCACAAAAACCTGCTTTAAATAGTACAGTGAATAACCATAGGGTTTTAATACTTTGCATCTTCACAAGTTTTGTAAATTTGACCACCTAAGCCTTTTTTTTGCTCCACACGTTCTTACCACCAGATGTAACACATCTTAGCAGATTCTACTTCAGCTTGTACCAAAGTCACGTTTTCTTAACTTCTTAGAAAATACTCTTACCTATAGTTGTTACACACAGACTATTCATAGAAACTAACTCTTCAATCACTTCAGCCTCAGCATTGACTTATCAAATAAACCACAATAACCAGGCAGTAGCAGTAACATCTGTTGACTCATCAAGAGCCAAGGAAAACTACTCAGAATCATTTGCCTTGTTTTTTTTTGTTTTGTTTTGTTTTGTTTTTTGTTTTTTATTGACTGTTGATGTTGTTCCCAATGTTCTCCACTCTTTGAGCGACTGTTGTTGCCAAAAGGCTAATAGTCTAAGCAAGTTTACTTTGGACACTTTAGTTGATGAATCAAAAACATTTTAATTAACTCACCATTGGTAAATGGCTCTCCTTGCTTGGCTAACAAATGAACCGCTCAGAAGCTTATTTTGGCTGCGGCTTTATTTTCATGTTTTTATTTTTATAAAGAAATTCTGTAATGAAATGAGATACCTTGCTTTAAGTTTTCTAATTTTTCTGGCCACTGTGGTGAGTACTTCACTTGATAATTCCAATGTATGTATAGTATTCTTCCAGAACAGCCGCAGTGTTGCTGCATGTTGAACACAGTGCTTTGCCATCTAATTTGATAACAGAATTATCCAGACTGCACCGTGCCTTCAGCACATGAAACTTGGAGTGCACGTTTCTTTTTTTCCTTTCCCTTTCTTTGTTCTGGCATTATGAGTATCCACTGGTAATAAATAACTATTGTGGAAGGACCAGATGCGTGGTATTCAGAAGGCGAAGGTTATAACTGCATCACTGCAATTTGTAATGAGCCAAGCAGAAGAGCAGAGCAAGGAGAGCACCGTAGGTCTCTGTTGTAGCCCCTTAACCTCTTCCCCTGTGGTGTGGTAGCCACTATAGACGATGTATAAATGAATGTGGCCACATTGCTTATGGACACTGAAGGTTTAATTTCATGTAATTTTCATGTGTCACGAAATACTATTCTTCCTTTTATATTCTTTTCTTTTTTGCCAATAGAAAATGGAAAAACCGTTTTAAGTGGCAGGCTGATGGAGCAAATTTGTAACCCGGGTTCTAGGATATTCTCAAATCAGTGACTAAGCTCAGGTTTGCACACTCTTAATTTTATACACCGCTCTCAAACCTCTTCTCAGCTTTTATCTTTCTCACTTTACCATTTAGATTTTAATATGAAGAACCATATTTTATTGACTTAGAAAAAAACAAAAATTTTTACCATAACAAAAGAGAATTTTGAACTTTTCTTTTTTATTGAGGTATATTTGGCAACTAAGAATTGTATATGTTGAAAGTATACAATTTGATGATTTGATACACATATATACATTGTGAAGTCATTGCCACATTCGAGCTAAATAATGTATCTTTTTAGATAGTTACACCTTTTTTTTTTTTTTTTGGTAGTGACAAGCACATTTCAAGCATACAGTAAGTACTATTTACTGTAGTCACATTGTACATTAGATATCCAGAAGCTATTCATCATGCATAACTGAAACTTTCTTTTAACCAACATCTCCCCATTTCTCCCTCCCCTAGTCCCTGGTAACCCTTACATTCCTGTGAATTTGACTGTTAGATTCCACATAAAAATGAGATCATGCAGCATTTGTCTTTCTGTGTCTGGTTTGTTTCAGCAAAGTGTTCTCCAGGTTCATCCATGTTATTGAAAATGGCAGTATTTCCTTCTTTTCAAGGCTGAATACCATTCATTCCATTATTATATGCGTACACAGTATAAACGATATGTGTGTGTTGTGTGAGAGTGTGTGTGTGTGTGTGTGTGTGTGTAAACACACATCACCTATTTTTGTTATCCATTCATCTGTTGACAGATGCTGAAAATAATGTGGGAATGCAGATATCTCTTTGAGATCCTGATTTTATTTTCTTTGGATATATACCCAGAAGTGGGATTGCTGGATCATATGGTAGTTCTATTTTTAATTTTTTGAGAAACCTCCGTACTGTTTTTCATAATGGCTGTACCAATTTACATTCCCACCAACACTGTACAAGGATTCCGTTAACAAGAGAAAATATGTAGACTATCCATTAAAATTTGAAGACAACTGACCCATTATTATTAGTATTGTCAACTAACTTAATTGTTTTAATATTTGTTAGCATTTTGGTAAGATAAAATATCTTTCCAGTGACTAGTAATAGATAAAGCTATGTCCCTGACTCTGTGAGCATAATTAAAGGAGCCTCTTAATTTAAACTGCCATAAAATAAGACCCTAAAAATATACAATATATAGAAAAACATTTACATAGCTAATATTCTTCTTTTTTGTTGGGGTGATTAATTTTGAGCCAATATGTAGCAAAGAAAAAGTGATTTTTTTTTTTTTGCAGAAGTGTTTTTATTTTTGGTGTTTCCCAGGAATTAACTAAAGACTGGAAACTCATATTTACAAGTATAGTAATGCTAACCAAAGAGCTATAAAACCAAATGAAAATTTCATTTGGCTACCACGTAAATTAAAAATGATTGTTTGATTTTTCATTTTTTTACTTTACAGTATTAAAGGATACCTATTCTTGACACAGTAATTTTCATTTTCAAAGCCATTTATCACACATTTTTTCAGTGCTGCATCTAGTTTCCTCTTGTTTAGCACATTTAATACTAAATTAATACTTCAGAAGAACTTTTCATGTTTAGCCATTCTGAAAATGTCAGTGACCCTTACCAGAATGTTAGCTATTGCTAAAACACTATTCTAGCAGCTGTGATTTTTTTCCTTGTAACCTGGTTCTCTAGCAGTTACGTTAATGTCAATAAGCAAATGAGGTGATGATTGACAGCAATAGCTACAAGTCAAAAGGGAAAAGATAAATTACTTTAATCAGATATCATGATTTATTATATATATTTTATAACCGTGGACAGAGGCCAAGATTTTTCCTTTGACACAGCAGAAAGTATATAAAGATTTTTGCCTATAAGTCTAAATTTTGTGCTTAAATTTTTGTACATATGAATACCATTAATGGTTTGTTTGATTACATTTTGAAAGGAAAAATGTAATTATGTTGAAATTAACATTTTCAGAGGAAAGAAGATTTTTTATCGGTGTATTTGGCAAGTAAATTAGTGCAGTCTTAGCTATAAAATTTCAATGAAAAATTTAAAAGCAAAGCAGTCATGTGATCAGATATATTGAGTAGATTACACTAAAGATAAAACAGCTCTTTCTGTTACAAATGAGAATCTGTACAGACAACTGAGATGTTTTAAATTTTATTTGTATAAAAATGCTGTTCAATATCTAATGATTTTTATTGTTTGTATTATTCTGTACTTCAGAATAATAAGATAAGCTTGAGTATCTCATTAGCTCACTTTCAAAATTGATCATTTCAAGACACTGCTGAATATAATGGAAGGTTTGGGTAAATAGGTTTGTGTCACAGCCTCTATGAAATTAGACGAGGCTAAGCCTAGTAGATGAGCGATCATCTGTGTGCTAAACACTCACAATCCGTCCTCATGTTACGAAATGACATCCGCTCATTTTAAACTCAAAAATTACACGAGTCTGCAACTAAACTGCAGACTGCATGCACACTATTATTTACTTCTCTTTCCTTTCTCAGTAATTCCCCCACATAAGATTTATTTACTTAAAGTTTGGTTGGCTTGTTACTTAAACCAGAGTTTGATACAGTGTTTAACTGATTTTACTTACAGGGTATCGTGTACTGTGGCATTTGCTTTTTGTGGAAGCCAGTCCCTTTCTTACGAATTAGCTCCTAAGTACTGCAGTTCTTGTCGCGCCCAAATTACTTTGGTGAACTAGAACGGAATGAAGTACACAAGATAAGACACATTCATCTATCCAGTTAGTCAACAGTATGTATATATGGACAACAAAGACATGTTGAGATCTCTTGTGCTAGCACATAATTAGGTGGGCAGATCAGGTTTACAGAATGCATATAAATCACCAAAGACACATTTCAAAAGGGGCATATGTGCCAAGAAAAAATTCTATGGTGAAATAAGCACGGGATAAAGAATTCAGCACAGTCAGGCAGGTTTCCTTACTGCTGAACTTCAGAACCTTGATATTTAATGGACACTGAAGGTGAGATGAGGTAAGGTTTGTGGCGTTTCCCAATTTTCTGTGGAATACTTGTCAACATTTCTTGGAAACTAGTCTCTCGGAGCACTTTGGCAAGTGTTACTAAGCAGTACATGGTGTCTTATAAAAAGTATTGACTACAGGGGCACCTGGGTGGCTCAGTCGATTAAGCATCCGACTTTGGCTCAGGTCACCATCTCACAGTTTGTGGGTTTGAGCCCCGCATCGGGCGCTGTTCTCAGCACAGAACCTGCTCCAGATCCCTTGTCTCCCTGTCTCTCTCTGCCTCTCTCCAGCTTGAGCTTGCTTGCGTGCTGTCTCTCTCCACAAATAAACATTTAAAAAAAAAGTATTCACTACAGTTACTTTTAAATGCTTCCTCAAGATCCTGCATTGTAATTTCTTAACAATAAAAATATTTAAAATGTATTTATTTAAGAGGAAGATTAGGAAGTTGACTAGTGCTCTGGCGATACGATGAAAAAAATATTTCTGGGCATGATTTCTTTTTATTTGGGCCCATAATTTCTAAGTCCATTTTTCTTCCTGTATTAGATTTCTAGAATATGTATTTACTTTAGGTATCCTAAAATTTGGGGAACATGAATGACAGTCTAGTCATTGGGAATGGCTAAAGGAATTGCCATCATATGATGATTTTTCATATTTGTATGTAGGGTTTCACGGTCAAGTTGCTGTATTTACTCTTTATATCTTGTGCTAGTCCATAAACTATTCTAATCATCAATTGTGTAGCCATAGAAAGAGTAGAAATTTTAGATTAACTTCTGAGCAGTGACTACTTAAAAATGTGTAATATGTAGTATGTGTTTTTTAAAGTTACAGTAACAACAGTTCAGAGCTACCATCTGTTTTGCTGAAGTCTATGAATCAAAGAAGTTGGTAATTTATTACAAGACCATTTCTTCCCAATTAGATACTTTTACATTACGTGAACCCTGTTATATGTGTAGTCATACATACATTCATATATTCTTTTCAGCTTTTAGGTAAATATGTGTTTAATTTTGTTAATTTTTTTAGTGGAAAGTTATATTTCTGCAGTGCTTTCCATAGAATATTTGTAAGTTGCTGCTAAGATTACAACCATAAAAGCTAGAGAATTATTAATACTAATACAGATTCTGTCACACCATTATTTCATTTGAGATGTTTTTGCTCACAGATACCCCAAATAAGGAATTGATCGTGTTGATTCCTTTGTTGAAAAGCCCTAAAAATAATTCCACCCAGTAAAACCTAAAATAAATATCCATAAGTATTTATAACCAGAAATATTTGTAAAATCGAAAGACCTTCACATGTGTGTTCCTAGCATATGTTACCTTAACGTTTGTCAGCGCTGTGTCTGACCATGCGTAGCTACACAGAAAAGAGAGAAAATATTAGACTATTGAACAACTATTCTGCTTCTTTCAAAGCATCTTTTTTTTTTTTTTTTTAACATTTATTTATTTTTGAGACAGAGAGAGACAGAGCATGAACAGGGGAGGGGCAGAGAGAGAGGGAGGCACAGAATCGGAAGCAGGCCCCAGGCTCTGAGCCATCAGCCCAGAGCCTGACGCGGGGCTCGAACTCAACAGACCGCGAGATCGTGACCTGAGCTGAAGTCGGACGCTTAACGACTGAGCCACCCAGGCGCCCCTCAAAGCATCTTCTGATCGCCCATGAATATACGCTCCTTGCCAAAGCCAGGGGTCTCATTTCCTACTCTCGGCTCTGTCTTGGTTACCGGAGCCTGGAGTCTGAGCAGAGTGGTGTCCTGGGGCCTCCGTCTTACCCCTCAGCACCTTCGGTCCTTAACCTCTGTAACAAGCCACTCGCTTCGGTTTTAACTCGGTAGCCTTCAGTCCTCCCTCATAAATCAAATTAGGCCATCTATTTTTTTTAATGTTTTGAACATTAGAGTACCAAATGTTAAAGAAGGTGACTTTTTAAGCCTTTTGATAAATGTTCAACCACCAACTCTCTGGTGGGGGAAAAGCCCTGATTTGGAGTGCCTCCCAATTTTTGTCATGCAAATATTCCCTGATTTGGAGCTTTCAGTGTGAAGTGACTCAATGCTGATTTGGGATGAGATGCACACACTTTGTTCTTTTGAGCTGATGCGATCTAGCTCCCGCTCACCAACGCCAGATGAAAATAGGCAAAAGAAGCTATAGCTAGTTTTCCCGCCAAGGTGGTATTATCTGTACTCAAGTGATCCTTCAAAATCTATGAAATTCTTCCTTGCCACCAAATACATTGAAAAGAATAAAATTAGAAAGTTTCCTACACTATTATCAAATCATCGCCAGTAGGAGGATTAAGAATACTAAGAAGAAAAATACTTTGAAAAAACTTACAAGGAGAAGCAAAATATTTTTGCTGATGTAAATCTGACATCGGTCATGTAAATTGAAAGAGCATTGTGTGTTTGTGGGATTATAATTAAAAAAAAAAACATTTCCCTATATTTCCACGGACTTTGAAAATTATATCCCCAGATAAATTGTGACATTTCCTTTCTGCATGTTGGTGCCATTTTACATTATGAAATTGTCATGGAGATTCATTACATCTATTTTCCAAACACAAATGACCATAATTCAAACATGTACCTATCATATACCAAACTCTAAACTGCATAAAAACATTCTATCACTAACGTATATGTAGGCACATTGATAAGATGTGTACACAATTTTGTAACAAAGATTCTGAGCTTGGGAACCTCAGAATTTTTACTTTTGATATCCTTCTGCCTCAGGTACCAGATTTTTGGTCCAGATTTGGAAGCATTTATGTATTAGCTTTTATCAGGCTACAGTGAATAACAACTTAAGAAATACGAGTGGCTTCCAAGAACATCTAATTCTCGCTCATGTGGCATGTTAGCTACTGTGGGTTGATTTCTGTAGCTACCTTCAGGATGTGGTTCAGGTTCAGGTCTGCTCCATCCAGGACCCAGGCTGAAGAAGGCCCGAACTAGGATATGCCCTTTCAGTGGCAAAAGGCATGATGGAGGAGAAGTGGAAGCAATGTGAAATGCATCTATAATGTCGAAGTGGCGATGCTGCTCATTAGGTCCGCTCACACTCTGTTGGCCAAAGCCAGGCATGTGGCCAAGCCGTCATCAGGCAACAGGACTGCTCTCCTTCAGGGAGCCATTAGAGGCCATAGCCAAAGGTGTTGGGAACAAATAATTCTGAACAACAATACTCCAGATACCGCAATTTTCCACCAATGTTTGAGCTCACTGTAAGCAGCCAAAGTATGTCAAGATAACATGAGAGGAAATAACATCTTCATTCTTTACAAAGAAATGTATTACTGATAACATTGGTTGACGTTCAGAATTTTTAGGAGGATCCCCACTCTTTCTATTTCACCCCTGGGAAAATAAAAAGCTTGTCTCAAATACCACTATCACCTAATTCTCTAGGAAATAAAAAATAGGATAAACTAATTGAAATGGCCCTAGAGAATTGATGGTGTAGGAATGGAAACAACAGAAGGGGAACAGGAGTCCAGAGGAATCCACAGTCTGGACTGTGTGTGCTACATCGTAGTTGTTATTTAACTTTTCTGTGTCTCGAGTTCCTCATGTGTAAAATAAGAAAGTTGTTCCACAAGCTTCCTAAGGTCATTCTTACTATAATGCTCTCATTCTAATGCTTTTTTATTGTCGTCTCATTAACAAAGCATATCCTTCTTCAATTTTTATTATAGTTTAACTCGTTTTTCTTAGAATTATGGCAGAGCAATGGGATTTTAATTTTCTTTTATTCATATCCTACCCAATTAAAAAAGGGAGTCAAGATAAAGTAATAGAATACAATCCTCCTTGTTTTTAATCTTAATATTCAAGCTAATACTTCCTTTACTCTGAGGTTGCTGATTTAAACATCACTATATGTAAGAATCATCTGGGAGCTTGTTTAAAATGTAAATTTGTAGCCCCCAAACCCCCGGAGATTCCAAGCCTAGACAGAACCCAGAAAACTACATTTCTAACAAGCATCCCCAGTATCCACACTAGTCTAAGCAGTACAAACTCTATATATTGATGATAATAACGACAATAATAATAATAACAACCCCAAACACTGAGATACTAAATACCTAGCCTAATAATCTGAAATCAGTTACTGCCATGCCTCTCAATTATACATTCCTTATTTGGTGGCTGTATTTTGTCTTCATTAATTTAACTTTTTCTTTTCTGCATTTAGCTTATTGGACCTCTGTAAGGTATGGAATTATGTTCATATAGAAGTTTTAGAAACGCGGCAACCAAAATATCTTAATACTCCTTTGAAGTGAAAGTGCTTCGGTTAGTATTGGCTTCTTCAAATCCATAAGGGTAGATCCACCCGAGACTGAAATACTACAAAATTAGCACTACTGTTAGATTATTACCCCCAGTCCCCTGCTTCTCCCCTTGTTCCTCCAATCTAATCTCCACATCCACATACTCCTTTTAAAACATGCTCACATCATCTCATTTCTCTGCTTAAAATCCTCCAGAATAGAAACCAAAACCCTTATCTTCTAGGATCTTATCTCTCCAACTAGCCCCCACCCCCCACCTCTGCACCTGCTCCTTGCTGTAATGCTCTTCCCCCTGTATCTCCACCATCCCAGCTCTCACTTTCCTCAGGGCCCTGTTCAAATATTGCCTCTACAGAGAGGCCCTTATTGACAGCTGATAGAGTAGTGTATTCTCTCCCACCTATCAATCACTACCCTATGTACCCTGTATTTTTATTAATAGCGCTTAGGACTCTCTGACATACTATGTGTTGATTTATATCCATCCCTCTATAAGTTTTACCTCTATAAGTATAAGGGCTTTGTTTTGTTCACTGCTCAGTCTTCCAGGAATTAGAATAATACCTGGCACAGAGTAGGTACTCAATAAATATTTGTTGAGCAAATTTTGGAGATTGTACACAGCTTGGCCTGTCTCCAGTATAAGGCAAGACTATTAAGATCCAAGTTTTATAAGATAGGCGATGTTTTTAAAGGCAGTTTTATTTTCTCTTAATGCCCCATCTATTTTGAAAGTCGTTTTAATTTATTACTTTTAGATTTATCATCCCTTTTTGCAAACTCTCTTCTTTCCATCTTTTTCTAGTCTATTTTTTAATTATGTGTGATACTTTATTTTGAATTATGGCAATTTAAAGATGATATTTCATTTCAACAAGTTTTAATTACTTAATTGAAACACGAAACTCCCAACTATGAATTCAACGTTGGTGAAAGGCACCAGATTTACATTCCCATAAAACTGAGCACTTATCTTCATGTGATACATATATGGGATAGGTATATGAATGTGTAATAGCATTCAGGATTTCCTCTGAAAACTAGAAATCTTCTTGAGTAAAAAACAAACTAAAAGGATAATTTATTTTTCAGTACCGTCTGATACATGCCCTCTAAAGCCAACATATATACTGGTAGATATTTTTATGCCATAAAAATATGCCCGATTGGGGGCGCCTGGCTGGCTCACTATGTAGAGCATGTGACTCTGGATCTCAGAGTCATGAGTTCAAGCCCCACGTTGGACATAGAGCTTACTTAAAAAATAAAATAAAAATAGATGCCTGACTGAAACAGAACTGAAGTTACATAGATAACAGGTCCAAAGCCCTTTGAAAACTGAAGGAAAAAAATAGCTGCTGTAGTGTTTACAACATTTCTAGTAGAATAAGATTAGACCACATTAAAACAACCCAATTATTTGGGCATTTTCCCCTCCCTGGCCTAGATTTCCCTAATTGTTCCTTACTGCCTGGTCTGGTCCTAGACATGTTCCAGTACACGGTCAGGAATGAAGGTCTGGGTCACCTCACCATGTAAATAACCAAGACCAGCAGAGGTGCTTGCTAAAGGCAAAGGGAATACCAAATGGCTAGTGGGAAGGAGGTAGTCGTGAATACCAGCTATGACCTCATGACCAGTTACAAAAACGAGGGCTTGTTGTCATGAGTACTTTTATTTCATTATGAAGATGTTTGGGTATTTAGATAGCACACAACTTTGTTTTAGTCTCTCTTTTATCCCCTTATCATGTACTAAGATGTGTTGACTTTATATCATAGTATTTAAGTATTATTAATTTTACATCATAGTATTTACATTACAGGATATCAAGAAGACTAAACGTCATCTAAGGACTGTGCATTTTCTTCTGGCAAAAGTGTTAGTGGCTTTTTCGTCGTATGCAGGGTACTTGTATCATGCTGGGTGGAAATCTGACCTTATTTTCTTCATTTGGAGATTAAGTACAGTTTCAGAAGCTGTGTAGGGATGCCAGGTTTATAAGGGGTACACGTGTGATGGTTGATTTTATGTGTCAATTTGGCAGCACTAGGTGCCAGGATATTTGATCAAACATTATTCTGGGTGTATTCTTTGTTGACATTAACATTTAAATCAGTGGACTTTGAGTAAAGCAAAAATGCCCCCATAATGTAGGTGGGCCTTATCCAACCAGTTGAAGGCCTGACTCGGACAAAAAGCTCGGCCTCCTTCAAGCAAGAGAGAATTTCTCTAGCATGCTGTCTTTGGCTTTTTTTTTTTTTTTTTTTAAGTTCATTTATTTATTTGGAGAGAGAGAGCAAAGATGGGAAGGGGCAGAGAGAGAGGGAGAGAGAGAGAATCTCAAGCAGGCTCTGCACCAGCAGCGCAGAGCCCTATGCAGAGTTCAAACTCCTAAACTTCGAGATCATGACCCGAGCTGAAATCAAGAGTTGGATGCTTACCTGACTGAGCCACCCAAGTGCCCGTGCCTTTGGGCTTTATCTACAACATTGGCTCTTCCTGGTTCTATAGCAAACTGCCATTGGACTCAAACTGGAACACTGGTTTTCCTGGGTCTCCACACTGTCAGACCACCCTGCAGATTTTGGATATGCCAGCCTCCATAATCCCATGAGCCAACTCCTTTTGATATTGTATGGATATTTATACATACATACATACATATAGACATAGCCTCTTGGTTTCATTTTTCTGGAGAACCCTGGTTGACTAATACACTTCCCAACAAGGCCAAAAAAGCTTGTGACCTAAAATTATATATGAGAAAATAAAGACATTTTATTAACTAGATTCAAAACATTGTATATGTACTAATGACCATGTCATAGGATCCCCTAAAGCTAGCAGCAGTTTGCATAATGCAGCTTTATTGACGAGATCTAGTCATCCACTGGGCCTTCCACGTGTAGCCTTTTCTTTAAAAACAAATTTTTTTTTAACGTTTATTTATTTTTGAGACAGAGAGAGACAGACATGAATGGGGGAGGGTCAGAGGGAGAGGGAGACACAGAATCCGAAACAGGCTCCAGGCTCTGTCAGCACAGAGCCCTGTGCGGGGCTCGAACTCATGGACCGCGAGATCATGACCTGAGCTGAAGTCGCACACTTTACCGACTAAGCCACCCAGACACCCCTCGTGTAGCCTTTTCTATCACCATGCACTGGCTTACCTTACAAACATCTTACTTTATTTTTCAATAAACATGATTTTTGTAGGACTTTTTGCTTTTTTACAAACTTGAGACCCAGAATATTTAGGTTACTTTGTCACTGCCAACATTTTTTGTAAATCCTGTAAGTTAACATAACACTGGTGCACAATGAAATCTATTTTTAACCTTCTATATTGCCAATAATGGTAACTTAATTTTTTTCTTATAAAATAGTAGAAAATGTTTTTGTTGTTTCTGTCCTACTTAATAGCTGAATACAAGCTCGGACAAAAAATAAAAATCGGATGTATATGTTGGCTACTAGATTCATTAAATCAATTACGTCTGAAATTGAGCCATAGAAAAAAGTAAAGAATTATGGGATATTGTTTCAGAATCATTTGAGAAACTTCTGTGAGATATTGAGGCTCTGTAGGACAGTTTACAAAACAACGTACAAGAAATTAGAGTATAACATTAGTCGGCTTCCTACAAGAAAAAAAAAAGAACAATTTTTGAAGTTCCTTCAAGGACAAAAGATAATGGATGTTTTTATAGTTTGCATCTGGACTAACTCTATTAGCATCATTAGTGGTAATGTATTCCAGAAGCCATTTAATGTAATTATGCAGATAATATTTTTTCGTTAAGAATGTTGTGGAATTTCAAATAAGTACATTTTTAGATGAAATCTTTTAATCTTCTAAGAGTACTTTCCTAGAAAAGTGTATTACCTCTGCAGTAAGAACTAGGGAAACTGTAGGTTAAGAGACCAATAACATTCAGTTTTGTAACTCACTTAAATAATGATATAACCTTTTTTTTTTTTAAGTTGCTAAGTCAAGATAGAGTTCTGCAAGCATCCTTTCTTTTAGGTCGTAGTCTAGAAATGTCTTTTTTTTTTAATTAAAAAAATTTTTTAATGTTTATTTTTGGGAGAAAGAGACACACAGAGAGTGATGGGGGAGGGACGGAGAGAGAGGGAGACACAGAATCCCAAGCAGGCCCCTGGCTCTGAGTCGTCAGTACAGAGCCTGATGAGGGGCAAGATCATGACCTGAGCAGACATCTGACACTTAACCGACTGAGCCACCCAGGCGCCCCTAGAGACTTTTTTTTTAATGTTTACTTATTTGAGATAGAAAGAGGGCAAGCAAGCAGGGGAGGACAGAGGCTCTGAAGCAGGCTCTGGTGCTGACAGCAGATAGTCCAAAGCGGGGCTCAAACTCAGGAACCGTGAGATCATGACCTAAGCCGAAGTTGGACACTTAACTGACTGAGCCACCCAGGCGCCCCTAGCCTAGGGACATTTAAAAAATATAAGCATTACTGTACATTGATTATAGTAGACATTATTTTTCTTTATTCCTCCCCCCCCCCCCATTCATGCTACCTTTTAACCCTTCTGGCACCACCCCCCTGACTTCCTTTGGGAAAACCCCTCTTGGACTCTAGGGACAAATGGTTTAGATAGAGCTGATTCCTTGTATTTAGAAGTTGGCACGTGAACTCAGGCTGGCCAGTCAGAGCACTGCAGCTCTTACACACGCAAGCACACACACATACACACCACACACTGACTGTTTCAAAAGAATGAGCAGTGAGACTAATTCTTGGCCTCAGGTGCAACTCTTCAAGATGAGGCTCTTTGTAGTACAGAATACAGACCTAACTTTTATCACGAAGCCAGCAGTTCTAGTCACCAGAAGGAGTTCACCTGTCAGGAGATGAAGAGAACCTGACTCAGTCCTGATGATGCAATTTGTCTCCCTGGGCGAAGTCATTTCAAAAGTTCTATGTTTCATGATCCAATAAATTCCTTGGTGTGTGTGTGTGTGTGTGTGTGTGTGTGTGTGTGTTTGGGGGGGGGGCAGTGGTTAAGCCCGCTTTATTTAGTTTCAGTGACATGCAAATGGGAGAGTTCTAATAGTCAAATACTAGAATTCAGAGGAAGAAAATATTCTTATAAGCAGCTATTCCTCCCACCCATTTCCTATGAAGGGAAAGTTTCCTTTGCCTTTTCCAGTTGTTGCCTCCGTAAAGCATCAGCCCTTTTCTGCTGGATCACATCTCCTCATCTTACTGAACATTGCTAAATCGTTTTCTTATATTACTCTTCTGAGCTTTGAATTCTCCAACTAAGAATTCTGAGTCAGCTTACCCATAATATTCATATGCTTTTTAAAAAATTTTTTAATGTTTATTTTTATATTGAGAGAGAGAGAGAGAGCGAGCGTGTGAGCGGGGGAGGGGCAGAGACAGAGAGGAAGACACAGAATCCAAAGCAAACTCCAGGCTCCGAGCCCTGCACAGAGCCCGATGTGGGGCTTGAACCCGGAACCTAGGAGATCATGACCTGAGCCGAGGTTGGACACCCAACCAACTGAGCCACCCCCACGCTCCTTCATATGCTTTTGTTGTCCTGGAAACTGGTACGGATTTGTGTACTCAGGTTATAAACTCCTTGTGGTAATTGTAAACACTATCAATATCAGAATAGTTCAGGATTCCCGCACACTTAGCTGTAAGTGCAGTGTCATTTGACCTGGTTGTTTGAAAGTTTTCATCTCGTGTAAAGGCTCACTCCTAATTGACAAACCTCAGAGGACAGTGAACGGGGAGGAATGGCACCCTACGAATTTTTGAATATTTAGTTTTACTAAGATGCAGAACTGCTAAGACTCTTTTGTGAGCATTTTTTTTTTTTTTTATGACTTCACCTCACAGTGCAACTATGCCAGACCTACGGCGCAAACCCATTCTCATATTACTCTTTCTTTCAGTTACTTATTGCTGCATGGTAATTACCTCAACACGTATGGCTTAAAACAACAATGATTTATTATTTCTCACGACTCTGTTGTTTGGCCCGTTCTCCTGTCCTTGCCTGCAGGCACTCGTAGCTGCTTCCAGCCAGCTCATTGGCTAGACTTGGGTTCAGCCAGGTTGTTGGCGGATGCACCTCATCTCTTCTTTCCCTCCAGGGGTTCCAAGAGTTCAAAAAAATAGAAGTCACACGGACTCTTAAACCTTAGTGTTGCAAGCCAGGTAGAGGCATTCCTAATGGCCTCATTTTCTTGATCAAAGCCAGCTGGCCAGCCCAACTGAGATAGGACTTGTGGTCCTGTCTTTCCACCATGTGATGAGACAACGGCAAAATCTCATTGCAGAGAGTGTGCGGGATGGGGGCTGTTGTTGGGACCATCTCTGGAAACAACCTACCTCAGTGTTGTTTTTATTCACCATTGGAGAAGGAAACTACTGTACCTTTTTGTTTCCAAATTCTCTTGACTCATGTCAGTAGAATCCTTCCTGAACCATTTAATACTTACAAAAGTACCCAAAATGAGAAGACAATGCTTTCCATTGGGAAATGAATATTTCTGAAGTGGCAAGTATTAGGACATACAGTTATTTATAAGTACACACATAAGATAGTCTATTTGGCTTATATGTACAACTAAGGTGATAATTTGTAAAAATATACAGGTTTTGCTTATTGAAAAAGGCCACACATAAATATTGCAATTGTTATCCATTCTTCATTTTACTACGTCCTATGGAGTTTTGATTTTTGAAAGCATAACTGGTTTAGAATAGCCATATAGGCTTTTGAACCAATATCTTACATCTGAAATAAATAAATTGAACCAATTATTAAGTCTGAACAGGATAGCAGTGTATCCAAGATGTCAGTCTTTTGCATTTGAGATCTTTAACATTTTTTTATGAAGTGTGGCTTATTCAAAGGGTTTTTTTTTAAAGTTTATTTGTTTATTTTGAGGGGGGTAGGGGAAGAGAGAGAAAGAGAGGGAGAGAGAATCCCAAGCAGGCTCTGTGCTGTCATCACAGAGCCTGACATGAGGCTCGATCTCACAAACCATGAGATCATGACCTGAGCTAAAACCAAGAGTCAGATGCTTAACTGACTAAGCCACCCAGGTGCCCCTCAAAAGCTTTAACTCATTTATACAATACAAAGTTTGAAAAACACTAAAAACTCTTAAGAATAAAAATATATGTGTAATAATATAAAGGTATTAATGGGTAGAAAATACTAAATCCAGGACAGTAGTCATTTCTGATGGAGAAGAAAAGAGAAGGCCAAAGCGAGCCATAACTGAGGGGCACATAACATATTGGCAACGCTCGATTTCTCAAGCAGTGTGGTAGGTAGGCAGGTATAGGTGATATGTTCCTTTAGATCTTTCTATATGAACTACTGCAAAATTATAAAGAGAAGGCTATACTTTATCATCTGATTAAGATTACCTTCAAAGTGATGCTACCTGAAACCCTTTCAGAAATATTTTTTTGTTGGGTTCTAGAATGGCGCTCCACTATACAGATCATTCTAATCGCTCAGCCCCCACCATGTACTATTTTATACTAGCTCTTTCTCTTCTTTCCAAGTTAACTGTGGTGATGACAGGCCCAGAAAAGAGGCAGGCAACACTGGCCAGTCCTCCAATGTACACGTGCACCCTCTAACTCAGAGGGCTACCCATCTACCCAGTTGCCCCTGAGAGGTTTTTACGGGATGCATTTTGTAAAATATTTCAGGCGGTGGTGTGGGCTGAGAGTAGAATGTTTACATCCGAAAAAGTGCTTTCAAAAGGACTCCAGAAAACTCTAATTCCTTTAACAAATAAGGACTAAATCCTATTCTGACAAATATTGCAGAAAATGGTTTCTCATGTTTTTTCCCCAGGATCCCCCAAATATTCATTTGTAAAAACATTTTCTGGGGAAAAGTTCTTTTCTGAAAAATGGAGCTCCCAAGGAAAAAAAAAATCAAGACCGTCTGGCTAGTGTGCCTTTACATGGGGAGTGGAAAGTAAAAGTAAGCAATGTAGGTTGACGATCTGAGGTATACAAAAGAGGAAGAGAAATCATATGGAAGTCCGTTCATGCTCTCTTAAAGCAGGCACTCTCAGTTACTTTATACCATATTCAAGAGAGCATCAACGGACTCCTGTTCCACTGGCCTCTGCAAATTGCCCTCCTTTCTTCCTACCTCAAAGTAATCCACTATAGTATTCCTATTTTTTCTTTTCTTTCTTTCTTTCTTTTTCTTTCTTTCTTTTTCTTTCTTCTCTTTCTTTCTTTCTTTCTTTCTTTCTTTCTTTCTTCTTTTTCTTCCTTTCTTTCTCTTTCTTCTTTCTTTTCTTTCTTTCTTTCTTTCTTTCTTTCTTTCTTTCTTTCTTTCTTTTTGAAGGCAAATAAATCTTGGAGAGGGGTTTGTGCACTTTAATTGGGAAGTAGTAGTAAATATAAACAAACATACTATCCCCAAATCTAACCCCTCATTGGTTTAGATCCTTGACTTGTTAAATAAGGCAAGTTTAATGTATATCTAAATTTCTTTAAAACAGACTTCTTAAACTCCCTTAGAAGCAAGTGAAGATTTAGATGAAAATATGTAGTAGAAAATACATGAGGGGAAAAAAAAAGTGATATGCCTTAAACAGGACTTCTTCTGGCACGTTACAAGAACCCTGGCTGTGGTCTGTCTATTAAGATTTCTCACATGGTTGGCACCTAGTATGTAGGAAAAACATTGTGACCTCTGATATATGTTTGTTTTCTCTTCCTTCCTATTCTTTCCAGTTCAGTTCTAGAGATGTCATTTAGGAAAGGGTCTAACATATGATAGGTGCTTAATAAAAATTTCCAGAATTGAAATTAAGTTGATTTTACTGGCTTAGCCTCAGAGGTAGATTCAACAAATAGATAAGTTGTTGCTGAAAAACCTGCTACGGTGATTACTATGATACTCTGTGTGTGTGTGTGTGTGTGTGTGTGTGTGTGTGTGAGAGAGAGAGAGAGAGAGAAAGAGAGAGAGAGAGAGACTAGTGAAACCAGTACATCTCAAACTGAACACAATTTCTTTGTTCCCATTTCTTCTTGTCCATCTCATCCCGCAAGAATGTAATCATGGTCTCGCAATTCTTTATCTCTCCTTTTAGCCCCTCCAGCCATTTCAGTACCATCATCTGCCTGTCTGTTTCAGACTTCCCTGACAACTCTGAGTCAGGACTGCTCCTGCAGCCCCCTAGCTAACCTCTCTGCTTTTCATCCTCTCTAATCTATCTGATGCACGGCGCCAACTCTCTTCCTTTCTGAAGCATTATTTTCATCGGATCACTCCTCTACAATGGCTCTTAATTGCCTTTTGAATCTAATTAAAACTTCTTCAAGATCCTCTACCAATTAACTCTGTACGCAGGCTCCTTTAGCAGCCTTCTTATGCCGGCGCCGGCTCCTGTTCTCAGGCCTGGCTCAAACCTGCTCACCCTCTGCCTTTTCCTGCTCCCCTGCCTCACTTAGTGCCAGTTTCCTCCTACCCACAGTGCCCACTCCTTTCCTCTTTGTGCCAAAAGAGTTCTCTCTCTCTCTCTCTCTCAAAAAAACAAACAAAACAAGATTGCTAAATTACCGTTCCCTTCCAGCTCTGATTACTCTAAGAATCGTAATGGATTGAGCATGGGTCTGTCCTTTTCGAAATGCCTGTGTATTCATGTACCTGCATTATCGACGCCTTGCTGCGGGGAGCAGTGCCCACACACCTCTGTTCAGGGACTCCGCGCATTTGGAAGAAGTCCTGCTGTCCTGGGGCTAGTGGTTTAGCTTCTACAACCAGGCGAAGGTGCACCTAGTGTGCAATGCTTGGCTCACGCCAGATAGGCATGATCTGGGGCGTCTTGGTACTACCTCGCTTCCCTTCTTCACCGGCAAGGCATGCTGCCTTTGGGGGCGGGCGGGGGGGGGGTGCGGAGGGCCCTCGGGCAGCCTCGGCTGCCCCTCCCTCCCCACCCCTGAGCGCCTGGACTGAGGAAACCCCAGGGGTCTCCAGGCGTTCGGAAGGTAACCATCTAGGAGAGAGGTCCTTGGAGCACGGCTGGGGCCACCAGGGCGGTGGACCGTAAGGTGCAGGTCATTTCCCGGCTGGGCCACCTCCTCTTCAGCGCGAGGCGTCTTTGTCGGGTCCCGGAGGGGGCTCCGATGGTGGGGCCCAGCGGGCCGGCGACCGCCTCCATCTTCCCCAGGAGAACTCCTGGGAGACAAAGTGTAAAAGTTGGCCCTGGCTGCCCGGCGTAGCCAACAGGGAGAAGAGGGGGCAGCCCAGAAGCGGCCCGGGGCGAAACTCTTGCTCCGCCTGCACTTCGGGCGCCGGAAGCCTGCCCGCACCTTCGAGTCTCCAGCGCGGGGACCCGCGCGCAGACTTCGCCCCAAGGGCACGGGGACCCGAGGCTTCAGCGCGGGCGGGGAAACGCCCAGAACCTCTCCCTCTACCCCCCGCCCGGCTGGGCGCCCCAAGAGGGCCTCCAGACGCAGGCAAAGGGAGGGACTGGCCGGAGCCACTCCTCCTACGCCGAAGTGTCAGAAGGGACCCCCGGACCGGCGGAAGGGACTTTAGGGTGGTGGAAGGACGATCCGAGTGGGATGGGATCCTCTGAGTAGCGAAAGGGACCCTCCACCCCCCAGAGTGGGGGACCGGCTTCCGCCACAGCGCCCCTCCGGGGAACTCCCTGGTGTCGCAGAGTGACTGTTGGATCCAAACTGTCTTTATTGCCCAAGCCCAGTGACTGGATGTGGCCCGCGACCACTGGAGCTCTCCACAGGTGGGAGGCCTGCATCAATTCCAGCTAAGCTGCCGGTGGTTGGTGCCAGAGTTGCTGTTGCTGCTTTATGTGTGTGTGACTGGTTCTAAGTGTATGATCCCAGGATTCTCTTCTCGACTAATGCAGGCTGCTATAAATGACACCTAGAGAAAGATGCTATAAATGTCAAGAGGTTGTAAGACGTTAAAGAGAGCTGGGGTGGGGGGGTGGCGGGGGGAGGGGGGCAGTGGTTCACTGGAGTACTGGGCTGACCCTGGCATCACAGCGGAACTACAATCGCTGCGACTACTGTTGCTGGCGCTGGAGGCCCTAATGATGGTTTTAGCCACAAGCCAGAGGTTGAACATCCAAAAAAAAAAAAAAAAAAAAAAAAAGAAAAAAAAATCCCGTGCAATGGTAGCCCTGATTTAAAGCTAATCAGAATCCATGGTTCCCTTCCTAGATAACGCAATTGAGATGGCTATTTTTTTCCTTCCTCCACAATGATAGACATAAGGCTGCATCATTATTTTTTAAGCTACATTTTTTTTTTCCTGAACAGTCACAGCAGAGGCCTCGGGTGGAGCTGGCGGCAACAGCCGTTCACATTGGTCTTGCACTTTATACACTTTCTGGTACGTTATTTCAGTTGAGCCTTACTTTAAATCCTGTTGGAAAGAAAGGGGGTATTATCCTCATTCTGCAAAAGAGAAGGACTGAGGTCTGGAGGTGTCCGCTGACCTCTCCTAGGCTGCTCACACCTAAGTGCGGAGCTCCTACACAAATGCAGGTCTTCTGACTGCAGGCACATTGTCAGCTCCCTTAGTACTGCGGCCTGTGGTCCTTGGCCTCCTCTCCTCTCGCTCCTTATCACGTTGCTGGGATAACAGAAGAGGGAGGAATCACCATTCGTGGCGAAAATGGCCTACAGTGTGGGAGAAGGACTAATTCACTGGGCTCCGAAGGAAGCAAAGTTCAGCTCCATATACCGAGTTGCTACTTTTGGTAGTTTATTTGGGGGAGGGGTGTTCTTATTCTGGAAAGCTCTCCCATGGATAGGTCTCTGTTCAAGTGACAGCTAGAAACTCGCTTTTGAAAACTAAGACTGAACAAACCTACTGTCACAGGTGAAACCTAGGCCGAATTAAAATAGCATTTACTGGGGCTCCTTTTTTACCCCCCGACGAAACATCCTATTATTAACCATTACTTCTTACCTAGTATTCTGATGCCCCTCAAAGGCTGAGGCTTCTCTGAGAGACTGAACACTTGCCAAAGTCCAAACATGTAAGGATCATAGGTTGGGGAGCAGTTCTTTCTTCTTACCTTTATTTAGGGGGAACCTTTCTGGTATAAAATGTATGGTCTTTGCAGATGAAGCTTTTCAAGTCCGTACTCAGGAACTACCTAGAACCGGATGTTTAGAGACCTTCGTATGAGTCATAGGTACAGAGTCACCTTCGTAAGTGTTTGGCTAGGAGGAGTTGAGGGAAAGTACGAGTGGAGAGGGAGAGAAAGAGGAGGGGGAAGGCAATTGGTTCTGAAACAAAACATTCGAACAGATTGGGAGGCTGTAAAATCAAGAGTCATTCCGAGCCGATGCCACTGTGGGGCGCCAAAGTTCTACTCGGCTAAGGCCTGCGGCCGTGGTGCGAGGTGCGAGGACAGAAGTCGTGGCGAACAGATGCACTGGGGGAAGAAAAGGGGGAGGAAGGAGGGAAGGAAAGGAGAGGAGGGGTGGGGCTGGGGTGTCCTTTATTCTCCAGTTAAACCCGCCGGGGAGATTTTGTTACATAACAAGTCTGTGCGTGGTGGAGGAAGACTTTGTTGGAAGGAGGAGAGAAGGCGGGTGTGAATGGGGGGGAGGGGAGGGGGAAAGATCCTAGAAAAGAAGACAATCTCAGACCACTGGGCTGACCAAAGAACACAGACGCTCCTCTTCGCCTCAGAAATTCTCGGGCTTCTTCTCAAACTGGGGCCACGACCTCTTTTAAAGGGGCGTGTGAGGGAGGAAGACAGATTAGGAGAGGATCTGCTTGCTCCCCACAAACACTCCGGCCTCCCCGCCCCACTTCCTCGCCTCCCCCCACCCCTGTTTGGGGGCTGTCGCCTCCGGGAACCGGGGCTCGCTCTGTCTCCTCCAGGGCGCTGCAGGGCGGCCCAACTCCATCTGCAGCCCCCGAGGACTCCTCGGCCGGGATAAAGGGCGGCCTCCCTCCGCCTGCGAGCGTCCCGGATGCTCAGCCGTCAGCTGCCGGGCCGGGAGGCGCTGATTTCATTCCCGCGCGGCTTTCGCGGCGGGCGGCGAGGGGCGGAGGGCGGGGGGCTGGCGGGGCGGGGTGGGGGCGGGGGGCGGGAGGCTGCGGCCGAGACCCCGGGAGTCTGAACCGCCCGGCCCCGCCAGGGTTTATTACATCGCAGCCACCGGCAAAGGTTAGGAACGCGCATTCAGAGACGGGATAATCCGAGTTTAAATATTAACAGTAAAAGCAGAACCGGTGGAATATTTACCTAGAAACTGAGCAGATCTCCTTTTGCCAGGGGAGAGGAGCGCGGAGGAGGCCGGGCTCCCAGGCCTGCGGCTCGGAAGCGGCGCTTCCCGGTGGCGTCTCCGGACCGGCCAAGACCCACCTCGGGAGCTTCCTCAGATTGTGCTTAAGGCGGGGAGGGCCGCTGACCCCCTCGCCCTGCCAGGTCGATCCGAGTCTGCGGGACTCGGTCCAAATCTTCTGCTTTGTCATATTCTCCTTTTTAAGGGTCTCCCCGAGCAACACAAAAGGTGCAGGAAAGTGCGTTGGATCAATAGCAAAGATTGTTATTTAGATAACGAATTAATCTCCCTGTTATAATACTTTTATAGTGAACTTTGCACCCCTTCCATAAGAAAAAGGAATTTAAAGGGAAAAAAGTCTCAAACAGGATTAAGGTTTTAATTACAATTCCCTATCGAAATAGTATGTTTGATGAGCTGATCTTATCAATTAATAGTAACATTAAAGCCCAAGAAACAGATTCACGGAAAATATGCTTAAGGGCGTCTTTTAAAAGTAATCGCACCCAGGGAACCAGCGGGGCAGCAGGCCAGCGATGCGGCGCCGGAGCGGGTTTCGGATCCACGTCTGCCTGGACTCGGCCAGTGCCGGCGCGCATCTAGGGCTCGGGATGGGGCGGGGGCGGCGGGGCCCCGGCGCTGGGAGACGCGGCCGCGCGGGTGGGAGGGAAATAATAAATAACAAACGCCTCTTCCAAGCTGAGGCCCACATCAAAGTTGGGGCCCCACAAGGGCCGTGCAGTTCACTGCGTTTGGGTCAGCGTTATATTCCAGGGGCAAATAAAGTAATTTGAACATGCACCAACAGTTTTCCATAAAATACGAGTTAAAAGAAGTAATAGAACTAATCACTGTCTCCTCAAATCAAGTAGAAAACATTTCAATGCACTAATTAGAGTAATTAGAATAATAAGCCTCTGCCTATATGTGGTAAGACAATGTGTACAAACAACTTTATTTAATGTATACTGGTAATCAGCGATGCGTGCCTGCTTGAATGCTTAGCGCAATAAAACTACCCTCCGTCCGCCCAAACAATCAAATACAAATTAGTTTAATGATTGTGCCTGCTGAATGTCTTAGAAATCCACAGGCAGAGGCGAGTAAATAGAAGCATCCTTGTTTGCGTGCGTCCTCGCCCGGGATGGCCGCGGGGCCCGGTGAGTGGCCGCAGGCTGGCGCGGCGGGAGCGAGCAGGAGGCCCGGAGCGCCCGGCGGAGGCCGGGCCAGGCGCCAGCACCGACCTGCGCCCCGCCAGAGCCCCTGCTTCCGTCCCTGGCCGCCTTCCCACCCCTCCTCAGCCAGCTTCCCGCCTCCCTGGCCCCGCCGCGCCCCCCAGGCCCCAAGAGCCCCTGTTCCCCGCCTGGCCTCTCCTCCTCCAGAGGCAAAAGGCCGTGCTAGAACTCCCAGCACCTGTCTACGAGGGCTTTAAGAACTGAGTGATCTCTTCCCATTAGGCGACTCCTCCCAGGAGCCTTGGAGGGCTGAGGCGGGGGTTGGGGGCGTCCGGCCCGTGCTGTGAATGCCCAGACTGCAGAGGGAAACTCCGTGCCTCTGATCGTGGGGTGTGGCCCCTCCCCGCTCGCTGCCCGCTTCTCTGACTTGGGAGGCTGGGGTGCCCAAGAAGGGCTCCCTGGTTCCCTTCGCTGGGGAACTGGTTTTCCTCCTGTACTGTAGATACAAGAGCGACTTTAGACCCAGCAGGGAGTGGTCCGTTTCCGAGGGGTTTAGAGGTTCGTTTTCTTCCAAGCTTCAGCATTTGGTAGGTAGGTTCTTCTTCATTGGAGGCAGGGAGCTGAGGTCAGGAACAGCCAGAAGTTTGATGGGTGTGGGCTGAAGGGAACATGCTTCAGAACTTCGTTTGCCAGCTCTTGGCTCCTTTGCTCTACTCTTTGCCTCCCTCCCACTCGCCCCCCCAAACAAACAAGAAAGGGCCAAATTGCTCTCCTTCCCCCTTTCCTCCCCAGTTTTCCAGCAGTTGCCTCCTCTGCCCTCTTCTCTTGGGGCACCTTCTCCCACGATTGCCTCTCTTGTGAGGAAAGCAAGGTCCTGGGCCCAACTTTGCAGAGTCAAGCGGAAAACCCGCGCAGGCACAAAGCTCGGAGATTCCCTGGCGCCTGGACCCTCGACCCTCGGTCACCTCTGCGCCCCATTGCATCTCTGCCCCAGCCGCACGCGCCCCTAGAGAGGCCCCGCCAACTCGCTGCGACTGTAACCAACTTTCCCGGGGGCGGCAGCTGTGCCCAAGGCATCTGCCCTCCCCCGCCCCCACCTCTACCTTCAGCTTCGGATGGGAGAACCCACCACTCGTTGGCTGCCTCCCCCCCTCCCGACCTCCAGGGTCTCCTTGGAGAGTGAGTGCGATGGAATAGCCGGCGACGTCCGGGCTATCGACCCTCCCCGTAAAGATTCGGACGTCGGAGCCGCGAGAGCCGCAGAGTCCCCCGGTTCCTGGCAGACACCCTGGAGCTGTTCGCTGTCCCGGAGCGAGGGCCGGGGATGGAGTACAGGGAATGCCCGGCTCCCCGCGCCTCTCTCCTCCCTGCGCCGGCAAGCTGGGCAGTCTGGGCCTTCCTTTCAGCGGCCTGGGCTTCCCCGAGGTGGGGGTGGCACCGCGGGGCTGGGGTGCCTCCTTGGGCCTGAGCACCGAGGAGAAGCGGCCGGCAGCACCCTCGACCTCCTTGGCCAGGCGCTGTAACAACTTTGAAGAAATATTTGGTGAAGGGAGCAAACAAACAAAAAGTTATTAATGTCGAGTCATTGTCTCCAGAATCGTGCGCTGTGGAACGTAAAAATTCTTCTGCCGGAATGAGATTTCTGAACAGAAGGAGGGAAAGAGGTCCCCCCCCCGCCCCTTTCCACGAGGATTTGCCTGAACCCTAAAGCCCAGTGATTTACAATGGCTGATGTGTATTACACACCCACAAGAAACTTTTTCTTTTTTTCCCCACTCTCCTGCCAAACTCTGGCCAAATTTGTGTGTGTGCCTTACTCTCCCCCCCTCCCCAAATTTAAACAACAAACCCAGAGGAAACACTGGCGGGAGGAAAAATATATGCCCCAAATCAAAAAGGATGCAGGTTCAAATTTACTCCACAGCGAGGTTTCCTACTGCTGTCGTTCTGCACGCCGAGAGTTAATCGTATACAATTTATAACAATCAAAATCCCCTCCATATTGCTCAGATGGGGTCCTAATGCTCCCCTGTCTTTCTAAAATCAGTGACAAGTGAGTCTTTGTGGGGCATTTATTTCCTTCTTTTTTTCTAGATGACAGCTCCCCATTCTGAGAGCAAAGAGCTGTGTGCCGCCAGCTACAGACCACACTCCAGAGCCCAGACTCTTCACGTACGAACCGCATATGGAAGTTTTTTTGCCCCCCTCCCCCCAAATCTCAGACAAAGAGCTATAAAAACTCAGAAAGACGTGAAAGGAATAAACTTTAAGATATAGATGCACTTTTACTGGTGTATTAAATAACATTTCAGACATTTTTTTTTTTAAAGAAATACATCTTAATGTTATCAACAACCAGAATTCTAACAATAAGAGGCCAGGGTTGTTTTGATGGGATATGATATTGTTTCTAAAACCTCTAACAGCTAAGCCAAGCAGAGTTGTTATTAAGGTAAAGGGAAAGTACTACATGATAAAGTTAATTAACTTTCTTTTTCTTAAAAAATAAAGGAGGGAACAAATTTCCCAGCTTCCCACAAAACGTAAGAACAATGTGAAAGTATTCTGATTGTTTATCTCCATAACCAAGCGAAGGCTTTAAGAAAACTCAAAAGCCATTTTCTGGTCCTCCTGTACCCACCTCTAGATAAGGACGCATTGGAATAACTCTGGCCCAAGTTCTACAAAGGTGGGCAAGTTTATTCCACAGTTTTCTAGCTGAGAGGCAAGCCCCCACCACTTTTGCATTATTTCCTGTACTGAATCCAGCGGTGAGAATAGGTACCAGGAGCCCTGGTTCTCTCCTCCCACCATCTGCCCCCTGGTAAGAGATTATGCATCACTGAAAAAGTAAACTTTCCCGAATAGGGATCCTGTTGGTATAAAATTTAGCTGAACATCCCATTCCGTCATATTGTGAAGCTTCATTCATAGTACCTCCAGATGTACTTTCATTTTAAATAGACACTGTCCCTTTTGCCTCATTGAAATATACAAGCAGACCCAAAGAAACACTTTTACCTTTGACCCTCCCTTCACCATCCTTCTTTCTTTTTCTGTAAAAGCTCCGCTCTTTATCTCATTCTTTAACTTGTCTAGGCATTCAATAGAATCTAGAACAGAGTTCTATAAACCGATTGAAAAAAAATCAACAAAGACAAATCACAGAAACCAGTGACAAAACGATAATTTCTCTCCCCCAGAAACACAGCACTACCCAAGCTGCTTCCATAGTAAGGCAAAGGAAAGGCAGATGTATGCAGCTTAGAGATGCACAGGCACAGGTACCAAAGCACTCCCATGCCATCTCCCCCTGCCCCCCATTGTTGCTGTTGCATCTCTTTATTAGTTGACTTTGGAGAAATAAGAAGATAGAAGGATGAGTGCCTTTATGAAAGCCATTTCATCAGAACGTGTGGCCAACCAGTGTGTGGCTTTCACTGGTAGGAGCAGGAGGGGAAGGAGAGTGCTTTTGTTGCCGCCATCTGAAATATAAAGGAGGTAACTTCATGGGAACTGAGAATGTCTACAAGTGCCAAGCACAATGTTATTTGTGGCCATTCCCTCTATCTGACCTTCACACGACTCTCCCACATGATCCGTTCTCCCCCATCGTACACCATCAATTTGAAAAGTGACATATTTTGAGGAAACACAGGAGCTTTTTCAGGACGGCCGCGTTCTGCATTATTGTCTTTGGGGAAAAGAAAGGGTTTGTCACTGTGGCTAGCCAACATCTTAGGGATGGCTGCCCCACAAATGTCTCCCAGTGGCAGTGATGGAGTTTTTTACGTTAGCGTGTAATACATTCCCCAAACCGGCAATGAAAGTGCCCGAGTAGCTTTCTAATCTGAACGGCAAGCATGGGTCAAAACCATGGCGTGTCCGTTTAACACGTGATGGTTTCCAGTCAGTAGCCCCTGTGGCTAAGAACAAAAAACGCCTTCTCAAGGTCCACTAAAATGCCCTGCAGAGGGCAGATGCTGCTTGTTTTCTGCCTACAATGGAGGAGGATATTGACCCAGAACTCAAATCTATATCCAGCTTAAACATTTTACCCATCAGCATGTCTGCGGTCACAAAACACTTCTTCTTTCTGTCACTTCTCGTTCAGACTATTGATAAGATCATTTGGCTGAATCTGTTTGGGACCTGTGTAATATTGACTAGGAGTTAGAAAAGATGATCAGATGTAATAAGCCCAGAAACTACCTTTCACAATGGACATTTATGCTTAAACCAGTGTTTCAAGGAGCACTCCAAATATATCAGCAAACTTGTAAACTAACCCAACACTGCTTGGATTTTCCACTAACCTTAAAACTGATTTTGGTAAGTATAATGCTCCATAGGAGACTATCTGAAACAATCTGTTATTAGCATCACAGCCTGAGTCTCTCCCATACATTCTTCTCTCTTTTTTTCTCTCTCTGTTTTAGAGCCTGTTTGCTTGCCTGAAGAGAAATAGATACTATTGTATAAACCATTGCAAAATCCATTCCCCCCCCCCACCCCTGTAAACCTAACAGGAATAATATTTAGGTCCTACCTCTAATCACTCGGTAAACACACATCTTGCATATTGTCAGAGTTACTCTTTGTTGGAAGATATTTGTTAATTATTAAAAAGAATAATACCCTTAACTAAGCTTTGCTCTTTTAGATCCCAAATTATGTGAGGACAAGTGGGTAAAGATTAAAGTCCACCTAGTTGATTGATGCTCTCCAAAAAAGCACAATCAGTTAAGGTAAAGGTAACCTGGAAAGAAGACGTAGGGATATCTGCATATATTTAAAGGGGACAAACATCTCTCTGTTGGACACTGAAATGGCAAACGAATCAGAACTCAAACCCATGACCATTTCAATTTAGTGCTATGGGCACAGTGACTGAAAGGTCTGGGACTGATAGTTTTTTGCAAAGAAAAGTGAAGTAGAATCAGAACAGTAGTCTCTCTTAAAAACAAACAAACAAAAAAGCTCTGAAAGTTATAAACATGAAACCTGGCAGTATACGCATAAAATTTATTCCAAAACTTTATGAAGTATAAAGGAAGGGAAGTATTTTACACACAACTCAACTCAGTCAGTATAAGGTCTAGGGTTTCCCCCCCCTTAAAACTTGGCACTATCTTTAAAAATAAAATAAAGATATTTCAATAATTAGAACAAACTATGAAGGTATTGTGCATTTCTGTTTTATGTAGATAATAAAATATTACTTTAACATAAATATATAAGGATCTCTGCGTTTTTATTTTCCCCACAAGCACAACCAAATGTACCAAAACAAAGTATTTTTAAAGAGACTGAACAAAAAAATTACATCCCATATAGATTTTGCTCATCTACTCATTTAAAGCTACAGAAAAACAGTTTCCAGAACCTTTTTGCTTTAAAAGAAATAAATATACATTGAGGCAGGCCACTTAAAAATGATATGAAAATATTTCCCTGGGTAGCATTAAAAAAAAAAAAAGAAAAATAGACAAAGAAACATTTAAACTATTTCTGCATTTCAAAAGACAGATATTAAACATATATACATAGTGGTAAGGTTCAGTGGTAACTTTCTTCTTAGTAAACCCAAGAGAGTTAGAGGAGCTATAGACAAGTCCCCTGAACTCCAGCGTCTGACCTTACCCACTTGGTAATAAGAATCTGAAAATTCATTTCCTCCCTTAACCATTGGCTATTTGCCCTGCTCTGGATTGCTTCACTAGAGGCCAGTCCCCACACCTCAGGAACAAGCAGTGTGATACAGCCCGAAGCAGCAGCTCTGTGTCCATCTCCTCGTGACATTCGTTGGGGGAAATGAAATACAGGCAAATAAATATGCCCATTCTAAGTCATCATTTATCTTGCAAAAACATTGAAAATGAAACAATCACAGGTGTTTGAAAAGACAATATAAAGCATATTTCCTAAAACCTTAACTACTGAGTGCAATGCTAATCTGATGCTGAACCATAATTTTATGGTATTGAGAATTTAATTTTTTAAATAAAGATTTGCCTAATACTTAACCAGAAAAAAAAAAGCCCCAAACTTTTAAGATTAATAAAAAGTGTTTTCCCTTTTAGCGCCCTTTTGTGCTGATTATTTTTTTAAAATATTTTAACTGGTCACAGTTTAATGGTATTTATTTTCAATAGTTAGAAGTTTTTTCACCTACACTTCCCAGTAGAGTCTTTTGTTATGGGAGTTAACCATTTTCCATCAAGATAAGGTAAAAGCGCACTTAAAACTATTAACAAAGGGAGAAAAGGAAGGATAGAAAATAGCATTTTTTCCCCCAGTTCATTTGGCTTCCTTAGTGAAAGAAGGGGGGAAAGCTGTCTAGGTTAAACTGGTATTTTCTGTGATAAATTATAGGAGAAGAAGGTGTGGGACCTTAAATTTGATTTGATAAACAAATGAGCTAGTGAAGACAAAACCAGCCTAGAGTGGAGATATCCTCTGTATGCATATGGGTATTTGTGCAGTAAAAAAAAGTCTCTGCATACACCATTAAGTTCCCAGATTATTTTCTTTATGTTAAAAAAAAAAAAAAGCTATTAGAGGGACAAAGTTTAACTGCTGCTCTCAGCACAAATAATTCCTCATAATTAAGTTATTAAAACTGAAGGCAGAGAACTATACAGGGGTTTCTGAAGATATATATTTCCCTAGTTCTCTTCAAAGTGCCACTTTCTGTTGGACGACTCTGGAAATACATTTATAACCTCCACATTTCCTCTGAGCTCTTTCACAATGGGCCCGCCTGATAAAATGAAGCAATCAGTCACTCACTATCGATTTTTCTTTTTCTCCCCTCCACAACCTCCCCCAGAAACACTGCCTGAAAATGAAGTTTACTTTGTGGCTGGTCACAAAAAAACCAATGCTTGACTCATTTTTGTATTCCAAACTGGACTCTTGCCTTGGATAAAGCGGGTAGACCATGCACATTTCCTGAAAGCAGAGAATTATTTATTTTGTATGAAGCCAATCGTTTTTGCTTTGGTAAAAGAAGCAACTAAATGTTACACCAATGTTGGGGGGAGCCTGAAGGTAACCAAAGTTCACAAACAGGAAGAAGAACAAGGGGCAACACAAGAACGCTAGAAATGGAGAGTAGCCAAGAGCTGGCTTCAACTCTCCCTGCTGAATAAAACAACAAAACAAAACAAAACAAAACCCGGCAATTTCAAAATTAACCGTGGGAGAAAGAAAAATACGTTCAATGAATTTGTTGGTGTAAACTTCAATTTTCTTGCAGTGCAAATTTATGCCGTTAAATTTTGACTACATCAAAGAACATGTGTATTTTTTCCTCCTTCCTGATGAGGATCCACATTAAATCAACACAGCAGAGCATGTGCCAACTCCGAGCATCAGGAAGCTGTTTTGTGTTTATCACGGTTTGGTGGATTTTTTTTTTTCTTTTTGGTAATTTATTTAGTTTTGCCAGGTATTTAACTCAGTGCTTGCCATCTCTCCTTCTCTCTCTCTCTCTCTCTCTCTCTCTCTCTCTCTATTACACACTCTCTCCTCACTCTCTCTATGAGACACTCCACTCCATTGCCTGGGTACTAGCCTGTAAAGGTCAAAACACATCATTACACCTGCTACCGTTTAAAGGATAGTCCAGTGCCTTAGTTGCTTTCCTTATTATTTTTTTCTTTTTAAGGGACGGGGAAATAATAATTAAAATAAAAAGAACAATCAGAAGTTAGAGAGGGAACAAGGGGGCCGGGAAAGGGCCGTGGACCGTAGGGGAGGGGGAGCCCCGCGCTCTGCCCCTCCCCCCGCTCGAGTTCACTGGACGGGCGTCTGCACCCCGTGGTGTGGTGGCGTGTCCCTACTCCCCCCGTACACATCCTCGGCGCCCGGCAGAGTCCCTCCGGGAGGGGTCATCCTTTTCTCTTTCTGTCTCCTGTTACAAAACCAAACTCTCACCACCTCCTTCTCCAGCTGTAAGCTGTCCGCGAGGGAGGTGATCTCCTGGGCCGAGGGCTTGGGGCATTTGAGGAAATGGCTCTCCAGAGCCCCCTTGACGCTCACCTCGATGGAGGTCCGCTTTTTCCTCTTGCGCCCCTGCGCTGCGATCTTGTCTATGCTCGTGGGGCTGCCCGAGGACGAGTCCGCCTCCTCCAACCACTTGTTCAACAAAGGCTTCAGCTTGCACATGTTCTTGAAGCTCAGCTGCAGGGCCTCAAACCTGCAGATGGTGGTCTGCGAGAACACGTTGCCGTACAGGGTGCCCAGCGCCAGCCCCACGTCCGCTTGGGTAAATCCCAGTTTGATCCGGCGCTGCTTGAACTGCTTGGCGAACTGCTCCAGGTCATCCGAGGTCGGCGTGTCCTCGTCCGAGTGCGGGTCGTGGTGCGCGCCGGGGTGGCCCGGCGGGCCCTGCGGGGGCGGCGGCGGCGGCGGCTGCTGATGCGGGTGCGAGTGCGGGTGAGGGTGGTGGTCGGCGTGGTGCGGCTCGTCGTGCGCGTCCCGCAGGCCGTGGTGGTGCAGCCCCGCCGGCTGCCCGCCGGCGCCCAGCATGCCGTTCACCGTGAAGCTGGGCTGCGAGTAGAGCAAACCGCCGTTGGACGCTCCCATGGAGGGCGGGAGGTGCGCTGCAGCCGCGGCGCTCCGCCATGCCCCGGGCCCCGGGTGGTGGTTGGCGGCGTGGTGCACCAGATGCGGCGGCCGCTGCTGTTGCTGCTGCTGTTGTTGTTGCTGCTGCTGCTGTTGCTGCTGCTGTTGCTGCTGCTGGTGCTGCTGCTGCAGGGCGCCTGGCCCGTGCAGCTCGTCACCGCGGCCGCCCTGCTGTACCACCACCGAAGGCTTGATGTCCGGCTGGCCCAGGGGGCTGGTGGACCATGGGGAGCCGTCGCCGCCGCCCCCGCCGCCGCCCCCGCCCCCGCCGCCGCCGCCACCGCCCCCGCCGCCGCCGCCGTGGGACAGCGCGGTGATCCACTGGTGAGCGTGGCTGAGCGGGTGCCCGTTGCTCTGCAGCGCGCCGTAGTCGCCCTGCACCAGGCTCTGAGCCTCGCGGTAGCCCCCCGCGCCCTGCTGCATGCCGCCCGGCGGCTCGGCGTGCACGATGGAGGCGCTGGAGGTGAGCAGGCTGTAGTGGTTAGACGCTGCGGTCGCCATGACTCTCGGAGCCGGACTGAGCGCTCCGGTTAAAGGAGCCGCGCATTTGACAGTTACTTTTTTGCCTCGGGCTCCTCTGCTCGCTCGCTCTCTTTCTCTCTCCTCTCTCTCTCCCCCAGCGGGCAGCTCCGACGCCCGCTCCGACGCCTTCTGTTGCTGCTCCTGCTATTACTGCTGCTGCCGCCGCCGCCTCCCGCCCGCCCTCGCTCTCTTTCTCCTCCTCTCCCTCCTTCTTGCTCTCGCTCACTCTCTGACTAGCTCCGCGCTCCCCCCTCTCCCTGCTCTCTCCAGCTCTCTCCCGCTCTCTTGGCAGCGCCAGCTCGCAGCGGCACGCGCCTGGGCCCCGCCCCCTCCGCCCCCTCCCATTGGCTCCGCGCCCTTTGATTTACGTGGATACCGCTAGCAACCTCCCAGGCCGGCGCCACTGATTGGCGTAGAGCTGCCCCCTCCTCCTCCCCCCCGGGCGCCGAGTCCTCTCAGCCCTCCTCCAGTCCCCCCTCTCCACCCAATTCAGATTCTCTTAGTTCTCACCACCCTAGCTCTCCAACCCCGGGGCTCCTCCGCCCCTCTTGGATGGGCCCCGCCCCCCATCTGTCTCCCTAGCAGACGCGCGGTGCGCGCGGTGGTGGGGGGGGGTGCTGATGGTGGGGGGCGGGGGGCAGCCTCAGTCCTCTTTCGACCACAGCCACTTGGAAGACTTGGGTGTGTGGGGGTTGTGGTGGCGGGGGGGGGTGTGTTGGTCTACCTTCTCTTCCTGTTAGGGCTGGGGTTGGGGATGAAGAAGGAGAGAGAAAAAGAAAAGCTGAGTCGCAGGAGCCAGGGGTAGTCCCGTTTTTATTCACCTTGGGACACACACACACACACACACACACACACACACACACCAACGTTTCTTAAACCAAGAGTCAGAAGCCAGACTTGTCCCCCTGTTGAAGTCTCCTTTACCCCCACGGATAGAATTTCAATGTCCACGTGCTTTTTGCTTCAGGATGTGCGGACACTTTTGCCCTCAAATAAAGGTCCTTTCCCTCCCTTCCAACCCGCCGCTAGCACAGGCTCCCTTCCTTTTAGGCTCCAGGCTCAGTTGTCTCCCAGCCCCTGGGCGAGAGGACCCCATGAGAGGCAGGCTTAGCCTGCGCTCATCCACTAGTGAGAAACTCCTGTAAAGGCGCGGAACTGCCTGCTCTGACAGCGCAGCGGCCTGGACCGAAAACAAAACAAAACTCATAAAGTCTGTTAGATTAACTAACACACTGGGGCGCGCGCAGTTTTTGGCTTAGAAAAACCAGGAGTCTGGGCGGGAAGACCTTTGCCCTGTGTGAGGCCACAGAAGCGCTGGCAAGGGGTGCTCAGCCTCCGGGTGAGGTGGCGGCACCCAGGGCCGCTCCGGGAAGCCGAGACGCGGAGCTGCGTGCGCGCTTGCCTGTGCGGCTGGCTCTTCTCGATACAACTTTTCCGTTAGCTGCTTCCAAAGGGAGGAACGGTGTGTGAAGGAAAATGGGCTGATGCTAGGGGAATCTTCCTAATTAGTAACTTCTACGGACGCCAGCGGGTGGGGCTGGTCTAACTCAGCTCTCGGGCGCTCGCTGGCTAAGCTCCAGCTTAGCCTTCAGCCGTGAACTCCAGAGCAAGACTGCGGGAGAGTACACCGCGGCGCCGCTCTACTGGGCGCGAGCGCGTCGCTTGGTCAGTTCCCTAGCCATCGGGAGCAGGTGCCTGCCGCGGGCTTAGGAGCCTGCGAGCCTGGTGGGAGAGACTCAGGCGCGGACCCTGCCTGCAGCAGCGGGACCACCACGCAGGGCCAAGTGAAGGGCGCGGATACTGCTAAGAGAATCAAAAGTTGCTGCCGGGAAAAGAAAAAAAGACCCCAGGGAAAGTGACTTCCGTCCCCACCTCTCACCCTTGGCCCTGTGCGTTGTAGCGCTGGCGCTGCCGGGGGTGGTGGATTTGTAAAGGAAGCCAAAACAACGCTCAAGGGGAGCACTTTGGGGCCTCCGAGCATCTTAATCTAGACAGCAAAGTGGAGCGGGCCAGAGAATTCATCATGACTAACGAGGAACGAGCTCTTTGGGGAGTGGCTGAGTTGTTTATAAATCACCACGTTGAGCACCCGCTCGGGCAAGGCGCTTTGGCTGAGAATTTCCACGTGCCCTGTGTTTATGAGCGTGTGTATGGGAGAGAGAAATGGTTAGGGGAGGGGCGAACCCACAGGCCGCCAACAGGACGGACCTGCTTCCCCCCACGCGCGCACCCGCGCGGCAAGGCGAGGACACACACGGAGTGGCGCTCAGTCCCAGCGCAAGCGCGGAGCCACTGCAGCCGCGCGCCTGGAGGCTGCTAGGAATCCCGTAACTTTGCCCGGTTAGGAAAAAATGAAAAAGTCCTAGCCTCGGAGCGCGCAGACTCCGCGGCTGGCGCTGGAGGCTCCTCGACAGGGAGCGAAGGGGATGGGCGGCGGGCAGGACCGCCTCCTCACGACAGCGGCCCGGAGTTCCTGGCGCTGGGCGCGCGGCTCTCCTGGGGCTTTGGGAGCGCAAGGGCGGCGTGCCAGCAGCGTCCCATCCAGGCGGGCCTCAGCCCTCTGCCCCCACCCCCCTCCTCCGCCTCCCAGCTCGGAGAACTCAGAGATCCCCAGATGGAGGAATCCAGCCGCCGGGAAGGGCAGTGTCCGAATACTCAGCAGCTCACCCCCCCCCCCCCCCCTTCGCCCTTTCAGGGCAGGTGTCTGCTTTTCTCTGGATTTGATTTCACATTTCTCAAGGGACAAGGCCCTCTGCAGCCCGTGGGGTGATACACTCGAGAGAAGACAGGGTTTCCAGACACATCTCTGAGAAAGCCGAGGCGGCCGGGCTCGGAGTCAGTTTAAAGGTCTCTCCACCTGCCTCTTCTTCTGCCGCCTCCCCTCAACCCCAGGCTTTGGGCTCTCGGTTGCGGAGTGGGGGCAAGAATATGCTGCACGTGTACATCAAAACTTCCTGTCTGTAAAGGGACTTCACTGGGACTCTGATATCCATCCCACGTAGAGGTCCCGGGTCTCTACTCCACTCCGCCCCCACCCGCCCGCCCCCATTTTGCTGGCCGACGTTGGAGCCAGAACGTTCTCAACAGGGCAAGCGGGGTAGTTCTCCCGGATTAATACACCCAATAAATCCCCGGGAGTACACAAAGCAATGCCCAACCCCTGGGCCTCAGCCTCCGCACCCCACCCCCAACCTCGGAGCCGGGCCAATCGCCGGGCGGGCAGGGCCGGGCGCGCACCAGGGCTCTGTGTCCCACCTCCCCCCCGCGCTTCCCCCGCCTCCCTGCTTGTCGCCGGAGGCCCGGCTGGCGCGAACGCCGGGTCCAGAGTAGCCTCGGCTTCCTGTCTGTCTCCCGGCGCGACTCTTCCCTGGGGCTCCGGGAACCGAGACTCTCCGGGGTTTTAGCTCCAGATGGGGGCTTCATCATCTTCCCTCCCCCGCCACCCCCACCGTCGTGGGCGCCTTCTTTTTGCGTCTGACCCGGCTAGGGGAGAGTCTGCAGGTCTGCCTGCCTTTCTCCAACCCGCATAAAAGCGCGTTGAAGGTGTCTCGGGGAGACACCTCCAGGTTTTGATTCAGCTCATTCCCTTTCACTGTTCAAAGCAGCTGTTCAAATACTGAGGCTGCTTACGTTGACGTGGAGAGGATTTCAAACAACCCTAAAATGCTTTGAACTGACAAGGTGTCTTGATATCTCCCTCACTCCAGCACAGCTCTCTGAGATCACTCGCTAGGACAATGGCTGAGCAGGCTGTTCGAGCGGGCCTCGCTGCCTGGGGGCGGCTGCAGGGTCCCCTGGGCCCTTTCAGCGAGAACAGACTTGAGGCACCCTAAGAAGAGATGCAGGCAGCGGCGCTAGCCTGGGCCCTTCCCTTAGGTCCCAGGAAGGGCTGTACTCTGTGGGTATCCTGACCTGGACTGGTTTGGAGAAATAGTGCGGACTCCCTCTTGCCCGGGTGCTCTGCGTGGAGAGGAAACAGCTCAACGTATCCGAACGTAACCGAAAAGACCCCTATTTATCTCCACCCTGTCACACTCCTCAAAAGAGTGAGCTGGGCCTGGCCCCTTAACCCATGGCCCCCAAAGTCTTCACTTGAATAACAGTAATGGTATCAGTCCATGCTCTCTAACTTGAACTCTAATTTATTAACTCATTCATCTACTAAACACACTCACACTATAGGTAAAACAAAAACAAAAACAAAAACAAAAACATTTATTTATTTCTCTGTACCAGGACTTGGCAGAAAAAACACCCATAACCATCCCCACACACTGTGCTGAAAAGGCACAGTTATTAAAATAGAGAGATGGTATTTATTTGATAGATCTTAATTTATTTCTTATTTAGGTAGTCTCATGATAATAAAAATCAGAAAACAGGGAAATTTCTTAGGAGGTGGCAACTGGCTCAAACTTGGATAAAATTGCCTGTTGGTGTCTCCTTTTAAATGTATCCTCCTTGGAGGAGGGTTGTTTGAATCTCTTCTTTTCCCACTCCTCCCTCCCTCCCCCCCTCCTTTCCCCCTTCCTTCCCTCTTTCCTCCTGTGTCCCAGCCCTTCATTCCTGTGCTCTGCTCTCCTGCTGGCCCCCCAGATGACGTTTCATTTGAGAGCTCCCCCACATTTGAATGGAACTTCTTTGCTAAGGGCCTACAGAATGTCAAAACTGAGGCTCCCACCTCAGAGCTACAGCTTTAAACAGCCAATCCACACAAAGAGGCAGCTGGCTGCTTTAATGAAAACCTCCTGAAAGCTTCAAGAACTGCAGTCTTGGGGATGCATTCATAAAGAGCATGGAAAATGCATTTTCAAGTTGCCAGTCCTTATGAGAGACACAATAAACATTTAGCTTCTTAAAAAAAACAACAGAAATTAATATCTTTAATTATGTAGCAGCACACTGTCACCACAATTTTAAAAATCTCATATTTATATGAACTACTGCCTATACATGTATTTTACAAGTTTCTAAATGTGCATCTGGCTCTATGTCATGAATGGTCTTGAAGAAGGAAAAGTTTTCTGAAAGTGGAAACTCCCATTCTTCATATGCTTGGCAACTCTATGTTTGTCCACACCTCATATACAGATGATTCTTCTCTACTGTGTAAACCAGTGAGATATAATGTTCTAAGTTCTAAGTTCAGTATTTGAAATGAAATTATTTGAATTCATGGATATTAATCTCTTCCCCCTTTACTCCCAGTTCTGAATCTTGTCATTAAAAATGATCCCCCCTTTGTAGTCCGCAAGTGAATATTTTATAGACAGGCACGGTTTGAAGACTTCTAAAACCACATCACCCAGGCAGTCTAGCTGTTTCAGGGATTACTTTGAGTAATTTATCAAAGGAAGACTACTAAATTTTGAGTGGTGAATATGAGGCCTTACAGGGGAGAAAGCATAAAGGACACATTCCATCAGTGCGCGAGATAAATTCTATTTGGAGTTAATACAGCTTGTTTATATTGAAATATCAGGAACAGAACAGGAGGTGATTGGTGGCTCCTAGTTCCTTTCCTGAAATTTTACTTTTAAAGGACTAATGACTTCCTAGCAATGGAGCCTGAGGGTGCCCACCTCCACCCCCTCCACCAGCCCCCCTCCGTCCCTGCCCTTCCCCCCCCCCCCCCCCCCCCCCCCGCCGCCTTAAAGCAGGTGGATAGCTGACTACCAGGAGGGAATGACAACTCTGATAAATTAAAGGGATTTCCCACAAACCTCCTTAGCTCTAAAGCATTTAAAAATAAAGCTCTTGCCGCAGTCCGTTCCCTTTCTTATGCTCTGGAATAATTTGAGTAGCGAAAGGCAAGGGGTGAGAGCACGGACACACACCTGCGCAGAGGCGCAGTGAAAGGGCGTCCTTAGCAATTGCACTGGTGCGGCGTCCAACAGCTAGGGCTGGGTTTCGATCGCTGGGGGAAACAAGACTGCATTTGGTTGAGGCTGGACTTCGGTTTTCTTATTCTGGCTGCACAGATCAGGAATGTAAATCCCCTCTAAATTGTACGAATGCACTTAACAATCGTGTTGTTAGTGTCCGGGGGATCGCATTCAGCGGGGGAGGGATGATGCGCGGGAGCGAAGTTTTTCTTAAGGGCAGTTAATCACAGCGGTATTAGCTGTGGGCCAAGACTTCCTCCTGGCTTTCTGAGTTTTTAGATCTGTCATTCTAGGCACTTTTGGACTTAATAAAGTTAGGGATGACTATTTTTTTAAAGGGAGGTTTTCAGAACGTGGGTCCCGGTGATGTAAAGGGTGGCATTGTCCGGAAAACGACGCAGAAAGCGAAGGTCTAGGCAGGTTAGAGCATTGAGAACAGTTCACTCCTCTTGTCTTTCCTTCGAGTTTTCGATGGTAATCTGGGGCAGCCGGGTCCCAGCATTAAATGCAAAATAGGAAAACAGGACACGGCCGAGTCACAGGCCTGATCATATTAACGCCCTAGGTCAGAGGGAGAGAATAATGAATAGGCGCGGAGCTCGGTTCGTGGAAGGGAACCTAATTAACCTTGGGAGAGTGAAAGAAAGTCAGAGATCATGCCTAGGATCGTGGTTTAGGATGCTTATATTTACGCGAATGTGAATGTGTGCGGATGGGGGGGGGGGGCGGGAGGGAGGGAGTAGTCTACTTTGTGCATTATACTAATAATTGTTTTCTTAACCCTGAAAGAAAGCTGGAGTTTGTGCTACTCAGGACCATCTAACCACCCACACAATCCCGCGGAGAACTCCGCTGTGGGAGCTCCCGAGCTCTGCCAGGAGGTTCTGTGTCCCGGCCTCGGCCTGCGTGGGGGATCAGCAGGGGTAGGGAGAAGGGGCTGCGCCGGCGTCCCAGCGCCCTGGCCTGACCTCGGGAGGGACTGCTAGGGAACAGAGCAGGATGGGGGTGGGGGCGTTCCCTGCCACTGAGCCACTGAGCTCCTAGGCAGGTCCTGGCTGCGATCCGGTGGAGGAAGACGAGGGCGAGAAGCGGGAGGCCGGGCCATTGTCCAGGGAGGGCGCATTTTTGTCCGGATGCTGCTGGTTGCTATAGCGAGGAGGGAAATCCAAACAGAAGGGCTCAGTTCGCCTTCTTCGGGCCTGGGAGCAGCGTTCTCTCCTCTCAGCCAAAATAAAAGTGCCGCCCGGGGCCTGGCACCCCTTCCCGGGAGAGCTGACCGTGGGCTTGAGGAGAGAGGCCCGAAGGATCCGGGCACCTAGCAAGGGGAGGGGGTATCCAGCCCCGCAGGGAACAGCCAAGCAGGTTACTGCTGGAGCGGACGGAATGAACCAGCCACAACTCATTCTCTCTCTCTCTCTCTCTCTCTCTCTCTCTCTCCCCCCCCCTCACTCCCACCCGAGGTGACGTCTTTTATTTAGGAAAAACCTTACAACCTCAAACTCTTGTGACATTATCAGTGGGTGAAACTCCCTCTTCACCGGGGCTGATGGCAGCTTTTCGGTGTTGGAAGCGCCGTCGGAGGAGAGCGACCCGCGCGCTGCGCGACGCTGTGCCGGGAAGGAGCGACAATACCAGCGGCAGAAAGACCTGTTTGTTATAAGTTTAAAAATCACTCAAAGGGAAATTTCACTAGAAATGGGGGGTGGATGAAAATTTCTCACATTTAGAAGAGACTCTTATTTTGCAGTAGTGTGTGTCTGTTTTAATGTTTGCTATTCAACTTTAGAAACTGTGTGTGGTGGAGAGGTTACAATAAAGGCTCTTTACGGCTTATAATTTCTCCCAACAGTATAGCTCAGAATAGCTAGGGGACGACAGCAATATTTAGTTAATTGTGAGCTGTTATCTTTAGAAAAATTTGAGTTGGTATTTTAAAAAGGGAGGATATTAGTTTACTCTAGGTCAGGTAAAAAGTTAGGAGGTTATTTGTGGGGACAAGTTATCCACACCAGATGGGGACAAGATAGTAGGGACTTAAAAAAATTAATTCTCTTACTCTCCTGTGACTTTCAAATTCTCTCTCCTCCCTCCCTCTTTTCTCCCTCTTTTTTTCTATTTTCTCTGTTTGTCTCTTGCCTAGACGCTGCCCAAAAAACTAGAGAGAAAACTTTTATTTGACCAAAGGAAGCCACTTGAAAGACTTAGTCAAAAGCATTTTTCTCCCTCCTCCATTTAAAATATATCCTTTCCTTCCCAGTGACAAGTCCCTTAAAACACACACACACACACACACACACACGCACACGCACACACACACACTTCACACAACTTTGTAAGAAGTTTCTTAATTCATAATAACATTCACATTTTTAAAAATGCTTGAAAGAAATCATGTTAATGAAGAGAACATTTGCAGTAATTTGGTGATAATTATCAGAATCGCCACATATTCGCAGAGGCTTGAACAATACGTGTTCAGAGAAAAGCAAAACACATTATTTTAATAGTCTGATATGCAAACTATGGACCGTTCAATTATGTGGCTTAATAATGCATACATGATGTGATCTTGTTATTGGGATGGGAAGGTCTACGGTGAGTCACTCCTAAGACCAAGTGTGCTTTCACATCCAGTAAAATCCATTGCCATGGATCAGGGGCCCCTGCCAAACTGCATTTAAGAGAATAAAAATTAATGACTGAGAATTTGAGCGTTAAATTAACATTAATTATATGACCTGCATGCTGGAAAGATTAAATTTCTTACGCCCTAATTAGATAACGTCTCCTCATATATCAAGCAATTTCCATTTTCATTTCAGGTTTCAGGAATACAATGCAAGGTGGGGAGAGGCAGTTAGTTCAGGGTTTTCCTTCTCTGAGGTCAGAGTTGGAATGTCCACCCACCATCTCCTCTGCTTTCCTTGCCTTCGCCATGCAAAGCCTCAGGTTGGAGGTCATATGAGAGAGAAGTAAGCTCTCTCCACTTCTTATTGTCAGCGGTAGTTAGTGAGCAGGGGGCTTAGTGGGCGGACCCCTAGTAGACCTGGAGCATTGGAAGCTGTCCCAAAGAAGGATGGGCCACCAGTCAATGTCTCAGGCCAGGAAAACTAGGGGTTAAGATCCCTGGCAGGGACTCAGAAGAAAGGAAAGTCCAGCCAAAATGCACCCCGGACCCTTTTAGAGTAGACACGTCTAAGCTAGAAGTGTAAGGACACAAGTGATCCTCAGTGTTGTGTTTGGAAAAGAAAAAAAGATTTTCTTAGGTGAGGAACAACCAAAGGCAAGACAAAGCGCACTCATTTCTTTCCGGGGGAGGTTCATAAGAGGTTGGTCTGCGATCTCCGCAGCAGGGCCCTGACATTTTGAAATCTCACACCATGCTAGCCACAGGCACCCATGCCAACGAGACAAGTACCGCCTGTCTGACCCTGTCTGGGGCCAACACGTGGCTGGCGTCGGCCACCAAGGTGAAGAGTGAGCCAGGTGCGTGTGTATGTGCCTCTCCCATATTTGAAAACCTGTTGCCAACGGCGGGGGGGAGGGCAGGGAAAGGGCAGGATTAAGGTAAGCAGTACCCTTACCCCCCAAGGACAGATGGTCTGTGGTGGCGCGTCCCTTCTCTCTATTCCTAAAATACAATTTAGGGGTCCTAGGGCTCCGAAGAGAGCTGCCATGTGCATTTGGTTTGGAAACAATGCACGTGGACTTAAATTCTTGGGATTAGAATTCGGAGTCTCCCCTTGGATATTCCTTGTGGCCCCAGACCTCTCACGTTTCCTCCTCCCCCTTCCTCCTCGCCTCCCCATCCCTAGGGACAGTAAAGACTGCCGGGACCGTTCGGACAGCTGCCCGGAGCACCGGGCGGGACGAGCAGGGCAAGATTAAAACCTCAAGGCGGCGGATACTAAGTCACTCAGAATAGAGTTTTCACGTGTCAGTGTTTCCATTCAGCCACTTTCAGGCTTCTGGGGAAAAGGGCAGGCGTGCGTGAGCGCGAGTCTACGCGGTCGTAAATAGTGTGTTACATGGCAGGGTGAGGGGGGAGATGTTAGGAAAGTTAGCAGATGCGGGCGGGAGGGGGTCTCTGCCTGCGGGTTCCCCATCCCCGCGCAGCCTTTGGGCACCGCAGGGGCTGTCGCGGAAGGGGGCGGCGCTGAGAGGGGCGCCCCTGCGGGCCCCAGCAGGGCAGATGCTTTCCGAGGCTCCAGGCGCCGCGGCTCCCTCCAGCGCTCCTGCCCGCCGGGCCCTCGGGCCGCCCGCCGCACGGCTCCCCCGCGCGCTGACCGACGCACGCTCTCACTTGGCTGCTGCTTAGCGCGCACTCCGGGTCGCGGGTGAAAAGGCAGTCTCAGGGTGGGGGTGGACCTGAAAGTTAGCCCACTCGTTTTCGGGGGCTCGAACACGTCGCCTCGGATCCGTGCGCGGCCTGGGGCCCCGGGATTGCGGGGCGGGGAGGCGGGGCTGGGCTCCGAGGCCGCGGGTGGGGAGGGGCTGGGGGGGGGGGCGCTCGGGAAAGTCTGGCGGCGTTTAGCTCCCGGCCAGCGCCAGCTCGCGCTCCCCGCCCACCTGCTGCTCACCGAGGGGGTCGGAAGGGAGGGCATCAGGATCCGGGGGTAACGTAGGTGAGGCGGGAGTGAGAACGGATGAAAGATGGTCCTTCCCGCCTCCCCCCTCCCCCCCCCCCCCCCCAATACAGAAATTTCTGTCTTTTGGCAGAGAAACTTCTCTCCTGGCTGGTCTACAGAATTAGAACGTCGCAGCTGTTGTGGCGAGAACTTCGCAACCCCCCGCTACTTGGGCAGAGAGGAGCCTCTGTTCGCTCACCACAGCTCCCTCTTCCCATCTCCGCAGCGCTTTCGGTTTGCAATGTGTTTCTCCTTTACGCAGACCCCACCCCCCACCCCCCAGCGTGCCTTTGCTCGAAATGGTTACTCCTTTTAGAAATTGGAAAATCAATACTAGTTTAGCTTCTTCCGTGAGATGATGCACTGTCTAACCTTACTGGGAGGGAAACAGCCGAAGGCACAGCTCCAGCCCCTGGGGAATTTTACATAGAAATTTACAATGAACGATCCTCCTGAGCGCTGCTGAAGTGCGCTTTGGTTAGTAGCATTACTATAAGCCCAAGATACACCTCTTACGTACGTATTCACTGGTCGTGGTTGAGGTTTGGTTAAATGATTGATCAGAAGCTCTCACTGTGGGTGTTTATTCTTCCTGTTTTCTTAAACCACTTCTTGGATGGTTTCCTGTTAGTTTTCAGATGTCATTTGCAGCACAGACAGATTTCATATGCCTAGTGCAGATTGTCTTCAAAGTTCTAGTTTAAAGAGCATTATGTAAGCCTCTCTCTATTTACATAAGAGCTTTAACTCAGACGTCTCAGAAAACCATTTATTACCAACTGAAACCCATCCAGGGGAGCGGCATAACCGACCTGTATCTTTATGACACTCTCAAGAACAGCAGTAGTTCATTCTATTTGAAAAAAGAGAAAAGCAGATGTAACAAAGAATTGGAGTATTTTGCATTTTTATTCAGCTTGGTTTTATATCACTTAAGCATTATTCTTAAGCTCCAGGCAACGCCAGCTTTTATAGGATACACTTTTTCTCTATGTGGTCAGTATTTAGGCGACAGAGCTGGCCCTGTCTCCCTCAAGTTTAATCCTAAAACAAAGATCTTTTAGAAGTAGAATCAATCAAATACAAATTTTACTAAATTCTAAGTCACTAAAAGGATTCATGAATTCATGATTACTGTAAACAAAAACCAAGCCATAATAAAATATATAGAATGAAAAGGCTTATTTTTTTTATTAACTATCTGGACCTTCATCACATTCCTTTTCCCGCAGATAATCACTGCCAGTGGTTCTTGCCTCCCTTTCTTTTCCCCTTCTCTTCCTCCCTCCTTTTTTTCCTTCAGTCTACTTACTAAACTTTGGGGAAGGTTTGTATTGTTATACATTGTTACACTTACTTTTAGGAAGATGGAGCCTGAGATAGGAAACTTAGTAATAAGGGGTTCAAAATTGGGACACTATAGGAAAGGACAATATCTTGTCCCAAATCGCATGGGATGCTAGCTTTGGGGTATTGCTCTGTGTTAACTGCATTAGCTGAAAAAAAAAAAAGCCATTTAGACACTGGCACCTTCATATCGATAGAAAAGATCAACAAGGGTCCTAGGGATATGCATAACTATTAGAAGCAAGAAACACTTCAAGAGAGTTGTTAGAGTCTGAGGTTCTTCCTGGTGGCTCTCTTTTGTTTAAACAACCTTCTTTCTTCCTGCAGACCCAGGACAGATGCTCTTCAACAGCCATGTCTCAAATATGGAATTTGCCTTATTAAGAACTTGTCTTGTTAGGGCATTTTCTCATAGGACGCCCCTCCTAAGATGTGATTAAGTGCTGTAACGGGTAGTTTTACCAAGAGGATTTGTGAATTAGACAGGTTGTGTCTCAAGTGTCACCTATCACCTGCCAGCCTTCTCCTCACTCTTCCCTATCACTCTGGCCACACAGTTCCAAGTCTGCCTTCCAAGTTTAACACATTTAGACTCTTTTCTCTGAGGGACCCCTCACTATTGCCTTCCCTAGCATCATTAATCTGATAAGGTAATCAATACTTAGGTGTTAAAAACTGATAAATGTGGGGCGCCTGGGTGGCTCAGTTGGTCGAGCACCTGACTTTGGCTCAGGTCATGATCTCAGGGTTCAAGTCATTATCTCGAGGTATGTGAGTTCAAGTCCCACACCTGAATCACTACTGTCAGTGCAGAACCCACTTCACATCCTCTGTCCCTTTCCCTCCCCCGCTTGTGCATGCTCTCTCTCTCAAAAATAAATAAACATTTTTTTAAAAGCTGATAAATTCAAAGAGACATTTACTTTTTCCAAAGCAGTTGGAGGGTCCATGTTATAGGCTCACAACAATGAATCTCAGTAGTGGAACTGGAATTTAAGACTGTGGTTGGCAGATGGGGAAGATATTTTAGGCAAGAGGAATTCACAGCATGCCTAAAATAAAGCCACATGGCCGTGAGTCATGTTCTTTGTCCTCTCTTTAAAGACCAGCTCTACCTCTGTGATGTACCCAGATATAATATTTCTACTGAAAGAACAGTGCCATTGTAGAATTCTTTAATAGTAATTGAGCAGTTTTGGAAACATTTTAATGGGATTGAGGTTGTGTTGAAGAATTTGCCTCTAGTAACAGGTTCCATGAAACTGAAACCACTCTCTTGGGAGAATGACCCACGATTGGCCAATAAAAAGTATTTGTCCCCATACTGATTGGTTCAGGAAGTGCACATGACCTGAGCAGACCAATCAGAGCCAATGAGCATTATCCTATAACTTTGGCCAGAGTGATGATAAAGGAGAGAAAAAAAAATAATGTTCAGATGCCTTATACACTAAAATAAAAGCCTTGATTTTCTAGGTGCTTTGTTGTGGAGATAATGTGCTAGATAGAAACCAATTCAGAGAAAAGCAAAAGACAGAGTAATATAACATGGTGTAATTGACCCCCTGAATTCAGCTGTGTGTGATTTTTGTTTTGTTTTGTTTTGTTACATAAGCCAAGAAATTAGCCCTTACCTCCCCCCAAGTTAGTTTGATTTTTGGTCACTCACAATTCAAAAAAAAAAATTTTTTTTTTTTTTGAGAGAGAGCGAGAAAAAGAGAGAATCCCAAGCAGGCTCCATTCTCAGTTCCCGCTGTGGAATTCATGATATGAGATCATGACCTGAGGCAAAATCAAGAGTTGGTGGCTCAACTGACTGAGCAGCCCAAGTGCCACTGTCATTTGCAATTTAAACTCATGATTCTCATGCTCTTAAGGGCAAAAGGTTGAGTTAATCATAAATCTCAATAAATGGCATGTTATAATCATCGATTCATGCAAAGTCCTTTTCATAGATACCTTCTTTCCTTCCTTTTACCCTCCTTCCCTCCTTCCCTTCATTCTCCTTTATGTCTATATCTCACTTTGGTTCCTATCTCTGTCATAAGCCGCCATTCTAATATGTTGCATGTATTCTTGAAACTACATACTGATTTTCTGAAGGAATTATTTTTAATTTATGTAAATGACATCATGTTGATCGTGTTCTGTTTCCTGCTCTTTAACTCAGTACCCTGTATTTAATATTTATTTATTTATTTATTTATTTACTTATTTATTTATTTAACATTTATTCATTTTCTTTTTTTTTTTTTTTTTTTTAATTTTTTTTTTTAAAATTTTTTTTTTTTTTCAACGTTTATTTATTTTTGGGACAGAGAGAGACAGAGCATGAACGGGGAGGGTCAGAGAGAGAGAGGGAGACACAGAATCGGAAACAGGCTCCAGGCTCTGAGCCATCAGCCCAGAGCCCGACGCGGGGCTCGAACTCACGGACCGCGAGATCGTGACCTGGCTGAAGTCGGACGCTTAACCGACTGCGCCACCCAGGCGCCCCCATTTATTCATTTTCGAGAGTGAGAGAGGCAGAGTGCAAATGGGGAAGGGGCAGAGAGAGAGAGAGATACAGAATCTGAAGCAGGCTCCAGGCTCTGAGCTGTCAGCACAGAGCCCGACGTGGGGCTTGAACCCACCAACCGTGAGATCATGACCTGAGCTGAAGTTGGACGCTTAACCAACTGAGTCACCCAGGCACCCCAATATTTTTTAATGTTGCTTATGTCTACATTAATTTGTTGCTTCCAACTGCTACACAGTTCTCCTTCATGGGTGTATTAGTCAAGTCCCAGCAGGCAAAGAACAAACCACACTAGGTATCTCAATAGAGAATTTAATAGAAGGAGTTGATTACACAGGTGTTGGAGAGCTGAAAATGAAAAAGCAAAGACTAATGGAATATAGAGGTAATAATTGCACAAAAAGTGGGGCTGGGAGATCAAAAATAAAAGATTGAAGCTACTAAAGCTTTCAAGTCTGGAGAAGGAACCCCAGGGAACTGGGACTCAGACCTTGGAAGAGGGAGTGCTCCTCAGCTGGTACTAATACATAGAGGTAAAAGGAATAGTCTTGAAGAGTTGGGACTCAAACCTCAGGGGCATTGAGGGCAGAACTAACAAGGCTGCTTTTATAGGAGTGACAAAAAATGCTTGGAGGTTGAAACACACTGCTGCTTCTAGGGTGAAGTATCTTTGGGTGACACTGACAGCTGTCAAATACTTGGCCAATTTTATGTTTTGCTTTTATTTTATACACTTATTATTTTAATTTTTCTTTTGCTTTTATACCAATTGGTACTCACATATACAACTTCCTGTGAAAATTTCTTTAACATGTTATGATAATCCTATCAAACATTTAATGGGTATGAACTTACCAAAGTAGGTAAGTAAATAACAAGCAAACAAATAAACACACACACACACACACACACACACACACACACACACTTTTAAACTATTTTGATGCTGAAGAAAGAATTTTGCAGGATAAATTCAGTAAACGTTTCATCCTCAAAGATGAGAGTCTGTGGCTTTGTCTTGTAGAGTTTAAGAATATTTCAGCCTTATTTAGGCCAGGGGAGCAAGCAAATCTCATCTAATTCACACTGTGGGGGAGAATATAAGAGCAAGCATTCACTAAAATTGGAAGCAGGTATTACTGGCTACTCAAAACAGTTTCTAAGAAATGACCATCCAGTAAATAATGTGTTGTGTACATTAATGTTTGTGAGACTGTCCTCCCTGGATGATGGGCTCAGCTCTTCCTGCAGAGTCCAAAGCAGTCCAGATAAAAGCCAAAAAGGGTGCATTTGCCCATTTGTTTCCTAATTTTCTCCGGGTACTCAGTCAAGGCAAAATTGTCTGTTGTATACTGGCTATTTAGTACATAGTTCTATATTTATGGAATTATCACAGTACATATGAAAGTAGAACTCGTTTTTCTCTTTTTCCATTTGAGATACATGAGCAAATCTAATCTTTTCTTACGCTTTTTATCTACTTAAAAACTCTTTCATTTAATTGACCAAGGCAACTCTTTTTGCCTTATTTCATATCGTCTTTCTCAACCCACCATCGAACTCTTAATACACGCCCGAGGGTATAAAGCCAATAAGACACTGTGTTAGATGAAGATGGAAAACAAATATAATGGCGTTTCTCATACTATGAGCTCACAGACTAGTGGCGGAAGATGGATAGGTCAATATTATAATGTGGTATGTGACATCTTTCACTCATTTACTGACTAGGTTTACTTATTCTGTTCAACATTTCCCCTGTACATCAGGTACTGTGCAGTGGTTCTCACTCTTGGTTCACGTTAGGTGAACCCATCTGAGAAATCTAAGAAAGACATGTTGGTCTACCCTCAGGGATAATCATTTAAATGGTTAAGCTTGGGTCCTAGGCTTTTGAAAACTGCCCAGGTGATTCTTATGTGCAGCCAAGGTTGAGAACCCCTGTTCCAAAGACATTCTCCTATCCCCTAGGAAACTCGTAATTTCATGGCAGAAACAGACAAGTAACCAGACAATTGTAATCCAGTGTGAAGGACCTTATGACAGATGAGTATGGGGAGCTATGGCCCTTCTTCCTCCCATTTTTACAGATGAAGAATTTAAGAGTCTTACATGTTAATAGATTTGTCCAGTATCATGGATCGATAGATCCAGGATATAAATTTAGATCAGTCAAATCTGACTGATCTAAACCATTCCACTAACTCCCAATAGAAGGAAACTATACTTCCCCATAAAAGGAAAAGGTAAGAACCAGGATTATTTATTTTCATTATTTTACAAAGGAATTCATAGTGTTTTTGTATGTGTTCTTTTTTTTTATTAAAAATTTTTTTAACATTTATTCATTTTTTTTTTTTTGAGTGAGAGAGACAGAGCGTGAGTGGGGGAGGGCCAGAGAGAGAGGAAGACACAGAATCCGAAGCAGGCTCCAGACTCTGAGCTGTCAGCACAGAGTCTGATGCCGGGCTCAAATCACAGACTGCAAGATCATGACCTGAGCTGAAGTCAGACGCTCAACCGACTGAGCTACCCAGGCGCTCCTGTTTTTGTGTGTTCTGATATGGATATAGTATTCGTATGAGTTTCAAAAGGTTTGCAAGTGAAAAACTATAGCAGCAGTAAAACAATACTCAGGTGATTCTATGTTCTCAAAATATTTTCTGAACTAGATATCCATAAAGAAATCCTGCAAAGGCAATATTTTTACATCATGATTTCTATGTGCCTTGGAATATCCACCTAAAACAATTGGGCAATGTTTATTTACTTATCATTCTCGTGAGAGCATGATAATAGCAAATACAATTCCGAAATTCAGGGTGGAGTCCTCTTGGATAATCTGACCCATGATGATTAAATCTTGAAATATACAACATGATGCAATTTGGACATCCCCTACGCCTTCTCAAAAGTGTCATTCTAGTTAGACATTTTTGCTTTCCTAGAGACTTCACAGCATCTTCTATTTTTTTTTATGCAGGAAACTGTAAAAATCTGAATGCAAAGTTTCTGTTTAAATTATTCTATTTTAGGTTTTTATTTTTTATAGTTTTTCTTTAGGAAAACTTTTGCCTGTGGAAAAACATCTCAGCTCATCATAAAAAGGGTATACGCAGGCAAAAAGCAAAATAACTTTTCTACATTTTCTACTGATGTTTTATACATCAGTGAGGTTGTGCATGACACGTCCAAATTGAAAAGAAAAAAACTGAACCAGCATCTCTGCGATGTCCATCTGGAGGTTTCCTGAGTAAGGAGTATTAGCCAAACTCTAGAAGAAACCCCTAGCCCTTGCCAATACAGCGCTGGAGCTGGAGCTGACAAAAAATGTGAAACAAAGCAGAACTTTACAATTTTAACTACACTGCAGCAGTGACCCAGTGAGAACAAGTCACTGGGAGATAGTCAGCTTCTGAAGTTTGTTTATTTATTTATTCATTTATTTATTTATTTAGAAAGGTGGGGGGAAGAGAGAGAGAGAGAAACAGAGAGAGAGTGCCAACAGGGGGAGGAGTAGAAGAGGGGCGGAGAACATCCCAAGCAGGCTCCTCACTGTCAGCACAGAGCCTGATGCAAAGCTTGACCTCATGAACCATGAGATCATGATCTGAGCGGAAGTCAAGAGTTGGATGCTTAACTGACTGAGCCACCTGGGCTCCCTGAGAATGAACTTCTAAAAGTAAACTTTGAAAAGAAAAAAGCCCAGTGATGCAAATACTTTATGAGGCAATAAACAGTTAAGTGTCATGAGATATTTGAATATTTTTTTAATGTTTATTGATTTTTGGGAGACAGAGAGACAGAGTGGGGGAGGGGCAGAGAGAGAGGGAGACACAGAATCTGAAGCAGGCTCCAGGCTCTGAGCCTGTCAGCACAGAGACCGACGTGGGGCTCGAACCCACGAAGCACGGAGTCATGACCTGGGCCGAAGTCAGACCCTCAACCAACTGAGCCAGGTGCCCCTAGTGTCATGAGATATTTGATAGTTATATTATAATGGTTTTGATTCAGAGATTTCAAAATATCTGAAACAAACATATCACAATTATTCAAATTATGAGTATCTATAGGGGCTCTTTTAAATGTCACATAGCCCTTTCATTTTTATCTGTGAAATTGTGTAGAAACTCTATTGAGCTGATTGTATAAAAAGGTCCTACAAAGTTCAAGATAAATTTTCTCCCCTGGATCTCATCTTATAATAATAATAAGCAATGATTACTATTTTTGGTCATTGTGTATGATAAAAACCACTTATTTCCTTTCATGGGTTGATAGATGTAAACCAACTTCTTTCTGGGCCACATTGAGGAAGCAGATGTTTGTATTTATTTGGTACCTTAAAGAGATTGGGATCTACCTGAAATTTAACATGGATACCTCAGCGTGAGATGCCTCACAATAGGCATTTGATTCCCAGGAGGCAATTTATGGCGGTTGGAAAGGGCTATATTCTAGGATGCAAAGTTGTACATGTGATATATAGCTTGCCTTACATACAGATTGTGTGTTTAACTGGGCTGTTGTAATGTTGCTACTGAGCACAGTCCCCATATGAGGAAGGATGCAAGTGATGATTCCTAACCCCAAACCTAACTGTCTTAACCCTATTGTCCTACATACCAAGAAATCTCAAGAAAGCATAGCTCCAGTGTTGTTCACTCATTGGCTCCTTGATTAATCAAGAACCAATGTCTTTCTATTTTTTTTCCCCTCAGTTATCTCTCCTTTATCCTCCACCAACTTCCCTCAAGGTTACAAAGTTGTTGCTGCAGGTCTAGACGTCAGATGCAGGTACCACGATGTTGCATAGTAGAAGGATCTTTGATTTCTTTGATACTAGTGTCTCTTTAGTGAGAGGCAGTTAAATTTTCCTGAGGTCTTCAGTAGTCTATGACCATAGACTGGAACTAAGTGATATGCACATGCCTTCACCAGCTGCTAGCCAAGGAAACAGGATCATCCCAACAGGATTCCTAATCATGGCTTACCCTGAGTCTTATGAGGAGAATGGACACTTAAATTGGAGCCACGTGGTAAAGAAGAAGGTGGAATGACTCTTAGCTGGGCAAAACTAGGTGACTCTCTGGGGAGAATAAAGAGCGTGATAGAGGAGAATGAGAGAAAAAAATAGTTTAAGGAAATAAAAGCTCGGAGATGATTCTTCATAGGAACAGATCGGTTTACAGCTATTGGAAGCAGGTGGCAACAGGGTAGAAGGATTATAATTTTAGCCACCTTAAGTGGTCCTCTATGCACACTAAGTCAGCAATGTGGGTAAAACAGAACAGGGAATTGGAAGCTTCCGGTATTGGTTACTGAATTAATGTCATTTTTTTTGGTTGATTAAGCCAATTAAGGTGATTTTACAATAAAACTTTGCAGGAAGAGGTTGCAGTTAAGTGACTTGCTCAGACTCACATGATAAATTTGACTATTCCCTCCACTTATGCAACCTGGAAACAGATGTGGAAATAGTCTAGGGTGAATGCCCAATTCCCATTCGTTCATTCATTCATTCATTTATTCATCCATTCATTCCCTCCCTCATTCATTTCTTCAAAATATTTATTGAGCACCTATGTGCCAAGTACTTTTTGGGTTCTGGAATTAATATTGAAATAAGTATAGAATGTCTGTCATGGAGCTTACATTCTTGAGGGAAGAGAAAAATAATAAATAGATAAAGAACAGATGGTGATAAGCTCTATGGAGAAAAATAAAGCACTACAGACAAGGGTGAGGCAAGTTTGGTATTTTATATGGTGTGTTGAGAAAAAACCTTATTAAAAGGGTTTTTGATCTGAGAACTCAAGGAAGGAGTGGCCTTGTGGTTATCTAGGGGAGGAATGTTCCAGACAGAAGGAAAGAAATTACAAAGGTCCTAAAGTAGGAGCTGGCTTGAAGGCCAAAAAGGTCAGAGTGGCTGGAGCAGCAAAAAGAAGTTGGGAAGTAATGGGGGATGAATTTAGAGAAGTAAAAAATACTGCAGGCTTTTGGTTTTCACAGCATGAACCCCAGACCAACAGCCTCAGCATCTCCTGGAAACTTGTTACAAATGCAAATTATTGGGCCCTACCCAGGGTTCCTAAATCTGAAGCTCTGGGGAGGTGGGATCTAGCAATTGATGCTTTAACAAGACCCCAGGTGATTCTTTTTTTTTTTAAATGGGTTTTAAAAAGTATTTATTATTTATTTATATTTTTTTAGAGAGAGAGAGAGAGAAAGCATGAGTAGGGGAGAGGGGCAGGGGAAGAGGATATCAAGCAGGCTCCACACTCAGCTTGCCAGGGTCAGTGGGCGGGGGGGGGGGGGTGCGTCAGATGGAAAGGGGCAGGGAGCTCCATGTGGGGCTCAATCCCACAATCCTGGGATCATGACCTAAGCTGAAATCAAGAGTTGGATGCTCCACTGACTGAGCCACCCAGACACCCAAGACTCCAGGTGATTCTGATTCTGTTGCAGGTAAACTTTTACAAGTAGTGTTAGAGGTTAGTGTAAGAACTTTGGATATTAATATTTAAACAAAATATCACCTTTTACACAGAAACAGGATCTGATCCCACCTTTAAACATTTACTTTGCTCCCCTTACATTGGTCTGAGCCTGATCAAATGCTGTCTTTATTCAAAATTTTGACATTTTGTTCATCATGAAGTTTTTTGCATTTATTTTCATTGAAAAATATTACATTGAAACATTATTTATGTCAGTTACTGAGTTTTTGGCACCTCCTCAAAATTTGCACCCCAATGAATATCTCTCCCAACTCGTTCCACTGTCTGGATAAAATAAAGACAGAGGATTGGAACACAGTCAGTGGTGACTCCAACAATAGATGTCTCAGTGATGCTGGTTGGATAAAATTAAACTGGGCAGGTTCAAGAGGGAATGGGCAGGGAGGAACTGACAGACAGTGAGTTTAGACCATTCTTTCAAGGAGTTTTGCTATCAAAGAGGAGCAGAGAAACGGTTATTAGCCACAGGGCACGTGGGGTCAAATGTGGGTTTTATTTTATATGGAGAATATTGCAGCACAGTTGATGCAGAGAGAATGTTGAGAAATTGGGGGGTTGGTAATACAGAAGATGGAACGTGTGTCATAGAGGAGAACAGAAGCTGGACACCTGTGAATGCAAATGTGTTAATGAGAGGGTCCAAGGCTTGGAGTGAGGGCAGGGATGTAGTTTTGGTTTTCCTAGAAGCAACTCAAACCGCCTGTTAAGAAGACAAATGCAATACGTTCCTGTAACTAACCCTTGTAACTATTGTATATGTAACGTGTGTAATGGAATGGGCAAACATTCTTAACGAGTGCTTCATCACGCATACAGCAGCGTGATCGACATGGATCATTCTTGTAAAGTCCTTTGACAAAGGGCCAGGTTGTATCATGAAGAGAAGTTGCCCGAGTATGTAACCTTTTGATGTTTAATAAGATGTAAGTCTAGAACTTAGACTTTCAGAGGAGCAGACAGATGAGCATTCTCACATTTACTTTCTGTCCATTGGGTTTTTGGTTGGAACTGGATGTCAAACATTTCAAGGTGACTCTTTCAAGCGTGGTGTACATCAGTTATGCCCACTGTGGAATAAGAACAGAGGGCATCTTTTTGGGAACCAAGTGGTGATATCAACACATTTATTAAGAAAGTTAAGGAGCCTGCTTTTGTGTTCTGGCCCTGACATGAGGCCTCTGAATCTCCACCTGCGGGGTCATGGACAGAACGAGGGCTTTCCCCAGAAAGCGATTGAAACAATGTTTGGTTAAGACTAGGGGGCATGGCAGAGAAAATTTTAATTTTAATTTTTTTTAACAGAGGGTGTTACCACACATCCATACCCATATAAAAACGATAGGTTGCTACAGTATGCATTTACTAGCCCGGCACCCTGATGGGACTCCCAGGGGTGTGGAATACACTCCTCAGATGACAGCATGAATTGGACTCTTGTATGGAATTATTTGTCATTGATGTTTTATATTATTTTTTATTTTTTTAAAAATGTTTTTGTTTATTTTGAGAGAGAGGGAGTAGGCATGATCAGGGGACGGGCAGAGAGAGAGGAAGACACAGAATCTAAAGCAGGCTCCAGGCTCTGAGCTGTCAGCACAGAGCCTGATGTGGGGCTCAAACTCATGAACCATGAGATCATGACCTGAGCCAAAGTCGTACACTTAACTGACTGAGCCACATAAGTACCCCTCTTATTGATATTTTAATTTTTTTTTCAACGTTTATTTATTTTTGGGACAGAGAGAGACAGAGCATGAACGGGGGAGGGGCAGAGAGAGAGGGAGACACAGAATCAGAAACAGGCTCCAGGCTCTGAGCCATCAGCCCAGAGCCCGACGCGGGGCTCGAACTCACGGACCGCGAGATCGTGACCTGGCTGAAGTCGGACGCTTAACCGACTGCGACACCCAGGCGCCCCTCTTATTGATATTTTAAAGGTTGGAGATATCATCCTGGAATTGTAATTTTCATTTAAATTTTGTTGTTGTTGTTTTTTAGTGTTTTTTTTTTTTTCCTCCCGAAACTAAGATGGTTACTAGGATCATTTGGCACTTAAAAAAAAAAAAAAAAAAAAAAACAGTCAAATAAGCAAATACCACAATTAAAATACAGCCAAGCTAAATATTGTGTGTCATGCAAACTCAACAATGGTGCACTGACTAAATTTTGCAAATTTTGGCTTGTGAGGTTAGTGACAAGTACATCCAGGCATAGCATGTGTCTCAAATGTCCTTTTTTCTCCCTTTTTTCTGTCACCGGTGAAGAAACTCTGTAATGGGGGTGGGCTGAGGAGGCGCAGCCAGAGTATCTGAGTATCAGCCTGCCCAGAAGAGCTTGGACATATCAAAGAGGGTGGAAGGAAGGAGCAAAGTCTTCGGGCTGTGCTGGATGACAAGGGAGTGACAGCGTGCTGAGGGACCCAGAGGAGAGTCATAGGGTTAAACTCATGCAGACACCAAAGTTTCACTGGGGGAGGATCACCAACTGCTATCCTGGGGTTAAAGTGCCAGGATTTTTATGAAACCACTAAGAAGTCCCATATTTAAGGGGGGAACTATTCAAGTCTCTGGTCTCTTGGAGATGACTCATCTCAAAGTCATTTTATACTTTTGAAATTTGTCAATGATATAATGGGAGCAAAGTTTTTCCTGTAAAGAAGACATAGGCTGTTTGTTCCCTGCAAAGGAAGTGAAAAATGAGGAAACCATCTGGCATTCACTCAAAATATCTAGATAATTGAGACCAAAGTATCTTTTAGCTTCATTTTATATCAATGAACATCCTTCATGCCCCCTTCCACAGTCGCTGTATAGAAGGTATCTTAAGGAAAGAGCCTGGACTTTTCTAAGTAGAGTTTTGAGATACAATGGTTATTAATACTATTGGATTGTGCTCTCCATTATCCCTAGCAATTCTGCTATTCTTGAATTTAATATGTGTGTATGTATGTATATATATGTTAATTAAATAGATGTTTTTAAGAATTTTTATAGATTGAAAAACTCTTACCTTTATTGAAAATTTCATAGCATTGATCAGATATTTCTCACAGGGGATGCTATCTTGCTGTTACCTCTCAAAATTGCATTTCAAAGCTGGTTGATAGACTAAGTGAGAGGAAGTTAATGTCCTTTCTGTACAACACAGGTGTAGGATGCATTTCTGCTTAGAAACATTATTATTTATTGCCACGGTTATTTAATAAACTTAGTTTTGCATTTCTAATTCGGAATTGTATGTTTTGTACCCTATATTCAAGTTTTGTTATAAAAACTCACATTTCTTGGGAAGACAGAGCCATATTTAAAAGACATTTAATAGTTGTTTCCTCACTCTCTACCTAAGTGTATAAAGTATTGTTTTATTATTCTTAAGTGTGATTATGTGATAATATCTTGCCATGTCAAGGATGAGCACCACTTTTCATTCCTTATTTTAATCAGGGCATAGATCATTTTCTGTTTTCCTGGGAATAAATGTACAAGACTTGGGAAACATTGTAACTCCCTAAAGAAAAAGAAAATCTTTGTCACCTAGGAAACCTAGTATTAACACCCAAACTTGCAGCTACTATGTCAAACTGGTGTTAGTATATTCAGCTGGGTTAATTAAATCTCCCAACTGGTCAGTATTTGAAAGTTGCTGTCAATTTTCATTTGCATCAGAAATTTTCCTAAATTTCATCACCCTAAATGATATACAAAGATTGTATTATATGTCATGTCCTTTAAAGTTGAGAAATTGAATGGTCCAATTAGGTCCTAGGCTTAAAGGGAGCACATTGACCCAGGGTCCTAAAAATATAGAATTTTGTGGTTTTACTGAGAAATAATATATAACAGGAAGTTATATGACAGAAACTTGGTTTTGTCCTTAGTATTCTGTATTTTAAAAATATATTCCTACACTTCAGGTTTTTTCTTCTTCCTCTCCCCTCTTTCCTCCTCTTCCTCTTCCCTTTCCTCCTCCATATCCTTTAACTTAGGGTTCGACTCCATTTTCAACAAAAATTGCAAACGTCCATTGGGGACCACTGTGGTTAACTAGCCAAACAGGAGATGAGCAGCAGCTTTTCTTAGCTGAAGAATCAACATGATTCCTAATTCACATTTCCCCCCTTTTCCCTAGGCCATTCCTTCACTAGCCATCAATTGAAGATAACTCTGGTTGATCATTTTGGATGGGATTTGCCTATTTTTTCCCCTGTATTAAAAAAAAACCTTCTAATTTAGAAGGAGCTGGCTTACCTTCTTACCCTAAGGAACTACAAATCTGGAAAACATATATGAGATAATGCTTTTTAAGACATGACATTAGACAATGAAGAACAGTGATTCCTGACAGGTTGGAAAACTAAACGGGGAGCCCTATGATTACCCCAGTTTACTGTCTGTAGAGAGTTTCAAGGCTACAACACAGGGAAGAGGGAACCCAAGTAGATTGTGGTAGTCTATCTGAATTCTATACCCAGTGAAAGTATTTATTTTTAAATAAAAGTTAAAAAAAAACTGTCTGGGGGTGCCTGGCTGGCTCAGTTGGTGGAGCATGCAACTTTTGATCTCAGGGTCGTGAGTGGGTCAAGCCCCATGTTGGGTGTAGAATTTACTTAAAAATAAAATAAAATAATATAGATTTAAAAAGTAAAAAAATAAAAAAAACTTGTCCATTTTATTGAGATATATTTGACATATAACATGTTAGTTTAAGGTATACAATGTGTCGATTTGATATACTTACATATTATAAAATGATTACAACCACATTATTAACAACACCACCATGAGAATATTTTCTAAAAACAATGGTGAAATAAGGACTTTTTCAGACACACAAAAGCTGTAAGAATTTATCACTAGCAGAAGAGTACTAAAGGAGCTGTTCGTGGAAGTCCTTTAGGCAGGAGAAAAGCGATACCAGATGGAAATCTGAACCTATAGGAAGGAAAGAAGACACTGGGTAACTATGTGAATAAATGTAAGATATTTAAATCTCTTGGAAAGATGATTGTTTAAAGAAAAAATAGTAATGTATTTTGGGGTTTACAGTAGAAGTAGAAGTAAAATGTATGAGAAAAATAGAACAAAGGTCAGGAAGAGAGAAAGAAGACATTATTCTAAGATCCTTATATACTGTACCTAGAGTGGTATAATGTCATTTGAAGGTAGACTACGATAAGATATAGTATAAATCCTAAAGCAACCACAAAAATAACATGGCAAAGAAATTTATCTACTAAACCAACAAAAGAGATAAGACAACATCATGAAAAATGCTCAATGAATTTCAAGGAAATCAGGAAAGGGGGAACCAAGAACAGGTGAGACATGTAAATATGACGTGGTAGACGAAACCAAATTTTATTACTAATCACATTGAATACAAATGTTCTCAATATCCCCATTGAAAAGAAGAGATTGTCAGATTGAATAAAAAAGCCAGACTCAAATATACACTGTTTACGAGAGATATGTTTTAAGTATAAGGACAAAAATAGAATAGGTTACAAGTAGAAGGAGGGGGAAAGATACACTGTGCTAATCAAACAAAAGCTAGAGTGGCTATGTTAATATCAGACAAGAGAGACAAATGACATTTAAGACAGGTTTTACAAATTATTCATTGCTTTATCTAAGTCTGAAATACAAATATTACAAAACTTTGTTCTGATCTCATTCAGTAATGTGATTCTTCAACCACAGTTTTTAAAAATTGTATATGCATGCTCCTCCATGCATATCTTTCTTTTAAAATGTTTTTTCAAGGCTGGAGAGAGAGAGAGAAAGCAAGTTTGTATTGAAACATTGAAACAAGCACACAAATACAGAATGGATTCTTAGCTCTACAGCTGATTTTGGGTCAGAAGAAGGGACAGAGGAAGCTTTCTTTTCTCATGAGGACCCTTCCTATTTTTTTTTTTTTTCCTGTTTGCAATTGTTTTACCAATGCCTTAAGGTTTCCCCCAAACATGCTCAGGCACTCCCATTTGTCCCACTTGACAGTAAGTTCACCTTTTCGGTTGCTTAGGCTAAGAGCCTTGGAATCATCCTTGAAACTTCTCTTAGCGGTTAGCCTATTTACTTTACCTTCAAAATACACCTGGAATCTGATACCTTATCATCTTCCTTGCTATTACCTGGTGGGAGCCACTATCTTCTCTTCCCTGAGTCACTGCGATGGCCTTTTATATGGATTCCCTTCTCAGTGATATGCTTTATCCATTTAAAGTCAAATCATGTCCTCTTTCCTTCAACAACCGCCACACTCCACCTTCACTAGCATTCCCTCTTCTCTCAGTGTAAAATGTGAAATCCTTACAATGGCCCTTAAGGTCCAGAATGATCTGGCCCTAGTACTTCTCTGCCCCCCCTCTTCTGCTCTTTCCCTTCCCTCACTGCCTCTGCTCCAAACCACCCCCTTCCTCTGTTTTCCTCCATCACGGGGCACATTCCCTCTTTAAGGCTTGAATTGACTGCGCTCCCTGGGACACTTTCCCCTCAGATATTCTTACGGAGAACTCCTTCACCTCTTTCAGATCCTTGTTCAAATGTTAGCCTCTCTAGGAGCTCTGCCCTGACTGCCTTATTAAGGTCATAAGCATCCTGGCTTCAAGGTCCCTTTCTGCCTAGGTCCACTTCCTAACTGCCTACTCTGCTCTAATTGTATTTCTTACATTTTGATCTACTATATAATCTGCTTATTTATTATGTTTATTCTTATTGTTGGTCAGTCTACACGAGCATAGAATCTCCATGAGGACTGGGATTTTTGTCTGCTTTTTTCATTGGTGTATCCCAGTGGCCTTAGAACAGTGCCTAGTATGAAGTAAGAGTTTAATATTTATTAATGATTGAATGGCCATTTGCAGAAAAGGGTGAAGAATCTTGTCAGAAGATAACAGTGTATTTCATCTTTTCCACCAAAATGTCTACCACAGAACCACATGTCTCTCAATTTATATTACTGGTTGGCAAACATTTAAAGCTGACACTTTTGACAGATGAGAGGATGACTAAAGATTTTGGCCACCTCTGCAATTTTTAAATTTTTGTTACATTTATGTGTTATAAAGAACTGATTGTTCCTATTTGGATGTAATTCTTATATAACTCAGTCAAATGATTAACGCATTATTAGTTGTCAGACCTGAGGGGGTAGAATTTTACCTGTTTAGTTATTGTCAATTGTCAATCATGGAGGAAGGAAATGTACCTCTCAGAATGGAAAATTTCCCTGGTCTCGTGGGTTCCTGAGAATCACTCTTAGGCTTTAGCAGAAGGTTTCAATGTTTCTATAGGATCTGTATGGTAAGTCTAGGCATAGTACCCTTTACATGGAGAAAGATTTGAAGCAAGAATATAGGGAGTCAAAGCTTTGATGTACCTGACTATGGGGCTACTGGACACACACACACACACACTCTCTCTCTCTCTCTCTCTCTCTCTACGCTCCCCAGCCCCACTGTACTCCCTACTCAGAACAGCAGTAGAGCAGGACCAGTGCAGTTGAAGATCAAGTCAACCAAGGTAGGAGGTGACCACCTCCTTTCAAGGTAAATCCTTTCAGGGTTTGACTTTGTTTAAATGTCTGGTTGACATTTGCAGTTTGCATTTGCTTTGCATTTGGCTAGTAGTCTGTACAAGGTGCTATGTGTAAAGTAGCCAAAGGGGCGCCTGGGTGGCGCAGTCGGTTAAGCGTCCGACTTCAGCCAGGTCACGATCTCGCGGTCCGTGAGTTCGAGCCCCGCGTCGGGCTCTGAGCTGATGGCTCAGAGCCTGGAGCCTGTTTCTGATTCTGTGTCTCCCTCTCTCTCTTCCCCTCCCCCGTTCATTCTCTGTCCCAAAAATAAATAAACATTGAAAAAAAAAATTAAAAAAAAAAAAAAGTAGCCAAAAATTATATCTGTAATACCTTGCTATTCGCTGAAATTGCAGCCCCCTGTTTGACATGGTTGTTATATCATCCATTGAGCTAATTGAGGACACATATCTTATTTCTTTCGTCGTCTTCCACTGCACTGGTATTACTTGCAAATGACCTAGGCTGTGACAGTGGCCGCCATAACATCAGGAACGACTCGCTCAACTTCTATTTATTGATCATCTGCTACATGGCAGGAAATACATTAGATATTTTACAGCCTTGTAAATGTATATTGTTATTATGCTGTCTTTCATTTTCTGTGGTTTTCTTAGGCTTCATGACAATTTCTGGAGGAGACGTATTTACTTTTTATCTGCCATATTAGGCAGTGTCATTAGAGAGAGCAGGCAGGGGCAGGAATAGGGTGATGGGGATAGGAGTGTGGAATGTGTAGAGTCACTACCAGCTAATCCACAAGCAGACAGATTAAATCTGTGGCCTAAGAAACAATGAGAGCAATAAACCATGAGTCCTGCTGTTGGAAATTCATGGGGGAACCCTTTGTCCAGGATAACAAAAAGATGAGAGATGGAGGGATGGATACCAAGCCTTCCTAACTAACTTTTGATAATCGGCAATGAATCAGTACTTCAAAAAGTGTGAAAATAATTTTGAATCCTTTAATAGTTTGTCTGCTTGCATATCCCTTCCCTTACTAAGAGTCAACACAAAATTTGCCAGTTTTCTGTTGAAGTTTAAATTTTATCCTACCAAATTGTGTGTATGTATATATATGTAACACACATACACTTAGGAGCAGAATTGTCAGGTTTAGAGTTTGTGAATGTTTTGCTTTACAAAGTTATGCCACATTATTTTCTAATAAGCGGTGCTCATTAAATTATTTGTTTTTAAACGACAGAATTACCCATGATTTATCCTTAGCTCCTGCCTGATCACTGTATTCCTAGTTCTTGGCTGCTTATAGGAATCATTTTGATGCGTTAATTTTAACACCAACTAACCTCTCTTTATTGCTGTCTCTAATTATGAGGAAGATCATCTTTAATTTATTCCAGTGAAAAGATTTCAGGTCCTGTGTTGTGTAACTCAGAAGACGAAGGAATATCATAATTCCTAGCTCCTCCTAGGAGGTGAATGTATTGTGAAGCTAATGATGGTTAATCTTCAAGACCCCTTATTTGCCTGGGTTCCTACTAGCATCATTGGAGAATATTCATTTTTGGATGCATTAAAAATTTTTTTTTTTTAATTTTAGAGAGAGAAGGAACAAGAGAGCATATGGAGGGGAGAGGCAGAAGGAGAGAGAGAGAGGGAGAGAGAGAGAGAGAGAGAGAGAGAGAGAGAATCCCAAGCAGGTTCCACGTTCAGCACGGAGCTTGACATGGGGCTCAATCTGATGACTCTGGGATCATGACCTGAGCCAAAATCAAGAGTCAGATGCTTAACTGACTGAGCCACTCAGGGGCCCCATGTATACATTTTTTATTCATAATTTAAAATTATGTTTCTTTAAAAGGATTCCAACTTGTATAAGCTTAAGGTCCCATGAAACCTGACTTTGTCCCTAGTTTCTTTTATGTTATAATCTTTTTACTTTAGGGTTTAATTTACATTTTATAACCTTTGTCTTCCCAATATTCTGCAATAGCTTTCAAGAGACTTTTTAAAAGATTCAAAACATTTTCCCCTGAATATTAAAAAAAAAAATCACCTCAAACAGTAGACTAGTCATTTAACTCAACAATGGGCTCTTCCCAAGGGACATCATCCCAGTTTTAGTGAAGTTGCTTGGAAATGAGTTAGAATCCTAACAGTTTTCAACACAATGAATTAATTTAATCCACATAAGTCATTCTTGGAACCACTCAGTTTAGTTTGGTTATGATGTGGCTCCATGTGCCAAATCAGATTTAAGAGTCAATGTATGGTATTAGTGTTTCATAGACTGGTCCCAGGGTTTCCCTATAATCTCTGCCTGATTTCTCTGAACTAAATAATAGACAATATAAGGTGTAATAAATCAATTAACTATTCATGAGAAAGTTGTGTGCCTATGAGTAGCTAGCAATCTACTGGTGGTTATTAGTATGTTTGATTACTAATTTAAAGATATCTTTGTTGGTTTCTGATCATTGACAGCAAGGCATATGACTACAAAAAAACACTCATTAAGAAAATAGCAAAGCTGAATTGGAATATCGTCGTTGTGTTTCTAGGCAGATTATTTCTTGTAAGTGTAACTCTGTGGCAGAGTCCCTTGATTTTTGTTCCAGATCCATGGGATAATTGGAAAAATCTTTGGTTTCTAACTAATGCCAGAACCTTCTCCAGGGCTTTTATATTATGGCACTCTTCCCACACTGGTAATCAAAATCCTCTTTCTTGTTTTGCACCAAGGTCACCAAAGCCTTCCAACCATTCAACCATTTTTCTCACTGGCTCCCTGCAGGTGGAGTGAATCAGGTCAGACCTTTACTGAGTGCTTTGCCCTTTCTGTCCCAACCTAACCAAATGCTATGCTTAACCTTCAAAGCTTCTTATGTGCCTGGGCCCTATCTAGCTTCATTAAAAAATACTTACTTTTGCATATCATTTTTGTTCATAGTATTTTATTCTTTTTCATAAAAGGGCCCCCCAGGTGCACACATTTCTTTGTAAGGAATTAGGTAATCTCAGGAAAGATTTTAGTGTAAGACAATGCTTCTTGAATGTAAAAACTCTTAGGTTCCCTAAGGAACCTCCCACAGACCTCCATTCAAAAAACTGGCATAGAAAACTTGACATTCCAGTCAACTTGAATATCCTCAAACTCATCAGGGGGAGGCCCTTTCCCATTTAAGCCTCTGCCATGAGCATCTCCTGTGGACTCTCCCTCCATCCAGACCTTTCGTGCTCTGTTCTCTGAGTGCTTCCTGTCCTCTCAGACTCCCTTCAAGTATATCTGTTGGTTACCCTACTCCTTCCCAGAGCAGGATTTGCCTTTGTATTTCTTTCTTTCTCTTTTTAAAATTTTATTTTAGGGAGAAAGATTGCATGTAAGCAGGTGAGAGGGACAGAAGGAGAGAGAGAATCTCAAGGAGGCTCCACGCTCAGCACAGAGCCCGATGGGCAGCCCTGGGATCATGACGTGAGCTGAAATCAAGAGTCGGACGCTCAATCGCTCAATCAACCGAGCCACCCGGCGCTCCACCTTTGCATTTCTTAAAAACCCCAGAAGCACCTCAGTCTCTGATAGGGTGTGCTCTCTCCCCCCAGCCCTCTGAAAGTAGCACTAATCCATTCCTGACCATCTCAGATTAGACCCCGGGATACTCAGCCAGAGGTAGGATGTTTTTAGCCACAGAATAGCAGCCCCAGTTAATTTGCACAGAATATCTTATTCCGATGTCTCTCTTAGGTAACACTTTCCTTCTGGTGAATGTAAGACTTCTCAAGCAATAATAACTTGCATTTATACAGCCTTATGAACATGAACTCACATAAATCACATTCATTAGTGCCTCTTCCCTTCAGAGATCCCTTTCCCAGGTGACTAGCACGTCGCCAGCCTGCCTCCCAGCCTCTGCTTCGCCTCTATTATTGGTATAATCGTACTTGGCTCTCCCGGGGGAAGCCCACCTGCCCAGTCCTTTTCCTCACTCTTCCGTGACTCTCTCACCAATTCAGCTGAGGTCCATGACCGCCCCCCCCCCCCACCTATTCTGCCAAGCTTCTACTGGGTTTTGTCCAGAGGACTGAGGATCTCTGTCTCCTGTGAGCACCAATCTCTCATCTCTCTTCTCCAGCTCAAAAGTCTTGTGTTTTTTTTTTCCTTTTTACTCCCCCATCTTTCCCATAATATTGGCGATCTCATCAAATGAATCAATACAGCTCTACTATGCTAATACAACTAGCAAAGTGCTTAAAAGCGTAAACTGGGGTTGGCTCCGGTTTGACTGCCAGTTTTCTTAAAAAGTTTCAAACATCCTCCTGTCCTTACATATTTCAACCAGGGGGACTGTTAAAAAAAAGTCCTCTGGGCTTCAGTTTTCTCATTTCTAAAATGGATTTAATAATAGCACTTACCTCAAGGAGAGGTTGTGAGGATTCATTGAGAAAATAAATGTGAAGGATTTTATCAAAGTGGTTAACATACAGTCCACAGACAAAAAGTGTTTAGTTTTCATCGCAGACTCATCTGATAGGCTTGCGATTTGGTCTTTCTCTGCCAAGGAGAGTGCAATGTTTCCATTTTGTGCAACATACCCAGAAATGTTTAAAATTTGAAATGTTAACATTTTATGCCACATGTTTGATTTATTTTTAATTAGGGCTCTTAGTGTGACTATCCCTTCTTTAAGTGTTTGAAAATACAACATTGTTTTCCCCAGCACTGCATGGGTAGTATTTTTTACATAGGCTGAGCTTTTTAATCCAAAAACATTCATCCATTTTATCCACCTCATGTAAAAAAATCTAGGACAGGAAACATACTTTGTTATTACCATTCCCATTTCAAAGATGGGGCAACAAAGGCATTGAGAAAAAAGGTAATATGCCTGAGGTCACAGAATGACTACGTGGGGAAGCTAAGGCATAAGCCTAGTCTCTTAGTTTGGTCTTCGTGTAATTTTGTATCAATATTTTAAAAAATGCACCAAAAAACCTAATCAGAATCTTCTGAATAGCAATCATGTGCTGAAAGATGGTGTATTCTTTTTGCATAAAAGATTTTCTGCATTACAGCAGGGGGCCCTACCCTGATGTGTCAGGAGGAAGAAGAAAATTCATTTCTTATACCAGCCTGTCAGCTGCCCTTTATGATTGAACCATATACCATTAGACAATCACAAACAGTGACAAGAGCTTTTGCTCTGTAGCGATTCTCATGTTTGAATTGGTTTGCTGAAATGCTGTTCTGTGCTGTATTACTGGAAAACACTACAAAGAACAGATGTGCAGTACCATGCAATATTTATCATTTAGATGTTTAATCTGGGTGTTTTAAATACTACTCCGATTTTGTTACAGTGTATTTGCTACTTGAAGTGTGTTTTTTTTTTAAGAGCTATGTTAAAAACACAATAAATGATATATTTTTATGGATTAAGTAAATCCTCCGTTGTGGACGTAATCATATCCTGAAAGTGACTGAAAAATAAAAATATTCCCAATTTTCATAGATACATAATTTTGATGGTGTATTTGTAGCAATTTTACCAGAGTAAATTCACATCCTCTGTAGCTGGTGTAATTCTTACACCTACCTTAGGGGAGACTTCTGTAGAAACACAGAAGATCTGTGCTCTGGTATTAACTCCCAGTAGATTACAAAAAGTAATCAGAACCAAATGGAAGATATACTGTCCATCATATATTTTCAGGCTTGAAGTAGTATTTTTTTTCCTGCATACTAAAGCAAGTAGGGACCTTTTACATTATCTCTGGTCCCTTTATAACTCCTTGAGTAAGTGTATTGCAAATAAGCACATTTATCATTGAAGACTGTTAGTAAAGAATATGGTATTTATTCAGACGATTCAGAGACACAGCGTTTGAAGAGTTTTTAAATTGCTTATTTGGTTTAGAGCCACATTCACTTCTTGACTAAGGTATTGTTAAGTGATGGAAGTTCGAAAGCTTATCATTTCACTGATCTCTGTTGTAACCAATGAAAATGTTAATTTTAAAGAATTAAAATGTAGGAATAGGCTATATGAATTTTAATAATGTTTCATGTTTAAATTATTAGAAAATTTAATAGAACATATACTCCTAAGGTTAATTTTAAAGACACTGCATTTCTTGAGTCAACATGAATGCTATGAAGAGATTTCAGGATGAAAAATTAGTGCCGAACAAAGCCCACTGTGGAGAATCACTAAGCACCAGCTATGATAATAGCCTATTACGAGGCACCTGGTTATACCATGGATTTGATCACGGAGGTCAAATCATGTTCTCTGTGTACACAGTGATGCGTGGTACATCCCTTTTCTTATGACTTGGAAAACATACAAAGAAAGGGTTCTGTGTGTCCTCTCGCTCCTGCATTATAACAGGACTCCATGTAGTAAGGCCATTAAGACATTTATGAATGCATCCATGGTGAGTTACAAAATGCCTGTGGATGGACAATTCATGCTTACGTATTTATTTATTTAGGATTTTAACCTTACTGCCATGAGGATATGGAGTGGCTTCCATACTGAAAGCAACGAAGTAAATATATCAAAACAAATATTAGCCTTTTAGACAAACATTTTCTCATTAGTCTTCTCTCTGTGAAGAGAATGAGGTTAAAAATGGTTTGAAGTTTCTTAAGTCATTATGTTCTGTGGCTTTTCTAAAATTAGAGTGTCATGTTTTCAGTAACTGTGTTTGTATTTACATAATTTTATTAATTTTTATTACAGTTCAAAGCATACAACCATTTTACCAATTGCCTTTTTGTAATTAGGATGTTATATCTTCACTTTGTTTTGGCTCTCAGTGAATATAGTAGCATCACATTTCATTAGCAAATACAGAACAGTATTTCCTGATGTAATTAGACAAGTGTATTTGGTGTTTAACACGATTTTCATCTTCATTAGAGAGAGATATGAAACTTACGCGTCTCTTTTATCACTTAGAAAATTCTTCTGCCTTGAAAGAAAATCTCTGCATTTTTTTTTTATTACTATTCCTGTTTGATTTTGTGAGGCAACATGTCACCTGAATCCGTGGATGTAGCAAATTATCTGAGTTTGTCTGGTGGAAGAATACAAGGGTGTGTGTCGGTGGAAGATATAAAGGACCGTACTTGGAAAAGATAACATAAAAATGATTGTTTTGATCAATCTGAGGAAGTTTTTGGCATTGGAGTTGTACATTTGAGACCTTTCTCTTGAATTAAGGACAATTTTTGAACACTGGCTACTTGATTACCTAAGGCCCACTTTGTGGAGATCAATGGTGGGTTAAATAGAAGAGCATTATGCATTAGTAGACAAACTATTATTCAAGAAGATGGAGAAGCAGATCCCGTAACAGCCATTTGTCACTATATTTCCTTCCTCTACTAAAACCAGAAGGTATTCACTCTATCTTACAGAACTTGAGAATCAGCAGTGGAAATAGGGTTTTGAAGAGTTTTAAGCTTGCTTTTCTTTCTTTCTTTCTTTCTTTCTTTCTTTCTTTCTTTCTTTCTTTTGACAAACAAGTCACCTAATCACATTGATTATCCCACTCCTTTTATTGGCAAAATATGGACAATTTGTATATTTCTATTTATATCACCACTATGTGGTCAGTTTTAATTTGGCTTTTATTTCTATACATTTTTGCCAAGTACAAAAGTTTGTCCTCGAAGTGGTATTGACTTATAAATTTTATAGGATTAGGCACTAATTATGATAATATAAATAGGAATTTGGAAATATATAAGGGTTGAACACTTGTGATATTTTCATATATAAAATTATTTATGATATTTACTCAAATTTAGGATAGTTCTTTTTAGTGAGGTCTTCTCTGCAGTGGTTTTCAATTAAATTCTTAGTTCAGTGGAACATACAGATATCAGGGGCCCTTTGTGACAATCTCAGAAAGGCGGGATTATAGGATAAAATATTGTGTTCTTTTCTTGTATCTTAGGCTCTGTTTGTCATATATGTCTATTAAAATACTATTCATTATATTCTGTTTATTTACTCAAGGGATTTGAATTAATTTGTAAAAAAAAAGGCAAAATGAAAAACATAAAAAAATAAGATTAAGGAAAGTAAGAAGGAGACCAAATGTCAAGATCAGAAACAAAATAGGACGTAGGTGAAATAGGTGTGTTCTATGTTGAGGTTCAAGATTTGCGGTAGCCTAAGTGTAAAGGGAGATTTGGACAATTATCCGTGATGAGGAAACCAACACTCTCTCTGATGCATGTGAAACTTTTCTCAGGACATAGCCCTAAAGGAAATTTCTCCCATAGAGCTGCATACGAGCAAGCCCCGGATAGGGCTACTCAACAATGTTCTTATCGCCAATACAAAGAAACATTTCCAAAAACCAGGCTATTTTCCTTCCTCTTAATTTGAATGAAAGCTAAAGGCAGATGATGAAAGAATAGTTTAGTATAAGCAACCCCATAAGAGGTCTTGACAATATGGTACTAATGAGAGTTTTTGATATCTACCCCGGTCCCTCTAGAGGAATGGATCATAGCCAGCCCTTCAAATTCTTCCCCACGGATGGTAGGCAGTTCGAGGCTGAATCTCTGGTGAGGAACTCTGTGTTGTGTTAGAATTGAGGTTGTGAGTGCTCGTCGTGCTGTGAGTGCACAATACGTGCCCACCGTCCTTTTATGAGCAAGTATTTCCTTATATACACATTTCCTGCCTTGTCCTGTGATCTTGCTACTCCAGCCAGAGCCAGAATCGGTCTCCCATCCAAGTACTAACCAGGCCCGACCCTGCTTAGCTTCCGAGATCAGACGAGATCGGGCGCGTTCAGGGTGGTATGGCCGTAGACGAGCCACAGCCAGAATCAGTGGCTGATTGGCCTGCAATCAGTGCTAAGACCCAGGTCAGCATCTGAGTGCCCAGGGAAGATAACTCCACCCACTGTGATACTGTAATCCGGATGGGGACTGATTGCCAAAATGGTATCTTTGCTCTTAGGGAGCGTGACTTTAAAATAACCAAAAAGAGATGGAGACCAAAAGGGTGGTTTTGAAGTGAAGACATACCCTGAAGGGAGACAAGCAGAAGCCCTGAGCTGGAAGGAGGAGGAGAGGGAAACTGAGGCACACACTTACAGACTCCTGGAGCTGCGGTTGAGCTACTGGCAATGCAGTGGAATCATGAGATCTGCTTAGCTATTTCGAAAACCTTGCTTGGGGAGATATTTCCTGCTTCCTTACTTTCTTGAGTATCTTTACAATAAACGCCATTATAGAAGGTAATCTGCATACCTTGTTCTTTGTAACCAAAAAGAGCCAAACACAACTTGACCCTTGTAATGTGGAGATTAAATGGTAGTTTATTATTCTTTTATAGAAATTAAAGTTTCCAACAAAAGGCTTTCCAGGAGGAATCATTATGTATGTTTACGTCTTTTTGTCATTAGTGATAGCAACAAAACATCTAAAATTTCTTCTTGGCATAATTAGAAGTAACACCTATTGAAGATTATTGAGGCTTATATTTTTGTTAAATCCATAAAAACATCTAAGAATTACACACAGAGACCTGGTCATGTATTTGTTTTGATAATAACCCTGGGATTAAAAGTTGTGATGTTTTAAAAGAACACAAGATCTCTTACTACTGTGGTGTAAATGTTAAAGAGCACTACAATCTGGAAATTAAGGTCTTCTAGGATTTAGCATGTCATGGGGCTGATACCTGTGGTTATAATCAGAACAAACAGGTGGGCTGCTTTTACTGCATTATGTTTGTATTTTGGAGAAACAATGTCATGGTGCAATTACCTACCCATTTCCAACAAGAGGAATGCGGAACCTGGGACTTCGAGCCCTCTTATTGTCTCTTCCTACTGTAAAATCAGACTATCAAGTTACAGTGAGGTAACTCTAATGAAGCAAAGTACATTCATTCTTCAGCCCCTTAAAGAGCACTCTGCTAATGCGGTCTCCTTTCTTTAACGTTTCAACCCAAATCGGTGATGACCTTTCTAATGAAACATAAAACCTAGGATATGCAACCTTACTAATATATTCTAATGTAACTAGGTCACACAAAAGGCTTGTTAAGTTTGCAATGTCTACTTTTGCCTTTGCCAGAATTTCGAGTTATACCCAAAGTGTGTCATTCTTGACGGTATCACTGTAATCCTACTCCAAATAAATAGTTCCTTAAATAAAACTTCTAAACATTATCACCCTGTAAAATATGTTAGAGTGCTTGATGATTCAAAAATCATGACAGTTTTACATATGACTAATAGCCATCTTCTATATTATTATGTATATATTTAAAAATGATTCTACATATTCTTAAAGAGATATAATTTGATAAGTGTGTTAAATATGTTTCACATTTAATGGTGTTTTGTAGTTGTGCTCATGGAATGGCTTCCTCATGAGGAAGAATTCTTTATTTAGAGCTGCGGTGGGGATGTTGCCTTCCTAAATAAACATCCACGGGGCCAATGTCCTGTAGTGACCACACTTGTTTGTTTGTGGAGCTCTTTGTTGAAAACTGACATTTCGGAGTTACCCCCTAGTTCTTTCAAAAAGTCATTAACCATCTGCCTCATAGACGCTTGTCATATATATATGGATGAAACCACCCCAAGATCTCTTAATGTAGAGTTCCTATTTTGCATGAATAAATAGGGGAGAAGGAAATCAAAGCACTTGGAATTGCAAGCATCTCCCTTTAGTCTCTTATCTGGCTACACATGGCCACTCATACATACACCAGAGTTTCCCAAGCTGCTGCCACCGCAGACCCGACTGGCCAACGGCTCTCTAGAGATAGGTGGTTGCTTGCTTTCCATGGGGAATTGATGCGACACAGATAACTGTCGGCCAGAGCTAAACGGGGCCCGCAAAAGTTACTGAAGGTATGAGATTAGATCCCGCCTGGTGAAGGGGATCGCAGAGGAGATCCCGGAGGGGACTCGGAGGGAGCGGCCGGGCTCTGCTGAGGCGGCACAGAGGCCCGGCTCCTGGCAGGCGGGTCTGGGCTGGCTTCACTACAGTCAGCCTCCCGTGGATGTTGCTGCAGGCACATCAGCATCTCTTAATGTACTGAAGAAGAAAGGGGACGAGGACAGCAGGGAAGGAAAACCAGGGGGAAAAAGAAACGTATAAGAAATTCACCACATAAATTAGCTGCGTCTCTTGTTGCAAAAACTGACAATTTCATCTGAACGTGAATCCTGGGCTGCTTCTTCAAGTGCCTGGAGGAATTGCATCACGGAACCTACAAGGTAATTATTAAAAATGCATAGATGGTCATGTAGGTACAAAAAAATTGGGCAACTTGTCTCCAGAAAAAACATTAAAAGGTCCGCATATGTCAATGAATTAGAGTCTGTTTTCTTCTAACAGCTGCTATTTTGGGAATTCCTCTGAGGATGTTTAAAGAGCAAGTTTTGTATATTGAGGTGGCTGCTCCATTGTCGCGGACAGTTGAAACCAGAGTAGGCTATTGAGGGGAGCTAACGGTTTTGGCACTGGTTTTGGGTGTTAAGTATCAACTAACATGTTTATGCCCGCCCTTCAGATGTCCACATACAAAGACCCCTTTCTCTCCCTTCTGGCAAGAATCCAGGCCAATCTTGGAATGCTTAGTCCCCCGCCCATCATTAAGGGCACTGTGTTAATCGTGGGGCTTCATCTCAGAAGCACCCTGGAAAGGAATGCTCACTGACCCACAATATCCACATTTCCGCTTCTGTGGAAATTGCATGCATATGAACATGGGGTTCTGAAGCAGAACTAAGAAACAATCAAGTTCAAGTTCACTTAAAACTACCTAGAGATTTAATATGTTAGCCAGGCTAATGGATAGGTCATTGAGTTGTTGCAATCACTTAAAAAAATGTGTGTTATATTAGAAGTGTATGATATATGTATATCTATGATATAAATATGAGATTCTTTCTCACCATTATTTCTGTGAAGAACACAGATACCACACACTTTATTCAGCGAGTTGTAGACCAAGTTCTAGGCTGCTAAAAAGATGTTAGCTTGATTTGAAATAATACGTTCAAGTTGGGTTTGATAAATACGATGATAAATAGGTAGACAGAGAAAACATTACATCCTTCCTTATAGCTTTAAGCCGAGTACTAGAATGTCCCGGAATAAATAAAAAAAAAAAAAATTTCTTTTGTGATCTATTTGGCATTAAAAGTATCTTGATGTTCTGTAGGCTTTGTTAGACTGAAGATTTTAATGAGTTGTATGTTTATGAATTTATTAAAATGAAATCTAGTATCAATGGAGAAGAGAAATTTGAATCATTCTAGTAAGTAATTTGCAAGGTGTTTCTTGGAAAATACAGAAGAAAGGAGTCGTTTGTTTTGTGAATATTGCAGGTTGGGCATCTTCAACTTGTTATTGGGGGAAGGAGTGAAACATAATCTCACATCTAAAGTTTTCGGGATTTTTATATCACATAAATGATTACTTTTTGCTTAAACTTGTGACTTATTTAGGTTACATCTAGAACATTATGGTTCTTCTCAGATGCTTAATATGTTTGTTTTTATGATTCAAAACTGAGCCTTGACAGCCATGATTCTGTTCTCTGTCTCTATGAGTTTTGTTTTGTTTGTTCATTTGTTTTGGTTTTCAGATTCCACATGTAAGTGAAATCATACAGTATTTGTCTTTCTCTGTCTATTTCACCTAGTGTAATGCACTCAGGTTTCATCCATGTCGTTACAAATGGCAAGATTTTGTTTTTTTTATGGCTGAGTAGCATTCCATTGTGTACATATTTTTTACATATACATATATAATATATACATTTAATTTATTATAAATTATAATAATTATAATATTAAAATATATATCAACATATTACATATTAATAGATATTACATCTTCTTTATCCATTCATTCATCTATCACAGATGGTATCTAGACTTATTGTGGTAATCAATGGCAGTGTATACAAATATCAAATCATTATGTTGTACACCTGAAACTAATATAATGTTATGTCATGATACTTCATTTAAAAAAATGAGTCTAGGAGCACCTGAATGGCTCAGTAGGTTGAGCGTCCAACTCTTGATTTTGGCTCAGGTCATGATCCCAGGGTCATGGGATTGCGCCCTACTTCAGGCTCTGCACTGAGCGTGGAGCCTGCTTAAGATTCTCTCTCTCTCTCTTTCTATCTTTCTCTCTCCCCCTCTTCCCCTCCCCTATGCATCCCCTCTCTCAAATTTAAAAAATGAGTCTCCAATCTTTAGAAAAGCAGAAAAATTCTCCCCTACATGCCAACTATTTTACATATTTATGCTGTCCAATTTACATTTTTTCTTTCAAGATATTAGTGCAAGAAAATAACACTGATGACTAGAATAATTTGTTTACTTCTTTAAAAGGTCCTCACAGGGGCGCCTGGGTGGCGCAGTCGGTTAAGCGTCCGACTTCAGCCAGGTCACAATCTCGCGATCCGTGAGTTCGAGCCCCGCGTCGGGCTCTGGGCTGATGGCTCAGAGCCTGGAGCCTGTTTCCGATTCTGTGTCTCCCTCTCTCTCTGCCCCTCCCCCGTTCATGCTCTGTCTCTCTCTGTCCCAAAAATAAAAATAAACGTTGAAAAAAAAATTTAAAAAAAGTCCTCACACATTAGTTTTATTTATTACTTCCCCAGTTACTTTGCCAGTATGATATGTTTTTCAGAGGAGCACAGGCATGATTCTTCACCCCTCAGGCTCGAACTGTGGTTTTACAAATCCTTAGGACTGTATACCTGGCACATAGCTGGCACTCAGTAAATAATGTTTGAATAAATATTGGATAAAGATCTTAGTGATTTATGTGAGTGTGGGAGGAAACATTAGGCCCCCTCCCCTCCTCTATGTGTGCACTCCGCAGAAGTCACAGCATTTGACAGGCCTACAGCATGGATCGGGTCGCTTAGGTTTCATGAGAACAGGCTTCAGCTGCTGGGTCCTTTGAGACCAGGCCGCTCTAGCCCTTTGTGCCATTGCTGGGAGTGGTCAGACTTACCCAGCCTCACTTCCCTGTTACCACTATGGAAGGTAAATGATTTCTACTGGAGACAAAGGAAGATCAGGGGAGGCAAAGCAGGGTAGATATATCCATTGTTTGTTTTCAGAACTCTCTTCTCCATTCAGCTCTGTTCCCCTCTCTGATCCAACACCCCGTTGACCTTACGATAGATAGCACCCCACCTCTCTTTGATATTTAATTTTCTGGAGTTTCCATAGTCTTGTTACCCCTTTGGCATTACTTTAGATTTTTACTTTGTCCCATGGAACTGCTTCAGCTCTGATGTCTCATTATCACATTTTCTGACCATAATCCATCATTTTTTCCTTTTTCACTCACAGCCAGATAAGAACCTCCAGTTCCTTGAACTCCTTACCTTCCCCCTTCTCTTTTCTGCCCTACTTAACCTAGACTTTGTCCTCCATCCTTTTAATTATCCTCTTGCCTACAGCCTTCATCCCCCATCGCTCCACACGCCGGTGGAACACAACCCTGGTTCGATCTAGCTCTTTGCCTCCTCCAGTCCTACACCAAGATGCCATGCCCACTTGGCAAACTAGAAATTTAGTCATCAACCTTGACAGCTTTTTTCCCACTCTCCCCTCCCTCCCCCACCCTGCCCAGGTTCTGTGCCTCTTCCCTAAATACCTCTGAACTTTTTCCTCCTCCCGTGTTGCCCACGGCCATGCCTATAGATCAGGTTGCTATTACCTTTCACCCACATAGCTGCACTAGTTAACTGGTCTTGCTGCCCTCAGTCTGGTGTTCCTATTAGCCAGGCTCTGCATAGCAGCTATAATGTTCTTCATACATTTCAACTATGATCAAGAAACTCACTTCTGAAACCATTTAATGGTTCCTTGGTTAAAGGCAGTGTTCAAAGTTTTAAAGATGGTGTATCCCTGTGTGATCTGACTTCTGTCCATAGCTCTGATTTTGCCCCCTGCCTCTTGCCTCTCCTTTCTGCAACTCCAAAAGTGCTTTTTTTTTCTTTTTTAATGTTGTCTGTTCCTTTACTTTTTTCTTCTCCACTAGCACCATGAAAACTAAGTAGGGTCTTGGGGTGCCTGGGTGTCTCAGTCGGTTAAGCGTCCGACTTCGGCTCAGGTCACGATTTCACGGCTGGTGGGTTCGAGCCCGGCATCAGGCTCTGTGCTGACAGCTCAGAGCCTGGAGCCTGCTTCGGATTCTGTATCTCTCCTTCTCTCTCTGCCCTTTCCCTACTCACACTCTGTCTCTCCATCTCTTAAAAATAAACAAACATTAAAAAAAAAAAAAAACCAAGTAGGGTCTTGATTTCCTTCCCCCAAAAAGCTGCTACCTCATTCCCAGGCAAATGAGGAGAATAGGACTTGAGGCTGGAACCACTGTTAGGGTCTCCCTCCCCCAGTCCAGAGCCAGGGAGAGGAACTGACACATGGAGAGGAAGTGGGATCAGGGAGGGCCTACTCCAAGTAAAGCCTCCACTCGGTTCAGTCTTGCTTCTAGGGATAGGAGAGGCATGACTGACTGTCAGAGCCAGGGTGGTGCCTAGCTGGGCCACAGCCTTCTGTAGGGTGGTCCAATGAAACTTGAGGATTCCCAGCACCGCTGGTGTCTGGTGTTTCAAGGCTGCTGTGGTCATAGACACCTCTTGGACCTCTTGGCTTTGGTTCCCCAAAAAGCCAATGGTGACAGCAAGTGGTAGACAGGGAAAGGAGACCCTGCCCTGAGAGCCTGCAGGCTGCACAGGACAGTAGCCAACCTGGGGTGGAGGCAGCTGGATCCAGGGAGTGGCTGACCCACACATCATAGATGCTCTTGTTGGGCAGCACCCCCTAGAAGAGGGCATCTAGATCCCAGAGCAGCCCCCACAGTGGAGGGGAAGGGGCATGGGTTTAAGGGCCACCCCCTAGTAGGCTGGGCTGGTTGAAGGTGGGCACTGGGGACAGGATGTGGGTGGTAGTGGAACCAGGGGCATTATCACATGGGGAGTGTAGATTGGCAGCAGGAGGTGGGCAGGTGTCCCCAAAGTGAGGCCCTGTGACTTCTACTGGATAGTCCCCAGGGGCCTGGGGTACCCTGCCGTAAGTAGAGGAGCCAGGCTCTGTGCTCAGGGGAGAGGGACGAGGGCCTGATGGTTTTCCCCTGGGAAGTCTCTTCCTGGGCCCGGGGAGGGGGCAGAGGTGCCACAAAGTCCTCTCGGAGGTCAGAGGTGGAGTGGACACCTCCTCTGTGCCCAGAGCCTGCCTGACTGGGGCTGTTCCGTGGCCCCCCTCCCTGAGGTCCCTTAGCAAAGACACTATGCTGAGGCCCTCACTAGGCGGTGGCTGGGGTCTGGGCAGCCAGCAGGGCCAGCCGTGCAGCACCTAAGGGCCTGGGTCCTTGGCGAGGGTTCCCCGCACCCCTCCTGCTCTGCCAGCGCCGGCACAGGGCAGTGTTCTGCAGCCGCAGCACCTCCACCGGGATCAGGCTCACATCTACTTCCTGGGAGTTGCCCTTGGCCTGGGGCTTCTCAGGGTCCGTAAGTACCTTGCAGAAGCATCCGAAGCATGGATGGAGGAGATGTTGTGGTGGATGGAATCCTCCCAGCCCTCGTAGTCCTCCCAGTAGTTGGGGAACCCAGCCTGAACCTGATGAATGATCTGGGCCAGTTTCAACCTGCGGGAGGGCCCGGTCTGGATCCCCCAGGAAATCATGGCCAAGTAGGTGTAGGTGTAGGGGGTGCTTGTCGGGCCGCAGGTATCTCTTTTTCCTCCTCTTGGGGGGCTGGGAGGATGACTCCGACCAGGGAACCCCCAGGCGTGTGTTGCTGCAGGGCCCCACGCAGAGGAGGTGAGCAACGTGGGCAGGGGCCTGGCCCCATGGAGGCCTCAGGGCAATGGGGCAGTGTGGTGAGGCAGGGCTGGGGGTCTGGGGCTGCCAGAAGCGCTTTTCATTCTGCCCATGCTCCATGCACTCTCTTCCCTTTGCGAGTTCTCTTTCTTTCACCCTCCTCTTTACCCTCTCACCTCCAACTTTATTTCTCCTGGTGGGTGAAATACTCCTACTCATCTTTCCGGTTTTTGTTTACTGCTTCAAGGAATTCTTCCTGAGATCCCTCTCCCTCCAAAAATAATCGGACTTAAGCACACTGTATCTCCTCTAGGCTAATACTTAGAATCCTGTGTTCTAAATGCTTATTTATCTATATCTCCCACTGTTTCATGAAACCCATGAGGGCAAGGACTCTACCTGCCTTGTTCGTTGTTGTGCTCCCAGTGCTTAGGACAAGGCTTAAAATATACTAAATGGTTAATCATTATTTGCAGCAGAGAGTGTAGAGTGATGGTCAGGTAAGTAAGTGAACAGGACCCAACTGCCTGGGTTCGAATTCTGAGGCTGCCAATTACTTGCTTGGATAATCTTGGATAAGTTAATTAACTCCCTATGTCTAGCTTTTTTATCTGTAAGACGGGGATTATAGCAGTGTTCACCTCATCTGGGTATTGTGAACATTGAATTAATACATGTGAAGTCTTTAGAACAACACCTGACACACAGTAAGCACTCAACTGACTGCTGATTTGTCAAAATATTTAGTATGGCCATTAAAAAATAATGGAAATCTATCTATCTATCTATCTATCTATCTATCTATCTATCTATCTATCATCTATCTACATCTACAGATATATCTAGCTGAAAATGGCCATATTTTTACACACCTTTATGAACCAGTTGCACATATTAAATTGGAACTGTGACTCAATCAGTTGAACAAGTTCCCCATTTGAATAATAGAAACATCAGTCTAGATTTTGTGATGTCGAAAGCACAACTATGTGCCCTTCTACACATTAACCTGGGCTGCTTTGTCTTTTTTGTCTGTCTGTTCTTACAGTGATCTCCCCCAGCACCACCAGCAGGGAATCTGGCTATGACGCTGGCCGTGTCTGCCTTTATATCCAGCTCTAAAACCTGGCATTATCAGGCTTACTGGGTTTTCAAATTAGAGCTTTCCTTAATTTTTAGAGGTTTGAGATGGTTCTTCACTGACACGGCGTGACCAGAGGTGGAAGCAGTCACACCCTTTTTTTCCAAGAGAAGGGGATTTCCAACCATCTTTTATCAGTAAGAAGATAGAAGCTTAGAAAGGCCTAGTTATTTGTCCAGAGATACGTATCAGTTAATACTAAAGCCAGGAATAAAGAACGAGCGTTCCACGGCTCTCTCTTGAATTCACACTAAAACAGTGTATAATTAGGAAAGGAAAAATCAAGTATGAGAACATAAAATGTGGTATTCTTTTTGAAATTATAACTATGAATTTATGCTACACTAGTCCAATTTTCTTATAAGGTGAAAAGAATGGATAAAAAGAGGTCCTTCAGCGTGTGTATGTCTGTCTGTACATACATTATGTCTCCCTCTCCTTCTCTCTCTCTGCTCCCCTATCTATAGATATATATACTATATTGCCTGTGAAAATAAAATGAAGCTTTGGAGAAGACATTAGATAACAGTTGCTACTTCTAGTTGTGTTGGGGCCAGACCTTTGTTCAATTTGAACTTCATCTCTTTGGAGAGTGAGGTGAAAATCTTTCATTTGTGTCCTTGGTTGCCCGCGGACTTAAATCCTAGATTCTGCTATGTGAGCAGCACTCATTTCCTTCTCTCCTTTTTACCCTATCAATCTTCTGCTATGATACACTCTTCACCCAGAGGACACTGCTTCCTAACTGCTTTCTCATTGGTCTTTGGCAATCTAGTTTCTGGTCTTTTCATTCTACGTATAAATAACAGAAGTCACCTGTTGTCTTCTGACATTTTCTTAGCTGTGATTCATCTTGAAATTTCTTTCTGGGTAATGCTGTCTATCAAGTCTACATCATTGAAACATACCCCTGCTCTGGTGGCAAGGACCCTGAGCTCATCCTGGTCATGCTATCCTGGTTCTCTCCTGCCTTGTCCTTCTTAGCTTCCTCCATTGGCTTTCTTCCTTCTTGCATGTTCGACATAGGATTCACCAAATTGAAGCCTCTTCTTTTTCTACTCTAATTTCTGCCCTTTGAGCATTCCATTCTTTTCCACAATTTGTGCTGAGCTTCTTGTGAGGAGGAACTCTGTTATTCTTATTTCTATTCCACGTACTTGGCACAATACCTGGGTCATGGTAGGTGCTCAAAGTGGTCTGTTGCCTTGAATGTAAGCTATGTCGAGGATTCCAAAATTTAAATCAGTAATGGGCTTTCTCAACTTCGAGTTCCAATGACATTACCTACTTTCTGTGCATTTCCAATAATAATAAAAATAGTTACTGCTATTAAGCACCAGTTGTGGGTTGGTCAGCTTGCTAGGTGATCTCAATACATTATTTGTACTCTATACAACCCTACAAGGTACACTTTATCATCAGCACTTGGTGTAGGAGGAAATCAACATCTATTTGGATATCTAGTGAGTATCTCAGACTTACAGCCAATGAAGAACCCTTGCCCCAAATCTGCTCGTATCCAGTTTTGCCCCCCAGGAAGTGGCGCTCTATTCATGAAGTTATTCTCCACTCAGTGCTTTGCTTTCCAACATCTGATCCACTAACATGTCTAGTTGACTACAAAAAAGTACTTCTAATCTGTTCGATTTTCTTCATTTTCCAGCTCGGGACATCATCTTTTCTAGACCAGGGCAAGAGCCTCCTAACTGGGCTCTCCTTCCGTTCCCCTGCCCGCCGTTCTCCACACAGCAGCCTGTGGTCCTTTAATCGGATCATGTTACAGGAGTCATTACACCCTGCTGTGGCTGCAAAAACTATTTACCGGTTTGATTTGATGGTATCAGCAGTGTGGCTGCACTCGTGCTCTACTTTAAGACAAATGTTTGAAAATTTAAGTTAGCTAAATATATAAACTGAGGATTGATTCACCTACGAAGGGACTAACATCTACATCCAAAAGCAAACCTAAGAAATGACTATTTTATTAGGGTATTCTATACTTTATAGAAACCTAGTCTTTCTTTAAATAGCAGGTACTTAAAATATTAGCTCATTTACCATAATTTATTTACAAAACACTTTGAAGGAATATACTGAACACATAAGGTGAGGAACGTGCATACCCACATATGGACAATGTATGCTTCTTAAATTTTATTATCCTATTCAAGCAAGTGCAAAATAATGTCTCTTATAATATTTGTATTGCCTACAATTTTGATTTTCATTGAAATCTAACTAATAGAAGAACAAACAACCAAAGAGAGAAGTAAGGTAGCCGAGGGAGCTGTCATTCTTGGTTCATGGTTCTGGCTTTTAAATTCCTATTATGTATTTGGGATCAAATTGGCTGGTGTTGGCTGTGAGACTCATAGATGTCACCTGCTCTCGTTGTTTCTGGACTCAGGCACTCTTATCCAGAAAGCAAATACTTGGTTATTAAATATAAGTCCTATGTATCTTGATGCAGTATTACAGTGCATAAAAATTTCTCATACACATAGATTCATGTTCATGTCTTTGAACAAATATTTTTTAAAAATCCAGTCATTTTTTATTAGAAGAATATGACTTTTAATGATTATCAGTGATTTATCAGTAATGCAAATATTTGTCTCTCTTTTAATTAGTGGAGACAAGTTGCAAGCTAATTGTGTTAATGTCTGCTTAACTGGTGCAATTTTCACTGAAAAATATTTACCTATTTGTTAGTCTGAACTTGCTCTCATGGAAAAGCAAGGGTGGAAAATGCCTAAACTTTTTTCTACATATAAGGGTTTTATTAGAGTGTGTTTGTTTGTTTGTAATTTGCTCTTGATTTTTTTTCTGAAGTTTGTACGTTTAAGAAATTATTGACTTGGGTAGAGAATTTGTTGTTTAGAATATCTCTGTTGATTATTTTCAAATAATGTAGTTACTCTTCAGCTATTAAAATAATCATATTTTAAAGTATGGGAGGGAAAATGAAATATAAGGGTATTTTCATCTAAGTCTCCATCAAGAGTAAGATTACATTTTGGAAATTTATGCTCAGATTCTTTATTTTGCTTAAAATTTTCTCATTTATTCCCATTTTCCTTTTCCTTCTTCCTTTCTTTGTGGGCTTTTCTTCCTCATGTAAGCTCTTATAGCCAAGGGTTACATCCTAGGTAATCTCTTCTTCCACATCTGCATGAAATTTATTATCACTGCTAGGTTCACTCACTTCCTTGGCTTCAACTGTGCCCATGACAATAACAAGCAAATTTATATCTTTGTGCCTTACTTCTCAACATCTGAACTGTTTTTCTAGGAGTAACTCAGACTCAAAATGTCCCAAAGTGAACTTACTAACATCCTTATTCAAACTTCCTCTTCTCATATTTCTATCTTAGTTAATGCTTGGCCAAGGGACTCGCCGTCTCCCCCGTGGCTCAGACTAGAAACTATGTCATTCTGGACTCTGATCTCCATCTCACTCTCTATCTTATGTTCTCACGGTCACCAAACCCTGTTAATACTACCGCTAAATATCTTTTTGTTCTATTTCTTTCTGTGCAGACCCATCATCTGACTAAAATCCTCACCATGTCTCGCCTGTGCTTTAGCAACAAAATCTCAACAGGTCTACTTGCCTCCAGTTTTCTTGGTCTCCATCCCCTTCTTTATGCTGACACTAGGGTAACATTTCCATAACCAAAATATGATTGTGTTATTTCTCTGCCTTGAAACTTCTGATGGCCATACTCTATCAATTTCAAATGCTATTGCAGGATGTATAAAGTCCTTCACAACTTGTCTTTGTATCCTCATGAGATGCTATGTAATGGTTAGGACCTGTGCTATAACAGTGACTAGTCGACAATTCTGTATTATTCTTATTCTTACTCTTATCATTACTTTTTAAAATTGAGGTCCAATTGGTATATAACATTATATTCATTTCAGATGTGCAATCTAATGATTTGATTTGCACACACTACAAAGTAATCACCCCAATTAGTTTAGTTACCATCTATCACCATACAATTGACCCATTTTACCCTTTTACCTACCCCCCCAAACCCGTTCCTCTCTGATAACCACCAATCTCTTCTCTGTATCTATGAGTTTTGTTTTGTTTGTTCATGTGTCTTGTTTTTTAGATTACACATATAAGTAAAATCTTAAGGTATTTGTCTTTCTCTGTGTGACTTATTTCACTTAACATTATACCCTCAAGATTCATCCATGTTGTAGCAAATGGCAAGATTTCCTTCTTTATTAAGGCTGAGTAGTAGTTCATTGTATACATACTACATTTTCTTTATCCATTCGTCCACTGATGGACATGTGGGTTATTTCCATATCTTGGCTATTGTAGATAATGTTGCAATGAACATAGTGGTGCTTTAAATTAGTGCTTTTGTGTCCTTCAGATAAATACTCAGAAGTGGAATAAATGGATCATGTGGTAGGTCTACTTGTAATTTTTGGAGGACACTCCGTAATGTTTTCCATAGTGGCTGCACCAACTGACATCCCCATCAATGGTGTACAAGGGTCCCCTTTTCTCCATATCTTCTCCAATACTTATTATTTCGTGTCTTTTTGATAATAGCTACTCTGACAGGTGTGGGTGATATCTCATTTTTGTTTTGATTTGCATTTCCCTGATAGCGATGCTGAGCATCTTTTCATGTGTCTGTTGGCTACTTGTATGTCTTTGGAAAAATGTCCATTCAGACCCTATGCCCCCTTTTAAAATTGGGTTGTTTGTTGTAGCCACGCACTGAGGAAAAAGTTCTCAGACACTAGACTAAGCGGACGTGCAGGGCTGCCTCTGCCAGCGAAACAGCAGCAGCGGCAAACTGCACGTAGTCTTTATTTCATGTTCGCCAGGTATAAACATCAAAGAATGTTAAAGCATGGGAGGAAAACACAAGGAGCCTCTAGACATAGACCAAACACACATCTGGTGTTTATGGGAAAGCATAGAGGGAAGACGTACAGTTTCAAGGACTGCTGGGCAATTACAGTGGGTCTGTCTCCTAACTGGCTCCTGGGAGATCATGGGGCTCTGTTCCCGTGGTGGTATCGCGTCTGACAGCCTTGAGACCACAATATCGCTGATGTTTCAGCAATTACCCCATTCACTTTCCCAGGGCTTACAATACATTCTCTAGAAATAACTCCACAGTTTGCTTTTTTGCTGTTGAGCTGTTTGAGTTCTTTGTATGGTTTGGATATTAACCCTTTATTGGATTTATGATTTGCAAGTATTTATCCCCTTCACTAGGTTCCCTTTCCATTTTGTTGACAGTTTTGTCTGCTGTGCAGAAACTTCTTAATTTGATGGTGTCTCACTTGTTCATTTTTGCTTTTGTTTCCTTTGCCTTTGGAGTCAGATCCAAAAATTCATTACCAAGACTGATATCAAGAAACTTACTACCTATATTTTCTTCCAGATTTTTTTTTTACATTCAAGTCTTTAATGCATTTTGAGTTAATTTTTGTGTACAAGACTGTGGTCTAGTTTCATTCTTTTGCATGTGGCCATCCAGTTTTTCCAGCACCATCTATTGAAGTGCCTGTTCTTTCCCATTGTATATTCTTGGCTCTTTTGTCATAAATGAATTGACCATGTATGTGTAGGTTTATTTCTGGACTCTTTATTCTGTTCCATTTCCATGGATCTATGTGTCTGTTTTTATGCCCGTACCATACTCTTTTGATTACTAAAGCTTTGTAATATGGTTTGAGATCAGGGAGCGTGATACCCCCGCCTCTGTTCTTCTTCCTTAAGATTACCTTGGCTATTGAGGGTCTTTTGTGGTTCCATACAAATGTCAGAATTGTTTGTTCTAGTTCTGTGAAAAATTCCATTGGAATTTTAATAGGGATTTCATTGAATCTGTAGATTGCTTAGGGTGGTATGGACATTTTAACAATATTAATTCTTTCAATTCATGAGGACAAAATGTCTTTCCACTTGTTTGTCTTCTTCAATTTCTTTCATTAATGTCTTAGAGTTTTCAGTGTGTCAGTCTTTCACCTTCTTGGTTAAATTTATTCCTAGATATTTTATTCTTTTTGATGCAGTTATGAATGAGATGGTTTTCTTAATTTCTCTTTCTGATAGTTTGTTATTAGTGTATAGAAACACAAAAGATCTCTGTATATTGATTTTGTATCCTGTAGCTTTACTGAATTCATTTATTTCTGCTAAGAGTTTTTTGGTGGAGTCCTTAGGGTTTTCTATATATAATATCATGATATCTGCAAATAGTGACAGTTTAAATGTCTTCTTTTCCAGTTTGTATGCCTTTTATTTCTTTTTCTTGCCTAATTGACATGGGTAGGACTTTCAATACTCAGTGGCAACAGCGGGCATCCATATTTTGTTGCTGATTTTTTGTTCCATTGAGTGTGATGTTAGCTGTGAACTTGTCATATATGGCCTTTATTATGTGGATTATGTTCTTCTATGCCCACTTTGTTGAGTGTTTTTATCATGAATGGGTGTTGAATTTTGTCAAATGCTTTTTATGCATCTATTGAGATGATCATATATTTTTTATCTTTCATTTTGCCAATGTGGTGTATCACAACAATTCATTTGCAGATGGTGAACAATCCTTGTATCCCTGGCATAAATCCCACTTGATCATGGTCCTTTTAATGTATAGTGTATATTCCTTTTAATGTACTATTGAATTTGGTTTCTTAATATTATTTTGAGGTTTTTTGCTTTATGTCCATTAAACATATTGGCCTGTAATTTTCTTTTTTTGCTATGTCCTTGTCTGGTTTTGGTAGTAGGTAAATGCTGACCTCATAAAAATGAATTTGGAAGTGTGCCCTCCTCTTCAGGTTTTTTGAGGAGTTTGAGAAGGACAAGTATTAAATCTTTGAATGTTTGGTAGAATTACCCAGTGAAACTGTCAGGTCCTTGACTACTGTTTGTTGGTAGGATTTTGATTGCTGATCAGTCTCCTTACTAGTAGTCAGTCTATTCAGATTTTGTATTTCTTCATGATTCAGTCTTGGAAGACTGTATGTTTCTAGGAGTTTATCTATTTCTTCTATGTTGTCCAGTTTGTTGGTGTATAATTATAAACAGTAGTTTCTCATGATCCTTTGTCTTTTTGTGGTATCAGTTGTAATTTCTCTTTCATTCCTAATTTTATTCATTTGAGCCCTCTCTTTTTTCTTGGTGAGTCTAGCTAAAGGTTTGTCAAGTTTGTTTATCCTTTCGAAGAACCAGTTCTTAGTTTCATTGATCTTTTCTATTGTCTTTTTAATCTCTTTTTCATTTATTTCTGCTCTGACCTTGGTTATTTCCTTCCTTCTCCTAACTTTGGACTTCATTTTTTCTTCTAGATATAAAGTTAAATTGTTTATTTGAGATTTTTCTTGTTCTTGAGGAAGGACTGTATCACTATGAACTTCCCTCTTAGAACTGCTTTTGCTGCATCCCAAAGATTTTGGACTGTTGTATTTCCATGTTCATGTGTCTCAAAGTATTATTTGATTTATGGTTTGGTTTCTTCGTTGACCCACTTGTTCTTCAGTAGCATGTTGTTCAGTCTCCCCATAATTGTTTTTTTCCCCCAGTTTTCTTCTTATAATTGATTTCTAGTTTCAAATCATTATGTTTGGAAAAGATAGTTGATATTTAAGTCTTCTTAAATGTATTGAGACTTATTTTGTGGCCTAACATGTGGTTTATCCTGGAGGATGTTGTGCATGCATTTGAGAAGAATGTATATTCTGCTGCTTTTGGACGGAATGTTCTTTATTTATCTATTAAGTCCATCTGGTCTAAAGTGTCATTTAAGGCTGATGTTTCCTTATTGATTTTCTGTCTGGATGATCTATCCCATGATGTAAGTGAATGCTAAAGTCCCCTATTATTATTGTATTGCTCTCTACTCCTCCCCTTAGTTCTGATGATGTTTGCTTTGTATATTTATGTGCTAACAATTTTGTATGATGAACTTCAAAGTTGCTGAGAGACTAGATCTTAGCTTTTCCCGCCACAAAATAGAAATCATAATTATGTGATGTGACAGAGGTGTTAACAAATGCTCTGGTGGTCATCATTGCAATATATACATTTATGAAATCAATACGTTTTCCTTAAATGTGCACAAAGTAATATGTCAATTATATATTAATAATAATAAAAAAATGATGGTCTCTGGCTATCCAGGTTTGTATGTCAGTTTGCCCAACTGAACCTTGGGTGTATTATTTGACTTACCTAAATCTCAATTTTCTCATGTGTTAAATTTGGGTTATTTTGAAAAGTGTGTTGAGGATGAAATGAGTTAATGCATATCAAGTGTTTTGAAGAGTAAATGTTGGCTAAATAATGTTGCATAAATAAAAACCCCTTTTTCCATGTGCATATGGAATTTCATGATTTCCCAAACAGGCCACATATTGTCTTGCCTTTGGAAATTTGCATGTGGGGTTTTTCTGTTCACATGCAACTTCAGTGTCCTTTCTCTTGTGAAATTTTCTCTGAGACAGGCTAAATGCATGACTCCTTTCTCTGTGTTCCAGTGGGGCCTCATAAAAACCTTTATTACAGACCCTGTTGAATTGTTTTGCAGTTGTTTATGTATGTGTGTCCTCAAATAGACTCTTGGAGTAGATGATCTTATTCATCTTTTTATTTCCCTCAGTGCCTATCATATAAAAAGTGTTCAATAAACATTTGTTAAAGGAATGGATTAATTGTGGAACTCTCCTTTTTTTGGACTCATGTTGTTTCAGTACCATAAAAGATTTTTTTCCTAAAAGACAAGAGTATTCCAAAGGGAGATTTAATAATTCTGTGACTTTAAAAAAAATCCACAGTTTGTTTAGGATGAACATTTATCTTCTCTGAAACTTCTATCCTGCTGATGTGAGCAAAATGAATACAGTGTTACCCTGATTAAAATTAGCTTAGATTAGGCTTTATTGAATTTGTATTTGGAAAATATGAAATTTCTAGACATAAAATGTTAAAGGAGAATTCGTTCTCTTCTCTTGCATAATTCTTTTGATGCATTATTGCCCTTTTACACTCAAAACTTGTTGATTGCCAGGAAAGTTGCTCAACACCACAGTTATATGTTGTGAGAATTTTTGAGTCTAATCTGGCAAATATTAGCAGTATTGCTGAACTAGAGCAAAATGTCTAAGTAGGTGAAGTTTGGAGTTTGAAGCCTCCACTCCCAGCCTCCCCTCTCCCTCTGGGATCCTCTGCTCTCATGATGACCTCTGCTTTTTCCAGCCTGAACTTCCAGTCACCCTCCTCAGGACTCCTTCTATGTGCCTTTGCCAGCCCCTCCTGTCTCTGGAAATTTAGTGATTATTGCACTCAGTCCAAGATGGACCTGAGTTCTTCTGACCCCCATCTCAGGTAAATAATCTGCACTGCAGCATCTAGAAAGCAAGCTTTGGCCCAGAGGAGATACTTCAATGGTGGCAATAACATAGCCTTTACCAGGACCCTGTAAGAGACATTTGATTAATGAAGAGCCCCTCCAAATCACTCCGTTATGGGTAAAGGACCTCTTGCGTGCTTGCATACTCCCAACCGTCATTGGAAACCAGAATGAAAAAGCAATTATTCTTTCATTCATTGTGGTGTTGTCAGAGGGGCATAGACTATGAGGTCAAGAAGACTCGGGTTTGAACTTTCTCCCCCAAAGTCTGGTTATGGTTGTCATTGCATGACTTCTTTCCCACTTTCAGTTTCTAGCTGTGAAATGGGAATGATGTCACTATCTAGGAAGCGTTTTTCTAATGATTAAATGAGATGATGTTGGTCAACTGCTTAGATGGTTCTGGCACACAGGAGTATGTCATGAATAAAAGACATAACTATTAATATTTTCACTCGTTCAAACTTTAACTGATGGCTAACTTCATCCCAGCTATTGTGTTAATAACTGAGACTTCAGGTAATCTCCTATCTCTATTTTAGCCTAAACTTTTGTGCTTATCTGTATTCAAACCCTTTAAACGCTTTCCCCAAGTAGTTTTCCACCTTATGGTTAGGGTCAATTCCCCTTGGGAAGACAGTAAATGTTGAGAATGGAAAAGGAGAAGACTGTCATTAGGACACAGAATTGATAGCCTGTCCCAGAATGCAATGTACCACTGTGAAAATGATTTAGAGAATGTAGAATCTGCCAAAGTTAATCAAGGGGTATCAACAGCTTGTTGAAATCCCTTATATTTAGGGGAGAGGAGAAGAGATAGGGGGATAAAAGGAGGCCATTCAGTAGCGAAGCGTTCAAAAGCATAAGTGTGAAGAGCCAATAATATTTAGTTTGGATGATCAGGTCCAAAACAGTGTGAGTTGTTTCCAGGTTCCATGCTGGTCCCTTTTCCTCTTGGAGCAGCTCACCTGAATTACTTTTTAAAAAAAGTAGTAAAGGTTCAAAAGGTAGAGTAAGAATTTTTAACTTAGGCCACATACAGTTACTGTCCAGCCGCACTGGAGAGCCTACTCTTTGGGAAATATAAAATCAGGATCATTAATGTAGGCCCTTTAAGCATGTTTTCTAGAAATTAAGAATATTTGATCACTGAGATTCACTGGAAGAATATTTGCTCCTTTTCTACACAATTTCAACGGCTTATTCTGCTGTATGTGTTAATAGCACATGTTGCTTATATCTCTGCAAGTAGAATCTGTCTGATACTCTCTCATAAACCTTTGATTAGCTCTCAGTTGCTTGAAGGCTATAATTCAGGGATCATTCAGGGATACAGTCACCCTCAGAAGATTGAGCAGACTCCTCCAGGGGAAAGCTGCCAAGTTTCTTTTTGGATGAATTTCTTCAGCAAAGATTTCAGTAGTCATATTTATGGAAAATCACATTATCTTCTCCATTTATTTTACTATTGGACCAATAAACATCTTTTCCTGAAATGGACTCTGTAATGTAGCTTTTGCTACATCCTTTTACTTTTGTAAGTTTGATGGTCAAGCCATATGTGCTAAAGTTGATATCAATGATGATGGGATCAGATTAAGTATAAGTACAATTTTTAATTTATCACAGTTACTTCATTCAAGCTTAAGTGTAATTGGAAACTTGTAACCAAATGCTTGACAGTATTATGTAAAGCAAAACTTTTATTTCCTTGCACAAACAGAATTTACATGACAGTGTAACAAAATAATGAACGATGAGTTGGTAATGAATATATCCAAATTTTCAGGTAAGATTTTAACTTCAATTTAGGCAATTTTGCATTACATGAAATAAACTGTATATAGCTTAAATCAACTTTTAATCATTCAGATATGTTTTTTTTAAACAAATGATCGAAAGTAGCGCTTCTCAAACATAAGTGTGCATTAGCATTGCTTGGAGGCCTTGTTAAAAACATGGCTGGTCCTCCCTTTTCTCCTTCCTTCTAACCACTACCTCCCTAGCTCCCCCTGGGGGTTGATTCAGTTGGTTTGGGGTGGGGTCTGAGAATTTACATTTAGAGCAGAGTCCAATGAGGCTGCTGCTGCTAGTTGTGAACCACACTTTGAGAGCCTTTGATCCAGAGACTGTGGTGTAAGAGAAAGAAGAGAGTCTAAGGAAATGGATTTTATGTCATTGGCTTCTCCACATACATGCAGTGTAACTTTAAATGGATTTCTTTGGGGGGGGGCGCTTATATGTTCATTGACGAGATAGGGATAAGAATGTTTGTCTTGCCCACTTCCCATGGATGGGAGGATCAAAGACCACACTCTGAGTAAACACAGGACGGTATTAGCATTGACACAGAGTAGGAGTCGCTTGATGGAAGCATTGGCGCTTCTCAGGCTATTATTTACAAAAGGGTACTTTGAATTAATTGCGAAGAACTGTATTATAGAATGGGAATTCAAACCTCTCCATTTTCTAAGAGTTGTCTTAATTTACATGCTGCATAAATAGTAATATTTGTAGAGAACCTCAGGACTCCAATACATAATCAGGTCAGAGGAGCTGATTAGAGACAGTAAATTAATCTTCTTTTAGTACTAATTAGCATAGAAACTTGGTTCTGAGTCTGCATTTACTTAAGAAGACCTACATCTTTTCCTTCTCCGTCTTTTACTCATCCTGAAAGCATTTAGGAGGGCCCACTGTGTGTTGGGCACCGTGCTAGAAGGGCGGTGACGGAGATGCACTTGTTGTGTTCATGGTCCGTAAACATACTTACAATTCAAAGTAGTAAATGCTGCATAGAGGAATGTGCTAAGCAGTGCAGGAGCAAGCACAGAGCAGGGAAGACCCGATTCTGCCTGAAGGGGTCAGGGAAGGCTTCCAGTTAATGTTGCTTTCTTTCTAAAAAGCAAATGGAGAGCTATCTCAGAGGCAGTTTCAAAGTCAGTCAAATGTATCACCCTCTTAATCCAAAGGAAGGAGGAGAGATGACAGGAATGTGATATTTATTTAAGGAAAACAAACACCTAACAGCAAGATATGATTCCTCCCACTTTAAAAACTCTTGCTTTTGAAGGTCAAGTAGTTTCAATCATTTATTCACTCACCCACTCATTCACTCGGTCTCTATTTCTGAGCATTTAAGGGCTTATCAAAGCACTTACAATGAAATCTCAATGGATTGTCATGGCCGGTAAGGTCATGAACGAGCTGGCTATGACATGGCAAAAGATGGTCACTGCCTCCCTCACTTTTTGCCTCTTAGCTCTGTGCTCCCTTGAACTACACTGGTTGCCTCTTGGTTCTTTACCAAACCACAGTCTCAATGCCTTTGCATTTGTTGTTTCTTCCACCTGGCTCTGTGCATGACAAACTCTTCTCATCCTTCTGGTCTCAAGGTACAGGTCTCCTCCTCAAGATGTCTTTCCTGTTCATGGAATCTGAGACCCATCCCGCTCATTTCCATGATCCCTCATCAGATCACTCTGTCCTGCTCCGCTGTAGCATCTCACCAGTTTACATGATGTGTTGGTTTGCTACTTATTTGTTATCCACCTTCCCTATTGTTTTGTCTCCACCGTCAATCACAATGCTTTGTGTACAAAAGAGGTTTTTAATTTCCATTTGTAGAATGAATAAATATTTGTCGAATGCTTGCCGGGGTTAGAAAAGCGATCACCTGAGATAAAGCTGAGAATTTTTTGAGGGGCTGGACTGCACAATGGAGCTCAAACAGGGGCTCCATTTTCCAAGTAGTGGGACTGGGATTTCTGAGCTTCCTCCCTAGGACTTGGCTCCCAGTAGGAGCAAAGGGGATCCATCTGCTGGCAGCACAGCCATGGCATGTTGTCACTCCTTTGCCTCACAAAGCAACTACTGCCTCTCTTGTAAGTGTTGCTGCTATACATTCGGGGAAATAGTCCGGAGGGATCATGAGGATTCTACTTAGCCTAAGACTTTCCTCTCGGTTTACCCAACCAGCAAGAACTTTTCTTTAGCATCCAAAGGGCATTACATTAGAATAAGTAGGCAGATAGCCTATGTTGCATTTGAATTCAATTCAAGAAGATTAAAAAAAAATTTTTATAATGTTTGTTTTTATTTTTGAGACAGAGAGAGACAGAGCATGAATGGGGGAGGGCCAGAGAGAGAGGGAGACACAGAATCCAAAGCAGGCTCCAGGCTCTGAGCTGTCAGCACAAAGCCCGACGTGGGGCTCAAACTCATGGACCTCGAGATCATGACCTGAGCCGAAGTCGGACACTTAACCGACTGAGCCACCCAGGCGCCCCTGATTTTTTTTTTTTTTTAATTTTTTTTTCAACATTTATTTATTTTTGGGAGAGAGAGAGACAGAGCATGAACGGGGGAGGGGCAGAGAGAGAGGGAGACACAGAATCGGAAACAGGCTCCAGGCTCTGAGCCATCAGCCCAGAGCCCGACGCGGGGCTTGAACTCACGGACCGCGAGATCGTGACCTGGCTGAAGTCGGACGCTTAACCGACTGCGCCACCCAGGCGCCCCCTGATTTTTTTTTTTTTAAACAATGTCTTGCACTTCGTACTCACCTGGGAGGCAATGAAAAGCAATAAAGGTTTTTGATATGTAGTCCCTGTCCTTAAGAAGCTTCCAGCTTAGATGAGGAGATAGGAAGTTTGGTTAAGTAACTGGTAAATCAAAATGTGGAGCGATTTCTAACTGTAAAATGTGATGAGCACATTGGACTTTGAATGCTTTAGGACAAGATGTTATATGCTCATAAAACGGCTTTATCTCTATTGGAAAATAGCCATGGTCTATAAGGTAAAAGACCTCCTGGTCTAAACAAAAGATGTGTTGTCCAGTAGAACTCTTTGCAGAGATGGAAATATTTTATAATCTGTACTGTCCAGTAAGGGGGCCACCAACCACATGTGGCTTTGGAGCACTTGAAATGTGGCTAGTGTGAATAGGGAACTGGATTTTTAATTTAACTTAAGCTAAATTTAAATAGGCACATATGGCTAGTGGCCACTGTATTAAATAGTACAGGTCTATGGGGAAGGACAGAATTTGTGTCCACTGGAATGTTCCGCAGAAGCAATATTATATATGTCTATGTATAAAATAATTTTTTATGATCGGAAAATAATTTATCAGGGGTAGCATGTGGCACAATATGTGTTTGTTATTATCACAAAATAAAAATTCTAAATAATATATTTGGGTCATCTGTAGCACCTTTAAAATGAGGTGGCTTAAAGGAATGTTTGTTTCTATTTTTAAAGCATATGTTCTTGAAAATACTCTATTTCTTGAGTTTGCAAACTTTGGTGCTGAGACTTCTATAATTTTCAAATGATTGTGATGACAGAAGGGAAAAAGTAATTGGAATTGTAGTTGAAGTGGGTACTCTGCAGAATTTTCTTTCACTAATTTAAATAAATCAACATCTTTCCTTGTATGTAAAATTTTTGAAATAAATGCAAAATTGTCTTAAGAAAGGGCTCATAAATATCCATGTACTTTTTGGATATCATTTAGTTAAAGGGCATGAGAAAGGGAGAGGGAGAGAGAGAGAGGCAGGGAGGAGGAAGCCGTATAAAGCAAAGCTTTTCGGCAAAATTTGGGAATAGTCTCTAAAGTTAGAGGAACTGTCAAAGACATAACTTGCATAATCCATTCATCCAACAAGTATAATCCAGATCAATCACCCACTATAAACTAATCAGTCACCCAAAAGACACAATCGTTCACCAACTCTGCCCACCTCACCCACCAATAGCTCTTTACCAATCTTGCCTCAACTCCCACAGAATATTGAGCAACTGTGACTCATTCCTGCAAAATATTCCACTGGCATTAACTCAGGAAACTAAGGGTCTTAGAGTATTAAAAGCTTTCTGCAAGTAAAAAACCCAGCCAACCCACCAAACAAAATCTGCCCGGCATGGCAATTCAAAATTGCTCTATGAGAAAACGGATGCAGTTTTATCTGGACAAATTGGAATAACTTTCCTCCTGTTTTGCGAAAAAAGAGCAATGAAATTCGGAAGAATGACCCCAGTTGTGGTTGTAACAAACAGTACGCCTTGTCTGACTTCTGATCGCTGGCTCTTAAATGCTTTTTTGAGATTTGCCTGCAACAAGAGTCCTGCATCTGGTCTTATTGGATCAGCTTTGGAAAGAAAACACAGTGAGACTTCATGACCCTGGTAGAATTATTTTGTTTCAGGGTGGAATGGTCTTTCAGTATTCCCTTAAAGTTTGCTGAAGAGCATTTATTTGATTTTTTAAAAATTGTACAGAGTAAGTAGAAGAAACCCATCATTCTGGAAAAAGTTTATCAGAAGATAAAAGCTGGCACTCTGCAGCCAGTCAGGGCACAATCATGGAGAGAGTACACATGAAAGATGCTGTAAGCTCCAGAACAGAATCATTGAGGCACTCGTCTCTGAGTTCCGAGAGTGTGCCTGAGGGCCTGAGCCGTGTGCCCGGTGGTCATGTGCCCTGGCTGGTGAGTGCGGGTTGGGAGGTCTGAGAGGGGCACACATGCCTCAGAACCACCCATATGCCCAGGGAATGGGTACACTGGGGTTCTAGAGAAAAGTCTCTCCAGGGAACACGCTTATCTGAAAGAAGTGTGGGTTTTCTTTAATAAAGAAGTGGGAGCCCAAAGAACTTTGATCCGCTTGCCTTTTTGTTCCCCACATATTGGAGTAGGAGGTCCTTAAGTTGTGTGCGTGTGTGAGTGGGTTTTTATGGGTGGTGATGGGGAGTGTCAGAATGTGATCAGTAGCTGTTTAGTGAAGGCTCTTTGCAGGTGGTGGTGGTTAAGTGCTTTAGTGGGTATAATAGGAACCAGTTTAGGTGTTTAATTGGGGCCTCTGGACAGCTGTCACAATCCTGCCTGCAACTAGGGAGGAAGAAAGTGTAAATAATGAAATTCACGTAGAATATTAAACTAGCTTGTGTGCTGGAGATCATTACTTACATGAATTACAAAATGAATATTTTATGTTTGACAGCTAAATCAGTTAATTTTTTTTTTTTTTAAATAAAGGGTTTGGATCAGTTGTGGAAGTGAACATTTCATCGAAATCTGTCCGGGAGCTTAATGCGTCTCACCCTAAATGCATGCAACTCTCATATGCTACAGAAACACTCAGCTATCGTTGATGAATCATAAATGGCCAACTAACCCAGACCTAGATTGTAACTCATCTTTGAGGTATTGAACTCACTTATTTCCCGCCCCCCCCCCACCCCCAGCCTGAATTGGTGTGCCCAAATAAAGATGCTCTTCTAAAAAATCCTCAGATGCTTCTGAAGTTCTTTGTTAAATCAGACTTACCCTGTGGAGGGGTGGTAGTGGTATTTGGAGTGTATCTCTCAGTAGAGCTCAGGAGGGATGAAAAGGTGAGCCGGTCCTTGGAGCGGATTGCCTGAATGGGCCACTTTGCATGTTGTGAACACAGATCTGCCCGGTGTCTCTCAGAGGAATAGAATCAAGTTGCCGCATACGGGGGCCGGTGTCAGTTTATAATAGGAGGTGCAAATGCTTTTTCCTAGCCGTTGATACACTTTTAGAATTTCTTTGGGCTGAGGGTCTACCAGATACCATACTTAAAAGTGATTGTCCAGGCTACTAACTCAGTGCTCAGTTCCAGGGTGAGCCAGAAACTTCAGAACCAATGGGCGAAGGACACATTGAATATGCCTACCAAGAAACATTTGGCGGATTAGAATAGCCGCTATTTTTGTCAGCAGTAGCTCCATTACTGGGCCTGTCCGGTGCTTCCAGGAGATGTTGGAATTAAAAGTGGGAAGCTGCACATTGTATCTATGTCCTTCAGAATATTCCACCAGTTTAAATAATCTTCCCCGTGGGAAAGTCTGTGGAAGACTTAGGTGACACGGTCACAAATAAACGCTTTACTTGTTTGGAAGGCCCTGGGCGCTGGAGGCCATTTGCCTTGATCTTAGCGGAAGGGAATATTTGGAAAAGGGAAAGGACAGACACTGTGGGGGAGACATTTAGAGCTACATACGTACTGAGGTGGGGACGGCAGCGTTTAGTTTACAAAAGGAAAGGTTAGGATGTGCAGAGATCAGTGCCGTTGTTTATCTCAGAGATTTATACAAAATACTCCAAAGCAGGATTCTTTCAGTTAAGGGCAGGGCTAGACCACAGCGTACACAGGCTCTGGAGCTGGACGCCCAAGTATGAGTTCCCACGTAGCCACCAGGCGGTGACTCAGCATCTCTGTGCCTTAGTTTCCTTGTCTGTAAAATGATCACAACTGTACCTACCTCACTAGGTTATTATGAAGATCAAATTGTTTATTAGTAGTAAAATGCTCTTAATAGTGCCTATACATAGTAAATACTACACGTGTTCATTAAAGAAATAACACTGATACTTGAGGTGGCAACACATTCTTAAGACTTGGACCAAGACTGCTGATAAGGATGGAAGTCAAGAAAATGGATGAAAATTATTTTTGTCTTATGCTGCTTAGCATTTCTTGTACATACACCTTTCTTCAGAGTACATATTCAAGTTTTATCAGCTCCTTGTCCCTGGAGCTCCCCCAGGTGGGGGTTGTGGAGATACAGGTCCTCAAGACCTGGGATAGGCTTCCTAAAGAAGCCCCCTTTTGAAATCGAAGAGAGTGAAAGGCCCTTAGGTTTACATTTGACAAGTGTGACTATTGGACAATCAAGTAGCTAGCAGAGTCTGAGGATAAGAACATTAGTTCAGGTCAGACATGTAAAACAAAGTTAAGTCATGCTCTACCTCTGAAATGAAAGTCAATGCTGTTTAGAATAGATGCTATTTATTATTAAGGGTACACCCAAGCCCTATTTCTAGAAGCACCATGAGATGTATTGATGAGTCAAGTTCCATTTCCTTCTGATAAACTAGGCAAGTTTAATTCTCTATTCATAGGCTTGGTGAGGATAAATCACCAGCCTATAAGAACCATTAAGTTCTGATGTTGCGATCTACCTTTGCCCGAGGGCCCCACTCACCCCGCATGTGCTGACAATGCAGTTTTGCCCACGTGTCTCCTTACTGGCAGCCTCGATCGAAGAGCTCCTTTCTCTTCCTCCATTTTTATGTTACCGGAGATGGAGATGGTCAGAACCAAACTAGCACTCTGCTCTGTATGTGCTGCAAAGTGGGAGAAAACAATGGGTTGGACCTTGACAGAAAATCCTGAGAGGCTCATCAATTATCTCGTAGTTTCTCTTTGTCCCAGCTAGCTTTGATTGTCTCATTCTACCAGAGCAGAAACCACGTGGGCCCTCTACGGCGACATTTTAACTTGTTTTCAAGGAGGCTTGCTCCTTAATGGTGTTGATGTCTACGTCGAGCTCACAGTGCTCAAGGATGCCTCCTATTTTCTGCTTAGTGGGACCCCAGGCCAGGTTGCACTTCCTGTCCTCAGCATTCTGTCTGGAACACACTGAGTCAGGGGCTCGGCTAATGCTAAGCACCCTGAGGTTGATATGTGTATAAAAGTGGTCAGGATTATTGGTGTCGAAGGGGTCTTATAAACGGCTCCTCTTCCCCACCACATTCATAAATAACTGAGAGAAAGGCAAAGGAGTTGGGTGGATGAAGATAAAAACTCCAGTTTTATTCCTGATGGAGATGTTGGAGAGCACAGGTGAGGTGTGCTGCCCCCGAAGGGCTTCCTAAACCAAGCCCGGAGTGAGACGTAGTTGCCCACTCCACTCCAGGTGCACGAAAGAACCTCCTGTTGGAGGGAGAGGCAGAGCTAAAAGGAGAGTTCTCCTCGAGATGAAGGCAGATCTCAAAGGAAGCCGAACAAGTGGCCAAGCCATGGATACCAATTGAGGGTTCTCCTAAATTGGTTCTTACCAATTGAGCATTCTCCTAAATTGGTGCTTCTTCTCAGAGTGTGGTCACTGGTGCCATGAGGTCAAAAGTATTTGCATTTTCACTCTCTTTCTCTCAAGAGTGTACGGTGGAATTTTCCAGAGGTCACATACATGTAATATTACCAAAGGTTGACATGAAAATTCATCTACCTTCTCTTAAGTCTGACACTAAAGAGATTTGCAAAAGTGTAACGCAATAGTGCTCTTCTCACTACAATCTTGTTTGGCAAATATATTCTTTCATAAAATGTTATTTATGTCGACATCTGGTGAATCTATTCTTGTTATTTAAAAATAAGTAATCTTTAGAGTTCTCAGTTTTAATTTCTAATGCAGTAAATATTGATCAATATCACCCTCCTAACTAAAAGTTCTTGGGGGTTATTTATGAATTTTAAGAGTGCACAGGGATCCTGAGCCCAGAAAGCTTGAGGATCGCTGTCTTACATTAATAATCATATACATCCTGCCTTCTTCCCCAGGTAAGAATGAATGAGGGAGAAGAGAAACCAGAAGGTGTTAGCTTAGTACATTTCCCAGCACAGGGTGAATGCACTACCTGCCCCCCCTCTCTAGGAACCCTCGGACAACCAGGGCTAGTAGCTGCTAAAGTTCATTGCTCTGATGTTTGTGAATGATGCCTGGAAAAGGCAAAACCCTTTTATTAAAAATTTTTTTGTTTGTTTACATTTTATTTATTTTTTAGAGAGAGAGAGAGAGAGAGAGAGAGAGAACACAAATGGGGGAGGGGCAGAGAGAGAGGGAGACACAGAATACGAAGCAGGCTCCGAGCTGAGCTGTCAGCACAGAGCCCGATGCGGGGCTCAAACCCACGAACCGTGACATCATGACCTGAACCCAAGTCGGTTGCTTAACCGACTGAGCCACCCAGGCACCCCATGGACAAAACCCTTTTAATTTCAAATGTAGTGACATTAAGTTCTCTGATGGCTCCGTGGATGGGCAATAGGTACCAGTGAAGAATCTTAAGCCGGATTTTCAGATGGGGAATGGTCTTAGAGTGTGGAGACTATGTGATATCTAAAAGGAAGTTGAAGAAGGAAACGGTAGATGAAGAGAGTCGCTGATACTCTGCAGCGTATCTCCTGATCAGTAATGGCTTGGATACCCTCAAATGCATTGCGACTTTTTCCATATTTTTCTCTGTTACTTATGAAAAAAAGGCCACTTCTGGAGATGGTAGGGCATAGTGATCAATATCTACTCTTACACCAACTTGGAGAACATTTTTTTTTTTATGCTGGTTTTCTCTTCTCATTTGATATTTCTTTTTTTTAATGTAAGGAGGGTTGAGATAGGGAGAGAACATGCTTTAAACATAGTAAACTAATGCATATGCTTTGATTAAATATAGATTGGGAGTTGGGACTCACTTGCTGGAGATATGAAGAAAGGCCAAGTTTTATTATATCCAAATAGCCTGATCCTGGAGGTAACAGCATGCAGACATTGTAAGACTCAGTATTTGTTGAATAAATGATACATTCGCAGCTTTGGTCTCAAAATGTAAATATTAAAGGTGATTTCAAAGTCCCATTCTCCTCAAACATGGATTTGTAAGCTGTGAATAATTGAATAAGAATGATTAATTAAATAAATAACAATTGAAGGAAATATTTTAAATTAAACCTTTATTATGCTCTCTGAAATGACAAGTGGATATGCCTGGGAGCTAAGGCCCTGACCACCCACAACAAGGCAGGAATGACTTTAAGGGTGGTATACTGATGTTTGATTCTTGCAACCATCCTGTATACTGGGTTATATGCCTGTGCCTGCGTCATATATGGAGAAACTGGAAAACTCCGAGCGGGAAGAGAATCTGAACACTGGCAGCCCATTCAGGGCCATGGTCAGTGGCCGGGCACGTTGGCTACCATTCCCCCACCTACACTTGAGAAAGGTGAATTTGGTTCCTTTACAATCGCTATGCTCGCTTAGGAGGCTGTGCTGGTATTGATTGGTTTGGCCAAAAGACAAGTTTGGAACACTTTCTGCGGCTCTCTGCCACCCAGCATGTCCTCGTCTCACGCGAAGCACGTGGCTCCAACTTTCCCTGTCAGTTTGCTCCTCTCTAGGCGGGCTACCCCTTCGCTGGATGGTCTCAGTGACGAGGGTGGAGAGTGTGACGGAGCCGGAACAGTAGCCTCATGATTACACAAAACCCCTCCACATGTTTCTTCTTTTTCATCCATGACGGAAACAGCTTTATTTTGTCCTCTCAATAATTTAGCTGAAAAAAATTCAAACTTTGTAAAAAAAATCGTTGTCAAAAAAATAGAAATGAACTTAAACCTTACATGCATCTCTTTTTTTTTTTTTTTTTAAATAAAGGTTTTTTTTTTTTAATTTTTTTTTCAACGTTTTTATTTATTTTTGGGACAGAGACAGACAGAGCATGAACGGGGGAGGGGCAGAGAGAGAGAGAGACACAGAATCGGAAACAGGCTCCAGGCTCTGAGCCATCAGCCCAGAGCCCGACGCGGGGCTCGAACTCACGGACCCCGAGATCGTGACCTGGCTGAAGTCGGACGCTTAACCGACTGCGCCACCCAGGCGCCCCCATGCATCTCTTTATATACACGTACAAACACTTTAACACATCATTTTACACACATGGGATCATATCACATGCTATCTTTTAATACAGGACTTCAAATCATTTTTTTATTTTTTCTTATCTCTCCCTCCTCTTATATTTCTCTCCTACTACAAATCACTCTCCTTTACCTAAAAGAACCCATGCTATTCATCTTTTGTATTTTTCTATGCTTTCTTCAAGCTTTTTAAGGAATCTAAAATAGAGTCACTATGTAATACATATATGATTATTGTTTTTGATGTATATATGCACACATAAAATTTTTGCCATTTTTTACACACAGTAGAATTAAATATTTATTTGGCTGTATCTTGTTTTTTCTCATTTAATAAAATCTCATGAATATTTCTCAAATTGATTGGTATATATCTAATTCATGTTTTTAACGACACCATTATAGTCCATGAACTGGAGGTAGCTAATACCTTTTCAGCTATCCGCTACTGATGGGCATTCATTGTGTTTCTTCTTTTCTAAATTAAGATTTTAAGACTCTTCCCAGCCACCTAGGGATCTTGAAAATCTTATCTCTGGTGGAAAACTAGAGGAAGGTATTTCATAGTTTACATTTTCGATATGGATTGGAAAGATGTTCAATATTACCAATTTATAGATAAATAATGCAAAATGGTTCATAGATAGTATTGCATCTGACAGAAAAAAATCTTCTTTGACCCTGAAACTGTGCAATTTCACTGGAAAGTTTTAGTAAAATTATTTCTTGGAATCCCTTATATGTCCCACAATTAGAAAAAGTGCTTGAATAAGGAAATGACTGCGTTATTAAAAACAAAAAAGTGTGCAAACATCCAAGGGGCCAGTAGTGGCCAGCAGCATTGAATTTCTTATTTCTTAACAGACTGTGTGTTAGGAAGCAGACCAGATAAGGCAGGCTGCGTGCTTGTAGCTGTGATAGAGGATTGCTTTCTCATTCATGGCGGGCGATGGCCAATGAGGAGGAGAAACAATACCAGCCTGGGCATTGTGTGTGATGCATGGGGTCTGACTGCAGGCAGAACGGTTCAGAGGAATCTAGGAAATAGCGATCCCAATCTCCTTGTGTATGGGATCAGGCTGAAAATGAAAGTGAAAGAAGATAGAGCAGAAACAAGTGAACTTTGGAATGGCCCGTTTTAATAGAATGCAGAAATTGTTAAGAATAGGTTGGGAACTCATGGAAGAAAAATAAGATACGGCAATAAAATTTCTTGGAAAGTCATGAGAATGCCTAAGTGAATTAGCCAACTAGTAATTTAAGAATTATAGTGGAAACAAGATAAAAGGCATACAGAGTTATGTATTAGAGACAGGGAGATTAAAAGAGACCTAATAAAATTATCAGTGGTCAAAGGCTGCTAGAGAGAGAAAATAAAAACATAATAAAAGAAAGCTTAGCTAAAAAGGCACCCGGACTTTTCCTAGACACCAAAAGGCATCTGGTGACAGAGAAAATGTGTCATTGAGGGTTTCCGTGAGCTTTTTGCCTTGCAATCGCAGGGGTAGGTGAAGGTTGCATTTTGGAAACTGGGATCTTTTTTTCTCAAAAGAAAGAGGGAGCAAACAAAGTACTAAAGATTCTGATATCAGAATAAAGGAAATTGACAAGAGAGAGAAAAACCGACTCTTTGGATAAGAAAGACAGTGTGTGTATTCAGTGTTTTATCGAGAGTAACCTGAGGTCTAACAGAGACAAGACATCTTTATCAAAAGAAGATCTCTGTCGATGGACATTGAGGCTGCTTCTCTGAATCGTGCTACAGTGAACGTAGGGGTGCTATTAGCCCTTTGAGATTCTGACTTCAGTTCTTTTGGACACGTACCGGAAAGTGGGATTGCTGGATCATTTGGTAGTTCCATTGTTAATTTTTAGGGAGCCTCCATACTGTTTTCCAGTGGCTGCACCATTTTGTATTCCCACCAAGAGTGCGCAGAAGTTCCTATTTCTCCACATCCTCACCGACGCTTACCATGTTTTGTTTTTCTGATAATAGCCCTCTTGACAGGTGTGAAGTGGTATCTCATGGCAATGGGATGCTTACTATTCAGCCTTAAAAGAGAAGGAAGTTCTGCACGAGGGAACAATATGTGAATCTTGAGTATATTATGTCAAGTGCAATAAGCCAGTCATAGAAAAATAAATACTGCATGATTCCACTTCTATGAAGAATCTAAAATAGTCAAACTCATAGAATCAAAGAGCAGAATGGTTGTTGCCTGGGGCTGGGTGGAGGGGAAATGAAGAGCTACTAATCAACGGATATGCAGTTTTAGTCAAGCAAGATGAATAAGTTCTAGAAACCTGCTATACAACATTGTACCTATAGTCACCAATAATATATTGTGCACTTAAAATTTGTTAAGAGGGTCGGGGCGCCTGGGTGGTGTAGTCGGTTGGGCGTCCGACTTCAGCCAGGTCACGATCTCGCGGTCCGTGAGTTTGAGCCCCGCGTCGGGCTCTGGGCTGATGGCTCAGAGCCTGGAGCCTGTTTCCGATTCTGTGTCTCCCTCTCTCTCTGCCCCTCCCCTGTTCATGCTCTGTCTCTCTCTGTCCCAAAAATAAATAAACGTTGGAAAAAAAAAATTAAAAAAAAAATTTGTTAAGAGGGTAGATATCATGTTAAGGGTTCTTTCCACAATAATAACAATAACAATAACAATAATAATAATAAAAGAAAGTGTCTGTGTTAATGGGAAGGTCATCTAAAGTTTTAGTAGAACTTTCCATCAGAAACCTAGGGTTTTGGGCAAAAACTTCTAGGCGCTTAAAAGTAACAAATGACTAAAGTTGGCATGTCAACAGCACCGATTTTGTTCTGCCAATTCTGAGCCCAAAATACTAGCAGATATCATTCAATAAGTGTCACCTGGTGAAATATTTACTTTCAAAATTATGGTGGCTACCTAATGCAGGCAAAGACAGAATTATTGAAAAAGTTTAATTATAGCAACCTAATTTGCATCATAAAATCCGCGTTAATAAGTTAACCTCTGAATGTTTTTACTTTATGGCACATTAGTTATGGTATCCATTTCTTTAAAAAATGAAGAGATATAGACATAAACATTTTTTTTTAAATTTTTTTTTCAACGTTTATTTATTTTTGAGGCAGAGAGAGACAGAGCATGAACGGGGGAGGGGCAGAGAGAGAGGGAGACACAGAATCGGAAACAGGCTCCAGGCTCTGAGCCATCAGCCCAGAGCCCGACGCGGGGCTCGAACTCACGGACCGCGAGATCGTGACCTGGCTGAAGTCGGACGCTTAACCGACTGCGCCACCCAGGCGCCCCCATAAACATTTTTAAAAATTGATGTGATATGGATATCATAGGCTCTCTGGCTTACATTAAGGAAAAGAAGAAAAGCAATTGAGAGCTATTACCACACATGCAAACTGCGGTATTCACAGTCGGCTTTGTTTAACCTTGTATGAAATCTGCCTCTATTCCTATTGAAAGTTGAGAAAGGCCTGTAACAGTTTTTAAACCATTTTAGGAACAGGTAAACATGGATCTACATCTTAAATATAAAGCCTGAGGTAGCATTAAAGATGACAGTTGTAGAAAGAAAATGACATAGCTTTGGTGGAGATATTTTAGCATGTAATTTTCAGCACAAAATTCATATAATCAAAAGGCTTGAGATGACCTTGAGAGGTCATCAGGCTCATCTGACTGCTATTACAGGGAACGGTTAACGTAAGGCACCATGCAATGATCAGTACAAGCAGGTGAGGTAAGGGCAATGACTGCCTTGTCTAAAAGTAACATTATTTTCATTTGGGTTTCAATATAATGAATGGCCTTCTAGCAAATACCTGACTCGCTTGGAACTTGCCTAAATCCTGTATAGTAAATATTTTTTCTCAAATTGCATTTAGCTTTATAAATAGCAATTGCATCATCATATGTTACAAGGAGATAGTTTAATGTAGCCATCAAGGATAGCTATTGAACTAAAAGCATTTTGTAATGACAAAATTTTCAGAATTTGTGCTGTGGCTTAGAAAAATTTTGAAGATAGTCCTTGGTTCCAAATTTGATTATCTTTTGTCCTAGCTTTTATTTTAGATTAGGTTGTGAATCTGTTTTGCAATTTAGGACAACCTTTCTTTGGACGTATTTTCACAGAAAAATAAATATAGTAGGTCAGATTTTAGGGATATAGATGGCAGAATAGAGAAGGATCAAAGAATTTCCCTCCTCCCAAAGCTTAAAAGCATTGTAAAAAGTCTGGCCCTAAATTCCCAGCAGCAGTCAAGTAAGGAAAAGAATATGCTTTTTTTTTTTTTAATTATATGAAATTTATTGGCAAATTGGTTTCCATACAACACCCAGTGCTCATCCCAAAAGGTGCCCTCCTCAATACCCATCACCCACACTCTCGTCCCTCCCACCCCCCATCAACCCTCAGTTTGTTCTCAGTTTTTAACAGTCTCTTATGCTTTGGCTCTCTCCCACTCTAACCTCTTTTTTTTTTTTCTTTTTTCTTTTTTCCTCCCCCTCCCCCATGGGTTCCTGTTAAGTTTCTCAGGATCCACATAAGAGTGAAACCATATGGTATCTGTCTTTCTCTGTATGGCTTATTTCACTTAGCATCACACTCTCCAGTTCCATCCACGTTGCTACAAAAGGCCATATTTCATTTTTTCTCATTGCCACGTAGTATTCCATTGTGTATATAAACCACAATTTCTTTATCCATTCATCAATTGATGGACGTTTAGGCTCTTTCCATAATTTGGCTATTGTTGAGAGTGCTGCTATGAACATTGGGGTACAAGTGCCCCTATGCATCAGTACTCCTGTATCCCTTGGATAAATTCCTAGCAGTGCTATTGCTGGGTCATAGGGTAGGTCTATTTTTAATTTTCTGAGGAACCTCCACACTGCTTTCCAGAGCGGCTGCACCAATTTGCATTCCCACCAACAGTGCAAGAGGGTTCCAGTTTCTCCACATCCTCTCCAGCATCTATAGTCTCCTGATTTGTTCATTTTGGCCACTCTGACTGGCGTGAGGTGATACCTGAGTGTGGTTTTGATTTGTATTTCCCTGATGAGGAGCGACGTTGAACATCTTTTCATGTGCCTGTTGGCCATCCGGATGTCTTCTTTAGAGAAGTGTCTATTCATGTTTTCTGCCCATTTCTTCACTGGGTTATTTGTTTTTCGGGTGTGGAGTTTGGTGAGCTCTTTATAGATTCTGGATACTAGCCCTTTGTCCGATATGTCATTTGCAAATATCTTTTCCCATTCCGTTGGTTGCCTTTTACTTTTGTTGGTTGTTTCCTTTGCTGTGCAGAAGCTTTTTATCTTCATAAGGTCCCAGTAATTCACTTTTGCTTTTAATTCCCTTGCCTTTGGGGATGTGTCGAGTAAGAGATTGCTACGGCTGAGGTCAGAGAGGTCTTTTCCTGCTTTCTCCTCTAAGGTTTTGATGGTTTCCTGTCTCACATTCAGGTCCTTTATCCATTTTGAGTTTATTTTTGTGAATGGTGTGAGAAAGTGGTCTAGTTTCAATCTGCTGCATGTTGCTGTCCAGTTCTCCCAGCACCATTTGTTAAAGAGGCTGTCTTTTTTCCATTGGATGTTCTTTCCTGCTTTGTCAAAGATGAGTTGGCCATACGTTTGTGGGTCTAGTTCTGGGGTTTCTATTCTATTCCATTGGTCTATGTGTCTGTTTTTGTGCCAAGAATATGCTTTTTATATTTATATATTTATATTATATTATTTTATATTTATATATTATATATTTTATATTTATATATTATATATATTTATATATTATATATATTTATATATATTATATATTTATATATATTATATATTTACATATTATATTATATTATTATATTTATATTATAATATAAAAATATATTTTTATATTAAAGAAGAAAGAAAGAAAGAAAGAAAGAAAGAAGAGAGAGAGGGAGGGAGGAAAGAAGGAAGAAAGGAAAGAAAGAAGGAAGGAAGGAAGGAAGGAAGGAAGGAAGGAAGGAGAGAGGTAGAGAGAGAGAGAGGAGGAGAGGGGAAGGGAAGGGAAACCAATTCTGCCTAGTATCCTATTTTGGGGAAAAGTAAACTGAGTGCAGTCTTTTTCGATAAAGTCAAGGAAAAATCCTCTAAAACAGAAATCATATATATCCAGTAGTGGCAAGAAGGGTAACAATCCAGGCCTAGCCATTGTCCAGGGCACTGAGAGGGATGGACATTTCTCATGACTAAATAGAATGACTATCATACTAGATATTTAATGAGATTTATCAGTAAAGCCCAGAACCCAGATTCCTCAGCCAATTTACACTCAATCTCAAAAGTGTTGACCATTTCCTTATGTGATGATTAATTTTATGTCAACTTGGCTAAGCCACGGTATCCAGATATTTGGTCAAACATTCTAGATGTTTCTATGAAGGCATATTCTTAGATGAGATTAATATTTAAACCAGCAGACTTTGAGGAATGCAGATAACTCTCTACAACGTGGGTGGACCTCACCCAATCAGTTAAAGGTGTGAATAGAAAAAAGATGCTTCTCCCTGGAGGAAGAGGGAATTGTGCCAGCTGCCTGCCTTCAGATTAAAACTGTAACATCAATTGTTACTCAGCTCTTCAGCCTGCCAGCCTACCTGCAGATTTTGGACTTGCCCCTTCCACAGTTGTGGGAGCCAATTCCTGAATTCCTCTCTCTCCCTCTCCCTCCCTCCCTCTCTGTGTTTTTGTATATACACTCACATACACATCTCCTAGTATTCTGCTTCTCTGGAGAACTCTGACTAATATAGCCTAGTAAGGTAACTCTTATTTCTTACTCTTGGACATGCCAATAAAGATGTTTTGGGTTAGCACATGGCCTTCTATGAAGTTAATTAGGGGTCCAAGTGCCTTCCAACTAATTCTAGGGTCTTGAAGTTCTCTTCTTGAAGTTCAGGTGAAGAATCCCTGTACCTGGGCAGCAGGCATGGGAAGAATGAAGAAAAATCACTTGTGGGAGGCTTCTCTGGGTTGGACCTAGCACTGCACACATCACTGTGTTCACAGTCCATTAGGCTGAACTCAGTCGTGGGCTCACCCATCTGCCAGGGAGGCTGTGAAATACTGTATATCTGTCTGCCAGGGAGGAAAAGAAAATTCACTTTTGCAAACTTACAGGGGTCTCTGTCATACTGTCTTACCTAATTCGTATATATGCTCGGATTACCGATTGAGAAAATGCTTGAAAACAATCAAGTCTTAGCCAAATGTGTGCTATTATGATCATTATCTCAAATATTGAGGTTCTGCAAAAAAGGCTGATTTTTCAGTTCCGTGTTGAGCTCAGTATACTATCTGATATAAATAATCATGAAACATATTCAGTGTGGGGCATTTGAATGGACTACTTAAAATAACATTTATTGTTCTTACTAATGATAAAATAACAGGTGCATTGTAGAAAATAGGCAAACTAGAGTGAAGCATAAAAAGCAAATCCCAGGTGTTCCCAATCTTTGTACACACGATCTGTACAATTAAAACTCTTCGAGTTGTAGCATTTCTTGCCGAAACTGGCTTAAGCAGAGCAGAGAATTAATTGGCTTGCAGAACGGAGCAGGCCAGGGATCCGTCTCTGGCTGTAGGCAGTTGAAGGCACGGTTCCGGTCCGCAGCGGGACTGACTCCACTTCTACGTGGTCCTTCCATCTTCACCCCCGCTGGGCGCTAACTCGGGCCTCAGGCGGCTCTCTCCTAAATGCAGAAATAGCTGTGGCAGTTCCGGTCATGCGCTTACACTGTACTAACCAGAGGAAGGCAGGGTAGCTCTTTCAGTCTCTTTTAGTTGCTTTCTCTGCAGAGCTAAATAACTTTTTTCCCTTCCATCCAGAAGCTTCCTCAAAAATCGTGTGTCTCATGGGTCTGAAATAGGTTGTGAGCCCATCCCTGATCCAAACATGGATGTGGGGATTTGCTCAGGTCAGATAAGACTCACCCAGCAGCTGGGTGCAGGGGGGTGGAGGGAGTGGGTGGGAGTGGGGAACAACTTCTCTCTGAGCGCATAGGCTGCAGGGGGAACGGATACCTGATGAAAGTTACAGAATTGCTATCAAAAAGAAAAAGGGATGGACACGGGCTATTCTAAAGCAGCAAATAAATGCCTCACACACTCATGAACGCGCACACACACAGCACTGAACAGAAGAGTAGTGTCAGCACCCCACAACCTCTTTCTTTTATAGCCTGTTTTATTCTGCCTAGGGATACATCATAACCATGCACATACGACATGAGGAACATCCCATTATAAGATTGAGCAACAGAAGACAGACACAAAAAAGTCTCTACGGTATGACTCTATTTGAAGTTCAAGTCCAGCAAAATCAGTCCATGGTAGTAGTGGTTGCCTTTGGGAGGTATTAGCTGGGAGAGACTATTAGGGAGCTTTCTGAGATGCTGGAAGTGTCCTACATTTCTATCTGAGTGGCGGTTTACATAGATGTATTTTTTATGGGAAAAATAATTGCACTGTGTACTTAGGATTTATACCCTTTTCTGTTTCAAAATTATACTTTAATATGAAGTTAAAGACTTAAATTAAAAATATTAAATTAAAATGTAAACATGTAAATATGCAATGCTGAAAAGGACTTTAAGGAGATAAAAACAACATTTTTGGTGAAGTTGAAAAAGCTAAGTCACTTAGGAAAACATACCTATAACGTCATAAAACTTTACTGAAATACATTAAAAAATAGTAGACTATCCATGTGATAGTTATTAGAATAAAGGCTTAGGGGCGCCTGGGTGGCTCAGTTGGTTAAGCATCTGACTCCGGCTCAGGTCATGATCTCTCAGTTTGTGGGTTTGAGCCTCACGGCAGGCTCGGTGCTGACAGCTCAGAGCCTGGAGCCTGCTTCTGAATCTGTGTCTCTCTCTCTGCCCCTCCCTTGCTCGTGCTGTGTCTCCTCCTCTCTCAAAAATAAATAAACATTAAAAAAAATTTAGAATAGAGGCTTAGTATAACCAAATGCAATACCTCATGAGGTAATGGATGTGAAGATGTATTTTAAAATATCAAATGCTATGTATTTATTAGTTTAAAAGTGATTTTGGAAGTAATGAGTCTAGGCAATGATCATCCATAGCTGCTGAAACCTTGATGGAAGACCAGTAGGAAACCCTGTGGCCCAGGGAAAGGCTGACAACAGCTGATGTCCCTGATTAAGCTTAAATCACAAAAAGGGAAAAGCATTCATTACGAATTCCTGATGTGATGTGTAGAACATACATAGCACCTCCTATGAATTATCCTTGCCACAAAATTGGACCTGAACCTGATGTAGCCTCTGGCTCTGATTGCTAGTCTTCAAGACTTATTAAGGATAAAGGACCATGTTCACAACACTGTGGGATGTAACCAGTTAAATCAGGATATGGGACACTATAGGATAAGTGACCTTCTTTTTAAACAAACAAATGGCAAGGAAGGAAAAAGAACGAAGAGAGATTCTGCTATCGCAGAAGGCCTAAGGGATATTTAACTAAATGCAATATATCAACCTCATTTAGATTCTGATCCAAAGTAAGCAAAGCACATTTATGAGACAATCAAGGATATCAATCCTAATTAAATATCAGATGATATGAAGAAGCTATTATGACTTTTTAGGTGTGGTGATGTTGTTGAGATCGTGTAAAAAAAGAGAGTCAACGCCTTATCTCTTGGACATACATATGTGAGTATTTATGAATGAAATAATATGAAATCCAATGTGTGTTGGGAAGGGCATAGATGAAGCAAGTTTATCCATATGTTGATATATTTTGAAGCTGGATGACAAGTGTATGAGGGCTTATTATGCTGCTCACTATACTTTGACTTTGTTTAAAAAAGTTCAGTAAAAAAGTTAAAATTATTTGTATCTAATTTAAGAACTAAGACTGACAGTATTAGGGAATAATTTGGGATGGGAAAGATTTTCTGTCCTATCTTTATTCACTAAAACATGATACATCAAATGCCTATACTTTTATCTTCATAGACTATGTTTATATACATTTATTATGCACTTACATGCATACAATTTACACAAATATCTTTTGTGAGGTTAGATATCCTTCAGACTACTCTTACCTTTAACAAATTGGCACTGCTTAATTTATCATAAAAATAGGTTCAAATAATTTTTTTTAAAAATTGAATTTTTTATAACACCCAGAGGGTTATTGTTTCTCTTATATATATGTTAAAGTTTATTTATTTTTATTTTTTATTTTTTTTAACGTTTATTTATTTTTGAGACAGAGAGAGAGCATGAACAGGGGAGGGGTAGAGAGAGAGGGAGACACAGAATCCGAAACAGGCTCCAGGCTCCGAGCTGTCAGCACAGAGTCCGACGCAGGGCTCGAACTCACGGACCGCGAGATCATGACCTGAGCTGAAGTCGGTCGACTAACCGACTGAGCCACCCAGGCGCCCCAAAGTTTATTTATTTTTGAGAGACAGACAGACAGAGCGCAAGCAGGGGAGGGGCAGAGAGAAAGGGAGACACAGAATCCGAAGCAGTCTCCAGGCTCGGAGCTGTCAGCACAGGGCCTGATGCGGGGCTCGAAATCACAAACCGGATTATGACCTGAGCCGAAGTTGGACACTTAACCGACTGAGCCACCCAGGCGCCCCGAATTTTTTAATATTTTTATAAGCTTAAGCTTATCTAATAACACACTTGTTTAGTATTTTGAGACCTACTGAGACATTTATTTGGCATTTTTTATAGGTACATTCCAAAGGAAAAATTTCTTGTCTTAAACATTCTAGAAAAATGTTCTAGAAATGTTCTAGAAAAACATTCTAGAAAAATACTACTTTTCGTGAGTAATTGACCAATCTCAGTATACAGTATACAGTATACAGATGCCAATCTGCCCCAACAAGGCAAGAAATTAGCTTGATGATTCTCCTCTGGTGGATGTGTGTTACACAGTATCTTTGCTAGGCCTTGGGTAGGCTTCTGTTTGGGGCTGGACAGTGTTTATCTGCTTATGGGATATGCTTAGTCTCAGGTGTTGAAATCAAGTCTGTTCCCCAGACTGCTGCTGCCACCATTGCCTTTCCAACATCCACCCAGCATGGCAGGACTGATGCAGTAGCAGATTTAGGGGTTTCAGGGAGGATTGTCGAGAAGTGTTCCTACTTGTCTTCTCCTCCCATCCAGCCGTTGAGTCAGGGCTAACGCTTGCATCTTGTAGAGATGGCCCAGTTTCTAAGCAGAGCTGGCTGACTTATTGGATATAGCAATAAGCAACATAGAACAATTGAAAGAAATCTAGCTTTTCTTCTCTACTGCATGCTTCCTTTTGCTAAGAAATGAAATCTTTATATTAATAATAGCTCATTAAACTTTTTAAAGGCAGGTGTAAATTTTAAAATGGTCTTTTGCATTGGAATGCATGGCATCACACGTGAATTTATGTTTTAGCCCAATTAGTCTATTTTTAGAAATACTTTCTCAAAATTTATATTTTAGGTTTAGTTTTTGTATCATCAAAATATTCAGGAAGAAAATATCATGAGCAATATTTCCTTGCTTAATGGATAATTACAAATTGGAATTGTTAGTGAAACCGCATTATTAAATTTAGCCTCAAATTACTCTTAAAATATGCAGGACTAGAGGACTAAAGATATAAATAGCTTTGATTATAGGCCAAATTCTGCATAATGTTGTTATTTTGTAACTTGGTATCTCGAAGGAGAAAAATCTTAAGTTCAATGGACCAGGCCAAAAGTAATGATACTGGTATTTTTTACAAGCATGTAAGAACTTAAATGTTTACCCGTGCATTATTTTTCTTCTAAGAAACCGTCTTTGGAAGCTTCCGTATTTAATAGTGTTTGCTCAAAACATATCTCTTTTGAAATAGCCATTTTGAAGTCACACACAAAAATTAGTCTAATTCTATATTATTTTTGAACAAAATGGTATTAGCTCATTCAACCTTCTTATTCACAAGATTCAGTGCTGAGTACATTTTATTTCCGAAAATCAACTCCTCTCTTTAAGAATGAAGATTTTCCGTAGTTGAAAAATACTCAAATGAATGTGATACCAGCTTTTGAAGTCCCAATACTTGTTACTGTGGCAGTAGTTTTGCTGTATCGTATCACCTTTGAAGGGGGCAATGCGTACTAGGATAGAAAACTTTTGATGAGCTTGTTAAAATCCATCGCGTAACTCTGAAGTGACATGTTCTAAGAATTTTATGTGACTTAATTTTTATGCTGAGTTTATTGATTCTTGTAGACTATGTCATGACTCTCTAAAATTCTAGATTTTAGACTTGAAGAGGTCAACCCTGCACTCACCTTTGTTTTCCTTACATTAGTCCTGTCTGCATTTTAAAAATAATTCCATGCAGTTAGAGACAGAGGTGATATTTATTTATATGTCTTAGGAAAGGGTGTAGGAAGGCAGAGCCAATATGAACAATTAAGCCTGTAACTCTGCACATATAGGTACCAAGTACCAATGACAAATCATATCAGGAGTTTGGATGTTGTGCTGTAATCACATCCATGCCTGGTTTATATAGGTTTGTTGGGTTCCTGGGAGAGGAAGAGAGGACATACAGAGCATTTCACTTAGGACTCTAGATTGCAAGTGACAGAGAATTGAGTCTAAGCTGGATTAAACCAAAAAGCTGTCTTACTGACTCATGTAACGAAATGGTACAGGAGCACTGTTTTTTAAGCATGGCTCAAATCAGGATCTGATTTCTTTCTATTTATTGGCTTTTCTTTCCTTCTCAGAATTCATGTGGAGTAAAGAGGACAGAAGCAGTTCTATTCTACATGCTTCAAGGCTCAAGTCCATCTGGGAAGAATCCTTGCATCTGTCCCCAAAGTCTCAGCAAAAGTTTTATTGGCTCTGATTGGGTTCATGTGCCTGTCCCTCATTTCTTTGAGAGGAATGAGATGTGTGAATTGATTTAGCCGACCAGGACATATCCTTGGAATTGGCCATGGGATTAATTCTGCCCAAATGCATGGGGTAAAAGCAGATTTAGGGTCTTTGCCCAAGACCAATTTGGATATGGATGCTGGCCGGCAAAAACAATGGATGTCCCCCACAAGCACTTTGGTGATTCTGTCTCGCCTGCAGGATATTGGGAAAGGATGGTGGGGGAAGGATAGAGAGAGAGGACTCAATCTTGGTGTGAACTGGGGAAATCTACTCCTTGAGGTGACCTGGATATGGAGCTCCGAGTCTTAACCTAAGTTGATTCTTTTTTTTTTTAACATTTATTTATCTTTGAGAGAGAGAGAGAGTGAGAGAGAGAGAGAGAGAGAGAGAGAGAGATAACGTGAGCAGGGGAGGGTCAGAGAGAGAGGGAGACAGAAGATCTGAAGCGGCTCCGTGTTGACAACAGAGAGCGGCTGATGTGGGGCTAGAACTTATCAACCATGAGATCATAACCTGAGCCAAAGTTGGACGCTTAACCAACTGAGCCACCCAGGCACCCCTCCTAAGTTGATTCTTGATTGTGTTTTCTAACGAAAATATTTTTCTTGATAACATGACTGTGTGACTTAATGACAAATAAGATGAAGTAGCTTTTGATGTAGGTAAAACTAGGCAGCTGACAGCTTCTATATCTTGTCCTTTCTCATCGGTTTCTTGGTACTGCAGAGAATGGGTGACACGATTTTGAAGCTAGGTATATGTAATATACGATTTAAATGTAAGAGAAAATAGTCCTTTTGTATCCCATCTACTTTCCGTCACAGAGCCAGCTACCCAATAGGATGATAATTGTTGACAAATGTTCCAAAATGTAGATGTAAAGTTTTGTGGTGCATAATAAGCAAAGTAAAATTCCTCTGACTTCAGGCTGCTATTTAACAGCCTACATAGAAGTTGTAAGGGATCAAGGAAAGAAGATATGCTGTGAAGATATGGCCCTTCACGGCTGAGTCAGTCATGGGAGAGGAGAGAGACAACCAGTCATTGAGCAAAACCCTCTGGCTTGTAGTCCTGACCTTGAAAAACCCGCACTTCCCTCTCCTTCATGTTGGTCTTCCTGGGACAGTCAAAAGGAAGCAGGAGGGATGCTGTATTGTCCCGGGCTCTGTAGAGAATTAACCAGTAGAATAATTAAATGGTGGCTCAGGAGAGTTTCATTTATTGGCTCATTTATTGGATTAAAAAATCCATTCTGTTAAAGACCTATTAGAATATTTTATGATCATCTTGTAAGTGATATTTGTACTCAGATAAGATACATGCTACAGAAAATATTATAGTTTTTACATTTCTATAGTTTTTAAAAAAATTTCCATGGTCTCGAAATTATTCTAATGATGCCTGCGTTGTGGCTGTGATGTGGCTTCTGTGAAATCAAGCTCTCTCGGCCCGTGGACACACATTCGATCCAAGAGGTAATGTCTAAAAGGGGTGAAGTTTTCTTTTGGGGCTATAAACCGGTCACAATTCACAAAAAGGAAGCTTTAAATTTCCACATTGGGAAGGGAGCTGTGAAAGCTGGCTTTTCGAGAGATGTAACTGTGATTCGGTGTTCTGAATACATTCTCTGTTGTCCCCGCCCCTCCCTCTACTCCCTCTGTCAGAGCACTTGCATTTAGAAACTGGTAGAACTGTTGTCTACATTAACATTGCCTCCTTTCTCCATTGATTTCTGCTGTGAATAGGCTTCCTTGAATTCATGGTCATCTGCATCTTTAGGGTTCCCCTAAGGGATATTGGATTTCCTGCTTGGAGGACTAATCAGAACCATTAATCAGCCACGAAACTCAGCACTGGCCTATAAGCCAAAGGCCTGAAGGAAATCAGGGCAGGCTTATTGAAAATTAGGCAGAAGGTATGGAAGAAATAGATTTACTTATGAACACTGTGTGGGTTTATACGGAATTCGAAGTTAACAAAAGAAAAGGATTTTTAATGTTTGTGTGAACCGGGGAAGGGGTTCGGCACCTTCTTCAGGGATACGTAGAGGCTGCAAGGAGGGACTCACATTCCTGTGGTGGGAACAGCGCCACAGGGCACAGTGGATGGAACTGGAACTTGAGCCTTAGGTGGCAGGAGTGAGAATCCACACCGCTGACTTGCTGACCTTCATTTCCACATCTGTGATGAAATACTCTGTGACTCTCATCTCTACAATCGTTTTTCTTAGAGAGTTAATATGGAGATGAAATGATGGACTATAATACATCACAAAACAGGAACTCCAAGCTGTTAGTTTTTGACTTAGTTTGGGTTTTCCCTGCAGCACGTCCTGAGACACAAATTTGAGTGTCCGAAGGTTATGTGGGAAGTGTCAGGTATACTGGCAGGGCAGTGGGGGAAGTAGAACGGGGAAGGTGGGTTGCTAAAAAAGCAAAAGCGAGATATCAAGCCAGCTATCATTGTGGCCAACTGTGGCTTAATCGCACAGGGAAACTCTGGGAAAAGGGACAAAGCAACCATCTCAGAATTATTGCAGCCAGGGGCTGAGGAACTGGGGTATTGATACAAGTCCTGAAAGCGATTGCTTTGGTGTGCTCCCAGCACGTGTGGATTGCTCAGGACTTTTGTACGCTTCCTGCTCACGGGGAGCATAGATTTCTGTATTTATTTATTTTTTTCAGCAGGCCAAGAAAAAGAGTTCTCAGAAGGGCCAGAGTGCAGATCTGGACAATGGGAAGATCTCAACTGGGGATGGATGCAGAGTGATATGATGGGCTAACTGGTTTCCTGACCTCATGGGCAACAGAGGTGGATGTATTTATCCTGAAGAACAGAGTAAACCGGGGACCTCTCAAGCCGACTTTTTTAGGAAGATGCTTGAAGATACACTCCAGCGAGATGAAGATGCCATCAAGAACGGGAAATCATGCGATGCAGAAAACGCTGGAAGCAACTCAGGAAAGCAGTGAAGTGAGGTACCAGGATGGGGGCTCAGTGGCATGCCATGGGAGCAATCAGTCTAGGTTAGATATGAAAAAGCAAAAGTTCTGGGAGGACGGTTTCTGGGTGAAGAAAACAATGGATAGAATATATAGAGATGGAGAATTATAAAAAATGAAAACACTGATAGAGACTACCAGTTGCTGAAAAAGAAAATCAGTGAGGAATTTCAGGAAAGAAGTGAGCTGTATGTGGAAGCAGCTATTATTATAGTTTGCTACTTGAGCTTTGAACAGTGTTCACATACTCACATTTCCAACTTTTAAAATCAACCTACAGACAATGCCATTATGGTTATGATTGACCTAATTGCGATATTAAAATGCAATGTAAGTATTACCAGCGACGGTAAAATTTGGAGAGTGAAAGAAAGCTCAAGGGAAGGGTAAGAGTATAGGGGTGCCTCGGCGGTTCAGTCACTTGAGTGTCTGACTCTTGATTTGGGCTCACGTCATGATCTCACCATTCGTGGGATTGAGCCCTGCATCCCACTCTGTGCTGGCAGTGTGGAGCCCGCTTGGGATTTTCTTTCTCCTCCCTCTGCTCTCTGCTCCTCCCCGCCTCACAATAAGTGCATAAACTTAAAAAAAAGGATATTAATATTGGCCTCTTCCAAAGTGAGGAGTCAAAAGGTATCTATAGATGTTGGAACAACAAAATGAAATCTGTAAATATTTTTCTTTCCTCTTATCTCTGTCTCTGTCTCTATCTCTAGATATATAATAAAGACCAAAACAGTAAATTAAGTCTCAAAGGAATTTTGTGAAGTAAATGATTTTTAAAAATATTTTTAAGAGGAAGTTAACTATTAGTTTATTTGATATAAAAGTATGAAATAGATTCACAAAATTTTACTTCCTTAAGAGTCTTAGAGATGATCCAGCCCAGCCTCCTCACTTTATAGCTATAGCGGCCAAGACCCAGGGAGTGGAAGTAACCTGTCCAAATCTGCATAACCAGCTAGTCCATAGAAAAGACAAGCCTGGAGTTCAGTTCTGTCTGATATTCCTCTGCTTTTTCCCTACCTTGTTGTAGAGCTAGAATTTTGAATGAAGAGCTATTCGGATGTGCAGTGATAAGAAGTGATGAAAGTCATTGTGGGAGATGTTACTAACACCCATGTTTATTCTTTTCTGGAATCAAGAAAAAAGACACTTCTCAGCTCTCTCACAGTTAAGCAGGGTCATGTGGCTAGTTTTCCCATTGGGATAATGTGTTTAATTGCTAGTGAGCTATTCTCTCTCTCCCTCTCCCGCTCTCTCTCTCCTCCACTCTCTTGCCAGTGACCCAGAAGGTGTTATTCCCAACTGATATCGTTATGCCATTGTCAGTCCAGGTCTCTAAGGGACTTGTGGAGGAGAACCTGCTGTTGAAATGCACTGGACACATAGTGTGAACAAGAAATAGCCCTTATGGTGTTAAGTAACTAAAATTTCAGGGTTTTTTTCTTTTACCATAACGTAGACTTTCCTATTTAAAAAATTTTTTTTTCAACGTTTATTTATTTTTGGGACAGAGAGAGACACAGCATGAACGGGGGAGGGGCAGAGAGAGAGGGAGACACAGAATCGGAAACAGGCTCCAGGCTCTGAGCCATCAGCCCAAACCCGACGCGGGGCTCGAACTCACGGACCGCGAGATCGTGACCTGGCTGAAGTCGGACGCTTAACCGACTGCGCCACCCAGGCGCCCCATAGACTTTCCTATTTTAATACAGACATCAATACTATTTTCACTGGAATTAATTTATAATATTCCATAAAACTGAAATTCACCTTGAAATGATTCTACAGTGTAATGGTTTAGTCCATGTATAACAAGGCAAAAATCATCTCTATTTTACTTTAATGTATTCTACATAGAACATTCCATTTGAAATTAAAAATATACATATTTTTCCAGTGGTCTCAATTAAATTACTACATAATCTCTAAAATGAATTTCTTGTCCTAAATCTTTGTTGAAAATCTAATTTAAAATTTTTGTATGTTTTTAATTAAAAATAACCTTTCTTTAATATATGTATTGCCAATATCACTTTACTATCTAATAATATATTTATAATTTTCATAACTCTAATAACTAAAAATACCTGAAGAAAAATAAAAATGACTTTTAACCCATCACTGTTACTAAGAAAGAAAAGATACAGTATTTGTTACTTAGTACTTCTAAAATGTACAGAAAAATAGTAAGAGTGTAACATTTATAGTTCTGTGAACTTCATTTGTGTGTAACATATTTTTTGTACATGTTACTAGGATTTGTAAGTTTTATAATTTTTTATTTTCTTTCCCAGTATTTGTTTAAAAGTTGACTTTCCTAATTATTAATGTTTTGCTCTTGGTGTTGTATCTTACTCCAGCCCACAGGCAAGAATTGTCCTAGAATTCTCAAAGTGAAGGTAGAGTTCATCGCATCATTCCCGTTTCCTCGGGCAGACCCTGGAGGTTACATGGGAGGAACAATCACTGGAAGACGTTAGGGCAGGAACTTGCTGACAAACCAGATTTTTTCACTTTTGGGAATTTTGGTGTCATGTATCATTGAATACTTTTCATTTGCCTTTTTTTTTTTTTTTTTCAACGTTTATTTATTTTTGGGACAGAGAGAGACAGAGCATGAATGGGGGAGGGGCAGAGAGGGAGGGAGACACAGAATCGGAAACAGGCTCCAGGCTCTGAGCCATCAGCCCAGAGCCTGACGTGGGGCTCGAACTCACGGACCGCGAGATCGTGACCTGGCTGAAGTCGGACACTTAACCGACTGCGCCACCCAGGCGCCCCTTCATTTGCCTTTTAAGAGTGATGCATAACTGGAGTGCCTGGTTAACTCAGTTGGTTAAGTGCCTGACTTCAATCTAGGTCATGATCTGCCATTCCCCAGTTCGAGCCCCGCATCGGGCTCTGTGCTGACAGCTCAGAGCCTGGAGCCTGCTTCAGATTCTGTGGCTCCCTCTCTCATTGCCCCTCCCTCACTCACACTCTGTCTCTCTCTCTCAAAAATAAACAAATATTAAAAAAAAAAAAAAGAGTGATGCATAACTGATATGCCTGTATGTGTCTGATCAAGTGAATACAAGTAAATCCACAGGGCTACTTTTCGTGAGTAATTGACCAAGTCCCAATATGAATGTTTCTACACTTGAGGAAAACGGGGTCTGGCTTACATCATGTTTGTGAGGGTGTGTGTATGCAACCTTTTCTCAAGCTTCTTTTCTCAAGCTTTCTTTTCTCAAGCTTTTTTTTCCTCAAAGCTTCTCAAGCTTTCATCTTATGATGAATCGTGTTACTGATTTGCTGGTTTGTCCACCACCTCTCCTAAGTTGTAATCTCATGGAAAGGCAACATCACGTCTCACTTTACTTGTCTCAGCTTTCAGGATAATTTTGAGGATTACAGGGGAAACATATCTTTTTGAATAAATAAATATATTTTTCTTAGCCTGTGTATTATCATTTATACCCCTCTATCAACCCAAGCCAATATATCCTATTTATTTTTTCCAGTTTATTTGAAAACAAAATGCTTCTTTATCCTCAGGGTTTATTTATTTATTTTTTTAACTTTTTAAATGTTTGTTTATTTTTGAAGGAGAGAAAGAGAGACAGAGTGCAAGCAGGGGAGGGGCAGAGAGAGAGAGAGGTAGACACAGAATCCAAAGCAGGCTCCAGGCTCTGAGCTGTCAGCACAGAGCCTGACATGGGGCTCAAACCCACAGACTGTGAGATCATGACCTGAGTCACCCAGACGCCCCAACCCAGGGCTCACTTTTTAACATGCTTTCCTATGTTGCTTCTCCCTGTCCCAGACCCAGACATCACAACCTATGGCCACTTCACATGCATTTATACTTTTCCTCCATTTCCTCCCTTCTCGTCTCAGTTCTCTCTTTTGCTTCCTGGTGATTTCCTCTACCTGCTGTAGATTACACGAGTGTTCACTTATTTTGGTTCTTGGGGTTAGTATTGGAAGCCTTGATCTTTGGGGCCATTTCATGCTACATCATTTTTGTGTTTCTTTGCATTTGAAGTTCATGACCTCTCGCTTTACTTCTGCTGTTGACTGTTCTTTCCTATCTCTTGTCCTGAGGAGCCTTACTCCGTTCTCACCTGCCCCCACCTCGCATATTTCCTGCCACTTCACCTTCAGCTTTGTCCTTAGCTGTGTCTCTACTTTTATTTATCACCCCTTGGATTCTTCTGCCTGATATTTTCTTTCTCTCCATGGTACTGCGCTGGCCTTTGCCATCTGACATTGGCTACTTAGAGGCATATCCAAACTGTACGCTCAGATTCCAAGGCAGTGGGCCACCTCTGCTAAGACAACTTCAGCCTGGCAGGCTGAATCTAAGTATAGAAATTCAGGCACACAAGAAACACAACTTTTTAGTCGTATTTTTAGTATTGCCTACACTTAATTTCTTCCTTCCTTCCTTCCTTCCTTCCTTCCTTTCTTTTTTTTTTACATTTTATTTACTTTTGAGAGACAGAGAGAGACAGAGCACAAGTGGGGGAGAGGTAGAGAGAGAATGAGACACAGAATCTGAAGCAGGCTCCAGGCTCTGAGCTGTCAGCACAGAGCCTGACGCGGGGCTCAAACTCACAAACTGTGAGATCATGACCTGAGCCAAAGTCAGACGCTCAACCGACTGAACCACCCAGGTGCCCCACCCAAACTTAATTTCTATTGTAAGTTCTTATTTCCTAGGTGGTACAGCATGATCTTGGTCAGTTCAAGGTTTCACCTTTCCCATGTTGCAGCTGAGTTCTGGGTTGGAGGAGGGCATACTTATGCAGATTGATCGGGAGGGTCTGGTCCTCATAGATAAGTGTCCATGTTGCACAGATTGGGTGTTCTTGCTTCTGTTTGACTCAGCATCTGGCCTAAATTTCTGCTGTGCCAACTTTTGCTCCCAGTGGCAAGTTCTTTCTCTCCATCGTGTATCTTGTTTCACCCAGTACTGCACAGTACTCCATGAGTGTGTCAAAACCTCTTTCTGACCCACAGTCAGTTCTTCCTCATGGTCTTCCCATGCACTCAGAGATTTACCCTGAAAGGGCCATATACTCTTCTCCTTGCAGATTTCCCAAACCCATTTGGGAACTCCATCATTCCTATCCATCTTTCCCTACCCAGTTCTCCCTCAACATCCCTTCCTAGATGTAGGAATCTTTTATCTAGCCTTGGGATGGGATAGTCGAGTTCTTTCTCTTCAGGTCATCTCTCCCAGTTTATATTTAGATTCTGAGTTCCGTCAGAATCTAGGCTTTTGAAATGCAAAGCCCTTTTCTCTGCCTTCTACAGCAACTTTCCTTCTCTGATATAATGAATGCAACGGGGTCGTATATGTTGGGTGAAGGAAATCAGAGAGAGAGAGAAAGAGTCCAGAAAGAACAAGAATTAGTTAATATGAAAAATATTTTGCTCACCACTCTAGCTTTATCTCAATCACAATCACCTATGTTTCTATCCTTTCCCTCCCACACCCTTGCTGTTTGTTCTTAGCCTCCAGAAGGAACTACAGCCACTCACCCCACCAAATGCCCTGAGAGCCCCCAAGGCTACACTGAATTCCCTGAGCCTTCCAGTCTCCCCTGAGTCAGTGCCCTCAATGCTGGCATAAGAGTGCAGGATGGAATCAGAAGATCCTTTCCAGTCGTGACTTCAACCCTCACCGACTCTGATACTGTGATAGTGGACTCATTCCACATGCTCTCTGATCGTATAATCTCCTTATCTGCAAAATAGCAATAATAGTATCTCTTTCATAGCTTTATTGTAAGAATTTATTGTTAAAGTGTATGTAAAAGTGCTTTATAAATGGAAATATTTGCATGAATTATTATTCTTTTCCTATCTCCTTGACTTCTTGCAATTCCTTGACACCTCACTCTGACTCTGAATCTTAGGATATAAACAACAAAAATAAGTCAGTTAACAAAAACTTCTAATATTTTCTTGATGTGGGTGCAAGAATTGAAGTCTTAACTCACCTTCAGTTTCCGATCTTTACTCTCAATCCTGAACTGGTGGAGATTTAATTGAGCAAGATATAGGATTATGGTGATTGGGTCTGACCCAAGTTTAAGTTACAATAATTTTTTTTTGGTCTCCTCCGTATTTCCCAGTATATCCTGTCTGTTTTTTAATCAGATATTCAACTATTTAACTTTCAGTTTCCTTTCCATTCCCAATTGATGGTGAACTACATAGCACCTGGCACATGGTAGATGTGCAAGTCTTATGGTGAAAAAACACATGATATCACTCGTCTTCTTGATTTTCCTCCTTTTCTAAACTATTGCCTCTTTTCTTTCCAATTCCTTCTCTTAGTGCTCTTTCTGGTTCTTTCATCTTATTCTTGTCCTTTCTCCAGTAGAGAAAATTCCTGGAAGCTTCAAGGTTAAGTCTTTCTGTTAAGCCCTTGATCTATATTTCCAACTTTCTACAGAGCATCTTATATGTCCCAAACCAATGTCATGCTATTTCCCAGCTCAACTTCCAACCCAGTTGACTCTCCATTGAACTGGACCATGATGATAGATGATACCCATGTCACAGACTTGTTTGGTTGGATAGAAATGAGATGGTAACTTTAAACATGGTGCCCAACACATTGTATATCCTAGTAAATGTTTGCTATTACTGTTATTGTGTAAATGGATTGAGGGGCTTCTAAATACCTAGATTTGTGAGGTTAAGTTGTTTTCCTTATGATTTCTGTTTCATGATGATTCTTCAAGAACAACTGTTAACAGTAGCAGTTATTTAAAATGGGAAGTTGAGGGAAGTAAAAGAAAAAGAAGAATGTTTAGGTGAAAGCACAAGTTACAAGTATACACTATTTTTCAAAAGATCACTAGAAGAATCTCAGATCTTTGCGTTAAGCAAGGCAGATCCTGTTGATTGAGTAAACTAGATGAAAGGTAAAAAAATCATCAATTTTCAAGGCATTCATGAGTATCTGAAAAGATAGAAGGAAAAGGGATTTTCTTAGGTTGCATCAATGATTCACTGACAATTAAAACTAGTTGATTGGGGCGCCTGGGTGGCTCAGTCGGTTAAGCATCTGACTTCAGCTCAGGTCACGATCTCGAGTTCCATGAGTTCGAGCCCCACGTCGGGTTCTGGGCTGATGGCTCAGAGCCTGGAGCCTGCTTCCGATTCTGTGTCTCCCTCTCTCTCTGCCTCTCCCCCGTTCATGCTCTGTCTCTCTCTGTCTCAAAAATAAATAAACGTTAAAAAAAATAAAAAAAAAATAAAAAAATAAAACTAGTTGATATTCTGGGATTAAATGAATGTAGAATACAAATAGGGAAATACTTAAAAAATTGTTAAAGAGATTTGGGAAATAACAAAGACCTCAAAAATTTTTTTCCAGGTAATTATTGTTTTGCAAAAGATTGGCATCAAATAGTTGTCTGTTCTAAATACCAAGGAATGAATAAGTGAATGCATGAATAAATAAATAAATAAATAAATAAAGTTGAAGTTTAAAGGCTAATGGTATTGAATTCAGTCAGCATAATTATTGTAACTACTTACTTATTCTAGCCTTGGCAGTTCAATACAAATACATTTTGGTTAAAAAAAAATCCAAAACCACCTTTCAGTCAGTACACAGCAGATTAAATCCAGCATTGGGTAAATTACCAACGTTAATTTGAATTTTTAAGGTAAAAATTAGAAAGGGGGAATGCGAGAGCATTCTTCAAATCTTTCATTTGAGATTTGAATCTTGATCTTAAGTTTGCAGAGTGCAGAGAGCATTCTCCAACGCTACTGTCAAGGTCCCTCTTCTCAGTCAATTTTATTTATGTAGAATCTTTCATCAAAAGATCACAAAGAGCTGTCTAACCAGCTATAAAGAAACATAAATCAAAAAGAAAATGAAATGCTCAAACAATAAAATTATACATTAGAGGCCCATTTAAAGCAGAGCATTTTAAGATGAGAGAAAAGTCTTGGCTGGAGTATACAGAGCATAAGTTATAATGGGAAGCTATTTCATAATTTGGTGAAAAATGAAACAGACCCACTTCTAATAGTGGAGAGCCTATTATTAAGAATGATCACTTGCATACCAGCGCTTTAATGAAGGGGGTGAAGAGCATAATAACTTGAAGTGGAATTGACAAAGTATGGAAGCTCTCTTCTTGCTGCTCCAGGGAGAAAAAAAAAATTTTTTTTTACTCATAAATGGGCATTGTGCCCAAGTATCATGCTCTTTAGCATGCCTATTGCTGATTGCTATTGTGCCTTTCTCAGAAGGCTCTATGCTAAAGTCCCACAGTACATATATAATATACATATCGTATTTATGATATATATCCACCACAAGGGTCTCAAGGAAGCCGAGGTGATCCTTCAATCTCCCCTGTCATCTTTACTCGCTTCTTCAGCACAGATTAATTCCGTGTCCCCCAAGTCCCAGGATTTCCAATTTATAGTAGGAAAATATTCATTTTAATGTCCCCAAGCATAGGGAAAATATAAGAATGTTGTAATACTATTGCTTTAACAAAACCCAGCAGAAGTCCTTTTAAGCTTGCTTGTGTAGAGAGGCTCAAGAATTCGGAGACATCAGTCTTTTGTTTTATTGGCATTAAAATAAATATCAAGAAAATGTTCTTTGGCATAAAGTTTATAACATTCAGATTAAAGCCTACATTCTGAATTTTAGAATTTCAAATATCTCTAAGTTTCCAGTCTCCTTTTGTTCAAACCTGACTCTTCAGATAATTTATCTTATGGCTTGAGGATTATGCCTGACAACTGGTAGTAAGAAAATTTACGCAAAGTGTGATATTTACACCTTTGTTAATGTTAAATTTCATGTTCAATGCGATGTACACTCTGCATGTAATATATAGTGAGTGTAAATGATAGTGAAAGTGTATATAAAATTTTATCTTTTATTCATTTGTGATCTCAAGAATATGCGGTTTTTTGTTTGTGTGTTCCCCAGAAATTAAGAATTGGCAAGCAATGGACTAATACATAGGCAAATGAAGAAGAAGAGAAAAAAAGCAACATGGGCATAGGATCATCTCTACCACATGAGATGGTCTTTCTGAGTTAGTGACATTTGAAGGAAGACCCAGGAGAAGAAAAAGAGATAGCTATGCATGTAAGAAACAAGAAAAAAAAAAAAAAAAAAAGAGCTCTCAGCAGAAGGAATTGAATGTGCAAAGGAAGGGAAAAGAATCAAATGTTTGAAGGACTGAAAAGAAAAAGTCCAGTGAACCTGAATGCAGTCAACTCTGGAAGAGTTTGGTAAATATGAAGATTCATAGACCAGGTATCAGTCAGATTCTTGACTGCGAACATTGGAAGGCAGCTATGGGTATCCTAAACAGAAAGGAATTTATTGTCACATAGTGGATAAGATCCATAATTGATGGAAAACGTGGACCAATACACTTGGAAAATGAGCAGGAACTAAGGAAGGGTAGGGGGAGAAACTATCTCTTTAGGATAATGCCAGTGTTCATGACTCCATTGGCTAGTTAATGCTACTAATTGACACGGACAAGGAAGAACTTCTCACCTATCTCTATAGCTTTGTGGGCTTCTCTCAGGCTTCAGAATACCACCTGGAGGGGTCCAACTAGCCAAACATAGGTATGGCTGTGTGCCCTAGCAGGCCAGGGATGGAGAAGTAACGCTCAGACCCGTGGTTTCAAGAAGACTGACAAAATGGGGATCGCCCTCCGCATTGGTAGTTTAGTTGCTGAGCAGTCAGATGGCCACCGACACATAGTAAGAAATTTAGTTTTTTTTTAAGGTTCTATGGGAGGCCAGTAACAGTTTTGGGCAGGGAGGCGGTACAGTTCTACATTTTATTATAGAGATCACTTCAGTTGCTGTTCTTGAGTGTGTCTTGAGATAAATGAAACATCAGTGTAATCTTTGACATAAGAAAACTATCAATCCCAGATAGTTGAAACATAACGTCTGTAATAAGATAATCCCTTCTTTCATATAACTAGAATTTAAAATTTGATCAGGTAAGGTATAAGTGCTTTGAATATTTTTTCTCTCACATTTTAACTGCCTGTATTTTCTCATCCTTTAAAGTCAGGAATCGAGGAGGGTTTATTTCTGACCTCCACTTTGACTCTGGAGGACTGAAGCAGGAGATCAAAGAACAAAACAGGGACTGTTTAAAGCACTGAAGCCTACACCAAAAACTTGGTAAGGTTTCAGTAAAACTCAGAAATGGAACTGGACAGAATTTGTTTTTTTTAAACAAAGAATACAAAACTACAAACAAAGCATTTGGCCCCATGAATGGTGGTCTGTTCAAAATTGCTGCCCTCTTCATTGTGTCTTCTTTGAAAGCAATTTTGGAAAAGTATAAGTAATTTAAAATACCAGTTTTTCCCTAGAGTCATAGATTTTCTAATTTTTTTAATGTTTATTCATTTTTGACAGACAGAGAGAGACAGAGCACAAGCAGGGGTGGGGCGGAGAGAGAGGGGGACACAGAATCTGAAGCAGGCTCCAGGCTCTGAGCTGTCAACACAGAGTCCGACGTGGGGCTCGAACTCACGAATCGTGAGATCATGACCTGAGCTGAAGTCAGATGCTCAACCGACTGAGCCATCCAGGCGCCCCGGTAGAGTCATAGATTTTCAAACCACCAGGAGACATGTTACAAATTCTTAGTGGATGTCTAAAAAACAGGAAAATTCCATTTGAGAAAAGAGTGAAATTTGCCCATTTGTTTCTCAAAGTGAGCAATAAGGATCACTTGGAAGGAAACATCCCCAGAATCACGGTAGTCAACTGCAAGTAGCTAATATATTTTAATCTACATTCACAATCTATTGGATTTGCTAAATGATTAATAATTCATAAAACAGTGTTTAAAATAAGTTTTATGCATTTATTTTGAGAGATAGAATGTGCACGTGTGAGCATGCAAGTGGAGGAGGGGCAGAGAGAGAGGGAGAGCGAGAATCCTAAGTAGGTTCCATGCAGTTAGCATAGACCTTGATGTGGGGCTCCATCTCACAAACTGTGAGATCATGACCTGAGCCAAAATCAAAAGTTGGACGCTAAACCCAGTGAGCCACCCAGGTGCCCCCCAAACAGTCTTTTTGTAACAAGAAAAGGAAACTTTTCCTGAATTTACACTTGAGATCAAAATAAATGGGAAGCATTTCATAAGATCGATTCTTGCCAGAAAGGCAAATTGTGTTATAGTGTCATATGTAGCTCATCTCAGTGTTCCCGGGTGTGTGCATGTGCATGCACACACACACACACACACACACACATACAAACACCTGATTCATGCAACAAATTAGAGGCACTTACCTGCTCCATTTGTCAATTGCCCTTTGCACTACAGTTTTTGGAGCTGATTTGATTTCCATTTTGAAAAACAAGAAGAAACAGAAAAGACGAAATACTTGGTGAATGCATTCTTCCAGGCACTGTGCTTGATGCTTTATATGTGTTTTTTAATTTAATTCTCATGATAACCTTCCAGGTAGTAATTACTATTTGATAGGTGAGGAAATTAAGGGCTCAGAGAAGTGAAGAGGTTTTACAAGGTCACAGGACTAGTATGTATGCAAGACTGAGAGTCAAAACTAGGTTTGACTAACCTCCCTCTTCATATTCTTGCAGCCTCCCAGAGTTTAAACAAATAAGCTACTTCAATTTAAGGCTAGAATGTGCGTTTGTATTAGATGGAGCCATAAGAAATCCTAATGTTTGATTGTTTTGACCTACAAAAATGGTTATATTAATGTTTTTATTGAAATTATAAAAGTCTGCAAATGATGGTAACTACTCCATTGCAAATACTGGTGAAATTAATTGTGGCTTCAATCATTATCTGATGATAACATGATATTTAGGCAAATAACAGGAGCGTGTAAAGTTTTTAAATGTTAGAATGGTTTTGTGCAAATGAGAATGTAAAAAGTCACATAAAAAGTCAAAGAAAAACCAGAATTGAAACACCAAAAGAGAGAGATTCAAGTAGATAAATTAAATCTCTCTGATTTGCCCATGATAACACGGCATTATTTAGAATTAAGTGTATTTGTATGAAATTGGTAACTAAATTTCATTCAGACATAAAATATCAAGTCCATTAAGTTATTAAAGTGATTATTTTAAACACATTTCTCTGGAGCTACAAAGGTTGAAAACAAAAGTGTTAGATACATTTTTAAGGTGAAACTGATTAAAAATTCTAATATAAAAGTACTGGATGATAAACTTTTCTGATCACGTGCATTAACTAAAGCAGCTTTGAGTAAATCATTCATCACAATGAGCATATACGGCGTAAAAGTTGACGGAAAGCTCAAATTTTAAAATGTATACTTTATATGTATTAAAATCTTTGAACTAGGGGTGCCTGGATGGTTCAGTTGGTTAAGTGTCCAAATTCAGCTCAGGTCATGATCTTGGTCTGTGAGTTCCAGCCCACGTTGGGCTCTGTGCTGACAGCTCAGAGCCTGGAGCCTGCTTCGGATCCGTGTCTCCCTCCCTCTCTGCCCTTCCCCTGCTCACACTCTGTCTCTGTCTCTGTGTCAAAAATAAATAAATGTTAAAAAAAAAAAAAGAATAATGTTTAAAATCTTTGAACTAATGAACTATATAAGGTATTGGTAATATTGAAAGTTAACATAATGGAGAAGAAATGATATGGACTAACTCTCCAATTTATTTGAAGGTATGTTGCTTTGGTTGTAAATCTCAGTGACTCTTAGTGGGGAATGTTGATGCATATTTGATTGGGACATCAATTTTTGAAGAGTTCAGAGAAGATTATTATACTAATCATTTAAAGAATTAATTTATTGAAAGCTTTTTCAATACCTACCATGTGTCAACAGGGACTCAGAGATTAACAAGGCATTTCAAGGAAGTTTCAAACTGCTTGATCAAGAAAATGTGAATCCCCTTGTCCTTTAAAGGATACTTGGTTTATACCTTAGTGAGGAAGAGAGCAAAACTATGAGAGGCATTTTCTTGCCAGTTAGTAAGAGCTCAGGAAATGATAGCTCTTTCTGTAATTATAGTGATCATTATAGTGATTATAGTAATCATTTATAAAATAAAAATCTTTTTTTTTTTTTTTTGGTGTTTGGATTCCAGCGAGACTCTTAACATCACCCCCTCCCAAATGAAATCTTACTGTTACAAGGAAAGACTAGCACTGGGAGAGGTCTTAAAATGGAAACAGTTCCCGAGATTTTTGTTTTTTTTTCTATGATCAAAACTCACAAAAGCCTCATTTAAATTGTGAAGTGTTGTGCAAAGCGAAGCTTTATGATTGTCATTTTCAGCAAAAAATGTTTTTGGATATAGGGAGCCTGGGACAGTAAGTACTGTATTAATTACCTGTTTTGCAGCAGGCTGACTTGAGGGAGGGCTCATTTCAGGAGACCTGAAAGAAGTCAGAGTTTGACTTTGAACCAGTGCTGGAGCGACTCTTGCTGTCTGGTACAGTTCTTCCGTTTTTTACACAAGACCTAGTCTTCACCTTACTGTCTTCAAACCCACAGTAATGGATGCAATTTGTGCACATATTTAAAAAAAATTTGACATGTGGGTGGTTAGGGGGCCACTGCCTGAGTTTGTCTCCCCCATGAATAACTTTGGCAACCAGACAGGGCTGGGGATTTGGAGGATGTGACTTTTGATGTGAGCGTGTAGGTGCCAGTTCACTCACAGACTCAAAGGTTGGGAGAATCAGACTTCTCCAAGCTAGCAGAGGCTGCAGTGAGTGTTCCCATGGGAATCCCAACCAGGCGTGGGGTGAATTCTGTTATCCTGAGGGTGGAGGAGTGTACCCCCGGTGAGTCTCCCTTCGTCAGACACTGTCCATAATTCCCAGTTCAGGAATCACTGTTGAAAACGTTTAGGTCAGTGCTTAAGAAATTCTGGCATCTTCTCTTCTGTCTTCTAGTATGATCCTCTGCCCTGTGAAAGATTTCTCAGAAACCTGGGTCAGAAGTTAATGGTCTTAATGTGGTGGAAAATTGGGTGAGTCTATCCTTGCTTGCTCTGTTTCAACTTTAGTGGAATACTATTTCTGCTTTTTTGATCATGGTCTCTGTAGGAAATTTTGAACGAGTGCTTTTTTGCTTTGTCACATCGTGGCACATAGAATGACAATATTTGTATATTACGTTGGGGAAAAGTATTGAGGCTGCTCATTGCAGAGGTGACTGCAGGCCTGGCCCAACATCTCTGAGGGTCTGTATTTTTAGTATGTCCACTTACAGCTCAAAGGTTGGTAATTTTTGTTTTAGGGGAAATATGTCTATTACATAGTGAACAAATGGTGTAACCTAGCTTATAATCATGATTGCAACTACTTACTATGCCCCAAACCCCATTCTATGCACTCTGTGTGTACTAATTCATTTAATGCTTTCCCTACCCACAAGGTAGATAGTGTTGTTACTCCCAAAGTAAGAGAGGAAACAGGCATATGAAGACCAGCAGATGACTAAAGATCACAGAGACTTGTAGTAACTGACAGAGACAACATTTGGACCTATGCAGACTGACTTCAGAATTGTACTGTTAAATTATATTGCCTGAAGGAAGCAGTTGCAAGAAGGGTGGACTAAGCCAATAATCCATATAATACCCTCACTAAGCCTTTTGGGTCCCTAATGCTTTGAGAAGATTCTAGGCAGCAGAAAAATCCCACCAAAAGCAGGCATTGGACCAAGGCCAGGTTTAAGATCTGGAGAAGACAAATTCTTATAACACAAAGTCCTGACTGACTTTGGGCAGGAGGAATATGAGAACTGAATCTTTTGATTTTTGAGCATAAAACCAGCCACCTTCCACAAGTAGAGATTTTTTTCTTTTATCTCTAGATAGGAAAGAGGACCTTAGGTGATCAGGAGATCCAGACCCAGAGGGAGGCACAATAAAGGGTTCCTTGTCCACGGAGAGATGGTTCTATTCTTGGCCTGGCAAAATCGAGGCTGCTTAAATTCCACTTGATGGTACAATGTAGCGTTGAAGACAGTGTGCAGCAGGAATCCTCAGTGAGGAGCAGGGCTGGGATCTGGGAGGTACAGTAATCATGTTGAGTCCTGGGGGCACTTTCCAGGACTATATGCAACTACAACTCAGCCTCAGAGGGCCGAGTCAGACTCAGTTTAGTGACTTCTATTTTTGTACAGTTCCCTAGGACAGAAACAATCAACCTGGAAATCTGAGGCTCTCTCTCTCTCCCTCCCTCCTCCCCAACCCTGAAATCATCCAGCTAGAAGACTTCATTGCTTCATGCTGATAAGGATAAGGAAATGAGAGGGAGGACAGCTTATGGTTGATAGGAGATAATATCAACAGTTGATAACTCAAAGTGAGTTAATTAGCGTCTAAATTACTTCAGTCTTAAATTGGCCCTGAGGTTTGTTCAGGAACAATTTCCCTTGAGGGTCATGAGGCAGTTGTGGGAGAGACTAAACTAACACAAGATCACTGAAGGTTTGTTTTTCCTGGGCACACAACTAGACCAAAGCTCCCTTTCAGCTAGATGTGGCCATGTGACTTGAGTGTTGGCCACTGAGATGTACAAGGGAGTAGGGTACGTCCTTTCCAGGCCAGGCCCTTCAACACTGCCCTCACAACCCTCCTTTCTCCTTGCTCCCTGCTACTCTCTCTTTCCTGATCTGCTGGCCAGAGAAGATCCCACAGATGAGCAGGGGATGGCACAGAACCAGGATGGGTGGTGTCCGTGCTGTTGAATCCCCACAACTGGATTTTGTGAAGGTAAGAAATGAATTTCTGTGTTGTTAAACCACTGAGATTTCAGTGTTGGCCTGTTACAGTTGAAAGCACAGTCTGACTCAGTGCTGGTGATAACAGAAACAACCAACATAGATACAGTGCTTCTGTGTTCCAAATACGCTTTACACATAGTCACTCAATTAATCCAAATCAAAATCCTATGAGGTAAGTACTTAACGATGAGGCCCAGTCAATGTTGACTTGCCCAAGGTCACACAATTGGAAGGAATATGACAGTATTTGAACCTGGACAGTGTAGCACCAGAGACTATACTGCAGTTAAATATCTGAAGAGTTCTCTCTGATGTAAAGTTCTTTCAGAAGACAAACTATGTTCCCTTTAGTTAGGAGAAAGGGGTGTGATTTTGGCCCATGCATGAGTTGCCCGATGGCTGTGGGTCTCTGACCATGAACACAAATAAATAAGTAAATAAGTAAATAAATAAGTAAATAAGTAGAGGGACTGGCCCAGGGGAGGGTCACAGGGTGGTTAAAAGAGAAAACGAATTACAATCTGAACTTCTGGAGCCGTGGAAGAACTGTAAGTAGGGGACAGATGGGTAGAGTGAGCTGTGTGTTCAGTGCCCCAAATGAAGCCTGCTGGAAGAGGGGAAGAGATGCTTGCACTTATAGGTTCCCTGTGACCTCAAACTGATCCCTCAGAGAGGCTCCCCTGCAGAGAAGAGCAAGGTGCAGAGGGGAGGGTGGGCAGGGGCTTGGCATTCATTTTATCCAGCTGCTCTGCATCCCTACTGATTCCTAACCTTGAAAATGCTGCAAATGTGTCAGCCTGGGTGTCAGGTGACCCAAAGCCCCAGCTCACAAAAGCCATGTGTGAAAAAGCCAAGGGGAGAAGACTGTTTGTCCTTCTGCTCTCCTTTCTGGCAACTCTCAAGCAGATATGGACATCAAGCATCCTGCCATTATTAGCCCATCGTTCCAAGAGGACAATGTACAACTATTGCTACGAAGGGTTGCTTTGGAAGAGCCTCCCAGGGCAATAACCAATGATTGAAAGTTCTGCTTTTCATGACATTCCATCAGAACAAGCTTGCCATGGGACCTGAAAGAACTTAACAGAAATTTTGATAAGGAGTATCTGGATATTAGTAAATGGGTTGTTGGAAAAGTTCATTTCTTTCCACTAATATTAAAAGAAAGAAAGAAAGAAAGAAAGAAAGAAAGAAAGAAAGAAAACATAATGATCTAGATACAGTTTCTGTTAGAACTAAAGTTACAAAGTGCAACTTCCTTTCCATGCCTATGTCCTGGAATAAGTTTGCTGTATTTATTTAATCAGCTCTTATTGAGAGCCTGTTACCCAGAAGCAATTAGCTCAGTAGGACTTGGGTAGGTGCTGTTGGTTGAGGGTAGTGGGGGAAAATGGTGGCTACAAAAGCAACAACACAGGATTTCTTACTATTCACTTGGTGAGGAAGACACGTGCACAATTTATAAAATGAAATGAATAACACGAAAATGAGGGCAGGGAAAACGCTGTGTGTGAGCTAAGTATTAACCTACGTACTCTTTGGTTGTTCAAAACTGATATTTAGGGGTGTTTGTATGTTGGGAGGGGCTGGGGACAGGGATCAGGTGGTTGTAAAGAGTCATATAGGAACCCTACCGAGGAGCAATCGGTGGGGCTAGTAACTTGCACCAAGTACATTGGCTGAACTTGAGCACGCAGTCCTCCCCGCAGGGTAAGTTCTTCTGCAAGTTATTGTATCAATCCTATAAATGAGGAATTTTCCCTTTCTTTACATTAAGTGTGAGTAGAGTTCTGTGATTGACAGCAAGCTTCGTGTGCAGACCCTGCTTAGGGAGGGAATGCTGGGGAAGATATACTGTATATTTTTTGACATTTCAAGGAGGCCTCTGTGTGAGTTATAGGTGAGCACTCAATGGCTGCCACATTTGTTCACACCATCCCAGTGTGGAATTCATTGTTTGTAAAGCTCTTTGGGATAATTTGTATATGAAGGATTCCATATAAAACCAGTGTTTACTCCTTTTTGTGTTTTGCCTTTGGAGCCTGACACATAAGGATGCTTTTATATGCAGCATGCAGGAAATTAAGCACTCAACTCTTACTAGCACCACAAGGAACTGGGCTCCGGGTGGTCTACCTAGGGGTGGTGGAAAGGGGCCCACAGGTATGCAAGTAAATTGAAACAAAGACAGAGCAAAACTCAGATATTTATTCAGCTGTTGAAAGCTTTATGGGCAACCAGACTACAAATAATGTGAATTATTTTACTGAGAGTTTGCTGAAGAAATGGAGCTTAAACTACCCCCTTCATTTTATTTATGAGTGTTGACGTGTTGATATATATATGTATATATATATATATAGATGTGTGTGTGTATGTGTGTGTGTGCGTGTGTAATAAAATGTCTATTCTCAGCATCTTGTTACCTGGAAATTTCCATTAATTGACATAATTGTGGTTCATTGTGGAAATGATGCTATTAATCTATATTATAAGCCTGAGACACTGCAAAATCCTTAAATTAAGTCCTATTGAGACTTGATGTTTATTGCTTTTGAATTCTTTGAGCAGAGATAATTTCTGTGACATGTATGGTGACTCCCTAAACAAAGTATAGAATTATTCAAAAATATTTCACATTTAGATTATGTAAGAGATTACACTAAAAGGCACACAAACACGTATCTCATGATAAAAGCATATAAATATCTCGTTCTTTAAAGACATGCAAACTAATAAATTATTCTTGCCTTTATATATATATATATATATATATATATACACACACACACACACACAATATGATCTATATTACACACACACACACACACACACACACACACACACACATACAGTTAACCCTTAAACAACAGGGGTTTGAACTGCACGGATCCACTTATATATAGATTTTTTTTCTATAAATACAATGCGTATTGTAAATGTATTTTCTCTTTCTAGTGATTTTCTTTTTTTTTTTAAATTTTTTTTTTCAACGTTTATTTATTTTTGGGACAGAGAGAGACAGAGCATGAACGGGGGAGGGGCAGAGAGAGAGGGAGACACAGAATCGGAAACAGGTTCCAGGCTCTGAGCCATCAGCCCAGAGCCCGACGCGGGGCTCGAACTCACGGACCGCGAGATCGTGACCTGGCTGAAGTCGGACGCTTAACCGACTGCGCCACCCAGGCGCCCCTCTAGTGATTTTCTTAACATTTTGTTTTTTCTAGCTTACTTTACTGTAAGGATATAGTATATAATACCTATATAAAATATGTGATAATCGACTATTTACGCTATGAGTAAGTCTTCTGGTCAGCAGTAGGCTTAGTAGTTAATTTTTGGGTGAGTCCAAGTTATACTCAAATTTTTGACTGCATGGGCTGGGAGTTGGTGCCCCTAATCCCCATTGTTCAAGGGTCAACTGTATGTGATAGTTGTTGGTCCATTTGTGACACAGCAAATCAAAAGGGTGTTGGCCGAAGCCTGCGAACTGTGGTTGGTCTTTCTTACCTGTAATCTAGTTGTTGGGAAACCCTTGTGTTATAATAAAAAAATGATAATACAGCAGCTAGATGGTGTCAATGAACTGTAGATAGGGACCGAGAGTGACTTAAAGTCTGATGTGCATGTTGTGCTTCCACTAAAGTCTTCCCATGCACATAGCGTGAGGTTCTCATTTCTTAGGGATTTTAATGCAATAGATTCTGATTTTCCCACAATGACCTTCGGAAGCGCTATTTGACTCACATAACCCAAAAGTTCACAGGCCTCATCAGCATGTGGGTTCGAATGAGGTCCCTTATTGATGTTATAATCACAGTACTTCTGTGACTTTGGGAAGTCATTTACCCTTTTAAAGACCTGTTAGCTTATCTGTAAAATGAAGGTAATAATAGGAACAACCTTATTTTGAATATAGATCAAAGAGGCTGATCTATGTAAAGAATTTAGCAGAGTATCCAGCATATAGGAACTTAAAAATAAATATTGCTAATAAAGATAATATTTTATTTATTGATTGGTTTACATTCTATTTTTTAAAACTGATTTGAGGTGATAAAATAAAAAGCAAAAGAAAAGTAGAGATTATATTAAGTTTATTTTTTTCCAATGAAATTTCTTCAGAGCAAAATATCTAAAAAAGAAAACAGGGGTCATTGGAAGAGTAAGAGTTGTCGGCATCTCAAAAATTCAATTCGAATACATCTTAAAAAGTTAAATCTTAAAAGGTGAACCATTTAATGCATCTGTAAAGTCAATTTCTATAATTTGAAGATAGATTCAGTTTCATCATTCTTTCTTGCCTGCAACACAGCTAAAATATAGAGTTTTCATTTTTTCTATCCGACTGAATTGCTATCAGATTTTTGTAAACCATTCACTCTGGAAGAATGCTTTGTTCTGGAAAAGGCGAGTGCTGGGAAAAACTCAGCAAGACTGCATAGCTTATTCTTTGAAAACTAGCACTTGATAAAGGTGTTAACTCGACATGTAATTCCACTTAGTAAAGGGATCATTGAACAGAATGGATGCAACGATTAAACCATAATTATACACTGTAGCTATAATTATTTTGCAAAGAAAAGGCACATATAACAAATAAAGGAAATATTTAAACACAGGCATAGAAAAGAAGAAAAATCCATTATTTAAGATGAGAAAGGGTAAATATGTGTGAAAATCAATGGAAATAAAAGCAGGCTGGAAATGTTTGCATTGAAATAATTGTAAGAATAAAAAGCATCAGTTATGTGATTCACCAATCACAACAAAACTCTCTTAGGCAAGATGTTTTATAATGCAAAAATTGAGAAAATGGAAAGGATAAATGTTTGTTGAATGAATGAATCAGTGAATGAGTGAATCAGTGAATTGAAGAGGTTAGAGACCTTTAATAAAGTACTGTGCTACCAAGAGGAAATGACCAAATTAAGACATGAAGTTTAGTATAAAACTCAGTTTACTTTTTACCATATTGAGGGTGTTGAGCTAATTGCTTACATCCTTTCTCTAAGAACAAAAAAATAGAGGGCATAGTAAACATTATTCACATTTGGAAAAAAAACTAGCAATGAAGACCTCACAAAAATAGCTATTAGATTACAGAGAATAAGGGGAAAAGGTAGTTTCCTAAGCGTGGTGTATTGCTGTCATAGTCAGGTGTGGCAGGCTTACCTGGAAGAAGCTGAGGCAGTCCTGAGGAATTTTAGGGACCAGGCTAGGGCCAGGGCCAGGGTATGAAGGAGAAACAGAGGTACCAACTATGGGAACACAGGCAAGAGACTACATAAGGAGCCAAGAAGATACAATATGGAGTCGTGGGGCGTGGGTCTTTGGGGCTAATACACAGCACTGGTGGCAGTGTAGGGAAGGATGAGATGCCCGACCAGCTGACTGGTAAAAGGATAATCTGATCTAAACAAGGAGGTCGTGATTTTTTAGAACCTTTGATGGTCCGTTTCTTTCATGACTGTGACCAAGAAATCCCAAGTACTTTCCAAAATTTGGGGGTGGGTGGGTCTCAATGGATCTACAAAATGACATTTGAGCATTCCTAGTTTCATCATTGGGGCTTTATTTGTGCTTAGTTTCATTTTAAAAAAAAATAAGGAATTTTAGGCTGGGACAGAATTTTGGTCTATAGACGTGAAGGTGTTAGTTACCAATAGATGGTTATTAACTTCCAGACACCTCCAGAATCTTACCCGAGTGTGACGTTCCCGTTCTTTGAACAGGCATCACTTTGCTTGATACAAGTCATAACCTCGTTCCAATGGGAACTATCTAGTCAACGGTGGAGGTCACTTCTGCAGACCCTGTTAATGTTCATAACACGCTGACAGTTACCACATTCAATAAAGCCAACAGGATTTTGTGTCCCTAAAGCAATGACAGAAATGAGTTTACAGATATCTCAACTGCCCTGTGCTCTGCGACCATGATCCTTTAACTCTCTCCAACAGAGACCACACAGCTAACCTCTTGTATCTCATGGTTTAGAAGGTCCGGCCACCCTGGAAAGAGGAAAATCATCCCTGCCGCCTGCATCTTCTCCGTTTGCTGAGGCTGGAGAGCCGGCAAAATTAGAGTTTCACTGTGGCTCCTTCTGGTCGTTTTACAATTTGCCAATTTCTTGCAGTGCTTCGGATTGCTACAATCTTATCATTTTCAAAAACTCATCATTACTTGTTCTCTCCGTGTAGATCATTTGTAGTTATGAGGAAAACCTCCCTCTGCTTTTAATCTCACACTGGGGTAGGGTTTCACATTTTACTTCTCAAGTGCACTTCCACAAAAGAGAAATAAATAGGCATTCTGATTCTCTCAAGACCAGAATACTATCATAACTTTTTATCTTTTACTGCTCTACACTCAAGGGTGGGTAGAGAGGTGTTTTCTTGCTCTCACATGGAATTACTATTAAATATAAGTGTTAAATTTGGATTGACCAGGGAAAGAGGCAAAGAAGCCTAAAAGAGCTCTTGAATAGTCTTTGTCATTAATCTGCTTACAGTAAACAGAAATATTTCTGAAAATGGAAAGTTACATTTTCAAAAATCGTATATGTTTGTGGGCGTATATATGTATAATGTGAGTGTATATATGTTATTTTGCAAAGGAAAAATGGATATTATTCTTATTAGACTTAAGCCTTCCTGAAAAGATGGATGTTGTGGAATAAACTATTACAATTCAGGTAACAACAATGATAGGGTTAAGCTAAGACAGACATGAGGGATGTCAAATATTTGGAACTCTGTTGGAAGTTTCACTCCAGCAAAGCATAGCATCTAATCTGATGCATTCTTTACTGGGCTTGCAAAAATTGGATTCTATTTGTGAGGTTATAACTACTGAGAGCCTGAGTGACCTTTTCTTTTCATGACTATGACCTCAAATATTTGGCCCCACTCAAGAAAATTTGTTTTGGGGTAGTCTAGAGATATCATAGAACCTGAGAAATTGTGTGTGTGTGTGTGTGTGTGTGTGTGTGTGTGCATGTGTCTGTGTGTGTGTGTGTCTGTGTGTGTCTGTGTATGGAGGGACCTGGGGGGGTGTTGAAACGGATGGGTTCGGAAGGAGCCATCTTGGCCTGTCACTGAAGTAAGAAAGGAGAACAGTCAAGAATGTGAAAATTAATGAAACTACAGGGAAAATTACTGCCCATTGTAGAGATTTGGGCAAAGGGCTGCAAAACTAGACATTGTCAGATAAAATTTAGACTTTGGGAAAGTAAATTTCTTAAACCTCAGAGACAATGCAGGTATGATTCTCTGATCAAAGACGCTAAAAGGGTAGCAGCTTACGTAAGATGAGAGATCCTGTAAAGGATCTCTCTTCAATAATTAAAAAATCATTTCAGTTGAATAAAGCGTGGAGGCAAAATAGCTAATGCCATGGCAGTAGCCCAGGACCCCTCAGATGAGTTCCAGATATGTACTAAACACGGCGAGAGGGCCATGTTATCAATGTTAGAGTGACATGGTCTTACAAAATAGAGCAGTGAGTTGTGGAAAACACAAAACAGCCACACGACACACTTGAAGAATAATTGTTTACATTTTAATGAACATTTTTAAAGCATTTTTATTTAAAATTTTTTTTAATGTTTATTTATTTTTGAAGGAGAGAGAGACAGAGTATGAGTAGGGGAGGGGCAGAGAGAGAGGGAGACAAAGAATCCGAAGCAGGCTCCAGGCTCTGAGCTGTCAGCACAGAGCCCGACGCGGAGCTGGAACTCATGGACCTCGAGATCATGACCTGAGCTGAAGTCAGACGCTTAACCAACCCAGGCCACCCAGGCGCCCCTTAAAGCATTTTTAAAAAGTTTATTTACTTTGAGAGAGAGAGTGTGTGAGATAGAGTGAGAGAAAGAGAGAGAGAATCCTGAGAAGGCTCCCACTGTCAGTGCAGAGCCCAATGCGGGGTTCGAACTCACAAACCGTGAGATCATGGCCTGAGCCAAAGTCAGACGCTCAACCAAGTGAGCCACCCAGGCTCCCCTATAAATGTTTGAAGGAAGAATGAACAAAGGCAAAGTTCTCTTTGCATCTTCTGCTTTGCATGTCCATTCAGAGGAATAATTTCCAAAGCAGAGTGTGTGGGAGGTGAGAACTGAGTATGGGGAATAGCCATTTACCCTTGTGGATAATTGGTGATTTGGTTCATTAAATCAAGCACTGGCTGCTTTTGCCTATACAACTCCTCTCTCTGGTAACAAATTGCGTATGTCTTTGTATCTGCATTGTTTAGTACATTTCTCTCAAAGGGAGGGGTTTCTATTTTTGTTACCAGCAGCCATTATGTTCAAGGCACATGGTTTTGAAGACTTGGATTTTCCTTCTGTTCTCACTTCTGTGTGTACAGAAACGTCTGAAGTTTAATCTTCAGGAATCTGAGATAAATGAGACTGGCCATTGAATTGATTTCTTCATTGTGGGTAAGAATGACCCCAGGAGCAAATGAGACTTGGGAAATCACGATATTCTTCAGTTCCTCAGTTTGACAGTTAACCTGCTAGGAAGAGCCCCACATCCAGTTAGACTAAGAAGGGTCGTATGAGTGTACAAAACAGTGAACAAAACCGTCCAGAAAATCAGAGGCGATTGAACTTTATGTCCCTGCCCAACTGCAGCGTTACTCAGAATTTATGGCTATGCCAGCCTTTGCACCCTCAAAACATTTTCCCAAGTATTTTAGGATTCTCACATAAATATTGCTGCAGTAAGTATCATCAACATTTAGTAGCTGTTTTTCAAGAATAGCCAAGTGACATTATTATGGTCTGCCATCAAACCAGGGGAGGTGTAGAGGAGGCCAAAGCTGATCATTGCAGAGAAAGGCGATATTTATACAGACACACAAAGCAGAGTTTATGCCTAAGAATCTATATACGTTTCCACATATTAGCAGCATATTTGGGTCTTCTGTCTGCTTTTGGCACAGTGCTCCTCATATGTTTCCATCCAAATATTTTTAATGAGAGAGGAGGGTGAATGTGTGTCTACCTCGTAGATAAATTTTTTGAGGTCATGTGTTTATTTTTAAAAAGGTGTGTGGATTTTGAATTCAATGAAAAAATGATTATAAAGTACTATTTTGCCCTGGCACATTTCCCAACTGTCTTAGGAAAATTATCTCACACTATAGTATAAGGATCACCTGGAATTCTTGTTCAATTTTTTTTTTTTTAACATTTATTTACTTTTGAGACAGAGAGAGACAGAGCATGAACAGGGGAGGGTCAGAGAGAGAGGGAGACACAGAATCGGAAACAGGCTTCAGGCTCTGAGCTGTCAGCACAGAGCCCGATGCGGGGCTTGAACTCACGGACTGCGAGATCATGACCTGAGCTGAAGTTGGACGCTTAACCGACTGAGCCACCCAGGCGCCCCTGGAATTCTTGTTCAAAATGTGAATTCCTGGTCTCTACAGTCACCTCCTCCCTCCAGATTCTGAATAGGTGAGTGTAAGTTAGGCCTGGAAATAAGAGCCTCAGGAGACTGGTTCTGTTTTGATGAGCCAAGTAGCATACTAAGAGAAACCTGGCTCTAGAAACAGCCTTGGGGTGTCTTGTTACCTCACTCTGAGAACCACTTCTCTAAATGTTCTAGGAGTATCCTCCACAGAAATGGATAATCCACTCTCAGCTTTGTTGACTATCCCTGCCCTTCACTAATCCTCTCTGTAGTCAACCAGTCTGAACTCCTTCTGGCTTTCTTACAAGACCCACATCTCTCCATCGTCAGTCTTTTCACTAGAGTTGTTCTCAGCCAGTCCCTAAACCTGATTGGCACGTCCTCAAATTCTATTGATCTTTTCTGGCTCTCAAATGCTGCCTTCCCTACAAGGGCCTGTCCTTCTCCACCCACTCAACTTGCCATGATTTTTCTCCTGAGCTCTCTTCAATCCTTGTCTTACTACTTTTATCCATGTTTTATCCCTCCTAATTGAACCTAGGTTCCAGAGAGGGAGTCCATGTCAGATACATCTCTGAGTCGCTTGCTGCCTCACGGTCCTTTGAATGCAATAGATGTTCAAGAGAAGAAACAAATAGCTACTACTTAGCTCTGGTAATGTGGTGATCGATTGGAATGGGCTTCTTTTTTGTACCAGTATGTATTTCTCTTAATTAGGTGGGAAGAAAATCCAGAAAGGATCACAGCAGTGATGCAATGAAAAAATGGATATTTGGACCCATAGAAATAAAATCGAACTCTGATCTCAACTATGTAAATTAGTTAATAATTACATATCACTATTGCAACAAGAGTGCCACGCTAACGCAAGATGTTAATAAATAAGGAAAACTAAGTGGGAGGAGTTTGAGGCGATATGTAAGTCTGTACTTCTGCTCAATTTTTCTGTAAACCTGAAACTGCTCCCCAAATTAAGTCTAGTGTTTTTAAAAAGTTTAAAAAATGGGTATTTGGTAGTGAGAGGAAAAAAAGAAGCGACCGAGTAAGGTGAAATGATAAGAAATTAATCTAATCAGAAGAAATCCCCCAACGTTTGTTATGAGTGGTATTTCAAGAGTAGGAATACAAGGCCTGGCTTGCTATGGTTGGGGACGCTCTTTCGTGGTTGTTTATGTATAACACTTCTAAAGAATTCTTTGAACGCAGCTTTTTCATTAGTGAAATAAGATTTTCACGCTGAGAAACATTTGATAAAACCAAAGTATCAATAAGCAAACATGAACCTGATAATAAACACTGCCTAAGTAAGAATCTACCTTGTTACAAATGAGAGTAGAATTGGCAATGTAAGTGTATTTATAAGGGCAGAGGTGGAACAGGGCTGTAGGGGGGATGCATTCTACCAAGGAGTTTAAAGAATACTTTCAGTGTAACGAAGAGACATATGATAGCATCAGCCATCATGGTTTGACATCAAGAAAGATAAGGGGGAAAAAGTGATAAGAGGAAGAGAGGGAGAGAGCGAGAGAGAGAGAGAGAGAGAGAGAGTGCGCGAGAGAGCGCTTTATAGAGCTGGGCTCACACATACTCAGCAGTTCATTTCAGAAGAAAAAAATAACAGTTTTCAATTTATGCACACTGTAAGTATCTAAATGATTCAATGTAGACTATCATACCACAAACTCCTTCAGAATAATATAGTCAGCACAACCTGCAAATTTGAATTGGTTTTAACCTTCATCAGGGTTCTCCATCCTCCATTTAGTGTTATAGCAACCCAGGATCTGTCTCTATTTTGTTGCTAAGCCATTTTCATGTGCATTAATATATATAAAATTATATATACTTCATATGCATTTCTCCATAAATAGAAAAGGGATGTTTGCACCGAGTACGTGTTTTTATTTAGCTTTCTCTTCTTCTGTTGATATGAGAAATACCATTTGTAGTTTATGAGGATACTTTCTTTGTATGTATACCAGACAAGGTGGTTTGCTCTCAGGGCAAAAGTTCTACATGCAATTGACTCCTCAGGCTGCATCTTTTCGGAAACACCTACCACACCATCGTGCAGCGCAGCGCTCCTCAATCTTTGATGTGTAAGCGAACCATCTGGAAATCTTGTCAAAATGCAGATTCTGAATTGGTAGGTGTGGGGAGGAGTCTGAAAGCCTGCATGTCTAACAAATCCCCTGTGTAGCAGGGTGCGGAGAGTCATATGATAGGATCTTATTTATTTATTTTTTACACTTTATTGTAAGCTGTGGACACTCCACAGAGGAGGGAAGTCTGGTTTTTTTTTTTTTTTTTTTCATTGATCCTTTCAGATGCCCTAAGGTTTAACATGTTGTTTGTCTCTTCCTTCTGTGTGTAAGGCCAGTGGGTATAAAAAGTTTGCATGAATACCTCCAAACACCATACATGCTACAGCATGTGCTGTGCATAAAAGAGACTGTATGTAGTCAGATAATAAATGCAATCATCAGGGGCAAGCAAGCCTTCTTTCCTTTCTCAGAAAGACAGATTAAGGGCAGCCAGTCTGGCATTTGGCTATTTTGCACAGCAAAGGAGGTATTCTCCATCATAATTTTTTTTTAAAAAGGTAAAGTGAAGATGAACTGGCAATTAAAAATAGACATTTTCATGAGTTTAGGGATGATTTCTCAGTGGCCTTGTCCTAGGGGAACTTCTGCCCTCTGCAAATTTTCACACGGTTTCATGACGAAACTCTATATAGACAATATGGAACACCTTAGATCAGTATTTCTTGTGTAAATATATTTAGCATAAACAGACCCATCGATGAACTCACAAAGATTGTCTGCAACTCCAAATTTTCCTGCCAGACGAATGCTTTAACCTGCAGAAAGCACTTTGCAGAGCAGCTGAAGTCAGAGTAGGGGAGGGGTGGGCAGAGTGAGAATAATGGCAAGCAAGAGAGACAGCTTCAGCTGAGGGAATTCACTCCAGAGGAGGAAAATGTGTTCAGCTCCCCAACCTTGCAGGTAGCATGTTTGGCTGCCACAGGAGCACATTATTTGTTCTTTTTCCCTGACACTGAACTAAAGAATGCATTGTGGGAAAACCCATCGTGACATATGACACAGTGCAAAGGAAGATCACAGCGTGAGGCAGCATCAAGGGGTTGACATGGCCTTGATGCACTCGGGCACAGCACGGGGTCGCCGGGATGAGTGGCTCCTTCCAACGGAAGCCCTGGTGCAATTTGCACAATGCTCCTGAGAGCTCCCGGTGAAGCCCCAAGCCCCCGTAAACTGGGCCAAAGAGGAGAGCAAAGACCCTGCCCCCCTGCCTGCAGACACACAAAGGGAGGCATTTCAAAAGGAGCTTAGTTAAAAGGAGGAAAAATTATACACAAATATTAGAGGAAAATTGAAATGGATTTTTAAAAAGAAATCTAACAGTAAGAACGCGAGCAAAGAGGATGGGAAGGAAATGGGAAGTGCAGAGAACTGGCTGGCAAAGCACATATCAAAGTGATGTGTTAAACTTTCTTCTTTTTCTTTTTTTCAGAGAAAGACTCTTGGGAAAGCTACAAGTGAACCTGATTTGTTTTGGTTAAAGAGTCTTCCCGCTCCTCGCTCTCTCCTAACTTTTCAGCAGCTGTCCGCGTCCAAATGAAAGTTGGCGCCGGCGGTGGGGGTGTGGGGGGTGGGGAAGGGAACCCCCCACCCCGCAAGCCCAATCAGGGCTACTTTCTATCCTGTCTCCCAGCACAAGGCCCTCCTCCACGCCTTCTCCCTTGTTGCGCCTGCTTGTCATCGTATGCCACTTTTTGTTCATCAGATTTACATTTCAAAATTTCCGTATTGCTGCCGTACATTAATTATTAATCTCCCACCAGCCCCTTCTGTGGAAGCATTTTAAACTTTGATTTTGCTCTCCATTCTGAGGAGGATAAGCTTTAATCATGACCCCTTACTACTGGGTCTTTTCCTTTTCTTATTCTATGAGGAATTTACTGTATATGTTGCTAGATGTGTACACACTTAGGAGGACCTCACGGATTTTTTTTTTTTTTTTGAAGCAGCCTCCAAATGCTGGAGATTGAGAATCACCATTGTCTTCCAGGGTCGTCGAAAGCTCGTTTGACCGATTCTGGATTATTTTACACACAAGGATTTTACTAAGATTTAATTAGGGTTACGGTAGTAAAAAATTAACCAATTTTGTTTTGACTCTGTTAACCAGCTGCCTGCTGTTCAAGCCACCACGAACTGTCAGACCAATTGTCGCCGTGGCCCCTGCCTTTGATGGGGTCTTCCCTCTGCTTGTAACCCCAGAGGTTGCTTGAGTGTTGCTTATTGATTTCATTTCACATTTAATCAAAGGAAACAGATCAAACTTACCATTTCAAGTTATCTTTCAATGTGACTTCTTGATGGTTATGATTTTTTGGTAACATGTCCGTCTCTGAAATCAGCTTACTCCCTGTGCCAGCCATTCTTAATATTTTAGGAGGATCACTTATCTCTAAGAGTTTTATAAAAGCTATAAAGGTGAAGTATGTGTGCGTGCGTGTGTGTGTGTGTGCGTATGCGCTCGTGCACATGCACTTTCTCCATACTATCTCAGGAGGTCCCCAGGGCCCTGAACGATTATGCATGAAACTTTAAGGTTCTTGGACCTTAGATCGAGAATTCTTGATTTAGCATAGAAGTTCCTGAGTTTCACTGTCCCACTTTCTGACCTCTACCTACCATGAACCCCAGCTGGAAGCTGTGTTGTATTTAGTATCACATATAAAGGGTCCTAACATGATGTCTGTATCAGTTGCACAGTTTAGTGGTTGTGTAGAATTTTGGGTACCAACTCTGTTAGTTTTTGGTGCTGCGGCTGAATTTACTTGGTGCTATATTCTGCGTGGGGTCCTCTTGATTTCACTTTTGCTGTTGAGCAATGGGTCTGATGTTGTAAATACCAGTTGAAGGATCACAGCTCATGGAAGAAAACCACCTGACTAGGAAGCAGGTGAGATGGCTTTAGGGTCCTTCTTGCTATGACCCAACTGTGTGACGTTGGGCAAGTCACTTCATCTTTCTGGGCTTTAGTTTCCTAATAATAGCTACCAATTATGGTGTCCATGCTATGTGCTGGCTAAGTGGTTTACATCTATTGTCGCATCTCATACTCACAAGGACCATAAGAGACCACTTCTGTTAGCCTCACTTGAGAGTTGAGAAAACTCAGGTTTGGAAAGGTGAAGAGGGCAGAGCCTGGATTTGCACTTAAATGCGTCCTATTGAAGAGTCCAAGCTTAGTGATTTTTGTATTCTCTGTGCTGCACAGCTTACTGTGTAAAGTGAGGCAGTGGGACTAAACCACCTCAAACATCGTACAGCTCTAAAAGAGGCCACTAGGAGCCCTATTGACTAGAAAATATTCTAATCCTTTAAAAAAAAGATTTAAAAAACAGCTGTTTTGAGCTATAATTTGGCGAACAATAAACTGCTTATGCTTAAAGTGTACCTTTTGTTGAGTTTTGACCTACCTGTCCATCTGTGAAGCCATCATCGCTTTCAAGATAATGGACGTACCCATTACTCCCTGAAGTTTCACTTGCCCCTTGGTAATCTCTCCTTCCCAAACTTCCCTGCACCTCGTCCAAAGGTAATCGCTAATCTACTTTTTGTCACTATAGATTAGTTTCCGTTCTCTGGAATATTTTTTTGATAAATAGAAATCTCTTGTTGTTATTTAAGTTTGATTTCCCCAGTGAGTAGTGATGCTCAGCATATTTTTATGTGCTTACTTGCTGTTGTGTATCATCCTTGGTGAAATGCCTGAATCTTTTGCTCATGTTTTGAATTGAATTGTTTATTGAAATTTTGAAAGATCTTTACATATTCTGGATGTAAGTTCTCTACTAGGTATGAGATTTGAAAATATTTTATCCCAGTGTGGTTCTTAGAGTCTTTGGTAGTGCAGCTGTTTGAAACTTTGATGAAGTCCATTTATCAATTTGCTCTTTTATGGATCATGTTATAGTTGTATCTAAGAACTCTATACCTAACCCAAGGGCACAAAAGTTTTCTTCTAGAAATTTTATAATTTTAATTTTTACAATTAGTTCATGATCCATTTTAAGTGAATTTTTGTGTATGATATGAGGTATGGATCAAAGTTTTTTCTTTTTTGTTTTTATTTTTTGCATATGGATATCCAATTTTTCTAACAATATTTATTGAAATATTTTTTTGCATATGGATATCCAAATTTTTTTGCATATGGATATCCAATTTTGCCAACAATATTTGTTGAAAGGTCTATAAATTCTTTACTGAATTGCCTTATACATTTGTCAAAGATCAGTGGTATATAAATGTGTAGGGGTCTATTTCTGGACTCTCTTGTTTCACTCATCTGTCTATTTTTGTATGTATGCCAGATTGTCTTAATTATATGAGCTATAAGACAAATTTTGAGATGAAGTAGTCTTATCTCAATTTTTAAAAATAGTAATAGTAAGTAAATAAATGAGAAATTATGCCAATCTACATAAACTATTCCAGAATATTGAAGAACAAATATTTACCAACTTTTTATTTTTCAGAGTTGTTTTGATTGTTTTTGGGTCCATAGAATTTCCATATGAATTTTATAACCAATTCATCAATTTCTATAAAAATGCATACTGGAATTTTGATTGGGGATGTGTTGAATCCTTAGATCAATTTGGGAAACACTGACCTCTTAACAACATTGAGTCTTTTGACCCATGAACATGGTCTATCTCTGCATTTATTTAGCTGTTCCTTACATTTTCTCAACAATGTTTCATAATTTTTAGTGTATAAAGTGTGACACATCTTTCATGAGATTAATCTCTAAGTTTCTCAAAATTTTGTTGCTATTATAAATGCTATTGATTTTTAATTTTGATTTCTGATTGTTCAATGCTAGTATACAGAAACAATAGATTTTTCCATATTGTCTTGTGTCTGAAATCTTGCTAAACCCACTTATTAGTATTTATGTGTTTTTTTGTAAATTCCATTCCTTATTTAGACATCTCTTATCTGGGCAATTGTGCTGTATGTGAATAAAGACCGTTAATGACTTCCTTCCCAATACGATGCCTTTATTTCTTTTTCTTACTTTATTGCACTGATTAGACTCTACTACAATTTTGAACAGAAGTGGTAAGATCAAAGTCTTGCCTTGTTTCTGACCTCAGGGAAAAATCATTCGTTCTTTCACCATGAAGTATGATATTGCTGAAGTTTTTTTTTTTTTAATTTTTTTTTTTCAACGTTTATTTTTTGGACAGAGAGAGACAGAGCATGAACGGGGGAGGGGCAGAGAGAGAGGGAGACACAGAATCGGAAACAGGCTCCAGGCTCTGAGCCATCAGCCCAGAGCCGACGCGGGGCTCGAACTCACGGACGCGAGATCGTGACCTGGCTGAAGTCGGACGCTTAACCGACTGCGCCACCCAGGCGCCCCGATATTGCTGAAGTTTTAAAAACATTTTTTAATGTTTATTTGTTTTTGGGAGGGGGGTGGGAAGAGAGAGAGAAGGAGTGGAAGAGAGGCAGAGAGACAGGGAGACAGAGGATCCCAAGCCGGCTCCGCACTGACAGCAGAGAGCCTGATGCCGAGCTAGAGCTCACAAACCGTGAGATCATGACCTGAGCTGAAGTCAGTTGCTTAACCGACTGAGCCACCCAGGTGCCCCTGCAGTCTTTTACATATATGCCCTTTATCAGATTAAGGAAATCTCCCAATAGATGTCTAATTTGCTGTAAGTTTCTGTAAGAAATATATAGGGAGATTTTTCAAATATCTTTTCTGTTGTTTTCTAATATTAAAAAATCTTTTGTTGTTATATAATATTAAAATAAAAACCACTAAAAATAAAAGTTTTTAATAATGTTAATACTATGTTATGTTTTTAAATTGCATTAATTGAATTTTTAAACCTTTTTTAAAATGTTTATTTATTTTGAGAGGGAGAGAGAGAGAGCAGGGAAGGGGCAGAAAGAGAGAGAGAATCTCAAGCAGGCTCTGCATTTTAGTGCAGAGCTGACATGAGACTCCATTTCATGAACCATGAGGTCATGATCTGAGCTGAAATCAAGAGTCAGTTGCTTAAATGACTGGGCCACCCCAGGTGCCCCTGCATTAATTGAATTTTGATTGTTAAAGCAACCTTAAGAGAAATTACTCCTTGATCATGATATATTCTCTTGTTAACATTGTTAGATTTGACTTGATCAAATTTTGTTTAGAATTTTTGAATGTATGTCCATGAGGAATGTTGTTCTGTACTTTATTTTTGTATCGTAATAACTTTGGTTAGTTATTTTGGATAGTTTTAGTTATTGTTTCTTCAAGTTCATCAATATTTTCTTCTACAACGTCTAATCCAGCTAATACTACTCCCAGTGCATTTTTTATCAGACATGTCCTAATTTTTATTTTCTACGAATTCAACTTAAATCTTTTCATTTCTAGTGTCTTTGTATATTAAGTCAAAAATCTGTATTCCATGTATTGATTTATGGGCCATATTTTTCTGCTTCTTTGCATATCTGGTGATTTTTGATTGGGTGTGTGACCTTATTTGGTGCTAGATATTTTTCCATTCCTGAAAACAGGCTTATGTATATTCTGGGATGCAGTTATATTAATTATGTGCAAACAGTTTGAGGCTTTTGAATCTTGCTTTTTTTTCTTGTCATTTGTTAGATGGGTCTGCAGCAGTGTTCACTCCAGGGCTAATCGTTCCCCACGACTGAGGCAAGACCTCCACCAAATATACCGTGGGATGTCAGGTTTTCCAGGCTGGCTGTGGAAACAGGCTTTATTACTCCTAGCCCTGTATGAGCTCTGGGCACTATTAACTCTAATTCGTTCACATCATTCTTTCCTGGACAGCACGAAGTTTGCTCATACACATTCATGGGTAGGAACTCAGCTGAGTCCTCAAGGAGAGCCCCTGCCAATCTTGGAAGCTCTCACTCTGCTTTGCTTCAGGGGCTGTAATTATGCAGGAAAGTGGGGTATGAAAGATGGGTTTGCTTTCTGTGGGTGGAGAGGATACTGGAAGGCATCTAGGCATGAGAATTCCTAGAAAATGGGACTGTGGAGGACTAAAAGCGCCATCCAAACGACACTCTTGAGGAGAGAGTGAGAAGAGTCATTTGGTTTAAACTGAAGTTTCCTGCATGAAAGAATGCAGTCCTTGTGGAAAAGTGGGCTAATTCCTCTTCGAAGGACCTTTAGTCTAAAGCAATGAAGACTGGGGCCAGATTTATATCTTTAACTAGTATATCTCAAGGGTCTAACTATGCTAAAGCATGGTAGATGGTAAGTAGACATTGAAACTTGCGGTTCCGTCCCGAGGAGCTCATCTGTCTCAAGGGGTGTGGGTGTTATAGGTGGAGCAAGACCCAGATTCAGGAGATTTTACTCTATTCCTCAGAACCTAGGGATCTAATGACTGGCTTTGCAAAGGGCCTGATGAAATGAAAGCCATGCTTTAGAGAGAATCTGGTGGTTGTGTGCTATAGGTACAGGACAGGGAAGAGCCTGGGAAAATCAGCAAGAAGATTTCACAATTGGATGCGAAAAGCTGGGATGGAAGCAGTGGGGCTGGGCAAGGAAGGGGCAAATACGGAAAAAGAAGAGTTGCCGTCATTCTCAAATCGACTTGCTAAGCGAGGTAGGGGCAGGAGGCAGCCCAGGGTGACTTGAAGGCTTGGAGGAGGCTTGATTGATAGAAGGCTGGTACCAGGAATAGAAGTAGGGATGACAGAAGAGGAACTTGTTTCAGAGTGAAAATGACAAATTTATTTTTAGGTGTTTGAATTTTGAGGTGACAGTGGCATACCAAAGTAGATATATACAGCTTTGGGTTGAAAATATAGGACTGTCGGGGGAGTTCAGGGTGCAGGATATAGATTTAGGGGGTTCTCCTGATGAAATTACAGTTCAATTCATTCGCTTAGTTATTCATTGACCAAGTGATTGGAATCAGCAGTTTGCCAGATGCTGAGCTTGAAATTGGGATGCAAAGACACAGAAGTGTGGCCTCTGTCCTTGAAGAGCAGGGAGCGGGATGTTGTAATACCATTTGCTATAGGCTAAGAGACTCATGTTTGTGGTAGAATGGCAGCACAGTGGAATGACACTCAACTCAGAGTAGGGGTGCTGGGAGAGCCTCCTGGAGCTGCTGTCCCCTGAGCTGTGTCCTATAACAAGTAGAGGTTCATCAGGGAAAGAAGGAGGTAAAGGGTCTTTAATAGACCAAACAGACAGCATGTGAAAAGGTACAGAGGCAAAAGGGAGCATGGACTATTTGGGATCTGGCTGGAGAAATGGATCCATGTGAGGGAGAGGAAAAAGAGAGGAGGGCAGAAGTTAAGCTGTGGAGCGACTTGTAGGGCTCTTGGTGACTTCGAGCTGCTTTGTAGAACATACAAATGGGATGCCCAAAAGCACTGAACTCCATATTGTGGGTTGTGGGTTTCTCTTAAGCTTGAGCAATTTGGTAAGAGTAGCAGTTTGTGAACTGGAAGACTTTATGTTAAGTGAAATAAGCCAGATACAGAAAGAAAGAAACTATATAATTTTACCTATGTGTGGAATCTAGAAGAAAGTCAAATACATAGAGGCAGAGTAGACCAATGGCTACCAGGGGTGGAGAGAAAATGGGGAGATATTGGGCACAAAGTTGCAGTTATGTAGGATAAATAAGTGTAGAGTTTTAATGTACAGAATGATGACCATAGTTAATAATAGTGTATTGAATACTGGAAATAGACTAGGACAATAGATTTCAGGTGCTCTCATGTGAGAAGATCTATTCATTAGTTTGACTGAAATAACTATTTCACTAAATCTGTATATCAAATGATCATATTGAATGCTTTAAATATATACGATTCTTATTTTAAAAATCAAAGAAATAGAAAGACTGCTCCAGCAGCAGTGTGATGAATTGATTGGAAGAACGAAAAGCTGAAGTCAGGAGCACTAGTTACACGACTTCTTTAGTTATGAAGGAGAAATGAAGAGGGCCCGTTTTGAGACAGTGTCAGTGGGAATGGGGACAAAGGGATAGACAAAAAGATGGAAGAGTTCTAATAGGTAGGATTTCATGACACATTAGAGAGCAGAGATTTGAATATGGGGTTTATCAGCGTACAAGAGATGTTTGAGGCATTTGGAGGGGAGCACTGTACCAAGGAGTGTAGTGGGGGAAAAAATGGAGTCTGGGTTGAAACCTCAGATACCCCCGATCCTGGGATTCCTGTGACTTGATGGGTTTTCTGAGGAGGAAGGAATGAAGAAAGATCTGACGATAGAGGAATGAAACTACATGACTGTTACCATTTATGGGAACAAAAAGAGGGCAGGAGTTAGCAGAGGAAAGGATAGAGAGGGAGTAAAGACTGTGTGATGTCAAATGCTCAGTGAGAGTCTCAGGAGAGAAAGTGTGGTCAGCAGTGCCGTCAAGGAAAACAGGAGCGGAAAAGTTAGCACCTTTAAGACATTAGGAGGTCTCAGGGTGCTGGGGTGGCTCAGTTGGTTGAACGTCCTACTTCGGCTTTGGTCATGATCTCATGGTTTGTGAGTTCGAGCCCCACGTCAGGCTCTGTGCTGACAGCTGAGAGCTTGGAACCTGCTTCGGATTCGGTGTCTTCCTCTCTCTCTGCCCCTCCAATGCTCATGCTCTGTCTCGCTCTCTCAAAAATAAATAATAAACATGAAACATTAGGAGGTCTCAGGTGACCCCAAACAAAGCTGTTTCAGTAGAATGGTGATGGAATAGGCCAAATAACCCCAAGTGGAACTGAAGAGATTTTGAGGAAGTGGATTTGGTAAGCCTGCTGGACCTCCAGCCTCCCCAGTCATCTGAATTATAACAGAATCTCACATTTTAAATTGAGTTCTGATGGTGCCGATAGTCTGTGAGAAATAGGCAAAATCCGAAATAGAACCAATTAAAAACACTACAGTAGAATATGAGCATAATGGCGGTTCCCAGAGTAGGTGCCTTCCGCAGTATTAAGCATCTATGCCAAAACATATTCATGGAAAATAATCACAAAGAATAAGAATAAACTTCCTTGAGGGATTGAATATAGTTTAACTCAGACTTTGCATCAGCTGCCTTCTTTTCTGAACTATTGATGGCCCACTGTTGCTAGTTTCTTTTCATACTACATTTTGTCTTCTCATCTTTCTAACAGAGACTTTCCTAAAGTGAAAAAAAACCCCCAAAAACCCAACAAACCCTTCTGTGCTCTTTATCACTTTAGTTTATTTCCTGCCTTGTTGGAAAGCTTGCTCCTTCTGTGTGAAGCAGCGGATGGCAGCGTCCCAGACTGGTGAGAGGCAGGTGGGGTGGGTGGCCATGTGCCGTCAAGGCTGTGCCCCCCTGTTGTAGGTGGGGGTACCTGGCAGATGTGTAGACCGTGCCAGCCTAAACGTCTGAAGAAGCTCTTTCTGCCCACCACGAGACCCAAGGGGTTTCTGCTCTGATATCTACTGTCATGGAGAAAACCTTCCCCCCGCCCTTTTTCTTTCTCCAATCTTATACCCTGAGATTTGCAGTGATATGAATTCGCTGATGATATCGATGATAAAAAATTATGTACATAGACAATTTTGTAATTTAAAGTGGTGTTTTACATACTGGATCTCATTTGATCTTCAAATAAAAAAAATAACCTGTAAAGAAATCACTTCATGTTGCATAATAAGTGGGAAACAACATCAAGGTTTTTCTTTCTTTCTTTCTTTTTTTTTTTTTTTAAAGCTGTTGGTTTTTTATCAAGATGATTCAGTAAGAAATATCTGACCAAAGTGCATCCTCTGAATCCAGTGTTGGAGATTAGGAAAGAGTACATAAAAAAATTCTTATACTGAAAACTCTTGAGAAATTATTCGGGAGAAATCAAGGCTTTGTAGTGAAAGGTAAACATACTATTGACTGTTCTTAAAATATTTTTATACTGCAAAATATATTTAAGAATCTGGACAATTTAAGGGGAAAAAGCAAATATTTAAAAACTTAATTTTTTTCACTCTGGTTTTTGGTTTAGAATTGAATTTTTTAGTGGTGGTGCCAGGTAGATATTCAGTCTTTCTCAGTCCTTCTTATAATCAGGACTAAATTTCATACCTAAAATAAATCAGGATATATGTCTGGCAGGTTCAGACATCTACAGGAGCTGTGGAACAGCTATTTGAAAGCACATTTAGAACACGATTTGAGTTAAGTGGAGTGTACTATTGAGGAACCCAGTTTTTCTCCTTGGACAAAATGAGCATAATGGGAACTGGGGTCTTGTTGATGTTATTAGTTAAAGGGCATTAGAATGGTGCTTGGGCACCTGGTGGTTCAGTCAGTTAAGTGTCCAACTTTGGCTCAGGTCATGATCTTGAGGTTCATGGGTTCGAGTCCCACAAAGGACTCTGTGCTAACCGCTCAGAGCCTGAAGCCTGCTTCAGATTCTGTGTCTCCCTCTCTCTCCGCCCCTCCCTTGCTCATGCTTTGTCCCTCTGTCTCTCAAAAAACAAACAAACAAACAAACAAACAAAAAAACATAAAAAAAAAAGAATGGCACTAAATTACAAAAATCAGAATCAATGAATTATGAACATTAACAAGCAGAAAACCAGCTGAACCAAAAGTTAAGATTCATTGGTGGATGACATTTTTGTTCCATCATCAAAATATCATATATACATATTTTTTCATACATACATATTTAAAAAAATCATCAGATCATTAGTAGTGATTTTAACCTCTACCCAATAAGATGAATCCGTGTGAAATAGATACCTTATTTCTTGTTTGTTTTCTTCTATTTTGAAATTCCAGTTGTAGTCACAATTTGCTAATAGTTTAAGAAGAATACAAAATTCTAATCCATGTTTACTGCTTTTCTGCTGTAGATATCTTTGCTGGTTTTTTTTTTCCTGCAGATTAAAAAAATATAAGTGAGGTTTTTTTTTTTTGACACAAATTACAAACATACATAATATTCCTGGAATGTGTTTCAGTCTCTAGTTTATGTGCTCTTATAATTAACTAGATATCTTCAAAAGAAAGAATTCTAGTTCAGGGCTCAAATTAAGAGCAAGTAACTATAAACAGAGTGCTTGATTCATAAAAATAAACAGCACATATGGGCTTCTGCTGCAGATGTTATACCCTGGAGTGTGCCCTGATTTCCTCTTAGCTAAATAAGAATAGCAAAATCACATAGACGTGTAGTAATATACGAGCGTCAGTTACATTAGAATGCACGCCGTATATAGATAAGACAAGAGCATTTGTAAGTAGACTTTTCTAACCTCTGAAACTACAAAATGTTGGTTATATTACCTTTGGCTTTACAGAGAGCAACCTCCCCCAACCTGGCTGGTTCCCTTTCTCTCCACCACTCAGTTCTCAGGATGTTTCGTGCTTGTACAGAGCAAACATACGTGTATAAGCCCTTTTTGGTAGGAAAGATAAAGAATGAACATTTTACTGAATACCCAATATGTGATACTTTCTTTTTACCTCTGTTCAATTACTGTTTATATTTTAAGAATCTCCCCCAAGTCCCAATATTTGCACCATTTCTAATATAGATAGCTTTGTTTTTTTCCAGATTTTAGTGACTAATTTTTATTTATTTTTGAGAGAAAGACAGAGTGCGAGAGGAGGAGGGGCAGAGAGAGAGAGGGAGACACAGAATCAGAAGCAGGCTCCAGGCTCTGAGCTGTCAGCGCAGAGCCCAGTGTGGGGCTCGAACTCACAAACCCGTGAGATCATGACCTGAGCTGAAGTGGGATGCTTAACCAACTGAGCCACTCAGAGATCCCAGGGAGTAAAGTGATGCAGGGGGAGTCTGATCCCAGACACTGTTTCTAATGTGTGAAAGCCTCGTAGAAGTAATTCTCCATAGACATATTCACATTTTATTTTATTTTTCAAGTTTTATTTTTATTTGATTTGAGAGAGAGAGAAAACGAGAGAGTGAGCACGAGTGAGGGAGGGGCAGAAAGAGAGAAAAGGAGCATCTCGAGCTCTAACAGCACAGAGCAAGGCCTGGGGCTCAGTCTCACAAACAATGAGCTCCTGACAGGAGCTGAAATCAAGAATCAGCCCCTCAACCAACTGAGCCCTCCAGGTGCCCCAGAAGTATTCACATTTTAAAAGAGGAAGTTGGTTAGCTATAAATGTGGGCGGGGGGGGGGGGGGACACCCTTGCCCTTTAGAAGAAGGTTTTGTTTGAAAAAATTTTGACCATCAGAGCCACAGCAGAATGAAGATGGACCCCTTTGCTGTGGATTCAGGGGTCCAGATTCAGTGGGCACCCGAGGACATTATAAACAGGGGGCCAGAAATGTGCATCTACTGCTGGCCCTGGTACACGCATCATCAACATTTTTTAGATGGTTCCGTTTTGCTGATGGGTTGGCAGATATGGCCGACTGAATTTATTAAACATTGGACCTTGTCCTACTTTTAAAAATGCTTGAAATAATTTACAAGTTAAACTTGGTATGATGTTTTAGGATAAAATCAACTCTGAAGGAAGAAGACATCAGGGATTTCAGGCATCACATGGACTCTCTTTTCTAGAAGCAAAGGCAAACAAAGACATTGGTTTTGTAGAAGTCTCACTTTCTGACAACTCATGAGATACACATTTATTCACAGAGATAATTACTCTATGAAAAATATCTTCCTTTCTACAATTAGATTTGAGCCAGAGTTGATGGAGTCTTATGTGAAGAGCACACAACAAAGATGATGTTTAGAAATAGTATCTTTAATCAGATCCTACTGGATTTTATTCCTCCCTGCAGATTTCCTTGTAGCCCTACCAAAAGTGGGACTAGAAGATTATTTAACCTGCTTTACAAGAGACACCTGGAGGGTTCACACCTTGGCCCTCTACAAGGGCAGAAGGCACAAGTTATTAGCTGTCTCAAATGAACATCTCTCATTCCGTCCCTGATGATAACGTCTTCAACAAGCAGTCTCAAGTGTGGATGCAAATGCGAATTATGGTCCCTGGAATTAGAAAATGCTGGGTATCATGAACTCTCTATATTGCTTCTTTTTTTCTCAAATTCTTTGATTTACTTTTTGATATTTTGATATATACTCTTTCTCAGGCTACTGGTTTAGATATCGGCCAGAGAATATAAGGGTCACACCAGTCAGGCAACTTACTATCTTGTAACTATCCCCTTTTGACCTTTTAGGTCCCTGGTCATAGAGGAGTTCCATAGGGCTCTTTCTTAGTGCCCAGTGTGGAACTTGATATGCTATGAATCCTCTAAGGACTGAAAGGAAACCTTGGGGAAACAGATTTCTGAGTCCAATTTGGGTCTGGGGACTGCCTTTGATGAAAGACAAATGTTCTAATTAGCTATTTCTGTGTAACAGACCATCCCCAAACTTAGTAGTTTGAAATAATTATTATTATCTCTCATGGTTCTTTGGATCAACTGGGCTCAGTGCCTCATTCAAGTGCAGTTGGAGAGAGGCTGGGACTGAGTCAGTCATCTGAAGGGTCTGGATGTCCAAGGTGACATCTTCACTTACATGTCTGACACCTCTGCTGGGAGGGTCAGAATGGCCCTGGACTGGGGATGTCTCTCTCACTATGGAACCTCTCTATCTGGGTAGACCTAAGCAGTGGTGATCGAAGTAGTCAACTGTCTTACCTAGTGGCTGGCTTTCCTCAGAGTGAGAATTCCAAGAGACCCAGACAAAGCTACAAGTCTTTTCATGACCTGGCCTCTGAAGCCATGAGGCATCACTGCTGCTGAATTCTACTGGCCAAAATGAGTCACAGAGGCCAGTATAGATTCAAAGGGAAGGGATTTACAGAGTATAAACCCCAGGCACGGGGCATGTGGCATTGGGGAGCCAACTTTAAAGACTAAAACCACAACAGGGCAATAATTTTTTTTTTTTTAAGAATTTTGGGCTAATCTGTGTCCTTGATCTTTGGTAAATACCCACAATGATCCTGAGGGGATCTCCAGACTGAAAATAGTCATGGTGAACCCATTCTATAGGCACAAACCACTAACTATCCCTGAAGTACCTGTAAAAAGGCACAGAAGACTGGTTCTGTAAAAAGTTTTGTTCCTTTGTCAGGATTTATTATTTTAAAACTGGCCAAGGCCACCATCTAGGGGTGTGATCCTAAGTGTGATACTTAGAAGCCCATACCTGTAAACAAGTGAATTTTGCTGCCAAGCAAAATTCCTGTCCTCACAAACATTATTACTTGGCATGAGAAAATAAAGCAAAGCGGAATACGGAGGACTGAGGGCTATTTCTCCGCCCCGTGGTCCATTTGTGACACTCATCCGTATCTCTCAATATAGAGGAATTTATGCGATCAGCTTGTTGGCACCTTGGATCACCCTTAGTGCTCTGAGTATGTAGGATGTCAGACAGGTGGGCTGTGTGTGGGGCAGGGAAGAGTGAGGAAAGCCAGGGCTATGTAGTGCTGCCCAAGAGACTGTCTTCCCAACCCTCCAATATTCACTGGATCTCGTTTCTTCATGAGCCTCCTTCTCATTTCCCCTCCTCTCTTCAAATTTGAATAATAACAATTGTTATTATAAGAAGAAAAACAAACATAACAACAAAAATAACAACAACAACAGAGAAAGAGGGAACGCAGCCACTCAGAATTCCAGATTATAGGAAATGTACTTAAAGAAAGGATCATGCTATACATGTACAGTTTCTGGACACCTTCACCCTGGTGAATTTCATGCCAGGCATGTAATTTCAAAATCAAAGAAACAGACAACCTGGGATGGTCACAGGAGAGTGGGTAGAATAAAGATCAACTTAATGAATGCATTGTGTATACAGTCTCTGAGGGTCACGATTTCAGGAGAGAAAAATAAGGGAAAGAGCAAGGAACAGAGAGTGTGGCAGAGAAGATAATAAAGAGAGAAAGGGGGAGGGCACATCAGAGAAGAGTGGAGAGAAATCTAGGAAGAAAGAGGCCACACCTGGGGAAGAAGATACAATCGCTACCAAACATGTTCCTCTATATTTAAATGTTGAACATAAAATGATTCGTAAAGTTCAGAATAGTCATTTTTTCTGAGAGACAGAAGTAGAAGATGTCAGAAGAGAGGATTGTGGGATGAATATGCATAGTCACAGTGATACAGGGAGAAGGTCAAGGGCAGCTTACTGTCCTACGGTAGCTTGAAAGCAAAAATCTTATGGATCGGGCTCATGTCCCCCCACGTTTCTGGCCAGTTGTTTTGCTGATAGGTTTGCAATAACTGTTCCTGCCTGATGAAGAATTTTTCACGAAAAGGGATTCGTTTCTCAAAACCCATCTGAATGAAGATGGAATCAAGAAAATAAGGGGTAGCGATTCATTGCGTGGTTTAGGGTCAATCCCGGCTCTGCCCCTTAGCAGTTCTGTGACCAGAGCAAGTTCCTCATCCTCCTTCCGTTGCAGGTTCCGTATCTGTAAGAAGGGTGGGTAGCAGTGGAACATGCCTCCTGGGGTTGCTGTTAGGATTAAGTGGAATTGTGTGCAAAGGTGGAGCACGTTAATGTAAGACGCAGGGCATGGTAGCTGGTGTTATTATTACTCTGTTGCTATTAATACTAACAGCACATTTCAACTTTCTCTCTTCTGTGCTATTTTAAGCCCCTCCCCAAGGCTGTACACTCTGTAAAATCAAAGTGTATTTCTTTGCACAGTACATGGATGTTAATGAAAAACTTTTGGGAGGCCACAGATGAAAATGTTCTGGTAGAGATGCAATGTTTACTCAGATATACTTGTTAAGCCACACAAAACTTTTCCGTTTTCCTGCCTCTCAATTAGCTCTAATTCTTGACTCCACTACCTCCAGCTTTTGGAGTAAAAGCGTTTTCGATGGTCCACTGGGCCGCTGGATTAAGCTGTACTTGAGTTACTTATATGCAGAAATAAACTTGTCTTCTTTCCCCTTATCCTTCCCATACAATGGCACATTCCTACTAATTACGTTATTCTCTGGGATTCTCCAGGGTCCTCCGGATAACAAGAAGAAGCAATGTTACAGGACATATACTTTTACGCTTTATTGGCCTCTGTTATCCACGGGCCTAACACTGAAGCTGAGCAAACGGTCCAGACCCAAACGTGAAAACCCACTGATTGTCCATCACGTGAAGTCTGAATTTGATTAGAGGGCCAATTTCCTGCCCTTTCCTCTGTGCTTATGGAGAAACGAACAGCTCTCAAGTCCCTAAGAGATGCTGCTTGATTTAAGCCCTGTGAAATTCTAACCAAAAGGTAATAGAAAGGAGAAACCAAGCTTATCAAATTTTCCTTAGGAGCATTGGTGTGTTTCACCTGTGGTAATTGGTGGAGTTCAGGCCTGCACTCCAACAAGCTCCAGGAAGTTGCCAGAAAGAACTACCAATAAATAAGCCAGTGCTTTGGAAAGCAACTTTTATGCTCTCTGGTATTGATTTAGAGGAGGTCTAAGAAGCGTGTAGAAGCACACAGGGCTGGTAAGTGAATGGGGGTGACTTTTGGGGTAAGTCATAGTTATTGGTTAATTACAAGAAGCATTTTGACGCTGTGAGGTCGTTAACTGGATGAAGGACACTGTGTATGAAACGAAGGTCCGTTTCTGTTAAAGGAGTGTAACAGAGAAAGAAGCCAATGAGAGACAGTATCACCTTCTCCTTCAGAAACAGATAAGTTCACCTATTTATTGGAGCATTTCATAAGAAACAAAGGAGAGGGAAAAAAAAAAAAAACCCTCACAGGTGTCCTTTTAATTTAATCAGTGCTTTTGATATTGTGACCAAAACTGCTTAGGCTGCAGGGCTAAATGTGCTAAAATGTGCTAAAAGGGCACTGCTCATAGAACCACCCTCTGGAAAGGTTTCAGGGATGAAAGTATTTATGGCATAAACAGGGAGATGCATCTTAAATAGCTTACTCTGAAAATCTGATACGAAAAATAAGAAAAGCCATCAGAGCGTTGCCGGCGGGTTTCACCGGGCATATCCCAGTCCACGTCAGCGCCGCTGATCCTGATGTTCACACGCACACGACAGTCCACCATGGCTCGGTGCGTTTCGATGAAATTGAAAATCGGGCTTGGGGATAACTGGATGCGTAGAGAGGACCAAGGGATCGAAGTCTTTCTGCCTCCAGTGGCCAGGACAAACTCGGCTGCTCTTGAGGACGGAGCAGGGAGTAAGTGTGGGGAAGACACAAAGCAGGCATGCGTCCTGACAGCCTTGCCCACCAGGAACAGGGAGGGAGACAGAAGGTAGCACTGGTTCCTGCCCTTCCGTCACAAAGGACCGATGTCTCTTTGGGACCGTCGACTCCTTTTCTCTTTTGGTTTTGTCTCCTGCACAAGGTATGCTCCACATCACTGTAAGAAGGAAATTCCAGAAATGAGTTTCAATTCAACACTGCAAGTATTTATTGAGCACCTGAGCCCTAGACGCTGCCTGGGTATCTGTGCCTGTTGGCAGATGGAGATGAAAAGCAGAGACCAAGAACGTGTCCCATTCCCATGAAAGGGAAAACCCAAGTTCTGGACAACTCATTCCAGGTACTTCTATACCGGAGGCAGCCTTCTTGAAAGAAGTCGGACTTGAGAAGCTGTCACCAATGGAGCTGTTTCTCCGGCGTCGTGTTCGTTTAGGCACAGCCGAAAGGCCCCTTTGACAGCATTTAGTACGCGGTCGAGCCATTTCAATCTCAGCGAATATTAGGGGAGAATGCTTTCCCTTTATTGCAGAAAGCAGCACCGTGAGGAGATGAGGGAAACAGAAAAGCAGCAGCCATGTTATTAGGAGAGCCAGATCCTCCTGCTGTCCAAGGCTGAATCCTGGCCAGGGCCAGCCTCCACAACCACGAGCTCTGGCCGTTGTCAGCTGCAGTGACACTACGGTTCCTTTGAGGACTGGGAGGACGTGCCCAGGATAACAAAGATACACATGTAAATAAGAAGCCACTGGGGTTTGCGGGGTTTTGACAGTTCACCAGTGTCCATTTGTTGAATTCCGCATTAGCGAAGCAATAAGAACCGTCTCTGACCTTTTGTTATGAGCAAGAGGACCAACTGGGGGCCTGAAATGTACATAATGACAAATTGGCAATAATATTAACAATAAAACTTTTGAGAAATGAGCTTTTTTTTTTTTTTTTTTCCTTTTTGTCTCTCCCTGGCCTGTTTCCATCCCTAGCCTGGGCTCCCTGGGTCGGAAAAGCATGCATCCCGGTTTTCTTTCCCTTGGGAGCCATGTACTGTGTGAGCTGCTGTCTCTGGGTGGATTGGCCATCTTTCTTCTGGTTCTCCCTGCAGTTTGCCTGAGGAGTTACTAGAAATCCGCTGGGAAGGCAGTGGGCCCAATTCTTGGCTTCTGAGCCCTTTTCAACTGAATAGGGATAATAGTCCTGAATGGGGAGAACCTTATCCACGTTTTAGCACTTTTAACACTGGAATCCAGAGAGCACAGAGGGTGATGCCTCTAGCTCTTGACTGATGTCATTCATTTGAAACTTAATACATCATAATTTGTACTATTCCTTACCTGTCCGGAAAAAGATTTTATTTTTTGATGATGATAAAAAGAATCCAGAGTTACTGAAAAATCTTAGAACGTACAGAAATAAAAATGTAAGGGATGAATTAAAAATCATTTGTCATTTTATTGCCCGGAGGTAGCCATCGTTAATAATTTTGCATTTATTCTTTAAGATCTAGCTTAATGTTGATACACACCTATTTGCCTGTTAAAAACTCAACGGTACTATGTAAACTGTTTAGCAAACTCTTTTATTTTTTCTATGTCAACAAATATAGATCTCAATTACATTTTTATGCCCTCGTAGTATTCCACAATGTAAATGAACCATGACTGACTCAAGCTATTATTCATTGCTGGTGAGTACTTGGGTTGTTTCTGATTTTTTCTAAGTCTTTGGTCTTACACAAACACAGTTTCAGTGAATATCTACATAAATTCTGTGAGGGTTTCCCATTACCATTTTTGCCTACCTCCTGTAGACAGGAGCTCTTTATATGTTAACACATTATTTGAAGTGTGTGTGTGTGTGTGTGTGTGTGTGTGTGTATTTTTTTTTACATTTTTTTTTCTCATTTTGTTGCCTGTCTTGTACTTTTATTCATGGTTTTGCTATTACTGTTTTTGACCAATGGTAAGGTGTTAGGCATTTATATAATTTTAGTTACCAGTGGTTTCCTTTATGTACAGCACAGTGTTTAAGAAACCCAGGTTTTCAAAACACACTGCCTAAATTTGAATTCCATTGCTGTTGTTTATTACCTGCGTGGTCTTGGTCAAGTAATTTACTTCAGTTGTTGTCAATTCCCTTACCTGTAATATGGAGATGACAGTGGTACCTACCCGATGATGGACATTGAATAAAATAATACACGTAAAGATAAGTGCCCAACACAATAAGTATATAAATCAATAAGTATTAAAAATTATTTTTATTGTTATTTGAGAGTAAATGCAAAGATAACTGCAAATAAAATATGTGTAAGTTCAACTTCAAATCGTATTTTAGAAATAAGTAAAAGTAACCATTTGGGGAAAACAAGTTGTGCAAATTACCAAGCCCAGAAGTACAAGGAGGATGGAAAACAAATATGTTTAATACTCTCTATAAGCTGCAACAGAAAAGAAACTTCTCACACTTTGAACATTCTAAGCACAGAAACAAAATATAGTTTGCAAGTGCTTGGCAGAAAAAAACTCAGCATTGTCTTTCAAGAAGAGGTGTCTAGGCTTCATATGAGAAAATCTGGGATGTCGAAACGTGCCGCATATTGAGATGAAGAGGTCATACATGGGGGTGTCCGAATGATCCAGCTTGGAGCAAGGCAACAGGTAGCACTTGGGGGTTGCCCAGGATGGCCAAGACCGCCTGGAGGGTGGTAGGGCAGGGTAGAAGGGGCATGGAGTCAAAAGTGAGGACAGAGGAGGTGGGGTTGGTTTTGAAGAAATATGTAAATCAAGCAGGCATGGTTGAGCCTCTCTGGGGTGCTGTATCCTCACGATGCTTCCTGCTCATGTCCTGCCCAATTGACATTGCTACATGGGAAACCCTGAGCAGGACAACGATGAAGTCGACGGACTCTTCTGATCGCTCAGATTGTGCTCCTTCCCTTTGCTATCACTGGGAGGGCTATGTCCATTCAATTCCAGAGTGGGGATAGAACTGATAGTCTAGAATTCTTTTTTAAAATTTTTTGTTAATGTTTATTTATTTTTGAGAGAGACAGAGCATGAGCGGGGAGGGTCAGAGAGAGACACACACACACACACACAGAACCTGAAGCAGGCTCCAGGCTCTGAGCTGTCAGCCCAGAGCCCGACGTGGGGCTTGAACCCACAAACCGGGAGATCATGACCTGAGCTGAAGTCAGATGCTTAACCGACTGAGCCACCCAGGCGCCCCTCTAGTCTAGGGGGCTAGATTTTTATTTTTGTCATCACCATTATACTAATCATCATTATAAACATTATTAGTAAGGTTTTCTGTCATTGGTGCCATGCTTAGGGAGACCTTCATTGTCCCGAGACTGAAAAATATTCATCTGTATTTTCTTTCTTGTACTTCTGTAATTGCATTGCTTTACTTCAGATTTTCAGTGCTGATCGTTTTTACATATGTGTTCTATCTCCCTGACTTACTTTCTAAGCAACTAGAGGTCAGGAAAAATGTCCCTGTTACTCTGTGGCTCTGGCCTTGCACAGAGCCAATCCTGGTGGACCTTCAAAATTTGTCTGTTGATGTGATATTGATTGCAAAAGGCTATTTTTTCCTTTGTGATTTTATGTCTGGTAAAATTTGGTTTTAGTTTTCGGATGGTGCTTGCTGTGATTGAAGAAGCCTGGACTGAGTCCTCTCAGGAAGTGGTCAGTGCCCTCCATACTTGGGGGTGAGCTTAGGAGGATGCCCAGGGGTCTGTCGGGTAATAAAGAGACATCATGACTCCAAACTCTATGACAGACGGGAGTTCCTAATCATTGCTTCCTTGCAGGCAAGGAAGGTATGTGTGTGTGTGTGTGTGTGTGTGTACCCCATCATTTTTATCACTTCTTAGAGAACTCAGGGACTAACAAATGATAAGGAACCACTGTTTTCTGCTCCTACCCTGGGTGGCTGCTGGGGTCTTGTGAACTCGGAGGACTCCATCATCTCTTGTCCTTTCCCCAGCTTGTCTGCTCTGCAAGGAGAGGAGAAGACTCAGCCCCGAGTGAAGCTGGCTCCAGGGACCACTGTGGACCCTTAGCAGTTCCAAAGGCAGATAAAGTGCTCTGGCCTCATTCTGACCCTTGTCTTACCCACAGCTTCATGGGAAGAGAGAAAAAAAAAAAACCATCAGCCCAGGATAGAGTTCCCAGAACTCTTTGTACCCTTTGTTCCTCTTATCACCACCTGATACAATGATGCATTTCTCTGCTTATATGTTTAAATGTGTCTCCTTATACTAGGCTGTGAATTATGTGGGAGCAATGGCCTCATCTATCTTGTTCATTACTTTATCCACAACAGCAAAAATAGTATTTGACACACAATAGATATTCAATAAAGGCATATTTTAATTAATCAGTGCACAAATTCATGTTGAATGATTTTTGACAGCACTAAACATGTTTACGTAGCTAAAGCCTTTTACAAGTGCTAGAAAATGGGGCGCCTGGGTGGCTCAGTCATTTGAGTCTCCAACTTGTGCTCAGGTCATGATTTCGCGGTCCGTGAGTTCGAGCCCCGCGTCAGGCTCTGTGCTGACAGCTCAGAGCCTGGAACCTGCTTCGGATTCTGTGTGTGTCTCTCTCTCTCTGTCCCTTCCCCACTCATACTGTCTCTGTTTCTCAAACATAAATAAACACCAAAAAACGTGCTAGAAATCACTAAGGACAGGTAGTGTTGATATGCCCATTCGCACCCACAAATCATCCAGATCCATGCATAAAACATACAGGGGGCCCATACTTCCCCAAACACTGGTTCCAGAGAAGAGTAGTTCATTGTATAGATATATAATAAATACTTGTAGGTGGCTAATTGGAGTTTGAAGCACAGCGCCTATGCTAATCTAATCATCACTCAAGTTGGGATCTACTTGGATGATTCTAAATGTCCCATAGTAGTAATTGCACTAACTAGTGTCCCACGTGCAACACCCTTGCTCGTTCAGAAGTCTCAGATCCATGCCCCGTGGAAGTGAGGGCGCCTCATCTTCCTGCTCTCAGTGAAATCTTCCTGATTATTTGTCCCTGCAGATTCCATGAAGTTCTGGACTTCAGGGAAGGAAGAAATGATTGACATTTGTTTATGTATGAGATATTTATTAAGTGCTTCTCAGTGTCAGAGACCATGCTGGCTTGATGTGGCAGCCCAGAAGAACTGAGAGGGCTTAGTTAGAGAAGAAAAGCTTCAGGAGCGAGTTAGCACTCGCTTTCAAGGACAAGATGAGATTGAGGAGGTGGTGGTGAGCAGCTTTCTTCCCCGAAAAGTAAGGCAAAGCCCCAACAATAACCCAGCAACCTTTGGATGAAAAGGGACTGTATACTGGCCTGAGGTAAGGACAGGGGCCATACTTTCTAAACTAGAAATTGAGACACATGGTCTGACACACGATCTGACAGATGGATGGAATATTTTGGATTATGACTGTCCTAGAAAATCTCTTACAGATGGCTTAGGTGTAGTACACAGTCATGGACACGTTATGACTTGAGGGGCGTGGGGAAAATGCCATGCCCTTCTTCAAAATATCTTTTCCAGTACTGTACATTCCACTATTAGAGATTTATTTCTGTGTCCTGTGGAGGCTTTTAGATATTCCATCTTGTATGTAAGATCTTAAACACTTGTCATGTTATTGATTTGGGGGTTCAGTTTTGAAAGTAAACATGCGCAGGAATGAGAAACCTGTGGGAAAGTGGTGGTAGGAGGTAGGGGTAATTTTCTTTTTTTTTTTTTTTTTAAGTTTTTATTTATTTATTTTGAGAAAGTGAGACAGAGAGACGAGAGAGAGAGAGAGAGGCAGAGAGAGAGAGAGAGAGAGAGTGTGTGTGTGTGCATGAGCAGTGGGAGAGGCAGAGAGAGAGAGAGGGCAAGAGAGATCCCTAAGCAGGATAAATGCTCTTGGCAGGGCCCCATGCACAGCTCCACGCAAGGCTCCACATGGGGCTCCAATTCACAAACCTGAGTTTGTGATCATGACCTGAGCTGAAACCGAGTCAGATGCTTAACTGACCTAGCTACCCAGGTGCCCCAGAAGTAAGGGAAATGTTCTTATGTTGCCTAGAGCTGACTTCATCCACAAGAGTTGCCAGACGGTGTCACAAATACCCAGGGAATCTGTGAATTTCCTCCTTGGAGATTTCAAAGGAGAAATGGCTGGCCAAACGGCAGCCTTGCCTGGCAGGCCCAAGCCCAGAGCCAGCACTGCTCAGCTCACAGCTGGGCAATGAATATGATGCATCAAAATGCACTAGACCACTGCCATCCTGTGTGCACCCAATTCTGTGAATCATGAAAGCACATTCACAGTATTGTCAACTCAATAAACCAAACTCTTGCCTTTAAACTAGCAGAATGGGTAGCGGGCACCAAATTTCGTGTGTGCTCATGACAGAATTTCACATTCTTATTTATGCCTCATGCCTGCTACTTAAAAACTGTAATCTCTTACAGAAAAAAGATAGAAGGAAAAATGACCTTGAAGGATGTCAAGTTTGGAAATAATTACTTCATAAATACACTGGGTGGAGAGCAGCTGAACAATTGGAATGTTCCCGTCCTGCCCCATTCACACGTTGGCCCCAAGCTGCTCACTGTGGACACGGCATCTCAGCAGACATTTCATAATGAGACATTTCTTAAGGCGCTTTGTATGATCGTCCGTCTTGAGTGTATATGCCACTTTGTTAAAATACAAAGGGAAGCAAATGGAAGAGTCAAGATATACTGTGCATAAAAGATATGGGTGTAGGCTCCTCTGATAGAAAAGAAGCTGCTTGTAGGAAGGGTTCAGGTTTTATCTCTTTTGTATTCCATCCCCTCCTCCAACCACAAAGTGATTTTAATATGGTAGGCCATTATCTAACGAATGAATGAATGGTTCAGTAAGGCAGAAGACCTTTTTAATCAAGGGGTTTTCTAACACCTTTTCATGACTCAGCTGAGATTTTGGTTTTTTTTGTTTTTTTTTTTTTTAATTTTTTTTTTCAACGTTTATTTATTTTTGGGACAGAGAGAGACAGAGCATGAACGGGGGAGGGGCAGAGAGAGAGGGAGACACAGAATCGGAAACAGGCTCCAGGCTCTGAGCCATCAGCCCAGAGCCTGACGCGGGGCTCGAACTCACGGACCGCGAGATCGTGACCTGGCTGAAGTCGGACGCTTAACCGACTGCGCCACCCAGGCGCCCCGAGATTTTGTTTTTTAACTTCTTTACTTCTACCTACACTAACACTTGTACTAACACCTGTATGACTCATGAAAGAAAAATCTCAAAGATGGACCAGAAGAGGTCATATTAAAAAAAAAAGGAGGAGGCCTCATGATGTTCTCACTCCCTATAGAAATTTCTTCTGTAGCCATCAATGACTGTTTAGAATATGGCAGTTTTCAGTCCCGTGAATCTGTGAGAGATCATCCTGCAATACGATTTCAGCTGGAGAAATAAAATTTAATCCTCACTTTCTTCACCCTAGACTGGGAGCAATGGGCAGACAAAGAATGTGTGCATTTTCTCCATTTCCTGGGCACCCCGCTTGGTGCCTGGAATCTAGTAGGTACTCAATATTAGTTTGTGAAATAAACAGAGGAATGAAAGCAGTCCATGCTAGTGGTAATAGCATGGACTAAAAAACCTTTGTTTAACTGCCTTATGAAAAACTTTGAATAAAGCAGTATCTCTATTTTACATGCTTATCTCTTTTGGCACTTCAGAAAGGCAGGCCATGATTTTATTTTAGGGGATGCTAACATGGGGGGAAATACAGAGACATGGTACTGTGGACCATCTCAGTACCTGGGCAGTTTTCTTACTCATAGTAGGTGCTTAATAAACATGCTTTGAGTTAACATATATGTGTGTTTATATGTGTGTGTGTGTGTGTGTGTGTGTGTGTGTGTACATATGTATATGTTTCTCCTTAATGGGATGTTTAATGTAACTTCTGAAACGTTAAGCTTGATAAACACAAAGGCAGTATTTTTACTCTAAGTGCTCGATAGTTGGCTTTCAGAAACTAGTAATACATATTTTAAAAATTATGGTTCTTTGGTTAGACATGCTTTAGTTTAGATGGCTTCTGTGATAGAGGTGAGCTCTTATGAGCTCCTTCAGGGGCCGAAGAGGTCTGGAGTGCTGGAAACAGTGAGCAAGAAGCCATTCAAGGTAAACGGCAGTGTTGGGGTGCAGGTGTTCAAGAGGCCATGTGACAGCTAAGTGAAGCAGCTAGTCTTTGGTGGGGAGGCCTGAAAGGAATGTACGCTGACTGGACTTTCTAGCTCCTATGTGTCAGTGGGAGGCCAAAAGGCCATCTCCCTTATTTTTCTAATATAGAAAATAAGTTACTGTGTAAATCTAAGTCTTTAGGTAACAATTATATAGTAGGCAGTAAGGGATTCAGAATAATTTGACAGTATTTCTGTTGAAGTGCAAGAGATAGGTCTGATCCTTGCTGTGGCCTGTTCTTTAGGGGTGAAAAACCCACTGATTCAATTACCAAGACACGAGCTAGAAAGCAATGCGAACAAAGGTGTGTGTGTGTGTGTGTGTGTGTGTGTGTGTATCCTTGGTCTGGAGGAAATGTGTGGAGTGATCTTTATGGTGGTAGGTTAATTCTTTCCCATATAAACAAAGGGGTTTGATAAGAGTTGTAAATGTCTTCCTATGAGAGAAAACAGACTATGTACTGCATTGTACAAAGTGTCTACATGAACAAAATTAAGAGGCAAAGTAAGAGTAGAGACAGACTAGAAAATGGCTCATTAATGTGTGTTAGTTAGGATTCTCCAGGGAAACAAACAATGGGATGTCTATCTGTCTGTCTATATCTATCTATCTAGAAATTTATTTTGAGATTTATTCTGAGGAATCAGTTCACATGATTGTGGAGTCTAGCAAGTCCAAAATCTGCAGGGTGGGTGAGCGGGCTGGAGATTTATGGAAAAGCTGATGTTGCAATCCAAATCCAAAGGTAGTCTGTTGGCAAAATTCTCTCTTCCGCAGGGAAAGTCCGTCTTTTTTCTGTTCAGGCCTTCAGCTGATTGGGTTATGGAAAGTAAAGTTTCCTCGAAGTCTACTGATTTAAATGTTAATCTCATCTTAAAAAGCCTTCACAGAAACATCTAGAATAATGTTTGACTAAATATTTGGGTACCTTCGTCTAGCCAAGTTGATACACAAAATTAACCATCACAGGGGGCATCTCCATGCAGCTCAAGTGAGGTTTTTTGGCTGCACATAGTATGCATTTTTGAGTCTCCTGACGCTCATGTGGGGAAAGATCTTAAGATATTTCCACCTCTCCGGGAGAGGGAACTAGAGATGTTCTGTAACCCCACAGGCAGATATAAGTCAGACCAAGACCTAGGACAGCTGAAATATGGGCCAGTGTGGACCTAAGCAGTCCCAAATAAGACTTTTATTTGTATTTAGTTGGCTAATGATATTGTGATATATCATACGTTTATAGTTACTTTAGTTGTCTATGTGTAATTTGGATTTTCACTAAGCTTTACTTGTAATGTCATCTAAAATGTGCATTATATTTCACATAATCCTCAATATATTTTTGTACCTTCAGATTAAGAAACTCAGAGTGAATGGGCTATGTCTAAGTTAAATCAGGGGGAAATTCCAACAACTCATGTGGTTCTAAACTCTGCTCAGGCAGAGTGGGAGTAAACTCTGGCACAGCAGAGAAAGCACAGGGTTTGAATGCAAGCTCCGCATTACAGATGTGCCATTTAAATTATATGATCATCACTTACAGGTTCAGAGATGCAGTGTTTCCATCTGTTAAATGGGGATCATGATACTTGCCTTGGAGGGTTATTTAGAGTATGAAATGAGATCATGCAACCAAAGCATCTCGTATAGTTCCCAAAGAAAAAGAGTTGGTGTTAAATAATATTGCTTACTTTCCTCCTGGGTAAGGTCCTATTTGGAATATATGGCAAATACTGTTAATTTCCCTTATTCCCTTCTTTCTTGGTTCATGCCAAATCCAATTAAAGAAACCCACTTCCCAGCCTCCCTGGTAGTTATGAGTGCCATTTAACATGTTCTGTCCAATGTGACATAAGTGAAAGCCATCTCCTTTGCTGATAACGATGCCACATTTCTCTTTGTCACTTCCTTCTCCTCTCCACCTGCTACTTAGTCATGATGGCTGCAGCTGCACCAATCATTTTGTGACTATGAGAATATGGACAAGAAATCTAGAGGCCTCAGCACAGATACCCATGCACCACTGAATCAAGACCAGAAACCATTTTATCAGGACAACGTCTACTTGAGTAAATAGAAGTTTCTATTTTACTCAATCTACTATTTTATTGGATTTTCTTGGTGTAAAAGTTGATTGCAATCCAGCTAATGTGGGAGTTAATCTTCGCAATATTAAATATAATTTTTTAAAAAGTTCTGTTAGGAATATTACTGACTAACCAAATAAAGCTTCACTGTAAATATCTATTACTGGTGTAAGTAAATTATGTCATATGATCCAAAGCATCTCCCCCTACATCCTGCTTCCCATATCCTGCTACTTTTAATATTTGCCAAAATCCAGTGGATTCCCTTCCTTACCTTTTGCCTCTTCCAAATCCTGCCCACTTTCATTTTTACTCATATTACCCAGACAGAATTATCTCTCAACCATTAACCTCTATTATTGAATGCCAGAAAAAAAAAAAGATCGGTTTTCTGCTTTCACAAAAATAAACTTAAGTATTTCTCTAACATTTAAATTAGTTTTCTAAAAACAGAATTCAATGCCTTCCATTTGAGGAACACTTAGAAGTTGCCTCATAGGTGCGAGGTACCAAGTCTAAAGCAGTCCTGCATTTGGTTGCTGGGTCTGCAATGAGGTGAAACAGACACTGACAGCAAGCATTTAGAAACTTTCATAATAACATAATAATAGCACGTGACTGAAACTTCATTTTTATTGTATTTTACAGAAGTCTTAGTCTGTTATGGATTGGAAACTTGAAAAAAGATTTCTCCTTTCCTCTTCCTTCCTTCCTTCCTTCCTTCCTTTCTTCCTTCCTTTCTTTCTTCATTCATTCATTCGTTCGCTTGTTCGTTCGTTCGTTCCTTCCTTCCTCCCTCCTTTCCTATCATAGATAGTTTGAGAAACACTACTGTAATGGGTATATATCAGGTTGTATAAAAAGTCACTGTAGAAGTTATAATTATTTTCAAAATTAGCCTTTTTAAAATGATAGTGTTCTCATTGTGTGAGAAACAACTTACTGAGGATTTGGAAAGTGAAGATTCGTCTGTTATTTTGTTTGCACACTCTCATGCACACACAGACATGCATGCACATGCACACACAAGCACACATGCACGCACTTGTGCTCACACCTTATGTGGGTAAGAACCAAAATGAATACACATTAGAACAATAGCTTTTACTTTTCTTAACTAAATGTGATTGCCCCTTTGCTTATATAAATTAATACTTCAATACACAGAATGGTAATGAATTATTCTCAGAAGTAGGACATAATAGTATCTACAACACATCAAGAGAAATTTGGAAATAGGACTATCTAAGATAATGAGAGGCAATTGGGAATCTGGGGAAGAGGGGAATTTGACATATGGAAGTAATTATTATGAATTTTAAATTATTTACTAAGTATAGCAACATTGAGATGCTTTTGTTAACCAACTTAGGCATTTTTTTTTTTTACAAAAGAGAGTACCAAAATGTGGAACAACTGCAGGTACTTTGTATTCTAAAAAAAATAAATAAATAAAAAATCTTCAATCCTGTAATGCTTTTGAGAAAATGTAGGACTGATATGGACGGATGCCCTGGAGTTTGTTTTGCTGTGTGATATAATCATTGTTCCAAGAAAAACTGTGAACCATGTCAGTTGGATGATATAGGGTATTTTGGTTTGTAACTTTTTGCCCAACGCTTTCTTGTTTTCTTTAAAAAGAAAAATATTTGTGTGCTGTTTACAGAGACTTCAGGGTGCTGCTTGCCATTTTAGCTACTAACACAAACAACCTTGACAATCATAATCTATTTTTTTATCCTTTTTCACCCCAGACAAGTAAGCAGTCATCAATTATAGGCCCTCACATGAAATACAAATTTAGCGCCATGGAAATGAAAACTAAAGCAATTTGTACCTTTACTATTCCAAGGGGAATCATTCTTGGTCTATTTACTATGAAATATTCCCTCTATCTTATACTCTTCTAAGTTATATCAATGTCATCGACCATAACTTGAATCATAATGAGTAGATGATACCCTTGCATGACTGGAATCATGTCATCATTATTAGATGACCTAGTTAGCATACGTGGTTAAAAATGCCATTGCCTTTTTATTTATTGACTTATTTCAGAATGCCATAGCTTATATCAGGACTGGGCTCCTGATGTGTTCTTATGAAATGGCATAGTGTTTTCTTTATTTTTTTTTTAACTCATATCCACAAACTACATACACTGAGCCGTCCACACTATTTTAAAATATTTCTTTATGAACCATATTTTTCCCCTGTGACTTTTATTATCAATGCCCCTGGAAAAAAATGTAAAACATGAGCAAAGAAGTGTGATAACCTGGTTTCAAAAGCATTGGTAGACTTTAGGAGGAACTTCAAATCAGGAATGATGTCAGTGAGAGAAACAAACATTTCTTCCTGAACATACAGGGGTTAGATATATGCATGCCTGTCTTCCCTGAGGTCCATGTACATTTGTGAGGGAAGGACTCGGGGGTTAGTACTCCCTGAAGATGGGTACTAACAACGCCACATCCAAGGTCGGAAACCTTGGTACCATTCCTGGCCTTATGTTTACAAATAAGAATGTATAAAGGAAGAAAGAAACATTTGCTGAAGAAGGATGATAAAATGCCTCCTTACTTTGACACTTTCACTGTTGAAATCTGTATTTCTTCCTTATCACTAATTCCTGCTGTTGCAGCTTCCCTACCCTTAATCTCCCTAGGCCATTGCTCTTTTCTCTTCAGGGGGGATGAAAATGCCCCAGACAAGTTACTCTCTCAATTTTGGAAGAACTCACTGTCTTATGTACTTTGACTTTTTCTCTGGCTTTTTGTTTCCTTTCAAATTCCATTCATGTCTCACCTTTTGTTTCCTGAGCGTTTCATAGGAACTCATTCTTCGTGTTTGTGAGTCTGTTTACTTACTTGCTAGGTCTGCCTGGGCTGTTTCCCAGGACTTAAAAGAAGAAATTACAGTAGATTTTTAAAAAATGAGGCAGTATGCTTAATGAACAATTGAGTATTTGAATAAGCCTTGTCCTCTTATAGATGGTGATTAAAGAATTTGGGTTTGTAAGGAAACTTTGAGGTTTTCTATATATAATATGATAATATCAGTGATTCTACAACATAGTTATTTTCTGACTTGCTTAATGATCATCCTTGATTAGTTGCATGATACCTAATTAGTGGTGTGGGTGGAGTCTTACAAATAATAAAATGGTAAATTAACTGGAAAGTGGTCGGATAAGCTGAGCCATCCTTGTATGGTCTGATTTTTTTTATAGACCCAAACTGTGAGTAGCAGGAGAAGCTGAGAGTACTTGAATGGGTAGCATTTCTAAAAGTAAGGAGATAGTGCATGTACTGTAAGTTAAGTTAAATGAACTCACCTTTTATTTTTATTATGTAATTGAAAGAAAAAACTTTACCTCTGAATCGTATTCTCACTGTGACACTCATCAGATAGCTCATGATTTAGTCTCACTATAAGATGCCACAGCTTGTTTTTAGACTAAAAACTTAGTTTACTGAAACATGACTTACCCTCGATCGACAATTATCTGGCTATTCTAGTTAATTCCTCCTCCTTTCCTATTTTCCTCAGTAGCTTCCTCTTTCTTAAAAGTAATAGTATTTGTGAATGTGGATGCGATGCTCAGTTCAAAATCAAAGTCAGATCTATTACCAAGGAAATCATATAACTCTGATTCCTAACCGTATGCCCTTGACTAGTGTATTTTATTACAAAGTTTTTTATATATAGTCACTGGACCAAATTTGTTATTTCTGTTCTTGAGCATGTGGCACAGTGAATTGCGAAGATCTCTAAGACAATTCTCACTGTCCTGTGTAGAAGGACTTGCATTTCTGAATAGAATATACACCAGAAATAAAGGCCTGGGTTGCAGCTTTGATATCAAAGCAACATGTTTCAATTGACTAAGCAGGGCACTAACAATTTGGATAAAAGGATTCAATATAACAATTAGTGAACTATAAAAAAACTCTCATTGAGCCTTAACCTTTTGGAGCACATAGGTACATATGTGCATACACGTTTATTTAGGTGGTAATATGAAAACTTTCAGGGCCACATTCTGTTATTACTAAAGTTTGTGATGAGCTGTTTATGTATACATAGGCGGAAAATAAGTCTGACTCTGATCATTAAATTTCTTTAAAGAGAAATTTGGAATTGAAATATAGGAGGAGTCATTCCATCAAACAATAAATGTCTAATAAATAACTTCTTAGTGTGTAGACATATGTTAAGGTATGGTATGGTATAGGTACCTATGGTGTAGGTATTGAAAAGAGACAAGTCATGGCCCCATGCCTCTGAAATTACAGTAATAGAAGATAAGACTAGGAGTTATGAAGCAATTTGAGAGTTAATGGTATGACTCTAAAAGCAGTGAGCTCAGAGTAGGGAGGGAAAGCATAATAGTCTGGATAGTTGGGGAAGGCTTTAGGGGACGGATGGTTCTTGATCTAGACTTTAAAGGAAAGGCTGCATTGGGATCAAGGGAGACAAAGCTGAGAAGAGGCCCGGTAAAGGGAATGAATACAATGTGTTCACAGGCATCGGGGAGACCAACTAGGCTGGAGCTGAAGGATCACAGCAAATGAACATAGAAAAACCCGATTGAGTGCCCTGACATGGAACTAGCTAGAAGAGTTATAAATTGAATGACAAGCTCTGACTCCTGTTGCTGCCGAGCTGGAGAGGGCTAAAAATGAGCCTCTGTGGCAAAGCAGATTGGGAGCCATTGGAGTCATATTGGAGGTGGAGATGAGCCTGCAGATCTTGAGAGCTGGAGAGAATTTCAGGGCTGCAGGGGGAAAGACCCATCCTCTGGGCTCAGAGGGCTGACTTTAGACTAATTAGTGAAATATGGATGTTTACCTTTGGGATCACTCCTTTATCACTCTCCGTGCCTCTCCCATAGTCTGGTATCTTGCTCTGGCTTCAGCTGGCTAAGACTTCTCTTTTGTTTTGCCTTCTTTAAGACTAGCTGGAGTTTTACTTTCCTTGGCCTCACGTCCTGAAAGTTAGAATTTCTGCAGTTCTGCCAACTATTTAGTGTATACAAAAGAAGGGTAGCATCCTCTGCCTGACCTTGGTAATAATCTCTCTTCCCCTTTTTTGGTGAACATTTTGTGTTCTTTGGTTAAATAAGTCTTTCAGTGTCCTTAACATCAAGTCATGTTCCCCAACCCACCACTTGGTCCTTGTATAGCACTCATGCTTCATAAATTCTGCTTTACCTAATTAAAAACAATGACCAAGCCCTTATTAAATGGTATAATTTTTTTGGTGTTGGCTGACTAATCATGGTATTAAGGCACATTTCCCCCGGATAGGCCATTTAACCTCACAGAGATAAAAATGTTGTTCTGTGTACATGGATTTTATTCCTAGCCTTAGAAAAAACCCTACAAGGACCTTGTGAAGGGATTCTGGGTGGTTTACTGCCCCAGCCCTCACCACTACTCAATGTGGGTATCATGGTGATATTTCTGGGGTGGCAGAATAGAGTGGTGGCCAGTAACATCAGATGTGTTTGTATAAAACTTCTTTTAATTTTTTTTTTTTCTGGAACTAGACTTCAAGCCTTTCATCATAGAAAATGATTTGCAAAGCTGCTCCATGAGTTCTGCATTGGTAATTTTTAAAAAATGGCACAGTCTGACTAATCTGAATGATTATGACCAGATTTCAGACCTGAACTTTCCTCTAAGATTTAACTTTTGGGAAAGAAAATGAAAAAAAAAACAAGCATAGGAAATCGAGCTTTGAGAGTGCAGGGTTATAAGAGGAAAACGGCAACTGAATTTAGGTTTACAATTCAGCACAGTTAAATTTCTCAGCTGAACTTTGGTATTGATTAAAAAAATGTTAGTGAACATGTTTAAGCATAATACAGCTGTGAGTTGCCCAGAGCCAAACTCTGGCACGATTATGGCCATCACTGCCTCATCCCTATGCTTCTGAGCATGGGGTTCTGCAACAATGGCACCCAATGAAGATTGGTTGACTGAATAATTGAATGATTAGAAAGTGAAATTTTTATTTTAGTCGATGATCTGGCATTTATAGTTACTTGACATTTGACACAAAGAAAATTGAAAACAAGGCAAATCAAAGACAAATCTAAATGCTAGTCATTAACAACCTCTCTCCTATCCTGTCACCAGAGTTAAAGGACATTTCTTGTGATTAATTAGAATTAGTTTTTTTCTACTTTTTCAAAGTTGAAAAATCTATTTAAAACTATATTTAATGCTTTTAAATTAATAGACTAGTATTAGCCTATTTTAAAATGACTTGCAATTAGATCATGTAAAATGCAGTATTGTTTGCTTAAGTACTATGTTATATTTGAAAAGCCATGTACTTTAGAAGACTTTATAGATATGGTTTTATTTTATTTATTTTATTTTTTTATTTTTTAGTTTATTTTTGAGACAGAGAGAGACAGAGCATGAACGGGGAAGGGTCAGAGAGAGAGGGAGACACAGAATCGGAAGCAGGCTCCAGGTTCCGAGCCATCAGCCCAGAGCCTGACGTGGGGCTTGAACTCACGGACCGCGAGATCATGACCTGAGCTGAAGTCGGACACTCAACCAACTGAGCCACCCAGGTGCCCCGATATGGTTTTATTTTAATTGACCTTTTCTAAAACATGTTACTGTGTGCTCTGTACAGAAGTGTGATCAGTTACTTTTTACTTAGATAAAGCTTGGTTGTTTCTGGAAGACATTGTAGAAATTCGGTCAGTTCATCTTTTTAATTTTTTTTTAATGTTTATTTTATTTTTCACAGAGAGAAACAGAGTGCAAGCAGGGGAGGGGCAGAGAGAGGGAGGCACAGAATCCGAAGCAGGCTCCAGACTCCCAGCTGACAGCACAGAGCCCGATGTGGGGCTCAAACTCACAAACCGTGAGATCATGCCTGAGCCGAAGTCAGACGCTTGACTGAGCCACCCAGGTACTCCTGTCAGTTCATTCTTTTAAAGATTATCGTCAGGTCATGATACATGTCATTGTTGACTTTACAGGTGGGCACAAAAATGGCAACTCTCATCTATCATTTTAAGGCTCCTCACTAGACATTTCAGCACAATTTATTAAAAATCCATCCTCTTAAGTGTGTCTATAAATGTTATTTAGAAAAAAAATCATTAAAACATTGAATTTCGGTTGCTTCTCTATGGTGAAATGTCTCCAGACATCATGTCCTCTGCCATGATCTAAGGCCAATGCCATCTGAGTATTTTTGTTTAGTGGGGTGGCTTTCTGTAACTCATGGGATAAAGTATCATTTCATGCTGTCTTGCATTCTTTTCAGTGTAGGTGGAACTAATCCAACACATTGGACACAATCTTAAGTAACGTGGTTTAAATATGAATTTCAGAAAATGGCAGGCAAAAACATGGACATAAAATTTAATATCTTGTTTCATACCAGTTTTTTTTTTTTTTTAAATCGAAACGAACATTCCTGTTTAGACAGGCAGAGCAGGTGCTATTCTTACCTAATACAATAAAGATCCATTCCCTTTTTGAAATTTCTGTCACAGTAGATTGTCAGAATAATGGCCTCTAATGACACACGCCACCCTGTGTCAATGCTTCTTCATAATGCAATGCTGCTGCTCCTACTGTTGAGAGGTACAGTCTGTTTCTCCACCCTGGTGAATCTGGGCTCACCTTGACTTGCTTTGATGGATAGAATGTAGCAGAAGTTACAACTGCAAGATTCCCAGAGATATTTTGAAGACTCGTCCTCACCTCCTTAGAACGCTGAGACCACCAGGCTGTGTAGAACCCCAGAATTAAAGATCATACAGTGACAGAGTTCTGGTCATCCTGCCAACAGTCAGCACTGTCTGACATGGGAGTGAGGCTACTTGGGAATTTCCAACACAGACCAACTGTAACTGCACAAGTGAGCTCAGCCACGACAGCAGAACTGCCCAATCAACCCACAGAATGATGAGAAATGATAAATCATTCTGGTGTTAAGCTACCAAGTGTTGGGGTTAGATAGGTATCTGAAATACCAATGAAATACTAAAATTTGTCACATCAGAAACACCCTAACTCTGTAATAGCCTAAATAATATTTTACACTATTTTTCCAATCGAGTCATGCTGATCTTTGCCAAAATCATCTAGCTGGCTGGAAACCTTCAACATTTCATAAAAGATTGTTGAAGTTTAATTTGCTGCAGGGACCATTCCAGGACTCTGTATTTTTTCTTGGGCCTTTGGCTACACAGTGGAATGTGCTACAATTGAACTGTCTTTCACATCCAAGGTAACCCAAATTACTTCACAAAGGAATGTATTAGAGGGTAGTGTCTATGCAGGCATAAAAGGACAATTATGTAATAGCTCATACACCACTTAGGATTTTAGAACTTGTCTTACTGAGGGGAAGTGTGAAGAAAAGAGAAAATAATGAATAAAAACTGAACCACAAGTATAGAGAGGAAGTAACATATTAATTACAATAGCACCCAAACTTCCTGTGCAATCTTTATACTTTTGCGATTCATTTTTAATTGATATCAGCGATATGCTAGTTAAGTGAGTCATAATTCAGTTTTGGAAGTGTCCTGCCTAATTATGTGCATTCCTTAGTTCCATGTAGTAGGAAATAATAAGGAATACAATGAAATTTACGTACATTCAAAGTATCTTCCGATATAGTCCACGTATATCGGTGCCATAGAAAATAGAACCATCTGCATCACGCACACATATACTTCATATCACAATAAAATCACAAAAATGTGATTAGTAGGATATGTATTTCCCCTGCTACCACACTTTTAAGTAAATTCTATAAAAATTGTAGAAAAACAACAGTTTGTATAAAGTCTCATAGCAGCACTGGAGTGGAGAAGAATCTTAGTTACAAGCACTCTAGATTCTTAATGTGATCGCAGGAACCGAAGAAGGACAGAAACTATTTCATCTGATCTAGTTTGTAGTCACCTCTGACACAAAGCATTAGGTCTATGTCAGACAAATAGTTTGGGGTCAAGGTTTTATTCTTTAGAGCTCAAATCTTGCCTCCTCCCCCTTTTGCTTAAGTAATGCTCATTCTAAACATGCCTGGATTCCTTAATGTCATTTTTCAGTTTGCTGTGTCTGTGCACGAACAATATAGGCTGCCAGAAAGTTTTGTAGTTAAGCTCCAACTGGGAAGCTGAAGGAAATATCTTCACCACAAAGCCCAGGGATTCAGGGGATAGCCTATGTTCTGCATTAGGCAAATCTGAGAACCCTAAAATGCCGAATAGCTCAGTTCCCTACTATTCCTTAAGGAGTTGTATTCCACCGTCCTTAGAGAATCTTTTCATCCTAGTCTTCCTCGTTAAATATTTCCTCAAAGTTTGCGACAGGCTTGGTGTCCTTTAAAGGGCTCACAGGGGAGCGGAGGGGAGAGACTTAATTACTTAAACAGTAAGTGTGGTAAAGCAGAGGGCAGAGATATGGATAAAGTGCTAAGGGTGCAGAAAAGGGGAGATTCACAGACGTATCCATGTCAAAGCACCAGTACAAGGTTACCACGAGGAGGACGGTCCAAGTTGAGGGGAAGACACATGCTGAAACACAGAGTTAGACATGAACATGAGCTGTTTAGAAAATAGGGAGAAGCTTCTTGCGAAGGATTTTCGAGGCTTCAGATTGTCAGAGGACAGGGGGCTGTGGGAGATGGGGTGTGTGAGGTAGACCAGGGCCAGACTGTGAAGGGACTTCTATGCCATAATGAGAAAGAAAAAAGCTTAGTTTGGAACCCAACTTGTTAATAGCCGTGCAACAAGAACGTGACCCCTGAGTATTAAGCTGGCTGTAGTTCTTTCTAGGGGACTCTGCTTCATTATGCGTAAGACTCAGGCAATAAACAGGCAATTAGTTGACATAAAATTATTTATTGTTCAATTATGTGAAATCATGATGGTAAGTATTCAAGAATCTGGCTTTTAAAAAACTGGAACCCCAATAGTTAGAATGATACATAACATATAGTGGCAAATTAAAAGGTTGTAACGAATAGATCTGGCACCATTATTAATTAAGGGTAATTAAAGAATAGGGTCACTCTACTGAAGTGAAGGATTGAGATAACTGTCTGGATAACTGACGCCCAGAACTCTCGTTGACCTGAATTACCTGAGGTTTTTGGCTCTAATTGTGTGATTAGTTGCCTCCGATTCCCCATTTTGCTTTACCAGCATGTTGCAACATCATGACTAACTAGGCCACCAAAAGGAAATGAAGTTCTCAGCAGAGATGATCAGAAACAATTTCAAAGGGCTTCTGACAAGCAAGGGAACAGTAGTTACGGGGTGAACTCCAAAAGAAAATAGCGTTTTATTATCAATACTGTCAACCTGAGATAAAATGACTTCTTATTTTAAGGAAAAGCAACTGTCTTAATTGTGCTTAACTCGCTGCAAAACTTTAAATTATTCCATACCACACGAGGACAGCTCCCTTTCCCCTCCGTTCTATTTCCTAACATCGTTCTGTACCCGGGTACGTCTACCTAAGAATGTTTTCTTTCCCCAAACATTCCGTGTCTGCTGTCTCCCCTGGACATTGCACTTCTTGTTTCTGTGAAAATTCTGTGGAGGACAGTGATCACGTGAACCATACTCAAATGCTTGTCCACAAAGAGAACCATCTAAAGCAAATATCAAATGGTGACAACTTACAGTAAAGACAGGTTTTTATTTATTCTTAGAAGTTTATTTATTTATT